>NW_026725865.1:0-650256 GCF_029784015.1 Lycium ferocissimum
GAATAGGGGGAAAGGAAAAGGGGAAAGGGCGTTATATACGCGTAACCCCCATCGGTTGGTATAATATGATATGATACCGTCCGGACGCGGGATGCCGGACGCGGGATAGTTATGGATCGGGCGCACGTTCCCGACAATGTATTATATGGATCGGGCTGCACGTTCCGCAGCAATATAATATTATATATATATATATGGATCGGGCTGCACGTTCGTAGCACTAAGCATACATAGTACCGCCTAAAAGGCACTCGGATGTCTGGTTGCTCTTTATCCCATGATATGATATGTTCTATATTTTCGTTTTGTTACTATTCATGCTTTGTATCCTTCCGTATATTTATTTTCATGCCTTACATACTCGATGCGTTGCTCGTGCGCGTCCCGTGCTGGATGGCTTTGCGTTCATGCCGCGGTAAACGGTGAACGCGTCGATCACCAGGGGCCCCGCGTGACATATTGGAAGCGCTCCGGTTGTTCCGGAGCTTCGGTTCTGGGGTACTACTTTTGTGTACATATTTGGGCACGGTGGAATGCGACCCCGACGTGGATATATGTATCTTATTTAGAGCTCGTAGACGGACGTGTCCGATCAAATGTTTATAGTCTGCCGCTTTATGGATGTATAATCTTTTGGTAAAATCATGACAACTCGTTCACGAGTATGCTATTAATGATTATGTTGAGTAAGATATGATTGTATCGTCCATATGGCCTGACTCGGTAGCACGAATAGAATACATGATAAGAAGTGCGGTAGAGGGGATACTATCGGGCACCGTCGACTCGGTGGGGTCGTGACGGAAGTTTTCCTAAAATGCCCATGCGGCCCCTCGAAGATAAGTATAGACGTCTCCGTGCCGATCCCATGGCTACTGAACAACTTTGTTCCATGACTCGAGGAAATTGAAACCTAGTGCTGCGATGCAGTTTGTCACGACCCAAATCGACACTCGGTAGTGACGGGCACACGACGAGCTTCTACCCATAAGGCGAACCCTCTAAGCTAATCATGCGAAAATTAACGAATAAAATGAATAATACGCAAAGTCTCATAATACAAAGAAAAGTGCGAAGCGAAATATAAATACTGAGTCTTGCCCATAAACCCCATAAAATGTCTAAGTCATGGAACTACTAGTCTGAATATAAAAGTACGAGACGTAGCTCGGAATACTACTAAGTCAACTAAAGAAGAAGAGGCCGCCATGATCTAATGGTGGCTCACCTTGGTGGCCGGATTTGAACGAAGGCTGGAATGAATCAAATATCGGCTATACGGTCACCGTTAACCACACCTGCACACATACAACATCAACAAGCGTGAGTCTAAAAGACCCAGCAAGATCATCGACACTCTCAGCTTACCTCTGGGGCAAGTCTTTGAAATCTTTGATAATGCATAAAAGCAATTACACGGTACAAGTATATCAAATATATACAAACATTGAAAAGCTAAAAGTTGAAATCATGAAGCGAGAAACAAGCAAAACATGAAATACTCTAAATGCGAATCTATGCTCACGGGACATAGTACGTATTTATCTATGTCTTACCCCTCTTCCGAAAAGGGCATTATTTACCCCCATCTTACACGGACAAGCAATATATACCTTCTGTTTGAATGCGAATCTATACTTACGGGACATAGTACGTATTTATCTATGTCTTACCCGTCTTCCGAGGGCATTATTTACCCCTATCTTACCGGACAAGCAATAGATGCACTACTGAGATACGAATCTATGCTCACGGGACATATTATGTATTTGTCTATGTCTTACCCCTTCTTCCGGAGAGGGCATTATTTACCCCCATCTTACCCGGGATACTTAAAATTCTAGCATATATCTTTCACTGAACATCAATGGGACCTGTGGAAGTATGCCCCTCTGAAGATATGATAAGTGGAACATACATCCAATCAATACCACTTCTAAACTTTACATTTATATAAATAGTATCTATTTAAGCGAAATTACGCTAAAGGACTCATATGGTCATTACTTTAGAAACTTGGAAATTATCCAATTTAGATCATGCTCGCCCACTCACACGAACTAAATGGTTTAAATGCATACATACAACATAAACCATATGCTTTTTATGAAAAGCAAGTAAACTAAGAGTTTAAGCCTCACTTGCTTTATAACCGGAATGCAAACCTCTCTTGAAATGCCAAATTCTCTTTAAACGATCTCCAATAGCCTCAATCTATTTAATAACATAAATAATGGATTCAAATTAGTCTAGGGAACTGATTCCATAATTTTAGACAACCCTGGGTCAAAGTCCAATAACTATCACGCTATTAGTAGACTAATCCCTTTAATCACCGCTATGTTCAACAACTCAATTGGTTTAAAAACGTTTCCACTCTGCTGTTAATGATATAATTTATAAATCTTCTCTTATCATTAAAACTAGACGAGAGTAGAACTAAATGACAATTCTTTATCCGATCAAAGGAAGAAAAAGAAGTTAACCGAAGCATATACTTTGTGGTTTGAAAATTTTGGTGCAAATTCCTATGTACAAAATCCCACTTGTCTATTTTTTCTGTGCGCGCCCATACACACATAGTCTCGGCACACTACGGTAGAAATTCAGTTTCATAATCATCCATCCCCATACATGAGTTATACGATCCATGCCTTATAATAATATAATTACACAATAGTTGGAGATGCCAAAAATGAATTCCCTGTACAATGTTGAAATAAAATCTAAAAAGGTATTGTTTATTATTAAATAATATTTCTACTCCCAAAGCCTAATGAACACAATCTTGACACCCATAATCATTACGTCCCCAAAGATGAATTCTTGACATTATCCCATAAAGAACAAATTGTGCTATAGATCCTAATTCAATTCATGAAGCATGGATATAGAAGGAACTAAGTGCAGTACCTGAACATGACGGTTGGAAATTCTAATCTTCCTCACTTTCACAGCAAAACCTCTCGTCTGATGTTTCATGTTATTCCCCTCAATATCAGAATATTATACTAATACCTAGTAACAGTCTAAGACGTGGCCTGTAAATAAAATAGTGGGTCTGGCCCACTTATTTACTTACCTGATTTCCCCATTTCATTTATTATATCATATAACCTATATTTTCCAATAAATATATATACCTACATATAATATGAATATAATCAATACCCGCTCCGATATGAAACTCGTTAAAATTAGTAGGCTATAATTAAGAAAATAACTCTAAAATTCACTCAAAAAATATCAGGCTGTTACCTTGATACCAACTGTAATAGCCCAGGCCACCACTTGTAGAAATTGTCCGCTTTGGCGCCTTTGCCCCTCACGGTTTTAAAACGCATCTTCAAGGGAGAGGTATCCAAGCACTTATAAAGCACTCTTCATTCTCCTCCCCCACCGATGTAGGATTCGCCTAAACTGATGTGGAATTCGCCTAAGGCAAGCCTTACACTAAACGCGTTTTAAAACCGTGAGGGGCAAAGGCTCCAAAGCGGATAATTTCTACAAGCGGTGGCCTGGGCTATTACGGATTGGTATCGAAAACGTGCGGGCCGGTGGTGGGGCAAACCTCGGCGAGGACGGCGAGTTCCCGAGGGGGTGAGTGTAAGGCTTGCCTTAGGCGAATCCCACATCGGTTTAGGCGAATCCCGCATCAGTTGGGGAGGAGAATGAAGAGTGCTTTATAAGTGCTTGGATACCTCTCCCTTGAAGACGCGTTTTAAAACCGTGAGGGGCAAAGGCTCCAAAGCGGACAATTTCTACAAACGGTGGCCTGGGCTGTTACAGTATCGGATAAAGAATCGCCATTTAGTTCTACTCTCTTCTAGTTTTAATGATAAGAGAAGATTTATAAATTACATCATTAGCAACGTAGTGGAAACATTTTTAAACCAATTGAGTTGTTGAACATAGCGGTGATTAAAGGGATTAGTTTACTAACAGCGTGATAGTTATTGGACTTTGACCCAGGGTTGTCTAAAATTATGGAATCAGTTCCCTAGACTAATTTGAACCCATTATTTATGTTATTAAATAGATTGAGACTATTGGGGATCGTTTGAAGAGAATTTGGCGTTTCAAGAGAGGTTTGCATTCCGGTTATAAGGCAAGTGAGGCTTAAACTCTTAGTTTACTTGCTTTTCATAAAAAGCATATGGTTTATGTTGTATGTATGCATTTAAACCATTTAGTTCGTGTGGTGGTCGAGCATGATCTAAATTGGATAATTTCCAAGTTTCTAAAGTAATGACCGTATGAGTCCTTTAGCGTAATTTCGCTTAAATAGATACTATTTATATAAATGTAAAGTTTAGAAGTGGTATTGATTGGATGTATGTTCCACTTATCATATCTTCAGAGGGGCATACTTCCACAGGTCCCATTGATGTTCGGTGAGAGATAGATGTTAGAATTTTAAGTAACCCGAGTAAGATGGGGGTAAATAATGCCTCTCGGAAGACGGGGTAAGACATAGACAAATACGTACTATGTCCGGTGAGCATAGATTCAAATTCGGTGTAGTGCATCTATTGCTTGTCGGGTAAGATGGGGGTAAATAATGCCTCGAAAAACGGGGTAAGACATAGATAAATACGTACTATGTCCCGTAAGCATAGATTCAGATTCAGCGTAGTGTATATATTGCTTGTCCGAGTAAGATGGGGGTAAATAATGCCCTCTCCGGAAGACGGGGTAAGACATAGATAAATATGTACTATGTCCCGTGAGCATAGATTCGATTTAAGTATTTCATGTTTTGCTTGTTTTATAACTTCATGATTTAAATTTTTAAGCTTCGGTGTTTGTATACATTTAATATACTTGTATTGTGTAATTGCTTTTATGCATTATCGGAGATTTCAAAGACTTGCCCGGGGGTAAGCGAGAGTGTCGATGATTTTCTTTGGGTCTTTTAGACTCACGCTTGTTGATGTTGTATGTGTGCAGGTGTGGTTAACGGTGACCAGATAGCCGATATTTGATTCATTCCAGCTTCATTCAGTCCAGTTCAGTCGAGGTGAGCCACCATTATGGCGGCCTCTTCTTCTTTAGTTGACTTAGTACTATTCCGAGCTACGTCTCGTACTTTTATATTCAGACTAGTATTTCCATGACTTAGACATTTTATGGGGTTTATGGGCAAGACTCAGTATTTATATTTCGCTTCCGAACTTTTCTTTATATTATGAGACTTTGCGTATTATTCATTTTATTCGTTAATTTTCGCATGATTAGCTTAGAGGGTTCGCCTTATGGGTAGAAGCTCGTCAGGTGCCCGGTCACGGCCTGAGTGTCAGATTTGGGTCGTGACACTGCCAGAAAGAAGAATGCCAAAGAAAAACACCTTCACGAGCCACGAAGTTGATTCAAAATGTGTATCAGTGTCATTGTTGTCTCGCCATCCCACATACCTTGCCGGAACTCAAAAAACACTACATAGAAAAACACCCGGAACCTACAAACTGTTGTAAGTGTGGGCAATATTATGGTGGTGAAAAATAATTGGCGGCACACCAATTGGTGTGCCCACTACGTTGACCTCGGTAAAGGTGGAGTTAGGATCCTTGATGATACATCCAAGTAACAAGAAGAAGAAAAATCTCTTGAAAAATCATCGAGAGAATGAACAAAGGTGAAATGGCAATAGAAAGGGGACATCGCTTTAGAACTTATTTGATTTATTTATGTGAGGTGTCCGGTAATAGCGCTTTCCGGCCTTACCACAAATTATTTTTTGTGTCGCGCTTTTTGAGGTGGATTGCTTCTTACTTTCCGTGCCTAAATAATCATCTCATGTACTTAAAGTCCATCCACCCCAATTAATTTAGCTTCGAATATGATATATAAATTTTATCTAAAGGGGACATTACTTTTCGTGTAACCATTTACATAATTCAAGTTATACATTTGTATCAATACAATACATTGTTTCTTTTTGTCGAAAACCTTATTGACTGATGATTTGAGTGGTTTAAATTAAAGTTCTAAAATATTAGACAAAGTTGAAAATTTGAAAAATCGAAAAAATAACTTAAATACTTGGAATGAAGATTTACTATATTCCTAATGTTATTATCATATAAGAAAATAATGAAGTCCTTTATTAACGGAAAAGGGTCGAATATACCTTTGTACTATCAAAAATAATTTAAATATACTCCTCATTTGAGTTTCGCTCCAAATATACCCCTTCCGTTGTACTTTAATTTATCCTTAATTTTGATGAAGGAAAACGTGGCAAATTCATAATCAAATGACATACCCCCAATATTGAATGCCCGGTTATTTTTGAAATCAACCTGTTTAACCTATCTCCCAATGTTTGATTGATCTTATCTCCCAATGTTTGATTGATCTTACTTAAGTAAAAATTTGGGCCTACCACTGCTCGTTGGGGATTGGGGGTCAAGGTTTCGGGGGTCAAGGTTTCGGCGGCCGGAGGTTTTGGAGAATCAAGGGGTTGTGGTTACTTTGACCTAAAAGCCTAATATGATGAGGATCGGGCTAGTATAATTTCATAAAATACTCTCTTGTTAGAGATTTGGTCTCATAAGGTCCCTTCCGTACGTCCCTGTGAAATAGATGCAAACTGATATACATTTACAAGTAGAATAGTTGTACTAATAAGCCGCTTTTGTTATCACTGTTCTCTTGAAGTCAGTCCATTCGATGAAGTTCAGACCGCTTATGTTGAAGCTTTAGGTATCATTTATTATGAATTGACAACCAAATTTTATAAGAATGCGATTTTGGTGGAAGTTACTCGAGTAGAATCAGGGATGTATGAATTTTTTTATATTGTATTTTTATTTTTGACTAGTAAAAAGGTATCTTATGTTCTTTTTTATTTGGGGACATTGTTAATTTATGGAAAAAAACTATTTTCTTGTGTTCTTAAGTTTATGACAATTTAAAAAGACATGCAATAATCCAATTCATTTCTAGCCATTGATTTAAGATCAAGGGAATTAATTGTTTCAATCAAAATGTGAAGGGGGTAAAGTGGGCTTTACTCATTTTTTTTAATCGAAGAGAGTCAACTATAGTGTTTTATTTGCATTTTCTCATAACATATTGCTAATATTACCGAACATCATTTGAATAAGAAGGAAAATACTAGAAGTCTTACGTTAATTACATAAATATTTTCTCTGAAATAAGTGTTCACTTCTCTTCTTCAATTGAGAAAACGTTCTTCAAGAACTATCTCATTAATTTTGATTTTTAATATTTCATCTTAGACTGTATAGTTTTTCCGTATGTACTTTTTCCTTATTCGTTTGATTTTTATCTTTTTTATCTTAGATTATATAGTTTTTCCTTCACTTTTGTTATTAGAAAAAAATTCCTTAAAAACTAATTAACCAAAAGAATTTTTTGATAGCGCTAGGAGCGGATTCTTTAACTGGTTACATGTTAAGATATTTGAAATCATTTATCCCCACCACGTTTCTTAATATAAATAAATTAATTGGGATGATTAAATATTTCTGAAAGTACTTTGCATTCTAGGCATACTTACTAATTAGATGTTGTTTGTAACGCACTGGTACCTCATTTTGTCACTTACGGAGCATACGTATCAAAAGATCGTAGCTATAAAATCAAAATAATAAAAGTGCATTATACTAGTTTCATTTGTTTTTAAATAAATGAATAAATTGTGCCATTCAAGAGGCCAAATTAAATATGTAGTTTCCCTAATGATGAGGAATGATCAGAAAAGAATAAATCACGAAAGTCGTACATTTAGAAATTTTGAGGGTTCATAGTTGTATGTATTGAATGTGTGGGTACACACATGAGCCTAAATTATTTTCTTCAATTGTAGACTTTCGAAAGAATATGCTGACTTCATCTTGTACAATTGGTCTTTTACGTCCTACACACCGAAATAAAAGTTCAATTTTTATATCTGATTGCTAAATGGAAACCAAATATGACTGAAAGAAATTTCAATATATCATTGTGAACGTCTGTATAGGCTCATACATGGGCGCAATTGATTCATTCGAACTCTTTTGCGGAAACATTATACTGTATTTATAAAGTCAAAGTTATGTTTTATAGATATATAGTAGATTTTGAAGCTCATTGACTTTTTAGTATATCTATTGTTTTATATTTTGAAAATACCTTAAAAATTCTAACTCTTCCTCTAAATTCATATATGACATTTTCAATGGAATTGAAACTTTTAATTAACACACAAGTTTGCGTGATTAATGCTAAAAGAAATTTGTTTGTTTTTTTAAAAGATGGGGCAGCAAAAAGGTTGAAAGTGATGATTGAAAAATGTCTCTTAATATTTTTATTAAGCATAAGAGGGTTTTAAATACCCAACTTAAAACAAAAAAAATCTGCATAATTTAAAATTCAAAAACCTAAAATATCACGACTAATCTTCTCTAATTAAATTTGAATTTAAAGCTAAACTATTTTTTATTTTGGTAAATCAGCAGTAACTGAAAGTAATTTTGAAGAAAATTCTTAAATGTGGTCTAAGCTGGCTAGCTGGTTGACTAAACTAATCATTTAGCATGAAATTATAGTTCCAATCTTTTAAAGTCTTTAGTTTAATTGGAGCCATGAATAAAATATTCAAAAGAAACACTCAAGAAAATGAACAAGGAAGTTTTCTTTACAAATTTTCTATAGCGAATTCAACAAGAAATGAAGATTCTAAGTTCGTTGTTGATCATGTAGAAAATTGATGAACTGGATTTATAGGTGCACCAGACAGACTACAACCTACCTCAATTCATAAAAAGTACTTGGTTTTTGTCTAGAAATATATACGGCCTAAATTAAATTTGACTTAAATGTTATAGATTGTTAATATATCTTAGCATGTGTTATCAGATTGCAAATCTTATTTTTCATGGAGTTTACTCGTAGTTATATTTTAGATGACGCGCAATTTTTATTTCAGATTCAATGTATAGAAAATAAACTCGGATTGAACTGTCTTTTAGAAATAATAAACCAGCTCTATTATTATCTCTAATATAAAAACTCTTTGGGCACTATTGTGTTGTACACCCTTCTCTCCAAACCAAAAAAAATTAAATTGATTAATACAGATAGAGACATAGAGTTGCACTAAGACGTACCACCATCTCCATGATACTCCTACTTTTCTTTTCCAACATTAGCTATAATTTTATTTTAATTCTAGTGTGCTTCATTATATTAGAAACTGCTTATAGATCAATTAAAGGAGTACACACTAAAACAGCTATGAACTCAATTCAAGTATTGCAAGAAATGATTATTGAACGTACGACTTTCGAGAGTTTTAATATTATTGTTGGATAAATTCTCATCATTAGGAAAACTATATATCTCTCATTAACTTGGTCTCTTAACTGGTACCGTTTCTTCTTCGATTAAACAAATGGAATTATAATGCACTTCCATTATCTTGAAGATTGAATGAATTAAAGATTAAAGTTGGCTATGCCAACGAATAAAGTGCTTCTTATAAATGAGTTAATTAACATGAAATTTAGATAATGAGTCCTCTTTGTATCAAATTGAGGAGCATGTGCGCATCTTATGCCTAGATGCAAAGTACTTTCGAAATGTAATCAAAGTCTCCTTTATTTAATTAAGTCTCCAATTGACGACAAAATTGGCTTTCAATTGTTTCAAAATAATTAATTTAATGAATTACAAGGTAGAAAAAATTTGACGCTAAGCACTTGTTTTCTGTATAGATCATATATACTGCTATATATGTATTTTCTTTTTTGTTTAAACTATTGTAATCGGCCAAAATTCAACGTTAATAACACAATTAACGAGCTTGCATCTAGTCATAATTCATTAATATAGTTTTATTTAGTTATAACGGAAAAAACAAAGGATTTTTACTTTATTTTGTGCCTACCTCATCCGGGGAGGACGGATATGTGTATTCTTCACGTGACTTGAACCTCGAACCTACCAATCGGTCGTAATAGTATTCTACCACTAATGCTAAAAAATAATGATCCAGAACAATAAGTAAAAAGTATTGTGCTTCAGAACCCATAAATTAAATATTTTGATTTTACCTTTGCGTTAATGCTAATATTCTACCTAGGCGATGCCTAGTAATGGATCAGGAATGGCTCAGATCGAAATCATTGAGGCATATGACGTTTGCTTGATATACTTGATTAATAAACAAAATTACATTATTACTATCAGTTTTAGATATAATGCTAACTGGTAAGCATTTGATCCTAACAAAATAGAGCTCACTAGTGGACAAAGAATTACATTGAGATACTTATCCATGCTTTAATTTCCCAAATCCTGAGACAAAAGACAGCAGCTGCATTAGATCAAAATTAGCTCTGCTAAAAGAATCTTAATTACTGCATTAGAGAAAATGACATGTGATTTCTACAAACAAAATCTTCAAGTCAAAGATTACATATCCAACGATGACTGAATCAGTGATGTACAATGAACAACTTATATGAAGCTTTTGGACACTCCAATAAGGACAACACCATAATTCATTAATTAGGTGAGTACTCCAACAATTAATGTATGCATGATGATAATGCAAATGTTACACTGATTGTACGTATTATTATCAAACAACCATGTGAGAACCTTTTCAATTAATTACGATTTCAAAACAGCCGAGTGTATAAGTATAACAATTAGATTTCTATGCATGGATTTTGTTGTTATCTTGCGTGATATCCTTGCTTTGGATCATAATTAGCAACAAAAATAGTTTTGGAACTTTAGACATGTGCAACTGCACCTAGCTATACGCCAAAATTGCATGTAATGGAAATTCGTAAGCACATCTCAGAGGAAGATCGAAATGTTTTTTACTCTGAAACATTTTGTTTGTTAGAAGTAGTTGATAAAAGTGTTTTATAACGAGTTGAGCTCTAATGAGAAATCCATCTACATTTACCAATTACCATTAACATTTTGTAAATATTGTACTTACTAAATTAAGAAAGATACTGAATGCAGTGCTTCCCAAATAGTGACTTATAACATGTTGGGTCAAGTTTTGGGAAACCAAAGTGCTTATCCTTTTTTGATATGTAATTTTTTTTTCGGAAAGTTAAAGTTTTTGACCATTTTTTTTTTAAATGAATAGTAACCGAAACTATTTTTCCAGAAACTGAAAAAAGTAAATTATTTTTTAAGCACTTTTGAACCTTGATGGTCAAGCATAATTGCTCTCTATTGATATTGATAAAAGTACTTTTCAATAGACATTTGTTTGCACACAGACTTTTGCACTTAATCATGGTCAATTAACATGTATTTATCTTATTAAATCACTTAAACAGAGTAGGCCAGTTTACATATATGGTTTGGTGCAAATATACACTACTAATAAGTATTTTACCATCTAACAGTACCTTTAATTCATTAAAGTGTGCATGGGCTGTGACAGCTAGCTTTATATGGTGATTGTGAAGTAAAATAAAATTGTTGGCGCTAAATCCTGGGTGATTAGCGTTAAATTAACCTAAAGGATAAAAGAGGCCTTTGAACGAAGTTTTGGCACAATCCGTAATATGCTAGAATGTTTTATTTGGATTTGGAGTTGAACAGGACAATGAGGACATATACATGTCACCAAAGCTAGTATCAAACCATTCTTGCACAAATCCAATATTAATCCATAGTGATATAATTGTTTGCATTATTACTTTTGAGCATGCACGAGCTAGCTAGGGCCCTAATTTTGGGTTTCCACTATCCTTTCTTGACCAATCAATCACTTCTTTTATGACATTTTATTAGTTCATTGTTGCATTTTTGGAACCCCCAACCGTTCTAATTTGGGATTTCCAAAAATCTCTCGACCAAAACCATATAGTATAAAATAGTACTCCCTCCGTCCCAATTTATGTGGCACTTTTCGCTTTTCGAGAGTCAATTTGACTAAATTTTGAAGTTAAATTGGATTAGATTAACTTAATATTTTAATATTAAAATTTATATATTTGAAAACTACATGAAAAGTACTACTTATAAGTTGCAACTTTTCTCATATCAATTTGATGAAAAAACACATCTTAAAATGTTGGTGAAATTAATGCAGTTTGAATGCAAAGCGGGAAAAGTCTTACAAATTGAGACAGGTAGAGGAGTAATTAAAGAGCTATAACTCTCTATTAACCACCGAAATTTCTATGCACGCGAGAACCCACGATGGTAAAGTTAACCTATGAAAATATGATCCCATGACTTACCTAAGTTTGGGTAGGTTAATCATAGTTGAGCACAAAGATTGATCTAAAATTGAGTAGAGAGGCTATGATGCAATAATAATAATAATAGATTTAAAGAGAAAAACATATTGGCAGCTAGCTGAGGTATGTTGAGGAAAAATGAAAGCAAAGGCATCTTCACACATGGGCTGGGGTCAGATATGGAGGACCCAATTCTTTTTTAACATACCTTAAAAAATGCAAAACAATTATAGTTGTTTTGTTTTCATATGGAACTGAAAATGTAATAATAAAGGGATTCAGAAGCATCTTCGACAGGCCAACTACCACTACACAATAAAAGAGCAGCTTATGTTGATCAAATTATTTTCTTCATTGAAATTTTCTTTGAACTATTGGCTGCTTCGACATTCAATAATTCGTATTTTGGAGAGGATTTGGACAGTATAACATTTTTTATGAGAGTTGATTTTCGAAAATTCGTAAATTTGAAGAACTACTGTTACAGATAATATAAGAACCAAAACAGAGCTGGTGCTTAAGCCGGTGATTCTGTAAGTATACATAATTCTTTATGTATAATTTCGGTGTATAGATAAAATTAAAATTTCTTCATTTCTACAATAATATTGTGAAAACTAATTCAAAGTTTCGAGTTTATGTTATATACACATCAATGTTAAAAAAAAAAAATACACTATCAGGTCACCCTGAAAATATTTATAGGTAAGCCTTTTTAAAACCTGAGATTCTTAATCTTGAGAATAATACATATTACGTACGTGCATGTTATAACAGGTAAAGATTGATGACCTGATAGTATAAAATATCTTTTCACTGATGGCATCTCATTCAGAGTTGGAGTAATTAAGGAAACCAAAATTGTTTAGGGTTCGCTAGCTATTTGCCAAGTATTATTTTTAATTATATCTAAATCAAGTAGGTTTTGTAATCAAATTTGAAATAGGTTTCTTAATCCTTAAAAAAATAGGTCTTGCATTATATGGCACATATGACATAAGGCCACCACTCAAACTCTTATATATAGCTGCCCCTTCCCCACTCAATACAAACCCATCTTTCTCATACAAAGTACTTTCAAACGTTATAAAAAAATGTCAGCCTGCACCAAAATTCGCCACATTGTGAAGCTCCGCCAGATGCTACAACGGTGGAGGAAGAAGGCCGCCACCACGGCCCGTTGCCGCGTCCCAAACGACGTGCCATCAGGTCACCTAGCCATCACAGTGGGCCCTAGTTGCAAGAGATTTGTAGTGCGTGCCACTTACTTGAACCATCCAATGTTCAAGAAATTGTTGTCACAGGCAGAGGAAGAGTACGGTTTTACTAACAATGGCCCTTTGGCCATTCCTTGTGACGAGTATTTGTTTGAAAAGTTACTTCGTGACTTGGCTAAATTCGATTCCGCTAATTACAAGAATACATCACTGTTCGTGCACTTTGAAGATTTACAGAAATATTGTCGCATGGATGTTCGAAGTAATATTGATTTATGGGGTGATTCCAGACCCCTTTTGCATAGGGTATCTGACAAGTCCGTCTGGTAAAGACACTTTCTATCCGAGACGGACCAAGATTTTAAGTCAGTTAATACAGAATTACAGTCACCTATCGTCACAATAGGTACAGTTTTAGTATAGATAGACATATTTTTTCTCAAAATTTTCTCAATTATGTATATTAAGTTCGAGTCGAACACAAGGGAATCCATCTAGACCGATACTACTTAAATTCGTTCTGAGAATGTGATTGGAGATGGCAAGTAGACCAGTTGACTCGCCAAAAATTGAAGTCGTCCCAGGTTTTGAAGCGAAGTGAAATTCGAGAACAGAAAGACAAGTTCACATCTATAGAAACAGAGGGAAGAGACAAGCAATGATTAATGTTGTACATTTCTTTTGTACTTAGCTTTTGTCTTCCTAAAGATCGAATTTTGATGATATGATCAATGGAAATTTGTGGAGGGATTAATTAGAAACATGTCTGTCCATTATCTGCTGTACAACATAGCTATACATGTTTTTGAGATGGAAATATATATGAAAACACGATATGATGACTTTTTGCCCTTCAATCTAGTTTAGTTTTGTTTGGTTATTCCATGAGGTAAAGAAATTAATTACTTACTGTACTTTTTTATGTTTAATTTGCGGTCTGCCCCATCCAAGAGGATCGATAATGTTTTTACTCTCTCCACGTAACTCAAACTTCAAACCTAAACATTAATGGAGATAGTATATATTCTACGGCCAAAGCATGTTGGCCATGTCAATATCCTACTTGCGGCGAGGCCGATCGAAGTAGTGGATCAGAGATGGTTGGAGTCAAGAGTTATGATCGAACATGACTCTTGTCTCATGGGTTTAATTAAGATACAGTCATATAAAAGCTAGTCAAAGAGAGTATTCTTTTGTTTACTCAATTATATTCTCAACGCGCTCCTAATCATGATGATTCATTTCTCACAAAAACGTGAAATGTATTTTTATAACGGGTGATCGTGAGACTTGAACTCAAGACGTACATCTGCTTTTATATAACACTATATTGTTGATTGGTCATCTCATCTAGATGCTTAAATTGTTAGAAAAAGGCACTTTAATTGACTCAATGCTTTTAATTTATGTGTCTTAGCTTGATCATACATAGCTTAAGAAGTGAGTCGGGCTTTTGAATTATGTGGTCTTGTACTAAAGATATGTATAATGTACCAAAATGCTCTCGACTCTTGTAAACTTAAACATGCCGTGTGGAATGTTAGAATTAAGGAGTTACTAAGTACCCCCTCCGTTCACTTTTACTTTTCCCTTTGTAAAATACATTTTCATTTTTTACTCGTCACTTTTAGCATATCAAGAGGGGAAAAAAATTCTTCATATTTTACCCTTAGCATTTGTTACTTCTCCAAATCATTTCTCAAGACCTAAGACCAAACATCAATTAATATGGGTATTGGAGGAAAATACTCATATTCATTATTGGTTTTAAAGGGCAAAATCCAAACTGAGCAAGTAAAAGTGAACGGAGGGAGTATAATCATTTTTAAAACCAACTAGAAAAAAGTATGACACGTAACTGAAATCAAGAATTTATGTTTTTTGACAATAATAGTATGTGCTTGATCCTAACAGAGCAAAACTCAGTAGTGAACGAAGAATTACGTTGAGAAACTTATTCATGCTTTCCCAAATCTTGAGACAAAAACCAGAAGGTCCTTTGATCCACCAACCAGCAGCTGCATCTATCAAAATTAGATCATCTAAATGAATATTTTTCGACAAAATAAAATCTTCTGGTCAAAGATTACATATCTAACCATGATTGAATCAGTGCTGTTCAATGGATTCAATGAACATCTATTGAGTTTATGGTCACTTTAACTAACCATAAATCATTAATTAGGTATGAGTAATCTGTAATGCAACAATGCAGGCATGCATGCATGATTTTCATAATGCAAATGTTGTTAGCAACAATGCAGGCAGGCATGCATGATTTTCATAATGCAAATTTTGTTAATTTGTATTTTTATCAAGAAACCATGTGAGAATCTATTTAATTACGATTACAAAACAACCGAGTGTATAAATATACCAATTAGATTTATATTGATTTTGTTCTTATCATATGTCTAGTCCTTGTTTTGGATCATATTAGCAAGATAATTAGTTTGGAGCTTTAGACATGTGGAACTGCACCCGCGGCTTTGCATAGTATGTAATGGAAATTGCAAGCACATCTCAGAGGAAGAAATCTATGTTGTTTTTTCTCTGAACATTTATTTGTTATATAGTTGATAAAAGTGTTTAATAAGTAGTAATTTATAACGAGTTTAGCTTTAATAATTAAAAAAGATGGTTAATGCAGCGATAATTCTCAATCAGTGATTGAACTAATCCAAAATCTGACAGTGCCTTTAGTTAATTAAAGTGCACATAAGCTGTGACAGCTAGCAGCTTCATGGTGATTTTCAAACAAAATATATTATATGCGTCAGCAGTTATTGGGCTAAATCCTGGCTGATTATCGTTAAATTATCCAAAAGGATAAAGGAGGTTTTTGAAGAAAGCTCTGGCACAAACAATAGCCAACATAATATATGTTATATGACTTTATGTTAAATACATTTCCAATTAACCATAGTTGAGCTGAAAGATTGATCCAAAATTGAGTAGAGATCTAGGCTATGATACCTTATATGAATATATATAGATAAAAGAGAGAAACATATTGGCAGCTAGCTTCGGAATTTCAAAGATAATGAAACTTCATCCCATGATTTCAAACCACAGTTTCAAATCGCATGTCCAAACGCATACTAAATTAAAGGTATCTTCGCACATGGTCGTGGTCATATTTGGAGGACTCAATTTGGCTTTACCATTCCTTAAATAAATGCGGAACAGTTGTATTTGTTTTGTTTTTTCATGAAACTGAGCTTGTAATATTTAAATTTTAAGGGGTGCATGGGCATCTTCGTACAGGCCCCACTACCACTAGAAAAAGAGCAGCTTGTGTTGATCAAAATTTTCTGAAAAAGTAAAGGATTAAAGAAAAACAATATTTTTCTGTTAGTCACAAAGTAAGAGTTTTTTCTTGGATTCAAAAGAAAAGGATTAAAGAAAAACAATATTTTTCTGTTAGTCACAACTTTGTATAAGAGTTTTTTCTTGGATTCAAAATTCAACAGTTCGTAATTTGGAAAGGATCTGGACAATACAGAGATTTTAGGAGCTTCGATTTTTGGAAATTCGTAAATTTGAAATATTAAATATAAAACAAAATATTTTGTCTGTATAGATAAAGTTTAAATTTCTTCAATAATACTTTTGAAATACTATAAGAGTTTTTATAACACTATTAGGACCCAACTAATAAGTTAATCTTGAATAAGTGAAATCTTTAATCTTGAAATTAAAATAAGTTACCTGTTAAAACAAGTAAAGATAACCTAAATCATAATGATTTAGGATTTGCTACTTTTTAAATTAATATCTAACGAGGTATGTATTCAAATCCATATGAAAATAGATTTGCTAATTCAAAACAAAATATAGGTGTTGCATTATATATACAGTTCGTCAAAACTCTTATAAATAGCTGCCCTTTCCCCACTCAACAAAACCCCAACTTTCTCATACAACACCAAACTTAAGAAAGAAAACACTAACTTTGTCTAGAAAAAAAATGTCAGGCTGCAGCAAGATCCGCCACATTGTGAAGCTCCGCCAAATGCTACAACGCTGGAGGAAGAAGGCTGCCACAGCGGCCCATCGCCGCATCCCCACCGACGTGCCCTCGGGTCACATAGCGGTCCTGGTGGGCCCCAATTACAAGAGATTTGTAGTCCCTGCCACTTACTTGAATCATCCAATGTTCAAGAAATTGTTGTCACAAGCAGAAGAAGAGTACGGTTTTAAGAATGGTCCTTTGGCTAAAGTATTTGTTTGAAGAGTTGCTTCGTTACTTGGCTCGATTTGATTCCACTAATTACAACAATAATTCATTGTTCGTGCACTTTGAAGATTTTCAAAGATATTGTCACATGGATATTCGAAATAACCTTGATTTTTGGGGTGATTCCAGACCCCTTTTGCATAGTGTATCGAATAAGTCTATCTGGTAATCTACGACAGCAAACCAAGATTTTAAGTCAATGAATACAAACATCTATAATGATAATAAGGAGTACAATTTTAGTATCGATAGATATTTTTTTTCTCAATTATATATATTAAGTTCGAGTCGAACACAAGTGGACCTGTCTAGAACTATACAACTTAAATTCTGTTATGAGAATGTGACTGGAGATGGCAAGAAAGTAGACGAGTTGATTCGCCACAAACTATAGTCGTCCCAGATCAATGAATTCAAGAACAGAGAGACAAGTACACACCTATAGAAACAGTGGAAGAAGACAAGCAATGATTAATGTTGCAGATTTCTTTTGTACTTAATTTTTTTTTTTTCTTCCTAAACATCGATTTTGATGATATGATAATGGAAAATTACAGAGGATTTAATTGGAAGCATGTTTGTCCGTTATCTGTTATAAACCATATATAAAGATAACCTTATTTTAGGGAAGAAAAATCATAACACTTCCCTTGTTTTAAGGAAGAAAACATCTTCCTTGTATTTGGCAAATTGTCAAGTGCTTGCTTTAAATTAATATCTCTCAACTATAAATAGGGAAGGTCATTTGCTAAACACACCAAATTCAAATCCAAAGAGAGAAAAATAAGAGAAATTTGCTAATAAGAGAAGGTCTTTGAGAAATTTTGTGTGGTAAAAAATATAGAGGTTGAGTGTTGCATAATATATATATGGCACGTATGAACCACACTGCGTGTGTTATTTACCCATTACCGCCAGTGACCCTCAAAACTCTTATAAATAGCTGCCAAGTTGTGTTGTGATTTAGAAACTTTCCCCACTGCATTTTGCGTTATTCGGAGAAGCAAATTGAAGATTAAACCCCAACTTTCTCATACAACACGAAACTTAAGAAAGAAAACACTAACTTTGTGGCAAAGGAAAAGACCACCGCAGAAAAAATGTCAGAGCTGCAGCAGGTATTTCTCGCCACATTGTGAAGCTCCGCCAAATGCTACAACGCTGGAGGAAGAAGGCTGCCACAGCGGCCCATCGCCGCATCCCCACCGACGTGCCATCGGGTCACATAGCGGTCCTGGTGGGTCCTTTCATACCACCCCACATCATGATATAATGACAAATTACAAGAGATTTGTAGTCGTTGTGCCACATTAATTTGAAGATCATCCAAGTTCAAGAAATTCAGAGGTGACTTGATGATGGATATGTCACAAGCAGAAGAAGAGCTGGCCGAGGAAAGAAGATTGGTTTTACTACCAATGGTCCTTTGGCTATTCCTTGTGACGAGTATTTGTTTGAAGAGTTGCTTCGTTACTTGGCTCGATTTGATTCCATTAATTACAACAATAAGTCATTGTTCATGCACTTTGAAAATTTTCAAAGATATTGTCACATGGATATTCAAAATGGAGTAAAAAATAACCTTGATTTTTGGGGTGATTCCAGACCCTTTGATTTCTTTTGCATGGCAAGTGTAAATCTTTCATCGCTTATCATAATATGATGATCTATCTTGATCCAAAATCAAAGAAGTAAGTTACTTTTATTGGCTATGGTGACACCGAGCTTGGTTATCGATTTTGGGATGAACAAAAACATTGTGAATGACCATCGTACAATAATGATAATAAGTCGATTTGGGGACTTTACAATTTTAGTATCGATAGATATTTTTTTTCTCAATTATATATATTAAGTTCGAGCTGTCTCCTCGATCCCTCGGAATGTTATGCAACAAGTCGCATCATTGACCACAAGGGACCGGCAATGAAAGATGAGATGGACTCTAGAACTATACAACTTAAATTTTGTTGCAAAACAAGAGAATGAAGAACCTGGAAGAAGGCATTATAAAGCAAGGAAAGTAGACGAGTTGATCAAACGCTCACAAAGTTATCAAAAAGTTCAACATGCATGTCCCAGATCAATGAATTCAAGAACAGAGAGACAAGTATACGCCTATGTTAAGACAACGGTGGTGATGGAAGAAGACAATGAAACTAGGAAATGATTAAGTGTGAAGACAAATTAAAATTAGTCTTTTGTCCTTAATTTTTTTTTGTTTTCCTAAACATCTTGATTTTGAAAACATCTTCCTTGTATTTGGATAATGGAAAATTATAGAGGATCTTATAAATAGGGAAGCTTTCTCATTTGCTAAACACACCAAATTGAAGAAGACAACACATCCCAAAGAGAAAAATCTAAGAGAAATACTCTTATAAACCATATATATGGTGAGAGAATTTTGTGTGTGTAAAATTCTTGAGTGTCGTTATGTTTTGAGGTTGATTTGTAAAACTTGTAATATTTCTTCTTTAATAAGATCCGAGAATCGTGGACGTAGCTCTCACATTGAGGGTGAACCACTATACGTGTGTGTTATTTTTCTTCGCTTACATCACGGCGTAAGTACATCGTGACCCTCCAATCTTTCTTGGGAATCTGCTTACAAAAGTCGGATTTGGGATTTTAAATCCTAACACTATGTTTTGATGATTTGTCAAATAGTTGGAGGATCAAAGAGGAACCTGGTCTACTATGTTTTCTCTCTGTACATCGTACGATGTACGATAAAGCCGCATTGCTCACCGCACTAGTTGTTGTGACCGTGTTTTAAGGATAAGTTGTCTCTATCTCATCCCTCATGCCCCCCAATATATATACAACATGTTACAACTCATTAGGTATCACTTTGAAAACCTTGAATCACTTTAAAAGTGCAGCCGTCACGAGATTCTCCAAGTGTTCAAAACAAACCTGACCACAAACTGAAGGACCAGATCCCAACAACTGAAGATGTCAACGTCTCTTAGTCGTTTGTAGGCGGCTTTCCTATCAAATCTATTAAGTGGTACCCTTGGCTAGAGTTAGTCAAGGTGTATTAATTGGTTTGGCTAGAGGTAGTCAAACTTGGTTGAGTGCGTGACTAGAGTTAGTCATAGCGTATAGCTTACAATAAGGTTATTGTAAGGGTTGAGGGATTAAGTGTGTTAATTCCTAGGTTGCAAGAGTTGTAATCTGAAGTTGCTCAGTGAAATGAAGTTGAAAATCCTACGGTAATATCTTGTCTATTTAATCCCTTGGCAAGGAGTTTTCCACGGTAATATCTTGTCTATTTCGCACGCGTTGTCTCTTTAAAAAGCGATTGATAACCAGGTCCCTCATATACTGTTTGGTGGACACATAGCCTACATCACATGGTTTTGAGATGCAATATGAAATATGATGTGAATGACTTTTTTCTCTTTTATTTAGTTTAGTTTAGTTATTATGAGACAAAGAAATTAGTACCTTTTTTTTAAGATTGTCCCACTTAAGAGGATCAATAGTGTTCTATTTTCCACGTAATTTGAATCTTGAACTTACAAATTGGCGGTGATAGTATTTTACCATTAAAACATATTGTTGGGTAATGCTAACATTCTGCCTGTGGTGAGGCCTAAGTAGTGAATTGGTAATGACATGGATCTGAGTTATGATCGAACGTAATACTTGTTTGATCGGTTCGATTAAGAAATAAAGTTCGTTGTGCTTTGTTGAATTGTGTGCCAAGATCATCTAAAGTAAATTGCGAGAGAGAGTACTCTTTTATTTACTTAATTATATTTTCTCAACATGCAATCCCCCTAGTCAGGTGCATGCGTGATTCGTTTTTATGGACCAAACACGTGGATTATACCTGATAATGGGTAGTTGTGGGACTCGAACCTAGAACCTCCACATGCTTTGATTCCATATTATATGGTGTGATTGACCATCTCATCCAAATGTCTAAAGTGTTTGAGAAAACACACTTTTATTGACTCAGTTATATTCTCAGCATTTCCTTGCTATCAGCTGCTCCTCATTTTATTTTTTGTGTCTTAGTATGACTAGATATTGAATTTAAGAAAAAAAAATGAATATTTTTAATTTTATGTGATCTTAAATTACGGATATGTCTGACGTACCAAAATACGGTTGAATTTTATGAATTTAAGCATGTCAAGTGGGACTGAAATAAAAATGTTACTAAATATTGAAAGTAACATTCTTTGGGACACATTCCCAAAAGAAAAGAGAGACACTGAAACATGGGAAGTATATAATTTTTTACACTAATTATAATTAACCGCTTGATCCTAACAAAACAGAACTCACTAGTGGACAAAGAATTTGAGCAACTTATCCATGTTTTTCCAAATCTTGAGACAAAAACCGGAAGGTCCCTCTGATCAGGCAACCAGTAACTATATTTTCAGACAAATCCATGTAATTTTTTTTTTCTGAAAAAGAAAAAAGAAGGAAGGAAACATGGGTTAATAAGCAGATTTGAATTTAAAAATGAGTCCAGCGGGAATTGATCCCGCGTAGATCTGGACAAAATCCGCTTCAAGTGTCCCCTCTTTGCCACTGACCCATCGGGTCATTTAGTTTATGTTCCGAACTAAAAATAATTTTATGTTACTATATTTTTCAATAGAATAATAGGACCTACGGTAGCGGATGTGGGTTTCCGAGAACCCACACTTGCTACTGTAGATTCGCCCCTGCCAGTAACTGCTGCATTTCATCAAAATTATATCTGCTAAAATAATCGTTAGCTACTACATTAGAGAGAATGAACATGTGTTTTTACTAACAAAATCTTACAGTCAAAGATTACATATCCAACTGGTGCTGTTGAATGAACGTGCATTAAGTTTTTGATCACTCCAATTAACCGTAAATAATTAGGTATGAGTACTGCAACAATGCATGCATGTACGATTTTCATAATGCAAATGTTACGTCGTTTGTATCTTTATGTATAAGTTGTGTGTATTTTTGTCAGAAAACCATGTGAGAACCTGTTTAATTATGATTTTAAAACAGTCAAATGTATATATACACCAATTAGTTAGATCTATATGGATTTTGTTCTTATCTTGTGTCTAAGCGATCCTTGTTTTGGATCATACTAGCAAGACAATTAGTTTTGAGTTTTACACATGTGCAATTGCACCTCCGGCTTTGAATATGCCAAAATTGTACGTAATGGAAATTTGAAGCACCCCTCAAAGCCAAAGGAAAGAAATGTTTTGTTCTCTGAACATTTTGTTTGTTAAAGTTGATAAATGTATTTTATCACGAGGTGACTAATCAAACTATTCTCGCACCAATCCAATATTATCTATAGAAATGAATAATGATATTACTATACGTACTGTTTGCCTTTTTACTTCTGAACATGAACGAGCTAGGGCCTCAATTTCAGTTTTCCACTATCCCTCCATGAGCAATCAATCACTTCTTTTGTGACATTTTATTAGTCCATTGTTGCATTTTTGCAACCCCCAACTGTTTTGGGTTCTTCAAAAACCTTTCGACCAAAAAACCACATAGTATAAAGTAATTAAAGAACTTTGCAGTTTAACCCCAAATTTCTATGAGCGGATGCGAGCGATAAAATTAACTCATGAAAACATGATCTGCACGACTTACCTAAGTTTGGGTAGGTTAATGATTTGTCCATTTTAACCCACCCTGAATTAATGTTAAGGAAAATGAAATTAAATCAAAGGCATCTTTGCATATGCGGCGTGGTCATATTTGGAGGACCAAAAAATGTTTAACTTCCCTTAAAAAATGCCAACCATTTTTAGTTGTTTTGTTTTCATTTGAAACTGAAAATGTAATATTAAAGGGTTATAGGAGCATCTTCGTACAAGCCCAACTACCACTGCTGAATAATAGAGCAGCTTATGTTGATTAATTTTTTCGTCTTTAATTAAAAATTTCTTTAAACTATTGGCTTCAACACTCAATAGTTCGTAATTTGGAGAATATAACGTTTTTATGAGCTTCCATTTTCGGAAATTCGTAAATTTGAAGAACTATTATTACAGACAATTTAAAAACCAAAATAAAGGGTGGCATAAAAGAAAGTAAAAATCCTTTGTATGTATAATGTCAGTGTGCATATAGATAAAATTTAAGTTTCTTCAATAATACTGTTGGAAGACTAATTTAAAGTGAGCTTAAAGTTATAAAAAAACTGTCGATGTAAAGAATTATTTATACTATCAGGTTACCTAAAAAATGTTTACAGGTAAACTTTTTTAAAATATGTGATTGTTATATTTAGAATAAGATATGTTACCTATTATAACAGGTAAAGATAACATGACAATATAAACGTATTAGAAGTTGGAGTAAGGAAACCACAATTATATAGGATTTGCTATCTGTTATTTTTTAATTAAAACCTAAATACCTAGGTTTTGTAATCAACTCCATATGGAAATAGGTTTTCTATTTATTTATCTTTTTTGGTTAAGAGTTTCCTAATTCATAACAAAATAGGCTTTGCACGATATGGCACGTATGACATACCCACAGGACACCACTCAAAACTCTTATATATAGCTGGCCCTTCCCCCACTCAACAAAACCCATACTTTCTCCTAAAACACCAAACTTTAGAAAGAAAAACTTCCTTGAGAAATATGTCAGCCTGCAGCAAAATCAGTCACGTTGTTAGGCTCCGTCAAATGCTACAATGCTGGAGGAAGAAGGCCGCCACCACGGCCAGTCGCCGCGTCCCCACTGACGTGCCATCGGGTCACATAGTGGTCCGGGTGGGCCCCAGTTGCAAGAGATTTGTAGTACGTGCCACTTACTTGAACCATCCTATGTTCAAGAAATTGTTGTCACAAGCAGAGGAAGAGTACGGTTTTACTAACAATGGTCCTTTGGCTATTCCTTGTGATGAGTATTTGTTTGAAGAGTTACTTCGTCGTTTGGCTCGATCCGACTCCACTAACAACAATTCTTCATTGTTCGTGCACTTTGAAGATTTTCAGAAATATTGTCGCATAGATGTTCGAAGTAATCTTGACTTGTGGGGCGATTCCAGACCCCTTTTGCATAGTGTATCGGATAAGTTCATATGTTAATTCACGAGAGCGACAAACCAAGATTTAAGTCAGTGGATAAATTATATACCTGTTTTGACAATGTACAATTTTAGTATAGATAGAAAAAAATATTCTCAATTATATATACTCGGTTCGAGTCGGATTTGATTTGTCCGGACCTACAACTTAAATATTGTTCTGAGAATGTGACTGGAGATGGCAAGAAAGTAGGCGAGTTGATTCGCCACAATTAAAGTCGTCCCAGGTTTTGAACAAGAATGAAATACAAGAACAGAGAAACAAGTACACACCTATAGAAACAGAGGAAAGAGACAAGCAATGATTAACGTTGTACATTTCTTCTGCTTAAATTTTTCTTCCTAAAGATCAATTTTTTGATGATATGACTAATGGAAAAATATAGAGTAATTAATTAGAAGCATGTTTGTCCATTATCTGTTATACACCATATACATGGTTTTGAGATGCAATATGAAATATGATGTGGAAAACTTTTTCCTCTTCAATGTAGTTTAGTTTAGTTATTTTTTTTTTTGGTAACTAATCATTTTCATTACCAAAAGTGATCATTACAAATCAGTGAAAGAAGGTAATTTGTTGGACATAAGCCCCCACAGTTACCTTTAGCTAAGTATCCTTTGGAACAAAAAGACAAAAGAACCAAAACCAGCACCTATTACATCAATACATACTAGGTTCTAGCTAGGATAGAAGTTGTGGTCCTCCAACCATAGTGCAATTCTAGCCTGCTTTGTAGCTCTAGCATGAATGTCCTGGATGATAAGTTTAATGATAGCCTGAGGACTCTGTCTTTGACTTTGAAACACACGAGCATTCCTTTCCCTCCAAACATAATACACTGCAGCAGCCAACATCATTCTATAAACTTCAGCTTGTGGGTTTCGACCTTTTGCATTCAATTCTGCCCATCCCAGTTCTTCAGTCCAGTGCGTAGGAACCTTCCGAATGCCAATCCAATTCAGTAGCTTCTGCCAAATTTCAGCGGATACCTCACATACAAAAAACAGGTGATTAAGGCTTTCTGGCTCTTTGTCGCATACGGGGCAGATCTGGTCTGTAGTGATACCCCATTTAAATAGTCTATCTCTAGTTTGTAGTCTGCCTAGTGCAGCCAATCGCAAGATAAAAATCCATCTAGGTAGGCCACCATTGTTGCATACCAATTTCCTCCATGACATCTTCTGGAATTACCCTCTCAATTGTGCATAAAACTGTTTAGTTGAGAAACTTGGTATATTTGAGATGTCATCCATACCATATCCAGCTTGTGCAAAGTATTTAGTAGCCTTAAGGATCTTTTGAATGATCCATGAGGCCTGTTTGGGCACATCTCTCAGTAGATCCCTATTCCTATAGTAAGAATGAATCCACTTAACCCACAATTTATCCTTTTTAGTACATATATTCCATAGGAGCTTGCTAATTGCCGCCTTGTTCCAGGTTGCCACATCCAGTATATTTAGACCACCAGCAACTCTCGGAGAACATACTCTATCCCACGCCAATAATGCTATTTTGGAAAGTTCAGTGCCCCCAGTCCACAAGAAAGTTCTGCATGTTGCTTCAATAGTCTTTATAACCTTCTTAGGTAAGACA
This sequence comes from Lycium ferocissimum, assembly GCF_029784015.1. Taxonomy (NCBI): domain Eukaryota; kingdom Viridiplantae; phylum Streptophyta; class Magnoliopsida; order Solanales; family Solanaceae; genus Lycium; species Lycium ferocissimum. The sequence continues at coordinate 26,363 of NW_026725865.1, forward strand.
AAAACTTATGCCCGGAAGACTTGGATAGAGAACAAGACAGATTTTATCAGTTGGGCTCTACCTGCATATGACAAAAATATGGTGGTCCATGATTTAATTCTACCCAACATTTTCTCCAGTAATGGTTGACATTGGACTATAGATACCCTCTTAGTACTTAGGGGAACCCCTAAGTATCTAAATGGAAGTTCACCTTTGTTGAACCCCAATAGATCAATAAGTTCCTGCTCCTTGTCACTTGAGAGACCACCACAATACATAGAGCTTTTACTTAAATTTGCAACCAACCCTGATGCTTCTGAAAAGTTTTGAAACTTATCAAACAGCAGCTGAACAGATTGTGGTTCTCCTTTGCAAAATAACAGGATGTCATCTGCAAAGCCTAAGTGAATGAGTTTTATCTTGCCACACTTTGGATGATATTTGAATTGAGGGTTGTGTTCAAGCTGTTTAAGCAATCTACTAAGGTACTCCATCGCCATTACAAAAAGAAATGGAGACAGAGGGTCACCTTGCCTCAGTCCTTTCTTGGCTTCAAAAGGCTTTGTGGGATGTCCATTGATAATTATAGAATAGGACACAGTCTGTACACAAGTCATTATCCAGTCAACAAACTTAGCAGGGAAGTTCAGAGCTGTGAGAATTTGTTTTAAGAAAGCCCACTCTACTGAATCATATGCCTTTTGCATATCAATTTTGAGCATACACCTTGAAGAGATTCCTTTCCTTCCATATCTTTTAACAAGCTCATGGCTTAGTAGGATATTGTTAGTAATCACCCTCCTAGGGACAAAAGCAGACTGACTGCCATCAATAAGGCAATCCATTACAAGTTGAAGTCATCTAGTGAGTACCTTAGATATCAACTTATAAAGCATGGTGCAGCAAGAGATAGGTCTGAATTCCTTCACTGTAGTGGGATTTTGAACTTTCAGGATCAATGTGACAGAGGTGCAGTTAATTGCTCTAAACATTCTTGAGGTCGCAAAGAAATCTTTCACTGCTTCAGTTACTTCTTCTCCAATAGATGGCCAGGCTTGTTTGAAGAAATGAGCATTGAATCCATCGCAACCAGGGGCTTTGAGGTCATCAATACTTTTCAAGGCTTGCCAAATTTCCTCCTTACTAATTGGGCATATCAATTGCAACTGTTGGGTCCTATTCAGTACAGGGCCACTAGCCATCGCAGTAGGGTGTATAACAGGGAGTTCCTCGGCACTAGTACCAAGTAATGTCTTGTAAAAACCAATTATTTCGTCAGCAACCTCATTATTTGATTGTAGCAACGCACCAGTTCCTGATACCATACTTCTAATATGGTTCTGACTTACCCGCTGCTTCATAGAGGCAAAGAAAAAAGTTGTATTTGTATCCCCTAAGTTCAACCACTGTACCCGTGATTTCTGTCGTAGGATGCTTTCTTCAATGTTAAGCCATTTTTCCAGTCCCACTTTGATCTCCTTTTCAAGTGCATAAAGGGCAGGGTCAGAGTATTGATACCTGAGTTGTGTTTGGACAGCTTCCAAGTGGTACCTGAGTTCATGTATCCTATTTTCCACGTTGGAAAATTCCTTAGCATTAAGAGTCTTCATCCCACCCTTCGTTACTTTGAGTTTCTTCCAAACCTTTTCCATGGGACTTTCCTGAACTAGTGATGCCCATGCCCTATCCACTACTGGAATAAAATCTATATGTTTAGTCAAATGATTTAGAAACTTAAACGGCTTAAGGTGCTTCCCAGCTTGTTCTTCCACCGTGACACATAAAAGGGAGTGGTCTGAAAAGTAAGGATCCTTAACTGCAACTTCAAGATGTGGCCAAGTTGTCATCCACAGAGGATTCACTAAAGCCCTATCAATTCTACTCAGGACATGATTGTTGGTCCAAGTATAGAATCTCCCAGTAGATTTCAGTTCTGTGGCTCCTGTGTTCAGCAAAAATTCTTCAAAGTCTTTAACTTCAGCATCGACCACCTGGCTACCATTATATCTGTCCTCTCCCTTACGAACAGCATTAAAATCACCCATAATTAGCCAGGGATGATTCACATTAGCATTTAAACTTTCCAATCCAGCCCATAATCCTCGTCTTTCAGTAATAGTGTGGAGTCCATACACAGCAGTAAATTCCATTTGTGTCCCTCTAGTTTGTCCCTTAACGAGACAGTGAATTAGTTGTGCATCTATATGCAGAATTGTAACGTCAACCACTCCTGGATTCCAAAGTATCCAGATTTTTCCCCTATCATTCCCAACATAGTTATTGTGCCATTTCCATCCAGGAGCCACCCTCTTAATTATTTGAATGGCCTTTTGTCTAGTAACTCTATGTTCCACTATTGCTATAACATCGAATTGTTCCTTATTCATTACTCTAATAAACTCTTTATGCTTATGAAGCTTATTGAATCCTCTCACATTCCATGATGCTATCTTCATTTGGAAATAGAGTGGTAGTTGGGGCTATGCAAACCTATCACCTTACTGCACTGTCCATGTTCAGCCATTGCAAAGGCAGCTTGGATCATTTGTTGCAATGGATTATCAGCTAGAGGTTCGAATCCATTAGTAGTGTCTACCCTCTCCACGGGGGGGACAACACATGAACCTTTGATTTTGTCTTCCCTGATGCTTGTTTCCATCCCTCACCTTCCTGCCTTTGTTTAGTCATCTCAGCTGTACCTAATGCCATGTTCTTATTCTCCTCCGCTTCAGGCCTGTTTTGAGTTCTAGGCACCTCAACTGGCTGCCCACCTTTGTTCTTCCATTGTTGTGATACTGTCTCAGCTCGTGGGGGGACTTGCTTCTTCTGTGCTGGAGCCTTATGTTTGGCAGGGGCCTGAGTAGTCTGCTTAGCCGGGCAGAGATGACCAATCTGGCAACAAGTGGGACAATATTGGGGCTTCCAATCATACTGAACCTCCTGGTCAAACGTGTTACCAAGCGGGTCCAGTACCTTGATCACATTAGGTAAAGGAACAGTAACATTAATTTCCACAAGGACCCGGGCATAGGATATTCTTTCTATTCTGGTAGTGCAATCATCAGCACAAACTGGAGTACCTAGACTGCTCGCAATGCGACTCAATGCACTCGTGCTCCAACATGTTAGAGGTAGATTTGGGAATTTCACCCATAATGGTATGACCTTTAGAACCTCATCCTTGAAATTGAATGAAGCACTCCATGGTTTCAGTATAGCTGGCTTATTACTGATCATATGAGGCCCTGAGTATAGGATATCATCCCTATCATTCACGCTATGGAATCTAAGAACAAAATAGCCTTCATTATGATAGTAAATGGTAGGCTTGTGTTCGAATTTCTTCTGGCTCTCAATGAATCTGCCTATAGCAGCTATGGTGGGAGAAGCCCCAATTACATACAGAATCATTGCCGACTTCCAGAGCTCAACCTCCTTTGCGAAATCCACCTTATCCAGTTGTACCACTTTCACACCATCTTTAATAGTAAGTGGAACAAATTGAAGCTCCATACCTTTCATGGCCATCTTATTTCCTTCAAAGAGAGCCGCCCAGGGTCTTTGCACCTCTTGCGTTTGCTGCGCCACACCTATCACTGTGGGTTTTTCAAGTTCTTTCCCCGCACCTGAAGAATCAGCTTCTTGCAGTGCAACACATTGTTCCGTTGGAGGTACTAGTATTGGGGTTTTGTTCCTCGCGTCAGATGGTGGTGGTTGTGCGTTCACTAAATCCCCGTTGGGGTCGGAAGTGATGACAGCAGTGGTCACTGTGGGCGACCCCTGCATCGCACTGGGTGTTTCTCCGGTTGCTTTGCTAGCCTGCGCCGCCGCTAGCTCCTTTTTCTGTGGTAGTCGCATATTCACTGGCTTCTTCTTTGCTTCTGATAGTTCAATTACTCCCTTTGTCTGTCGGCCTTTAGCCATTCCGGCACGCTTGCGCTTTTCCAGAGAGAGAGTAAAGAAAATTAATTACCCATAGTTAGAGAGCGAGAGAGAGGCTACTTATTTTAAACTTTTCAGTTGGGGTTTGGGATGGTGAATTGGGGTGTGACGGAGCAGTGGGAGGTTTAAAGGTGAAGGGACAGTGGAGATGGTGGTGGTTTTATGGTAGCCAAAGGGTGTTTGGGATGGTGGTTTCAGGTGGGTTATGGGTAGGGAAGGTAATGTTGAAGCGGTATGACCACCGGCCGCCCGTTTCGTTTTCATCGGCCAATTTGTTTCTTTTTCATTATCCAAGCACATAAAAAAAAAAAAAAATTGATTATGAGTAATGATGATACTTGAACTCATGATCTTTGTCGATTTTAATATTAAAGGCGTGCGATCATCTTTTCCAAACGCTTAAAGTGTCAGATAAAATACACTTTTATTTATTTAATTATATCTATATGACATATGTATAAGACCACAAGTTTTAAATTTTTTTTCCTTTCTTAAATTTTGTATCCAGACAAACACAATCATATAAATTGAAGTGCATAAATTAGTAATTAGGCGTCTGGCACTAGCAATCTGCCGGAGATTTGTGAGATGTTTTCTCCCATAAGTAAGTAAATATCACTCTCTCCACATGCAAATATTTAAGAATTGTCAACTATCCAAATTGCTTCAAGCCTCTGACTTTGATTATTAAGTTATAAATTATTTGCCAAGAAAGAGACTGATAATTGGAGATAATATAAGTAAGTCATCCTTTTTTTCTTTTTTTTTTTTCCTTTTTTTTTTCTTTTTTTCCAGGTAATCTTTAATCAAAGAAGTAAACGATGCCTTTGTTGCTAATCATAACTCAAGGCTATGTCACAAATGAAGTTGCAATAGAACTTATCACTAGTGGGGATAAATTTTAGCCAGAGAGGAGTATACATGAACAAAAACAGAATGCAGAAGTGAAAAAGAAAATAAAACGGTCGGTTATTTGGTTGACTTAGTGTATTATTTTCGTCTAATCATTTGTTATCTTAACTGACCCGATTATTTCGGATTCGGGCAAGATAGATACATTATAGGAATAAATTGCTCCCAATGAATAAATTCTCCATTCACAGGGCTCGAACCCTAGATTTCTAGTTAAGGGTGGATAGGGTTGGAGTTAGAGCATAGTTTATGTACAGATTCGGCTGAACCTAGTAATTTTAGTCTAAACATTGTCTTTGTCTTAAGAAATCTATTGTATATGTACGAATTATTAATTTAGAATCCGCTAACTTAAGACAAGTTCTCGAACTCATAAGCATCAAATCATGACTTGAAGGGATCTCAACGGGCTCACCAAACCCTTTGGTGATAACTATTGAGTCCCATATTGGGTGGGTTAAAGGGCATTTGTTTCTCTTTACATAATCTTGGACAACCTCATCTCTTGAACAAGCTTTTGTGATTGAGTTATAACCATAGTTCATTTCTTGATCAGTAACTTATATATACATCTTCAATAAGATAATTTATTGACACACAAATGTGACTTATTTCAAAACACAAATTTCAAAAGTCCTACTTTCTTCCTTAAGTTTGTATCCATCAAACACCATTACAGAAAATGAGAGGCGGAAATTGTGTGATGTAATATATATAAGAAGACTATATCTTAAAATAAAGATAATGGTGTGCATTTCAGCAGATTAAAACCTTGCCAGCTTATTACAGAAAGCTTGCAAGACCAAGTACGCTAATACTTAAATGGTGCTGAGTAAACAATTACAAAGATTATTTTGAGTATCGTGCTTAACTTAAACAAGTAAGTTTGACATGCTATAAAGGTATATGCCCATAATATTCCGGAGATTATTCTGTTTGTGTCTGAAATGGTATTAGTGAGACAAACCTTATAAGTAGTTGCAATATTCCAAAAGTTTAACACATCAATTCTCTCCAAAATCCAGAAAGTGTACAATCTTTCTGAAGAAGAAATTTTAGGCATGGCTGGTGAGGATAATAATAATAATCTACAAGTGCTTAATGCACTTGATGTGTAAAGACTCAACTCTACCATTTCACAGCAATTGTTATTGCTGGAATGGGATTTTTCACTGATGCCTATGATCTCTTCAGCATTTCCCTTGTCACAAAATTACTAGGGCGTTTATACTACACCAAACCAGATCTCTTGAAGCCTGGAACACTCCCTCCGACCGTCTCATCATCAGTCACGGGTGTCGCCCTGGTCGGCACCCTCGCCGGTCAACTTTTCTTCGGCTGGCTCGGTGACAAAATGGGCCGAAAAAAGGTCTATGGGATGACCTTGGTTCTCATGGTTGTGTGTTCCGTTGCTTCAGGGCTCTCCTTCGGGAACACTCCTAAGGGTGTTATGGCCACACTATGTTTCTTCAGGTTTTGGCTTGGATTTGGCATCGGTGGCGATTACCCCTTATCTGCCACGATTATGTCCGAATATGCAAACAAGAAAACACGTGGCGCGTTCATAGCTGCCGTTTTCGCTATGCAAGGGTTTGGAATTTTATTCAGTGGAATAATTGCGCTTATCACATCAGCAGGATTCGATCATGCTTATAAGGCCCCGACTTTCGCAGAAAATGCAGCTCTGTCAACCGTGCCACAAGCCGACTACATTTGGCGTATAATTCTCATGTTCGGAGCGTTGCCAGCTGGCCTCACTTACTCTTTGGCGTATGAAGATGCCCGAAACAGCCCGTTACACGGCTCTCGTGGCGAAAGATGCAAAAAAGGCCGCACAGGACATGGGCAGGGTACTACAAGTTGAAATTGATCCTGAGGATGCAAAAATCGAACAAATGTCTAGGGACGAAACCAACAAATTTGGTCTATTTTCTTGGGAATTTGTTCGGCGCCACGGGATGCACCTATTCGGAACCTGTTCCACATGGTTTTTGTTGGACATTGCTTTCTACAGCCAAAATCTGTTCCAGAAAGATGTGTTCACAGCAGTTGGCTGGATCCCTGCAGCCTCAACAATGAATGCTGTTCAAGAAGTTTACAAAATTGCAAGGGCGCAAACATTGATTGCACTATGTAGTACAGTGCCAGGGTATTGGTTCACCGTGGCGTTCATTGATATAATAGGAAGATTCGCTATCCAATTGATGGGATTTTTCTTCATGACCGTATTCATGTTCGCCATCGCTCTTCCCTACCATCATTGGACATTGAAGGAGAACCATATCGGGTTTGTGGTCATGTACTCCCTCACGTTCTTTTTCGCGAATTTTGGGCCTAACGCAACCACGTTCGTTGTCCCAGCCGAGATTTTCCCAGCCAGGCTCCGGTCGACATGCCATGGGATTTCTGCGGCTGCAGGTAAGGCCGGAGCTATAGTTGGAGCGTACGGATTCCTGTATGCTGCACAAAGCAAAGATCCAACAAAAACCGATGCAGGATACCCCGCTGGTATTGGCATAAAGAACTCTCTCATTGTTCTTGGGTGCATCAATGCTCTTGGAATGATTTGTACATTCTGTGTGCCAGAGGCAAATGGGAAATCCCTTGAGGAAGCGTCCCAAGAAACTATGTCTGGAGAAACATAAGGTGCTGAATTGCCTCAAATGGGTTTTGAAGGTTGAGTTTTGATGGTGTCATGCAGAATTGTTATAATAAGTTCAGATAATCTATTCGAATTAGAACCATCTAAAAAAAATATAAGGCAAATAAAAAATATTCATGTCATGTACTTCAAGTGATAGAGATGTACGGTACATAGTTGACGATTTTCGTTTGTACTTTATTTTTATTTTGGAAATGAGAAGAAAACTTATTAAATTGTTCAACTTTTATATTAAATTATAGAGTAAAGTATTCGCAGATAGAAAATCATTGATATCTTCCTAATATTTGGATATTGCAGAAAAAGGAAGGGGAAAAAGAAGAGAAATTGTTATTCTTATTCCTTTGAAAGCCCCATAGAGCATAAGTGGAAAGCATTTACTAATTTTTTTCCAAAAGAATATATTTCTTATGAGGTCTAGAATAAGGAAATTAGATTATTATTTTTTTCCATTTCTGAATTTATCTAAAATTAGCTACTCTCTTTATTCCATTTCATGTGAAAGTATTTACACCGGTTAAGAAAGATAAAATTGGAACAAGGAATTTAGTATTTGCTTTATGTAGCTAAAAGAATCATGTCATTAAATGTAAAATAAGAAGTTCAAAATTAAATTATTTCTAAACTTAGAAGAATGTCATTATTAGGCGTCGCATGGTAAACTTACTAGGTATACAAGAATTGTAATGCGAGAATTATTTAAGTGACGATTACTAATGAAGGAATTGTTATGTAGTGATTAAGAATACAATAATTATTGTACATGAATTACTTAATTATTGTACATGAATTACTTACTTTAAAAGGGCATATAATTTCTTTATATATGTAATCCTCGCATTGATATATACACACACTCTTATGTCACCTTCTATGTTTCACGTAAGACAATACTTAACATAAATATTAATTAATACCTCCAACCAAATGTTGACATTAGTTATATATGCGGCTATTATTGTTTTATAATGCAACTATTATTGTTTTCTTAAGCAGCACAAGCAAACACTATATTATTTTAGTTGGATTTTACAATTGGATTAATTGTTTCAAGATTACAACCAAACGACCCTTAATCTTTCATGATCAACTTGCATACGCTAATTATTAAATTAGATCCAATAAATACCAACTACCACCGGTTACCAGCACAAATATGCTGTAACGCTGCCTACAAAGGTTTAAGCGAATGAATGCTGCTACTATTAAAAAACAACTTAACTATTCAAACAGAAGACAAATTATTAATTTGCGATTTTTTCTTGATTAGTATCAAACATAAAATGCCTTCACATGTGTATATGATAGGCTTCCATTTGGTTTATTTATCTGAGATTCTAAAAACAATTGGTAAAACTTTACTTACGTATAGCAACTTCTTATAAGTTTTTAATTCTTAATTAATTGTACTTATTATTGTTGTATAGCGTGTTGGCGACACTGTAACATTTTATAGTTCTTATAAAAAAATCAGTTATAAAGTCAAATCATTGGCCAACATCAGGGTTTATGGTTCTTCCAAAATACTTCATCCGTTCATTTTTACTTGTCCATTATACTAAAAATATATTTTCACTTTTACTTGTGCATTTTAATATATCAAGAGAAAAAAAAAACTAGAATTAGCTGCAAATTCTGTCGCTAATTTACTCATACATAACGAAATTTTGTTATAATTCGTAGCTAAACAGGTGGATTTTGTTGTTTAGCTATTGACTTTGTCTGTCGCTAACTCTTGTTATTTTAGTAGTGAATCTTTTTAACCTGTTTTACTCTTAACATCAGCTATTCATTTCACAAATCATTTTCCAAAACTTTTTTAAATGCTAATTATCATAAGTATCATAGTAAGATATAGACACTTACAATTTTTTTTAAGGAGAGTACAAAGTCCATCGTAGACAAATAAAAGTGATCAAACGAGTATCGATGGATTTATCTATTCAATTATATTCTTGGCACGTTCCACACATGCGAACCTGCTTCTTGTTTGTCGGACAATCACATTAAATTTTTTATTGATAAATGTTGGTGGTGAGACTTGAACTCAGAACCTATGTTTCTTCTAGTTTAATGTTGAAACGGTATGACTACCAGCCGCCCGTTTCGTTTTCATCGGCCAATTTGTTTCTTTTTCATTATCCAAGCACATAAAAAAAAAAATTGATTATGAGTAATGATGATACTTGAACTCATGATCTTTGTCGATTTTAATATTAATGGCGTGCGATCATCTTTTCCAAACGCTTAAAGTGTCAGATAAAATACACTTTTATTTATTTAATTATATCTATATGACATATGTATAAGACCACAAGTTTTAATTATTTTTTTCCTTTCTTAAATTTTGTATCTAGACAAACACAATCATATAAATTGAAGCGCAGAAATTAGTAATTAGGCGTCTGGCACTAGCAATCTGCCGGAGATTTGTGAGATGTTTTCTCCCATAAGTAAGTAAATATCACTCTCTCCACATGCAAATATTTAAGAATTGTCTACTATCCAAATTGCTTCAAGCCTCTGACTTTGATTATTAAGTTATAAATTATTTGCCAAGAAAGAGACTGATAATTGGAGATAATATAAGTAGGTCATCCTTTTCCTTTTTTTTTTTTTTTTTTTCTTTTTTTCTTTTTTTCCAGGTAATCTTTAATCAAAGAAGTAAACGATGCCTTTGTTGCTAATCATAACTCAAGGCCATGTCACAAATGAAGTTGCAATAGAACTTATCACTAGTGGGAATAAATTTTAGCCGAGGGGAGTATACATGAACAAAAACAGAATACAGAAGTGAAAAAGAAAATAAAACGGTCGGTTATTTGGTTGACTTAGGGGGCATTTGTTTTTATTAAGATTAAGATGTCTGAATCTGAATACACATCTGAATATTAAGATGTTGTCTCTAGATCTGAATACTGAATGATTAAGACTGTTTATTTTTTCAACATCTGAATATGTAAAAATCTATCTATATTTATCAAACATAATAAATATATAATTCAAATAAGAATTAATTAAATATCATATCAATAAAGTATTAAAAATCTTAATTGAAACAAAATAAAATCATAAATTGCAATTCGTTCGTCTTGTGGATTTGAATTTAAGCTTCGCAAACTTTTACGTATTCCTACTCAATTTGGGTGTAAATTATACCCAAGAAGCATCTAATAATATCGATTGAAATGCGAGGATGGCATGTCAAATACTAGCGGGGAAGAATTGAGAAAGAAAAACAACTCCTCATTACTGTTTTTATGCAAAATAAAGTACCCCTTCGACCTCTGAAAATATTTACAGCAAATTAGCATAAGGGTAGTAGTTTAAGTTGGATTTTGCCATGGCTATGCCCACAACGTTGATATCTTTGATTTAAGCCACCATTCTATTGCAAACAGAAAACCAAAAAAATAAAACTACAAAAGATATTGTTTTCCAACAACGTTGATATCTTTGATTTGAGCCACCATTCTATTGCAAACAGAAAACCAAAAAAATAAAACTACAAAAGATATTGTTTTCCAACAACAACGAAAAACACATAAAGCTTTACAAAAGAAATCAGGTAAAGTTTTTGAAATCTAATATTAAAGAGAGAAGGTTTATTTGGACGATAGTTGAAGAAAGAGAGGCGGCTACGTTGATAGTCGGAGAGAGAGAGAGAGTCCGTAAATAAAATGGTAAGAGTAAAATCTGAATGCTATTCAGACTCTATCACAGATCTGAGCGATTCAGACTCATTCAGATATAATAAGTGATTTTAAAATATAAAAATCAAATACACTTAATGGGCTGAGATCTGAACCATTCAAATTCAGAGCCTCATTAAGTGCAAACAAATGAGGCCTTAGTGTATTATTTTGGTCTAATCATCTGTTATCTTAACTGACCCGATTATTTCGGATTCGGGCAAGATAGATACATTATAGGAATAAATTGCTCCCAATGAATAAATTCTCCGTTCACAGGGCTCGAACCCTAGACTTCTAGTTAAGGGTGGATAGGGTTGGAGTTAGAGCATAGTTTACGTACGGATTCGGCCGAACCTAGTAATTTTAGTCTAAACACTGTCTTTGTCTTAAGAAATCTATTGTATATGTACGAATTATTAATTTAGAATCCGCTAACTTAAGACAAGATCTCGAACTCATAAGCATCAAATCATGACTTGAAGGGATCTCAACCGGCTCACCAAACCCTTTGGTGATAACTATTGAGTCCCATATTGGGTGGGTTAAAGGGCATTTGTTTCTCCTTACATAGTCTTGGACAACCTCATCTCTTGAACCAGCTTTTGAGATTGAATTAGAACCATAGTTCATTTCTTGATCAGTAACTTATATATACATCTTCAATAAGCTAATTTATTGGCACACAAATGTGACTTTTTTCAAAACACAAATTTCAAAAGTCCTACTTTCTTCCTTAAGTTTGTATCCATCAAACACCATTACAGAAAATGAGAGGCAGAAATTGTGTGATGTAGTATATATAAAAAGACTATATCTTAAAATAAAGATAATGGTGTGCATTTCAGCAGATTAAAACCTTGCCAGCTTATTACAGAAAGCTTGCAAGACCAAGTACGCTAATACTTAAATGGTGCTGAGTAAACAATTACAAAGATTATTTTGAGTATCGTGCTTAACTTAAACAAGTAAGTTTGACATGCTATAAAGGTATATGCCCATAATATTCCGGAGATTATTCTGTTTGTGTCTGAAATGGTATTAGTGAGACAAACCTTATAAGTAGTTGCAATATTCCAAAAGTTTAACACATCAATTCTCTCCAAAATCCAGAAAGTGTACAATCTTTCTGAAGAAGAAATTTTAGGCATGGCTGGTGAGGATAATAATAATAATCTACAAGTGCTTAATGCACTTGATGTGGCAAAGACTCAACTCTACCATTTCACAGCAATTGTTATTGCTGGAATGGGATTTTTCACTGATGCCTATGATCTCTTCAGCATTTCCCTTGTCACAAAATTACTAGGGCGTTTATACTACACCAAACCCGATCTCTTGAAGCCTGGAACACTCCCTCCGACCGTCTCATCATCGGTCACGGGTGTCGCCCTGGTCGGCACCCTCGCCGGTCAGCTTTTCTTCGGCTGGCTCGGTGACAAAATGGGCCGAAAAAAGGTCTATGGGATGACCTTGGTTCTCATGGTTGTGTGTTCCGTTGCTTCGGAGCTCTCCTTCGGGAACACTCACAGGGTGTTATGGCCACACTATGTTTCTTCAGGTTTTGGCTTGGATTTGGCATCGGTGGCGATTACCCCTTATCTGCCACGATTATGTCAGAATATGCAAACAAGAAAACACGTGGCGCGTTCATAGCCGCCGTTTTCGCTATGCAAGGGTTTGGAATTTTATTCAGTGGAATAATTGCGCTTATCACATCAGCAGGATTCGATCATGCTTATAAGGCCCCGACTTTCGCAGAAAATGCAGCTCTGTCAACCGTGCCACAAGCCGACTACATTTGGCGTATAATTCTCATGTTCGGAGCGTTGCCAGCTGGCCTCACTTACTACTGGCGTATGAAGATGCCCGAAACAGCCCGTTACACGGCTCTCGTGGCGAAAGATGCAAAAAAGGCCGCACAGGACATGGGCAGGGTACTACAAGTTGAAATTGATCCTGAGGATGCAAAAATCGAACAAATGTCTAGGGACGAAACCAATAAATTTGGTCTATTTTCTTGGGAATTTGTTCGGCGCCACGGGATGCACCTATTCGGAACCTGTTCCACATGGTTTTTGTTGGACATTGCTTTCTACAGCCAAAATCTGTTCCAGAAAGATGTGTTCACAGCAGTTGGCTGGATCCCTGCAGCCTCAACAATGAATGCTGTTCAAGAAGTTTACAAAATTGCAAGGGCGCAAACATTGATTGCACTATGTAGTACAGTGCCAGGTATTGGTTCACCGTGGCGTTCATTGATATAATAGGAAGATTCGCTATCCAATTGATGGGATTTTTCTTCATGACCGTATTCATGTTCGCCATCGCTCTTCCTACCATCATTGGACATTGAAGGAGAACCATATCGGGTTTGTGGTCATGTACTCCCTCACGTTCTTTTTCGCGAATTTTGGGCCTAACGCAACCACGTTCGTTGTCCCAGCCGAGATTTTCCCAGCCAGGCTCCGGTCGACATGCCATGGGATTTCTGCGGCTGCAGGTAAGGCCGGAGCTATAGTTGGAGCGTACGGATTCCTGTACGCTGCACAAAAGCAAGATCCAACAAAAACTGATGCAGGATACCCGGCTGGTATTGGCATAAAGAACTCTCTCATTGTTCTTGGGTGCATCAATGCTCTTGGAATGATTTGTACATTCTGTGTGCCAGAGGCAAATGGAAAATCCCTTGAGGAAGCGTCCCAAGAAACTATGTCTGGAGAAACATAAGGTGCTGAATTGCCTCAAATGGGTTTTGGAGGTTGAGTTTGATTATGTCATGCAATGTTGTTGTGTTTTTTTTTTTTTTTTTTTTCACGTTGATTTTTTCATATATCTGTTTGCTTTGTTTAAAATTAAATTATTTCTAAATATATGAAATTGATTTTTTTTTTTGCAAAGGCCTACTTGATGGTGGACATAGGATTTTACTTATAAAATGCTTGATGTGTACGTGGCATATGTGACCTTATGATCAGTGGCGCACACATAACTTTTAGTAAGCGGTGTTTATAATTAAAGAAGTGAAGAAATTTATAAATAAGTTGAATGATATCATATTTAGCAAACAAAATTCACGTACACTACTATAACTCTCCTCGACAAGTTTTCAATTTTTGGAATATACCTATAATAGACTTACCTTTGGAGAATGAAAGAGCCACAAATCTGCTAGCTTTTTGGTGGGTTTTTTTATGGGGAACTTTTATAAATACAAGATATATAAGAGTTAATTATATAATCTACAACTAATTTAGTTATTACAAATTGTGCAACTTAAAGCTAAAAACAAGGAGATTATTGCTATAAATAAAAATCTAAAAATAAGGAGATTTCCTATATTAGTGATAAAATAATTAAATGCATATAAAAACACAATAAATTCTTACTTAAAAAATCTCCAGCACAATCTACTAGCAAGCTAATTCATGAATTTTAACCCAAAAAAAAGCTAATTCGTGAACAAGTATATTATTGTAGTATCTGTTATATATATTATTCTATCTGTATATCGTATATTGTTACCATATATGTTATTATAGAGTACAATTGGTTGGCACATAGAGTAATATATTAGGTACATAATATACATACTTAGATATACTAATTTGTACTATTATATCCACAAATATTTTGTTATCATATTTTCAGTTAAGTTTGTCAATTTGAATAAACCATATACTTTTTAGGTATATTTTCATGTACGTTTGTTATACAATATAATATACCATATATTTTCGTGTAGTTTTCATAATATTAAAATTAATACATTCAAATAATTTCTTTTAGTCCCCAAAAAATAATTGTATCAGTCATCAAGTGCAAATAAAAAAAGAAGAATAAAGAGGAGGAAACGAAAGAGAGAATTTTTTTTTTTGAAAACGGTAGATAGAATATGAAAAATTACATTATCTCTCATGCTCTTTTCATAGATTTTTTTTTTTTTGTGTGTGTGTCTGTGGGTTGGGTGAGTGTGGGGGGGGGGGGGGGGGATGATTTTGAAAGAAAGAGAAAGTAAAGAGTGGATATGCATTAATAATTGTAACTCCTAAAATTAACATTGCGTGGGGCAAAAGTTTCGTCCTATTTTGTGTTTTAATTTTTTCCCTTCAAGGCAAACAACTTTTTGCGCGGAGCATAAGTTTATATTTCTGCATCATCATATCCCACAAGTTATGTCCCGCGTTGTTAAAGAACTTATGCCCCATTAAGCATAATATCGATTAATAAGGCCAATAATTAAAGACCAACCCGTTTGAAGGTCAAAAGTGCAAATCCATCGAGAAATTCTTTTATGTGTCTTTGAGAAACCAAAATTGTCGCTTATCCTTGAGTTTAAACTCAAAGTCATACTTATTTTGGGGCATGGACTATGGAGCACTCACATCCTAATATAATTTGCCAATTTGGTGCAACTTTAGTCTCTCTCCAAAAGAGATTTTTTTTTTTTTTTGTTTCTCATCCTGTGTTCGGTATTCGTATTGAGGCCCGACTAATTCGGATTAGTGCCAGGTAGTCCCACACTGGGGGGCAAAGCACTCCCTAACAATGGTGGCTCCGTACCCAAGGGGGCTCGAACTTGAGACCTTGATTAAGGATGGAGTAGTACCAGCCACTACGCCACAATCATTGTTGGTCTCTCCAAAAGAGTTGTTACTTACTTCGTCTCCCGCTCGGAGTTCGAGAGTCAAATGGATTTTTTTGTGACCCAATTTTGTCAAAAACCTTTTTAAATTTTTTGAATTTTCGGTTGTTGTGACTTATTATACTTTTTATGTAGTTTTCACTATTTTAATTTTATTTTAAGGATTTCATGTCCAATTAACTATCGAATTTAATATGGTTGACTCTCGTAATCCAAATGATACCACATAAATTTAGACAGAGAAAGTATTTTTCAAGGAGAGAACAACTCTCATGGGTTCACACGTGAGATCATTTTTCCTCTGGAAATACAGGACATACCATTCAGAAACTATATGTTGATTATACTTGTGGCGTATGCTTATACATTTATTTTAATTTTTCTACGCTATCTTTTTACAACTTTTGAGTTATACAAATTTTATGTATTTTTCATATTTTGTATTATTATGTTATTTCAGAAATTTATATAATATTAATGAAATCAAAGTTTCACTGGGCTTACGCCTTATGTCTTACTTATGAAAACATTTTTTTGCACGGATTGCCCTTCGTTTGGGGTGGTCTTTAAATTTTGCCCCTCAAATTTGTGATCTTTAAATTTTGCCCTTCATATTTGTGGTCTTTAAATTTTGCCCTTTGCTTGGAAAGATGAGCGAATACATGAAGTTAGGTTCGAACCCCCGCTCGGTGCATAAAATAAAAATAATTTCGCAAGCGGGGAGGGAGGAGTGTATGCGGATCCGGCATACAATCTTTGAGAAAAAGTTAAAGTTATCGGATCCGGCATAACTAAATGTCTGCCCCTCAAGGCAAAGTACGCCCCCCTAAATGGAGACTTTTAGTTAAACATAACTAAAAGTCTGTGGGAGGGGGCATACAAAAAAAAAAAAAAAATTTAAACTTTGCCTTATAAGGCAAGCTGGTAGTTTACTCATAAGCGTGGTTTTGGACCAAAAAAAGCTCGTGGTTTATAAAGATGCTTTAAGGATTAATTGGCTGCGAAATATGGACTTGAAGTGATGCTTTGTTTAGATTCTAAAGAGTGTACATATTTGAAGGCATCAGGAAGATATTATGTGGGAATTGAAAAAGAAATTAAGTACATCACTGATTCAATATTTACATAGGTTTGTCTGGATGTTTGTAACTCTGTTCTAACACAGTTGAAGTGGTTAAAAAAAAAAAAATACATATATATGCTTCAAGACAAAGTTTGCTCATAAGGCATAAGTATGCCCCCATCGGCATAAGTTAATGGGCAAACTTTTATGCGACCGACATAACTTTTTGTGAAGGAATTATCAAAGTTATGCTAACCCTAAGATACTTATGCCAAGAAACGCTATGCGCATAAGGCATAAGTATGCTGTCCGGCATAACTTTGATAATTCCTTCCAAAGTTATGCGGTGGGGGGCATACTTTAATGGGCAAACTTTATTTGCGGACCAAGCATAACTTTGTGAAGGAATTATCAAAGTTATGGGACCGACATACTTATGCCAAGTCGCCCACAAGAGCATAAGTATCTTGGTCGTATAACTTTAGTATTTCCTTAACAAAAGTATCTTAGAGGTTAGCATAGCTAAATTAAACTTGCCTTGCGAATTTTTTTAAAATTTTAATTGCGCGTGGGTTCGAACACGAAACCTATGGGTGTTAGCCGAAGGGCAAATTTTAAAGATTTCAAATATGAGGGGTAAAATTTAAAGACCACCCCAAAAGAAGGGCAATTCTGCGAATTGCCCAAAGCCTTTTAAAATACTGGCCAAAACCATGTGATTTTTAAGATGATTTTTTTCCAGATAGAGTCTGATCCAAGATATTTTCCATTTTGGACATGAGTAATATCAGAATAAAATTAGTTAGCGTCAGTTCATCTTCATCAAAGGACAAGATCTCCATAAATTCTACTTCCTTCGCTCCAAAAAGATTGTCTTCCTTTCTTTTTTAGTATGTCCCAAAAAGATTGATACCTTTCTATATTTAGAAATAATTTAATTTTATGAGATGATTTACAGCCACACAAATATTTAAGGCTTGTTTTGGACCACACATTTCAAAAGTCTTCTTTTATTTCTTAAACTCTGTGCTAATTTATTTCTTAAATTTTGTGTCAAGTCAAACTAAGACAATCTTTTTAGGACGGAGGGAGTATCATTTTGCCTCTCTTTGCTTCTGATGCAGTTTCAAGTTTAAGCCGATCCTTGAGGTCCAATGAAAGGCCACTCCTCAACCCAATCTTATTAAACGTGGAAGTAAACAGATCAAGATTTCTATGTATTTCCGTTGGTGGTTGGGGGTGGGGTGGGGGGGGGGGTTGACTTTATTTATAAGTAATGTACTTGCTTGAATTTTTTTTCTTCAAACATGTACCTGTTGATTGATAACCACGATTGCATGCCTTGATAAATGATAAGCCAAGTGTTGACTAAAAAAAAAAAAAAAAAAAAAAGATAAATGATAAGCCAAGTACGGATGGTCAAATGTTTTTTTAATTGTAATGTGCTTAGGATCGTTTGGTTCATCTTAATAGTTATGCGAGAATTATAATACAAGAACTTTATGCAGTGATTAATAAAAAATGAATTATTATGTCGTGATTCTTAATGAAGTGATTGTTTATATATATATATATATATATATATGAATTACCTCCTTTAAAATGACATTTTTGTATTTAATTAGTTAAACCCCGCTTCACGTGTCTTTAACTAGTTAAACCCCGCATCACATGCAATCTTATTACACATTCTATCTCATATATAAAATAATATAAAAAAAATTCGTAACTTAATGCATACTATTCAATAGCGTCGATCAAACGCTATAATATTAGTTATGCTCTGATTTTTTTTTTCCAATACAGCAAACCACATACTGTATTATCCTATACATGACTTTATGCCAGGATTAATTAATTGCGCTCCAATACCACAATTATATTAGTATGCTGTGATAATTTATATGTAAATATATATTTACAAATTGTCAATTATCCAAATTGCTTCAAGCCTATGACTTTCAGTATTAAGTTATAAAATATTTGCCATGAAAGTGATTAAATAGTTAGAAATAAGATAAAATAATATTCTTTCTTTTTCCTCTTATATTTTTTGTGGTATAATAGTTAATAAAGAAGTAAACGATGTCTTATTGCTAATGTACGGTATGTACTGAATATTAAGGTTGCAACAAATATTGGGAAAACAACTATACATACAAGATAAATATATCAAAGAATATATGCATTAAGACAGAAATATATTGTACAAAGAAAGTTGCAACAGCAATTATAGAAGTCAACTTTAGCCAGGGCATGAGATAATCATCATAGAGAAGTGAAAAATGAAAAAGAAAATAAAACGACCATTAAGAAATGTGGTGGAATGGATGTGATTTCTCGGGAGAAATAGGCAAACAAGCATTTTTGGGACTGTTAGTTAAGCTTTAGCCAGTGTCTCAAAATTATTCCGTGTTTAGCCACTTTTTAATAGGGAAATAATTTTTTGACAAAAATTCACCTAGTTAATACATGGAAAAAGTACTCTAAGGAACTTTTACTTTAAGCCAACAAATCGTTCATGGAGTTTGAACTGATAGAGGTTTAATTCTATGAATTGTCCATGAAATTTGAAACTCTCAAAATTTCGAACGATAACACATTGTGTTGGAGATCCATTTGTCAAAGATTCATACTCCACCACCGTGTGCTAGATCTTGCCCCATGTTTTAGCAAGGGGTATTTTTGTTCAAATGTTATTTCCGCTTTCAAAGTGATTATCCCTCAATTACATTTCAAATAATAGAGGAATATTAACAAGCGGTCCCATAGTCTGGCAATCCGAGCTAATTTTATACCTTTACCGAGTGGTCTCAGGTTCGAGCGCTGAGAACGGAGAAATTCATGTTAGAAAGCCGCCCTTCCTCCTTAAATGAGTCTTGCAGGACGCGTATTTAAATTAATCGGACCTCTGAATTCCTAATATATGATGATTACACACAAAAATCCGTTATTTGGTTGACCTAATATATATAATTAATGAGAAGATAATGTCTAAATATAGATAATGCCGTGCATTTCACAAGATTTAAGAACTTGTCAGCTTATCGGGACAGCTTCAAAGACCAACTATATGATAATACTCAAATGGGAAAAATTGCAAATAGTAAGATTGTTGACATGATATGAAAGTATATGCCCATAATATTCTGGGGATTATTCTGGTTTTGCATGAATAGTTTTAAATTAAGACATTAGGATTTGCTTTTGCAATATATAGCTAGCTCATATAATAAATGGCATTTCAATACTCAACATCCTTATTACTCCCTCTGTTTCAGTTTATGTTACATTATTTTTCACTACAAAAAAGGAAAAAAAATGAAATTAACTTCGATCTTCGGCACTAATCCATCACTAAATTGCTCGTAGTTAACATAATTTTTTGATAATTTATCATAAATTAATATTAACGACGGAATTTGTTGTTTAGCTACAGAATTTGTCTGTCGCTATATCCAGTTTTTTTAGTAGTGTTCATATTAGTTCATTTCACAAAGAATAATGTGTGTCTACATATATTCGAAACGATTTAGCTATGAACTCTCGTAATCTTTAAAGAGAAATTTCTATAGTCACACAGACATTATGTTTTCTTTTAAAAAACGACTTCCAAAAGTCTTCCTTCCTATCTTAAGCCCTACTCCATTAAGTGTGATGTTTTGAAGTCTAACTAAGTCAAAATTTCACTAAAAATATCTTTCTGTATGGTTGGTTCAATTTCTTGAATTAATGTTGTGTCTTAAAACGCCTAGATACTCTTGCATTGTTGGAACAAGAAGCAATTTAAGGCATGGCTGGTGAGGATAATAATAATCTACAAGTGCTTAATGAACTTGATGTGGCAAAGACTCAACTCTACCATTTCACAGCAATTGTTATTGCTGGAATGGGATTTTTCACAGATGCCTATGATCTCTTCAGCATTTCCCTTGTCACGAAATTACTCGGTCGTTTCTGTCACGCCCCAAACTGAGGAGTCGTGACGAGTGCCCGATCTTTTTTGATCAAGCACTCCTACCTTCATACATGAAACTCACTGAGCAACGTAGTGGCCCATTTATTACTTTTAACTGAATTATACACATCAGTGATAACAACATAACAGTCTCCACGTCCAAAACTCATAACCAACATTTACATATATGTGCAGAAAATAACACTGTGACCCAACTAGGCCGCTACATATGTCGTATAATGGAATAAGAACTGACAAGGCTACCTAACTGTCTAACTACATACAAATGTCTACAAACCTCTATGAAATATAAACTGTAGGAAGGGCGGGGCAAGGCCTCGTCATATTCATACATACAAATCAAAATATCATACCAAAAGACTGCGGCTCCGGACCAAGTAGAGCGCATCGTAACACGGGCGAGAGAAAATCCTCTTCGCCCGGGTCGCTCGCTCGACTACCTGCGGGCATGAGCGCAGCGTCCCAACTAAAAGGACGTCAGTACGAATAATGTACTAAGTATGTAAGGCATGAAAAACAACATAACAAGAAGTAAGGAGCACAATATGAGATAAAGATAACCTGTACATCTGATTGCCTCTTAAGGTGAATATCATGCATTCTTAGCTTTCTTTTAAAACAAAACATTTTTCATACATATATAAATAATAGTGCTGTGGAACGTGCAGCCCGATCCATATATGTTAGTGTTGTGGAACGTACGTACCCGATTCCTAAATATAGTGCTACAGAACGTGCAGCTCGATCCATATATGTTAGTGCTGTGGGACGTACAGCCGATCCCTAAATATAGTGCTGCGGAATGTGCAGCCGATCCATATATGTTAGTATCGAGGAACGTACAACCCGATCCATAAACATCACATGTTAATGCCGAGGAACGTACGGCCTGATCCATAAATGTTATATACATATAAACTTATACACATCGTATACATATATAATATAAGTAGCATGCACGAGAGCCCAAATAAAAGCTACTACTTTATCGGAGTGACGTAAGGTCGGTAACCTCCGATTATATTATGGAATAATCATCATCGCTATATCTCACCTCGAAGGAACAATTCATAAGGTGAGATCAACAATAATGAATGAAATTAAGGAATTCATGAAATAACTCAATAATTTCATAATAGTATCAAAATCATAAGCTTTGGAATTTCTAGCATTAAATTCATCATCATCATGATCATCGTAAGAAACATCTCATCTTTAGTCTCATAAGAAGCTTTTAAGAATCTTGAACTTCTAACCTTTAGAAGTAAGAAGGTTATGGAAATAGGTATGGAATCATAACATAGGAATCATGCCTTGGGAAAGAAAGGGACTAGCCCTAACATACCTTTCGGTCTCCTTAGCCACTCAACGTTTATCCTTCCAAGCTCGTAAATCTATATATAAACCATTCATACTATTGTTAGGCTCAATGTCATATGCTCACCTTAAGCCTTTAATTTAATTCCGTTTAGAATCTGCCAAAATTCGGACAGCATCTCCCCTGTTTTATGCCTAACCCGAAATTACAATCCAGCAGTCAACAACAACAACAACAATACCAACATCACCGGCAACAATATCAATATCAATACCAATATGCTCCATAAAATATCTCACACGATGTTTTCCAAATTTCTCAACTAACCAATTTGTTATACGGATATTTAACAACTTTATCTCCGTAAATAAATCGAAATCGAAATTTATATCAATAAGGAGAGATTCATACCTTACTCCCGCTAGAACCGCAATATCTTTAATATCCACCTCGAATCTAAGCCAAGATTCACCGCAACACGATACTTTAATCACAACCATACACTTCCCGAACCTGAATTCCGAAATTCCACATGTTTTGTGCTAAAATTTAGTTAACAGAGGTGAGGGGAATATTCCAGAATAGTTGGGAACTTTTGAGAGGTGTTTGGTCTAAAAATAAGGGGGTAATCCCCCTTTAATACTTGTCTAGAGTAGGTTTGCACCGACTTAGAAAGTACTCAACGCGTTCGCGCTGGGTAGTGGAACGTTCGCGCTGGGTTGCTTGGTCACCCTTCTGCGCGTTCACGCCACCTCCTAGCGCGTTCGCGCAGAGCAATTTCCTGGCCTGCCAGCCAGACTTGCGACGTCCATATCTCCTTACTCCGGTGTCGTATCGATGAGCGATTTATTGCGTTGGAAACTAGACCTCTTGAACTTCACATTAGGATTTTGCTTTGCCTTAAAACTTCTCATATACTAAAATATATTCTTTCTCCAAATTGGACCAAAACTGCCCTTCATATTTTCTCCAAAGTTCCAACAAACTTAGTTTCCTTAATTCACTTGCTCTCCAATCCTCCCACAGCTAATTAGATGAACTAAAACCTTCATAACCATAAGATAACCGCATACAATCATATATATCCTTGAAGGTAACTCCATATTCCATACTTAAAACAACCGACACTTATAGATCTCAACGTACCGAACTACGGGGTGTAACATTCTTCCCCCCTTTAAAAATATTCGTCCTCGAATGTTGAAGTAGAGTTTGCTCTGAGGTGGATGTCAATGTTCTTACCTACGTTTCCTGGTATTTGCTTTAGTTACTTGCAGTCTGACTTGCTCATTAAAACTGAGCTTATTTGAATTGCGCAGTGTATCCTTCTTCTTTAGTGGAAAAATTTTATGCTCGTGCTCAAGGTCGCCCCTTTTTCTTACTAACTCTTCACGTTTAATCATTCTCGTTATCTCTTCACCTCCATTGTTCATGCTCTTATATGCTCTTTTTCCCCGGTACATACTTTTATTCAATTTCTGATCCTCTCTTCACTTTATTCAAGAATTCTTGTTTTCTTCGATCTCTAGATATCTTTCTTACGCTTCACAGATATCCTCGGCCTTTGTTTTGTTGGGTTTAACTCATTTTAATTCTCTTTTCCTTTGAGATAATCTCAAATCTGGTCATGTTATAGCATTCCTTGCCTTCTTACAGCTGTCAAATCGATTCCTGTGGTATTTTATCTCTCAACCAGTGCAACACCACAATTCCTCGCTTAATCCTTTTCCTTTAATTGGATTTATCACATTCGAGCTGGCTAATGAAAATTTTCATATTCGTATCAAGAATATCTTAAACCTTTTCTTTAACGGTTCCTTTCTTCCAATCACTCTTAAAGTTTTCTAATCCTTAGTCCGGCTAATAAGTTAGGGGTGAATTTGGAGGTTTATTGAAGATTAACCAAGGTGCCCTGTTATGCAGCGAATTCAAATTGTTTCACTATTTCTTTTGTCTGTAGCCTCATTCATCTCCTTCCAACAAGGGCCATTATTTTGCTTGTTCCACGAGGTTCCATTGTCACCAGCTTATCCTTATCAAACGCGATATCACTTTGATACCACTTTGCTTTGGTGTCCTCCTCTTACTTTGGACCTTCACCCAACTTTCACTTAATAAGTCTTTCCCATAGTCTGACACATCTATCTGTCGTTTCGGTTTATCAATGAAGTGGGTCGCTTAATTCCTTAACTGCCCATCTTCTCTGTTTATATCCTTAAATCCTCTTCCTGCGATCTTATCTCTAACTACTTCCATGACTTCCCCTTCCGTTGGCTTAGCCCAACCTGTTTCGTGACTCTTTATTTCTCTACTAATGAACAACCTTTCTTATTCGACTGTAGCACTTTTCCTTACTCGCTTCTCTGGTGCTATCTTAGATTATTCCTCTTAGTACTGATAAACTTTATATATAGCATATCATGTCCTTTTAGCTTCTTGGCCGGACCCCTTAATTCCTTACAATCTCATCATAGTTCCATTTGCGGTAACGCCCGGGTGATTGGTATTAATTTCTCTCTACCAATGTCTTATTGTTCTCGGTGGTGATTTTCCCTCAGATTGCTCATCCAATGTATATCAAGTAGTTCGGGCTCAATCACTCGTGCTTCTTTTCACAATCCATCCATGACAACAACCGTAACACAATACCTTATACACTTGTATATGACACTTCCTCGTTGTTATTATTATTATTATTATTATTATTATTATTATTATTATTATTATTATTATTATTATCTCTCATAGAAAAATTACATTCGTAACTTATTAATAATCACAACGTAAGTGACTTACGACTCAAGATATCTTTAAATTCATACCGGAACTTTTCCTCCACTTTCCTTTCTTCAAACCTTAACATAATTAATTCGTAATCGTGGGATTAGGATAAATCTCACTTAATCACAGCCTTCTATAGTTATTCCCCTTTGTAAAAATCTTCATTTCCTCTTATACAAAAATTTCCATTTTACTAAAAATTTCCATTTTACTTCTTCTATCATCTTGTCATGCATTCTTGTTCCACCTTGTTTCATATATATACCTGCATTTAGTCCATTCCCACTTTTTGTTAGTAAATCGGTATATCTCAACTTTGGCTTCTTCAAGCCAATATATTTGCCCCTTTCCAAGCTTAGGAGTATTGTAATTCATTTCGAAACTGAATTTGGCTTCCCCCGCCATTTTAGGAATATTCTCATATACCAGTAATATTCAAGTACTCACCATCTCTGGTAAACATCTGACCAGCTTTGGTGGTCCTCTAATTCTTTATCCCATACAATACTGGAATTCCTTTCGTTGCCTGGTTTTAGTCATTCCCCTTTCATTAGCTGAACTTTTGTACTGAGTCCAAGGTTTCCATGTATTGAATACAATTTAGACCACTTCTTCCTTTCATAATTGTTAATCTTTTAGGCCAATGAATTAATGGTGACATCAAAGTTTGTCGGGGTCCTTATACAATGCTCTTTCAGTCGTAATCTTCATTCCTAACTGCTTTTTACTAAGATCCTTGAGATTCTTCTTACTCTAAATTCCCGATTTACATCTACACTATACTATTCATTCTCACGATTCATCTTTTCATTTTTGCATCACAGTTCTGCATCATAGCCCTTCAAATTTTTCTTACCAATTCTTGTACTTATCTTGAAATGTTCGTAGAGTGCACTCTTTTCTTCTTCTTCCTTCGTCCAAATCTTGAGATATTACAACTTATCCGTATTCATGCACATCCCTCGTACATTCTTCCTATTTCTTTTATGATCGAATTTATGTACTTCTTACTATGACTTTTATCTCCGGTTATCGATGTTTTGTCTCTTGGCCAAATTTGTTAGCTTATTATCATTCCTCTGGTCCTTGATGGTTGCATGATTTCCTCTTGCCCAGTCCAGTAGTCCACTTTCTTACTTCCGCCTTTAGGACCTTGCTTAACTTTCTTCGCTCATAAGGCACTTTTCTCAACTTTGCCATTTTACCACATTGGTCCCGGAGTTTGTATAATACCCTATTAGAAGTATGAGTCCGTTCCATTTCCCAAATCATCTCTTGAGGTGGGGGGGGGGGGGGGGGAGGGTTGCCTATTCCCTAGGCAAACGTATCAATATAGCCTCGTATTTATCCTTTCGGACAAACCTTAAGAGTCAGGCTTTCCTTGACATTTGATCATTTCCTCTCGGGTCGCATCCATACCCATCATTACTATACCGTCAACTGTATTTATCCCGATCTGCTTTCAAGATCTTCGCATTTGTTCTTTGTCACATTTTTGCCATATTTCATCCTTTCTGCTTACTTACTTTAGGAATTTACCCGAATGGCTTTTCGCCTTTACTATAGTCTTAATCCTTTTCTCAAGAATTCCACTTAACCCTCACTAGCGACATACTTCCCTTACTCATGCTTCTCTCTCATCATGATATCAGAATCTTGTTACTCTTATATATATATATACATATTCCTCTTTCCCCAATATTATTATATCATAATTACTCTACTTTAATATTCGAGGAAAGACAATATCAACTTGCCCGGTAGCAATTGTTACCTGACCTTCGATACCCAACTTGATCAGTACCTTTAGCATCTCACAGGATAGATCATAAGGCTCATATGTTTCCTGTTGTCAATTGACCTTCACCACCTCTGCTGAAAAAGATTAAGATACCTTTCCTTAGAAGAATCTCATATGTCCCTGTTATTACCCCCTCGTCCTTATCACCTATCCTTAAACATCTATTTGAAGTTCTAAAAGAAAACTCGAATAAAACTCTATAATACATTTTCCCCCATGGTTGGAAAAGTTCTTGACTCCCGTGGTTGGGTAAATACTATCATAACCTCTAAAATTTCCAATGTCTAGAATTATCACAGTCACAAATCACGCGACTGCTTTTCATCCTTAATCCCGGGGTCGCTAGCGGTAACAAAATGTCTTAGCCGCGATGGTCCATAATTACTTTGGTGATCAACTTCCCCCCCGATTTTCATTAGCCACAATCAGATAATATCCCATAATAATTACACATAACATAAGAAGTGTTAATAAAAGGACCCATGTACCTGTAGTCGGCCCGTCCTGACCCCGATCTAGAAAAATATGTAGTGAAACATCTCCCTCGCCATCCTGTCACCATCTATTAGCCCCGCCTTTTCCTCATCCCCCCCATCATAGTCCATAGGATATGAATACTCCGGTAACTCCTGATTGACCGAAGGCCAAGACAGAGGGCTAGAATACTCTGTAACACTCACCTTTAGTAGCTGGTCAAACAAAATGCTCGATCATAGGAGGAACTGGGGGAATCAAGTACGTGCGGCCTCGCGCGAGCCTCTTGCTTGCACCGGCGTCTCACACGAACCCTCAGACGGGTCTGTCTCATAATTATGATCTGATGGCTCCTCCTCTATAGATGTCACAAGCTCTGGAGGAATCGTCTCAATATCCTCAGAAGGATTAGTCTCTATAGAATAACTGAGTCTCCTCTTAATCTGCCCCGGGGGTGATGCTGGTTCGGAATCTACTCTGGGGGCCTTCCTTGAACCCCCACTATCTGAAATCGTCCTCTTCATCTAAATCAATCTGCGTAAAAGAAAGCCGTAAAATGATCTGTCCTAGACTTTGACTCGATCGCACGATCTAAGATAAGAAGGAAGGTCAATCATTCCTAAATGCCCCACAGCCTCTTGTTTATAAGTGTGGCGCACTTCACACCCATAAACAAGACACTACTAGACACGGTCTGTAGACAACCCTAGGATGGGCTTGCTGCGATACCACTCTGTCACGCCCCAAACTGAGGAGTCGTAACGAGTGCCCGACCTTTTCTGATCAAGCACTCCTACCTTCGCACTTGAAACTCACTGAGCAACGTAGTGGCCCATATATGACTTTTAACTTAATTATACACATCGGTGATAACAGCGTAACAATCTCCACGTCCAAAATGCATAACCAATATTTACATATATATGCAGAAAATAACACTGTGAGCCGACTAGGCCGCTACATATGTCGTGTAATGGAATAAGAACTGATAAGGCTACCTAACTGTCTAACTACATACAAATGTCTACAGACCTCTATGGAATGTAAAGTGTAGGAAGGGCGGGGCAAGGCCTCGTCATATTTATACGTACAAATCAAAATATCATACCAAAAGGCGTGGGCTCCGGACGAAAGTGGAGCGCACCGGCGCAACCGAGAGAAAATCCTGGATTTGGGGTACGTCGCGGGACTAAGCCGAACTGCGGGCATCGCGGTGTCCCAAATAAAAGGATGTCAGTACGAATAATGTATTGAGTATGTAAGGGATGAAAAACAACATAACAAGATGTAAGGAGCACAATATGAGATAAAGATAACCTGTACATTTTATTGCCTCTTAAGCTGAATATTATGCATGCTTAGCTTTCTTTTAAAACAAAACATTTTTCATACATATATAAATAATAGTGTTGCGGAACGTGCAGCTCGATCCATATATGTTAGTGTTATGGAACGTACAGCCCGATCCCTAAATATAGTACTGCGGAACGTGCAGCCCGATCCATATATGTTAGTGTTGTGGGACGTACAGCCCGATCCATAAACATAGTGCTGCGAAACGTGCAGCCCGATCCATATATGTTAGTGCCGAGGAACGCATGGCCCGATCCATAAACATCACATGTTAATGCCGAGGAAAGTACGACCCGATCCATAAATGTTATATACATATAACATATACACATCATATACATATATAATATAAGTAGCATGCATGAGAGCCAAAATAAAAGCTACTACTTTATCGGAGTGACGTAAGGTCGGTAACCTCCGATTATATTATGGAATAATCATCATCGCTATATCTCACCTCGAAGGAACAATTCATAAGGTGAGATAACAATAATAAATGAAATCAAGGAATTCATGAAATAACTCAATAATTTCATAATAGCATCAAAATCATAAGCTTTGGAATTTCTAACATTAAAATCATCATCATCATGATCATCGTAAGAAACATCTCATCTTTAGTATCATAAGAAGCTTTTAAGAATCTTGAACTTCTAACCTTTGGAAGTAAGAAGGTTATGGAAATAGGTATGGAATCATAACATAGGAATCATGCCTTGGGAAAGAAAGGGTCTAGCCTTAACATACCTTTCGGTCTCCTTAGCCACTCAATGTTTATCCTTCCAAGCTCGTAAATCTACATATGAACCATTTATACTATTGTTAGGCTCAATGTCATATGCTCACCTTAAGCCTTTAACTTAATTCCGTTTAGAATCTGCCAAAATTCGGGCAGCATCTCCCCTGTTTTTATACCTAGCCCGAAATAACAATCCAACAACCAACAATAACAACAACAATACCAACATCACCAACAATAATATCAATACCAATATGCTCCATAAAATATCCCACACGATGTTTTCCAAATTTCTCAACTAACCGATGTTATAACCCGTATTTTTCTTACCTTTGAAAATCTTGGGAGTTTCGAGACAAGTTAAGGACAATGTAATGTATTGATCTTGTTTGATACATAAGTTGGTTATGGAAAATTTAGATGTGGAAATATTGGAAAAGACTAAGGCAAAATTGGAATTTTGAAAAATGGTTTCATGAATTACCAAAAACATGGACCAAGTAATTGGACTTGGAAAATTTACAAAAAATAATGAGCAACCAAGGCCCAACCCAAAGGGGGGTGGCCGGCCATGACTTGGAAAAAAATGGAAAAAAAATCCAAGTCCATGGCACACATAAGTCATGTGATCTTTGACCAAAGTGGACTATATACATGTTCATCACATTGTGAAGAACATTCAAGAAAGAAAAACAAGAGAAAACAAGAGCAAAAATAAGAGCCTATTCGGCTTGGCCATAGAAAAATTTGCCCTCAAAAAATCTTGCTTCAAAAATTATTTTCTTGTGGTTTTCCTACTAATTCAAGGTCCCTTTACAACTTGGTGTAGTTGTTTTGGAAGATTGAGTCCTTGTATCATCAATTCAACACTTGAGTTAAGTGGAGAAGTTGGAAGGAAAAGGTAAGAATTCATCCCTTCTATTTATGTTATGAAGGTTTGTTTGTGTTGTAGTATATGGAAGTGAGTAGAATATATAGAAATATGGAAGTTTGCAAAGTGGGTGTGCATGTGTGCATGTGGCCGTGTAAGTGCTATGTTTTATAGTTAGGATGAGTTGAACTTTATGTTGTATTTTAGTCGTGGGTATTGTGGAAATTGTATTGGAAATGAAAGTTGAATGAAAATTGGATGAAGTTGGAAAATGGCATGTTGGCCGTGGGTTGTGTTGTGGTGGAATAATGATGGATTTATTTTGTTTAACATGTTAGTTGTGTTGTTGTGATTTTTACAATGTAAATGAAGGTTATATGGGTTAAGTTGGCATGAAAAGGGATTGTAGGAAATTATGTCATATTAATGTGATTTTATGATATTAAGATAATGAAGTTGTTAAAGTGTAGATTATTGTTGTTGGTGATGAATTAGTAAGAAGAAAATGTGTTGGGATGGTTTTGTTGCATATATAGAAATTTTGGATGAAATATGGAATTGTTGAATATTGGACATAAGGCTTGAAACATTCTTGGTTTATGTTTGAATGATCTTAAATTAGTATGTAAACATGAAAGTATTGAGTTGATATTGTAGCTTGATTGTTGGTTTGGTTGTTGTGAAAATTAGCCGAGTTGAAATCTCGGGGTTGGTGTATTTATAGGGGAAATCTTTGTCGAAATTTCGTAGAAATTAATGTCCGTTTGAATTTGAATACCTAAGTGCGTATGGCTAATGCTAATGTATTTGGCGCTATGTAGATCTTGGCGTATCCGGGAGTTGAGGCTTGATTTATCTTGCGATCGGAAGAGGTATGTAAGGCGTCATTTTCTTTCCTTTGGCATGTCTTAGTGCTACTAGGCTATGACCCGAGTCTCGGGGTTATTCCATTCTTAAATCCGAGCTTAACTACGTACTTTATTCGATCCTAAAGATCTACTCTTTAAGGTGTTCAATTTAAGATTCCTATGCTTTCAAATAATTGATTTGCAAAAGACTTGTGAAGAATTTTGACTACAAAAAGGGTCCCGGACTTCAAACGTCCGTAACTTTTGCATACGAGCTCGGAACGCCCCAAAACATAATATGTAAGTTCATAAGGCATAACTTTCCCCTAACCCTCGTAGTCGGGCTCGGATGGGGGTCGGCACCCGTCCGTGGGGCCCGCGGCCCTTCTATGCTTATCCTTAATGATTTTTGGAAAAAACTTAATACTATTTTCACTTTGACTTCCGCATATGGATTCCTTACTTACATAATGAGTTGTGATTATGATTTTATGCATATGGTTACTCACGACTCCGCTCGTGCTTATGGTTATTGCCTCGTTCACCGGATCCCGGGCCGGTTATATTTTGTGCGCGTTATGATATATTCGGTGTTATCTTTGTGTTACGGTTCCCAGGAAGCTCCTCGCTAGAGCCGGGTTCCGTTTATATTTAGTGTTATCTTGTGTATGGTGTTATGGTTGGCTATGATGTGTTACGGGGATATGTCGGGTTACGGAGATATGAAACTTTCGGTGTGATGTGGTATGGCGCCATCGACGGGCGGGCGACCATCGTTCTAAGAGCTCTATGCACGATTTATATTTTGATAAATATTTTGATATTTTATATACCTATCTATTGTTCCGTAATTTGTTATTATGATCTGCCTTACGCTTTACATACTCGGTACATATTCGTGCGACCCCCCTTTCTTCGGGTGCGTTTCATGCCCGCGGTGCACCGACGCTCGGCTTGGTGATCCACCCACTTAGGACACCTTTCTGCTATACGGGGTGCTCCTTCATCGGAGCCGATATTTTGGTATACATACTATTCGATGCATATGTACATATTTATTCGGGGTACGACGGGGCCGTCCGTCATATGCTTTTTTGTTACTGCGTTTGAGGGTACGTGGATATGTATGTGGGTTATGGCTCTATACGTACGGTTATGTGTATGTGTTATATGTTTGGGCGGTCTACCCCGTGACCTAGTCGGCTTGCCTTTGTACATATTTTGAGATTTGGTACATTTTGACAGCCTAGCTGGCTTATGCTACTTACGTTGACTACTATGTGATATCTGAGGCTATTTGTGATTAATTATGATTATGCAAGCCAATATGCTAATTCTGGGTATCGGGTACGTATAAGTGTCCAATTCGGACATTAGTCACGGCCTACGGGGTTGGGTCGTGACAACCAATTTGTTATACGGCTATTTAACAACTTTATCTCCATAAATAAACCAAAATTAATATCAATAAGGAGATATCCAAACCTTACTCCCGCTAGAACCTCAATATCTTTAATATCCGCCTTGAATCTAAGCCAAGATTCGCTGCAACACGATACTTTAATCACAGCTATACACTTCCCGAACCTGAATTCTGAAATTCCACGTGTTTTGCGCTAAAATTTAGTTGACGGAGGTTAGGGGAATATTCCAGAATATTTGGGAATTTTTTAGGGGTGTTTGGTCTGAAAATAAGGCGGTAATCCCCCTTTTATGCTTGTCTAGAGTCGGTTTGCACTGACCTAGTGTTGACACCCAATTTCGTCCCTCCTTTATTCCAATTTATTTTCTTGGGCTTTTAAATTTATTAACGAGCTAAATATCTTATTTTCACTATTATTTTATATTTTTACTACTATTAATACCGTTACCTTCATTTTCACTATTTTTTACTAGTATTACTTTATCGCGAATTTTAAACGGTTCGCCATCGTTTCAGTTTAGGATTCGTACTCGTTAAATTAATTTTTATTTTATACACACTAATTAATATTTATCTTCACCTAATATATTACTAGTCATTAAATTAGAAGCCCGGGGATAATTTAAGTAAAGGAGGAAGGATCCATGAAATTCAGCCAAATCCCAGCCCAACAATCATTTTACTATCCAAAACCGACCAGCCCAACATTTACCCGACCCGTCCGGCCCACTACAATTAAATTCCCAAAACTCTTCAGCCATGCCAGCCGTACCCCTTCCTCTTTCCCTTTCCTTCTCTCTCTCTCTACCCTCGTCTCTTTCTCTTTCCTTGTTGCCATGCCCTCTTTCAACCATGGCAGACCCGTGTCCACCCATTTTCGTGCAAGGTTCCCCACACTTGTACCATGCGTATCAAACCAGATGAGACCAAACCGAACAGACCCAAAATTCAAACCAAATCTCGCCATTTTGAGCGGATATCTGACCAAATCACGTGGACGAGCTGCAAGCTCGTTCAAAACTCCTTCAACGTTCGAATTTCAGACAAGTTTGACTAGATTTCGAAACTTTTATCCCGCCCAATTCAAACCATAAAAAACCCTAGCATATGTTTCATATAAATAGACCCCTGACGAGACGTTTTGGAGGGGGGGATTTTGACGACATTCAATATTTTCGACTGTAATTCGAGATCTCGGATTGGGTGAAGTTGAGTTCTTTTTTTTCGGGTCTAAAAAACGATGGCGTATATTACTCTAAATCCCTATATTCTCATTACAATCGAAATTTTGGGTTGAATCGGAGTACTCTTCGTTCGTCGTAGTCGAGTATAGATTGGAGACCGATGCCCTTTTCTTGCACCATAGAGGTAGAATTACTCTCTCTATTTCGATTCTTATCGTTTAGATTAATTTCCATGTAGTTCGGAGTATGCGTTTATTTTTTTTTATTTTTTATTTTGTTTGGTGCATTTTTTCTGTATACGTTACGGGTCTATATGTTTGTAGTCATTTTTTTAATTCTTAGTCTAATGTATCTCTATTATTAAGTTCAATTCCTTTTGAGTTTGAGGCAGTGTGGATACATTATAGGTTCTTCCTCAGCGTTCTTTATACATTTAAGATGAGTTTAAAGCTGCTAAGGCTGATAGATCATGTGACGATTCAGTTCCGACTCAGAATGTTATTTTCCTGCTCAAGAAATCATAATTTGGATTTTTCTTTCATATAATATAGTTATAAGTATTCAGCACCTTTTCTTTTGCGTGTTTTTGACATTTCTCGGTCGAATATTTTGAGAAGCTTGAACACTATTCAGTTTAGTAATCCTCTTTGATGTTTGTTTGATATTTCTTTTTCTTTTTTCTTTTTTTTTGGTCGTTTACATTAGATGGTTACTCTTGATTAGTTTTGTGTGTGAACTAAGTGTTTATGCTCAGCAGTCTTATTCGCTTTCATGTTCCCAAACTTGTTATGAGTTTTTGTAGATTTAGATTAGCTTCATGTTTATTCTTGTTTTTTTTTTTTTTTGGAAGTAGCCTCTCTCACATTTAGATAATGCTTTTGTCGGGGTTGGTTTCCTTCATGTTTTGGATTAAGTTGAAATTAGTAGTTAGACTTGAGTTCCCCCTTATATATTTACAAGTTTGTTTCCCTAATTTCTAGAGTTGTTTGGGTCAATTAGGATCCTTAAATGTTTAGATGTTGTTATAGCTTACTAACAAGAAAGAGCAAATATTATAAGTTTGAAGAAAGAGCGAGGCGGTAGAATATGCTCAAAAAGACCATGATTGAATGTTTAAGTTCTTGCTCTCGTATGCTTATACGATCTTGAGTTTCTTAGCATCTCTTTAAAGAAGCTGCTTCGTTTCTACGGTAAACTAAGCATGATGATTTAAGATTAAATAATGCTAGTTAGCACCTTTGTTATAAGGAAGAAGAAGAGGTGATCGGTTGACTAAAATTAATTTAGTCCGGTTAGGGTAATCCACTCTCTTTGATCTTTCTCTCTTTAAACTTGTATAAAGTAAAAGTGTGTTTTTAGGAAGTCTTCCCTTTTGAGTGGATAAGGCGTAAGGTAATTAGCGAATTCGATTTGTGGAAGTTGCTGTTTGATTTTAGTTATTATCCTTTTGTTAGAGATTAATACCTATCCTTTATGTGTATGATCGTGGACTACTCTTAGTCACTTTTACCAAAGCTATTATGGATTCAATTACTCTTAAGATTTTGAAGTTTGATTCCTTTACCATCTCAATCTATTTTCGAAGTTAAACTAAAAGCTGTGATAAGTATTTTAACAAAAGAAGTATCATTTAATATTATTTGTTAATATTCTCCTCGTTCTTGCTCTCTTCCTTACCCCTCTTTTCTTTGCGCAACTTGGGGAGTCTACATCCCAAATCTCCTTGACTTGCTACCTTTCTTTGCCATACTTGATGAGCTTCTTGCCATGGTAGTTCATTGTTGTTGAATCGGACAATTAACTTCTACTACTTAATACATTTATCAATAGATGTCTAATCCTTTTCTTTTATTTTTGTGCATGGTATCCATATACGAGTCGAGGGACTCATCCTCTTGCATTCGGTGTTGGGCTAAAAACCCAACGTGAACTCTTCTCTATCGAGTCGGCCCCCATCGGTTTGTAAATTGATTACGGGCCGAGGCCCGTCGGCCCAGCCACGGCCGCAGCTTATGCATTTAAAGAGAGAATGCAGGCCCAAAGCCAATAGCAAAACGATTAGGTTCTCTTTAAAAATGGTGAGCCCATTTGATATAATTTGCTCTCTTATTTCATTTTCATGCATTTAATTTGTATTATACAACTAACCCATTACTTTGTTTTGTTTTCTTAACTTAGGTGATTTCTAGTAAATTAGTGGGCTAATATAGTATATTGGGTAGTTAATCCAAAGGAAACTAGTAATTAATCCCTAAGCTTCATTTTCTTGTTGTATTAAAGTTATTTATAGTATCTATAATATTCACTTCTAGAATAATTGATAGCATAAATTCATATTTTAATTAAAGGAATTATATTCTATACTTATTATCTTCAAAACATCAACGTCTGTGAATGTAAATTCAAGCATTTTGTAAATAACTCTTCAAGTTTTTTGGAGTCAATCATGCATATTTTTAAGTAAGCATATTTAATAAGGAATAATAAAAGGGATAAAGAGGATTCACGTTAGCTATTTTTTATACTCCTAAGCAAAGTCAACTAATATCTCATCATTTGAGTTGTTTAAGAATTTATCAAAATATTTCATAAACACATTTTGCTTACTTATGTACAAATTATTATATTTTGCGAATCTCATGTTATATAGCATTATTATATATTCTCATTTAAAGTCTTAACAATATTCATAAATCTTATTTTAAATGGCATTTAAAGACATCTTTTATTCAAATTATTATTTTTTAGTCTTATTTTAAACAACATTGTTAAATTTTTCCTTCAAAAACCTTAGCAATCTTTACAAGTCATTTTCTTAAAATTTTAAATATTACACTCGTGTCTTTAACCTTAACCTAATTAACCTAAGTTTGGCCGGTTAAGTAATTAACGGATTCTAAGGATGCCTAACCCCCTTCCTTTAGGATAATTAGAACCCTTACCTAAGTCACGGGATTAAAACGGACCATTAACGGAGATTTAGGTAGCTTTACCTTAGTTAACAATTAGGTGTCCTAATTCACCTTTAAAGTCAATTAGGTGGCGACTCCTTAAAAATAAAATAAAATAGGAATCACCAATACGTTATACTCCTAATTTAGCCCGGCTAAAATGGGGTGTAACACCTAGAAAGTACCCAGTGCGTTCGTCTTTGGGTAGTGGCCCGTTCGCCCTGGGTTGCTTGGTCACCTTTCTGCGCGTTCGCACCACCACCTGGTGCATTCGCGCAGAGCAATTTCCTGGCCTGCCAGCCAAACTTGCAACGTCCATATCCCCTTCGCCGGTCAGCTTTTCTTCAGGTGGCTCGGTGACAAAATGTGCCGAAAAAAAGTCTATGGGATGACCTTGGTTCTCATGGTTGTGTGTTCCATTGCTTCAGGGCTCTCCTTCGGGAACACTCTTAAGGGTGTTATGGCCACACTATGTTTTAACCGATTTTGGAAACTGGATTTGGAATAGGTGGCGATTACCCCTCCATCGATTATTCGAATATGCAAACAAGAAAACACGTGGTGTGTTCATAGATGCCGTTTTCGCTATGCATGGGTTTGGAATTTTGTTCAGTGGGATAATTGCGCCTATCGCGTCAGCAGGATTCGATCATGCTTATAAGGCCCCGACTTTCACAAAAAATACAGCTCTGTCCACCGTGCCACTAGCCGGCTACATTTGGCGTATAACTCTCATGTTCGGAGCATTACCTGCTGGCCTCGGCTTACTGCGCATATAAAGATGCACGAAACGACCCGTTACATGGCTCTCGTGGCGAAAGATGCAAAAAAAGGCTGCAAGGACATGGGCAGGGGGTATTCAGATTGAAATTGATGCGAGGATGAAAAAATCGAACAAATGTCTAGGAGATAGAAACCAATAAATTTGGTCTATTTTCTAAGGAATTGGTTTGTCATAGGATCATCTATTCGAAACCTGTTCCATATGGTTTTTGTTGGACATTTCTTTCTACAGCCAAAATCCATTCCAAAAAGATGTGTTCTCAGCTTACAAGGAATAACTCAGTTCATACAGAAAAGTTCTCTCAACTTATGCCGAGCGAATTACATACTACAAAACTTAGGCCGGATAACTTAATTCCTACAGAATTTAAGTCGGACAAAGCAAAAGTTCTGTAAACTTATGCTTTGGGAAATTATGTTTGGCACACAAATCTTTATTAAATGAGAAATAGGGACTGAAATTAAAGACCACCCCGAAATAGGAACAATCCGTGCGAAAAAATGATTGTTGAATGTCCATCGAGAAAGCCCAAAATTGTCGCTTATCTTTGTGCTTGGACTCAAAAGTAATACGGGTCATTTGCACTTTTGTCCCTATTTTTAGCTGTTCTTTTAAGTTTTGGCCCTTATTACAAATAACTTTTTCGCAAGGTATAAGTTTATATTTTCACATCATAATATAAATGTCACTATTAAGTAGGTAATTCATATATATAAATTAAACTTCATTAAAAATCGAGGCATAATAATCCATTTTTTAATCACTGCATAAAATTCTTGCATGAGAAAATGGCCAAATAAGTCCCCAGCGTTTGACCGAAATTCCAACTACACACCAAACCTTTGCGAGGGTCCTATGACCCCCTGGTCATTTTAAAAGTGGAATATACTTACCTTTAAAATGTCAATCCTTACTATGGACTGGAGAGTGACGTGCACATGCCTGACACCTGTACATTTGATTAAACAAAACAATTTCTTTTAATAATTTTCCCATTCTATTCCTTATCTTCTTTATATATATACATCCAGCCGGAACGTTTCAGCCCCAAGGAGTACTTGTTTTTATTACACAAAAAGAAAGGCAAGATCCGATTTTAACAATTGTTTAAATTAATGGATTAAAGTGATAATTAATTTAATCTAATAATTGTATAGGTGCGAATTAAAAAAATGACATGTGTGTAAATTAATCGGTTTTTAAACTTGTCTTTTTGCCTTCATACTTTCTTTGCCATCTCATGTCACCTCGACATTTAGGGAGTAATATATTCCAATTTTAAAATTAGGGGGGGTCATGGCGGACCCCTATGAAAATTTGGTGTGTAGTTGAGATTTTGATCAAACGTTAGGGGCTCATTTGGCTATTTTCTCATTCTTGCATGATAATTCTCGCATAACTAATACTCACTCCGTTTTGATTGATGTGAACCCATTTGTTGGTAAGCGACATTTTAAGAAAGAGTGAAGACTTTTAAAACTTGTGGTTCAAAAGTCGTCTTAAATATTTATGTAGTTGTAAATCATTTCATAAAGTGAATTTATTTTCAAATTAGAAAAGAGGTCATTCATTTTGGCACAAACTAAAAAGAAAATAGGTTCACATAAATTAAAACAAAGGGAGTAAGATGGACCAAACGATCCAAGGAAAAAAAAAAAAAAAACACAACAACAACATGACTACCTGTGCTTGTCCCTTGGGGGATACCCGATAAAAAAAAAAGAATTATGTGTACTTGGCTTATCATTTATCAAGGTATGCAATGGTGGTTATCAATCAACAAGGTACATGTTTGACAAAAGAAAAAACAAACAAACAGGTACATTACTTATAAATAAAGCTATTTTAATGCAACATGTTCTTTATTTAGTTTTTTTGGTGAAGTAATGTAGGTGGATTCTACTAATTTATATTCTAATATTACCCATGCAGTGATTATTTTCTTATGTAGGTAACCAACCAACCATTTAATAAGATCCACCAAATTGGATAGTCTTAACCGCATTCTGGTAACATGTAGAGCCTGAAGGCCGTTCTCGTCCATGTTGGGCCGGGGGTGGGGGTGGGGGGGGGGTGTGAGGGTGACTATCTATGTGGCTCTATTTTTTCTTATCATACATTCCGACGAGAATAAAAACTTTTTATAATTATTTAATTTAAAGTTTCATAGTTTTTCTTTAATGGCATGTTCTTAAAGCAACAATAACAACAACATATCTCGTATCATCTCACAAGTGGGATCTGGGTAGGGTAGTGTGTACGCGGACCTTATCTCTACCTTGGGAGATAGAGGGGGTTGTTTCCGATAGACCCTCGGCTCAAAAAGCACATTAAAACAGTACGGAACATAACTAACGAAAGCGAAGAAGCAACTGTAAAAATACTAAAGAGAGGACAAAATATTCTGAGAAAAGGAATAGTTACTGCAACAAAATAATACTATAATCAAAGTACAAGAAATAACCGGTAGTCACAGAAATCGAAGAACAATAAACTACAAGAATAAAATCACGACTACTAGCTTTCTACCCTAATCCTTGTCCTCCATAGCCACACAAATATTATGGTGTGTAAATACAATTACTTTCAAAAGCACTATTTTTTTTCTTTCTTGAACTTCATGCCCATTAATGTTGGGATCGAAATAATCAGGGCGTCATGCGGAAGCCAATAATTGTAAACCTTAAATGACAGTAAGTCAGACAACAAAAAGAACTATACTAAAATAATAACAATAAAAATATTCTTATATGGTTTGGTCAATTGACCTACATATGAGAAGACTAATAAGAAAGCATAAAAACTATTGAGAGAAAAATCTTCCCCTAAACAAAACTCTATAAACGACTACATTGTGGATGCTATTGTGTTATTGAATGAGAAGAACAAATCTTCTATTTGTAGAAGTCTAAATCTTCTCCTACAAGAAAATGAATAAATATGGTAAAGTCATTTTCCACAAAGAAAATCTTTTCTACCAATAAATCCCTTTTAGTAAAACACAATTATTATAAAATTTAAATAAGATGGAAAATTCAAGGCAAACCCTAACGAGTAATATTGCCGTATAATTGAAATGAACAGTGTATCTTATGGTTCACCACTAGCAATTTGCCAGACATTATGAGATGTTATCTCCCGTAAGGTAGCTAAATATCACTCTCAAATGTTAGCTGCGCACGCAAATGCAATTATACATGTACAAATTGTCAATTATCCAAATTGCTTTGAGCCTCTGACTTTGATTATTAAGTTATAAACTATTTGTCAAGAAAGTGATTGAATTGTTGGAATGAGAAAAGATAATTCTTTGTTTTTCCTCTTATTTTTCAATATTTGATCAAAGAAGTAAATGACGTCTATTGCTAATGTACGGTATGTACTGAATATAATTAAGGTTGCAACAACTATTGAGCAAGCAACGATACATACAAGATATATATAAAAGTATATATGAATAAGACACGAATATATAACAAGTTGCAACAGAAATTATGGAAGTCAACTTTAGCCAGAGGATGAGATATGAACGAACACATATCAAAAACGAACCCATTAAGAAACGTGGTGGGATGGATGTGATTCCTCTGGAGAAATAGGCAAACGTCAAATCATATTTTGGACCACTAATTAAATTTTAGCTAGTGTTTTCAAATTATTTAGTGTTTAGCTTTTAAATACGGAAAATAAACTTTTGACAAAAATACACCTAGTTAAAACATGAAAAACCCCAGCAAACTTTTACTTTGAACTCCATGAATCGTTCTTGAAGTTCGCGTAATTATTCATGGAGTTTGGAACTATCGGAAATTTTCACATTTAGATTGTGAATTTGAACTACATAAATCATTCGTGAAATTTGAATTGACAAAAGCTTGAATTCCGTGAATTATTAATGGAGTTTAAAACTCCAACAAATTTTTACAGTTGATTAGTTTGGGAAAATTTGAACTCAATGAATCATTCATGGAGTTTGAACTCCATAAATTATTGATGGAGTTTGAAATTAAACGCCAAAAAATTTTTGAATGCTAACACATGCGTTGGAGTTCCACTTGTTAAAGATCTTGCCCCATGTTTTTGCTAGGAGTTTTTTTGTTCAGATGTTATTTTCGCCTTAAATGTTGGTTATTCCTAATTACATTTCAAATTATGGCTGAATATTAACAAGCGGTTCAGAAACTGGCCATCCGATCTAATTTTTATACCTTTAACTAGAGGTGTCAGGTTTGAGCACTGAAAATGGAGAAATTCATGTTAGGAAGCCCTTCTCTTATAAAATGAGTCTTATGCGGCGCGAATTTAAATTAATCAAACCTGTAAATTCTAGATATCAGATGATTACACACAAAAGATCCGTTATTTGGTTGGATTAATATATAATTAAGAAGATAATGTCTAAAATATGGATCATGGTGTGCATTTCACAAGATTTAAGAACTTGTCAGCTTATCGAGGACAACTTCAAAGTTCAACTAGGAGTATATGCTACTCATAATACTGATCAAATGGAAAAATTGTTGACATGATATAAAGGTATATGCCCATAATATTCTTGAGATTATTCTGTTTGTGTCTGAAATGGTATTAGTGAGACACCTTATAAGTAGTTGTAATTTTCCCAAAGCTTAACACATTAATTAGTTCTCTCCAAAGCCAGAAATTAAGTGCACAATCTTCTTCTTCTGAAGAAGAAGGTAACTTAAATAGTTTTGATTTTACATGAATAGTTTTAGGCCAATACATTAGGATTTACTTTTGCAATACACACTCTCTCTCACACACACACACACATACACATGTATAGTAAATGGGATTTCAATACTCAGCATCCTTATTACTCCCTCTATTTCGATTATTGTTACGTACATTATTTTTTAATTAGTCCTTTTCAGAAAAGAATGATACGTTTCTATATTTAAAAATGATTTAACTTTAAACTTCTCATTTTAGCTTTAGTGAGATGCTTTATAGTCACTACTACCGGAAAAAAAAAAGAGGTAATCTGAGAAGGTTGAAATTAAGTTGCAATTCCCGGGGATTTTATCTTCCGCTAGCAAATAGTGGAGGCTAAAACCTCTGCGAATTGTAACTTAATTTCAACCTCCGCAAATTACCCAGTTTTTTTTAGTGCACACAAAATTAAAGCATATTTAACACCACACGTTTCAGAAGACTTTCTTTGAATCTTAAAACCCTGTCCCGTTAAATGTGAACTTTTTGAATCTAAATAAGACCAAATCATACAATTCTTTTTATTGTTTATTCAATTTCTTGAATTAATGTTGTGTCTTAAAACGCAGATAATTTTGCACTTTTGGGGCAAGAAGCAATTTTAGGCATGGCTGGTGATGAGGATAATAATAATCTACAAGTGCTTAATGCACTTGATGTGGCAAAGACTCAACTCTACCATTTCACAGCAATTATTATTGCTGGAATGGGATTCTTCACTGATGCCTATGATCTCTTCAGCATTTCCCTTGTCACAAAATTACTAGGGCGTTTATACTACACTAAACCCGATCTCTTGAAGCCTGGAACACTCCCTCCGACCGTCTCATCGTCAGTCACGGGAGTCGCCCTGGTCGGCACCCTAGCCGGTCAGCTTTTCTTCGGTTGGCTTGGAGACAAAATGGGCCGAAAAAAAGTCTATGGGATGACCTTGGTTCTCATGGTTGTGTGTTCTATTGCTTCAGGACTCTCCTTTGGAAATACTCCTAAGGGTGTTATGGCCACACTCTGTTTCTTCAGATTTTGGCTTGGATTTGGCATTGGTGGGGATTACCCTTTATCCGCCACCATTATGTCCGAATATGCAAACAAGAAGACACGTGGCGCCTTCATAGCTGCCGTGTTCGCCATGCAAGGCTTTGGAATTTTGTTTAGTGGGATCATTGCACTTATTGTGTCGGCTGGATTTGATCATGCTTATAAGGCCCCAACTTTTGCTGAAAATGCAGCTTTGTCCACCGTGCCACAATCCGACTTCATTTGGCGTATAATTCTCATGTTCGGGGCATTACCAGCTGGCCTCACTTACTATTGGCGCATGAAGATGCCCGAAACAGCCCGTTACACGGCTCTCGTAGCAAAAGATGCAAAAAAAGCCGCACGAGACATGGGTAGGGTACTAC
The DNA here is from genome assembly GCF_029784015.1 of Lycium ferocissimum. Classification (NCBI taxonomy): domain Eukaryota; kingdom Viridiplantae; phylum Streptophyta; class Magnoliopsida; order Solanales; family Solanaceae; genus Lycium; species Lycium ferocissimum. The sequence goes on from NW_026725865.1 coordinate 69,904, forward strand.
AAGTTGAAATTGATCCTGAGGATGCAAAAATCGAACAAATGTCTAGGGACGAAACTAATAAATTTGGTCTATTTTCTATGGAATTCGTTCGTCGCCACGGGATGCACCTATTTGGAACCTGTTCTACATGGTTTTTGTTGGACATTGCTTTCTACAGCCAAAATCTATTCCAAAAAGATGTGTTCTCAGCAATTGGATGGATCCCTCCGGCCGCAACAATGAATGCTGTTCAGGAAGTTTACAAAATATCAAGAGCACAAACCTTGATTGCGCTATGTAGTACAGTGCCAGGGTACTGGTTCACCGTGGCGTTCATTGATATAATTGGAAGGTTCGCAATCCAATTGATCGGATTCTTCTTCATGACTGTCTTCATGTTTGCCATCGCCCTTCCCTACCATCATTGGACATTGAAGGAGAACCATATCGGGTTCGTGGTCATGTACTCCCTCACATTCTTTTTCGCGAACTTTGGGCCTAACGCAACCACATTTGTGGTCCCAGCTGAGATTTTCCCTGCCAGGCTTCGATCAACTTGTCATGGGATTTCTGCAGCTGCAGGTAAAGCTGGAGCTATAGTGGGGGTATACGGGTTCCTGTACGCTGCACAAAATAAAGATCCAACGAAAACCGATGCAGGATACCCAGCTGGTATCGGCATAAAGAACTCTCTCATTGTTTTAGGGTGTATCAATGCTCTTGGAATGATTTGTACATTTTGTGTGCCAGAGCCAAAAGGAAAATCCCTGGAGGAAGCATCCCAAGAAACTATATCTGGAGAAACAGGAGGTGATTAATTGGCTGAAAATCACTTGTGTTTTGTTTTCCTTTCTTTTCTATGTATTTGTTGCTTTACTTTCCACTTTCTTTGTATTGCCTAAGCTCGTTTGGTGTAATTTTTAAATTCTATTTTTTGTGACCAAGTGTGTAATTGTAATTATTTCACTTCAATGTGAGGTGAAAATGGTTTTGCTCTTTATTTATATTACCAAAATTTGTTTGTAATTGAGTCATAATGACTTGAATTTTCTTCTAAGATTTGACTTTTTACTATTGCATATGATATTTTTATTTTGGGATGCCTCACATTTCTTTCATATTTTTCTTTTTGTTCTGTCACAAGATTTGGGCTTGCTCTAAGTTAAAAGAAAAAACAGGCCCATGGGCTTTTTCTTGGATATTCTTGTGGTGAAATTGGTGTGCTTGTATTTTTCTTCTTGAATAGGCTTCTTATCAATGTGTAAAGGAGTTTAATTTTCACATTGGTAATGTAAGGGATTATTTTTAGACTAGAGAATACCTACCTTCTCCTAAATTAAGGCACTCACCCTCAATAAATTGATTACATTTCATAATATGCTTGTGAGCCATTGAAAACTAGACTTCGGCAGTTATGATATGACTAATTTCAGAAACTAAAATATTTATGAAACTTTATCTAAGGTCAGGCCCTTAGACAAGTTTGAGGGGTCGCCTGTCGCCTGTCTATTTGGCCATTTATTTTTGTTGGTAGTTTTTCATGATTAATGTAAGTGTTTGTGAGTTGTGAAGTGGCACAACATAAAATTTCATTAAGTACATAAACTTTGTAGTTTTTCTTACTTTATAAAGTGTGTATAAACTATCGTAATTTCATAGTCTTACTATGCTTGTTATAACTAATTTCCACTCTAAAGCAAAGCTTGAGAAGATTGAAGCTGAATCATTTTCCACCTTTCTACTTCAAATCACCCCGTGAATGGTTCATTGAACACAATAAAAAGGCTGCCGAGAAGGGCATGATAAAACGAGTTACTGTTATTATCAAATTTAATTTCATATATTTGCTTGGTTCGTTTTGAACTAACAGGTGATCCATCTTGTCATTAAAATATTACTTCCTCTGTCTCGTTTTATGTGATGATATTTGACTGAATGAAACAAGCACTTTTTGAACTTATGGTATAAAATAAGTTATATATATTTATGTGGCTATAAAGCATCTCATTAGGAGAAAAAAGTTAAAATGATGCTAAATAAAGAACGATATCGTTCTTCATGAGACAAACTAAGAAGGTAAGTATACGCACATAAAATGAAACGAGGGAGTAGTATATGTTGTAAAGGTTTTGGTATAATACTTGTAAGTAATGGAAAATGCTTATGATCAAACAATGTGGAAGAATGATAAATATTTGTCCATCCTTAATTAAAGGTAAAGATATGGAGTTTTAAGTATGAAGTCCTTTTTTATAAGGAACATTAAAACCCTCATATAGCTGGGTCCATATTAGTCAAGCCAATAAATTTGCTACAACATTAGATGATTAAAAATTTAGAAGTTCTTCTCCAACAAAGTACCAAAATCACATTGAAGCTATTGAGCATTACAAGCCACCATCACCAAAAATATATTTACAAAAGAAATATCTACAAACTGATCTCCAATTAAAGTAAGGGAGAAATTGATAAGGGAGAAATTGATGTAAAAAGAAAATAGTTGGATGGACCTACGATTTACCAAGAAATAAAAGCTACAATAGTAGTATTATTTTTTTTTTTTCCCATCAGGCGTCAAGTATTTGTCTTGGGACATCAATTAATTTGGATTCGTGCCCATAAGATTTTACCATGAATTTTTCATTTTCATGACTCAAACTTGAATCCTTTGGTTAAGCTTGGAAGAATTTTATTCATCCCATCACAATTCTTGGCAGTCATTACTAGTACTACACTGATCACTTGAACTCAAAGGTTGCTCCAAATAATCAACACCCAAGTCTTCAAACACTACTAAATTAACATAATTACTTTCATCTTTTATAACTTTATGATTTTTCTTGTTCAAATTTCTCTTCCTCATAGAGTGTCTCTTCTTAAGAGCCGCCACAGGTGAACAACCTTGTTCAACATGACACTTCATTTCATGAAGAGATTCAACAACTCTTTCCACTGGAAAATTCAAGATTGCCTCTGACCCTCTCATTGAAAAAGCAGCTTGATCATATGCCAAAGCAGCATCTTCAGCACTATCAAATGTCCCTAGCCATACCCTAATTCCATTTCTTGTCGAATCCCTAATCTCCGCCGCGAATTTGCCCCATGGCCGACGCCTGACACCTCTGTAATTCTTGTCCTTTGGTGAGGGTTTTCGCTCAGCCATGGAGGTACTATTCGTTTCAGATGTGGTGTCTAGGGCAGCTTGCGTGAGAAGGCCATAGAGGAACATCTCGTCCGAGTCGTTTACGTTGAATGGAAGGGGAGGGGTGCTGAAATTGAAATTGTAGAGGGAATTAGAGAAAGAGGAGGAGGAAGAAGAAGAATCCATTGTCCTCTTTTGGGGTTTTATTTTTCTTTAGAAATATTTTAAAGAAATAGGTTGCTACTCTGTCTATGGTAATGGTCCATTTTATGGGGAGAAGTTGAAAGCTTGATCCACCTTATATAGCCCTAAGTAGGGGGGCCCACAAAGAAAATCAAGATTGGATATAATTTTTTAAAAAGTTCTATCTATATACACAACCAATTATTAAAAAAAACTATGTTATCAGCTCAATCAAAAGATATCAGTAGATAACACTTCAGCAAAAATGAAAAAAAATTACTCTAATTTTGAAAATAAGGATGATTATTTGTCTACAATAGAAGAAAAAATTGACCTAATAGTTCAGTGTATATATCTTAGAGATAGCTTGGTTTGAGTTAGAACAACATACAAATTCGTGAGCAAAAACATAATACATAACTGATTCAGTAACATTTGTTTTATTTTTTTCTAGAAAACTTTCATATGAGTTTGTTTTTTCTTTTAATCTACTATAAAAAAAAATTACCATACTATTTATCTGTTATAACACTCTCCATTGCAGTTCACTAAGATATAAGAACTCAGATATAAGTTAAACCCATTCTTAAATTAAAGTAATTTGTGTGAAAGTAATATCACAAGAAAGAAAACAAATGAAAAATGTATACGAGTGAGAAAAAGGACAAAAAGGAAAAAAGTGACCAAGGAGGATGTTTTGGGATTCTTTTATGGCTTATTGTGATTATTTTGAGAGATAATTACAACAATATGCAAAAAGGACACGTGGGCTAAAATGAAGGCGGCTAGGTCAAACAAGTCTTGAATGATGACTTCAACCAAGAAGTTCTATTGACTTTTCTTATTGTCCTTTTTAAATTTAAGTTCTAGATCAATGTTTTAAAAAGCAGAATTGGAATTCATTAGGAATTCACTGTCAGTGTAATTTTTAATGTCATGAAGATTAAGATGAGCATATGAAAAAAGAAAAATTTAATGAATACTACTCCCTCTATTCAAAAAGAGTGTCTACGTAGCCTCTCAAATACCTACAGTCAAATCTCTCTATAACAGCATCATTGAGTCCGAAATTTTTTTGTTGTTATAGAGAATTACTGTTATACACCTATAACAACATTGACATTTAAATAATATTTTACTGTTATAGGCAAAAAAGATGCATAAAATTTAATTTTCATTTTTAATTGCCTAATTTTAAGCTTAATCACACTTTATATAACGAAGAAATGTATATATTCATATGATTTTTTTGTCATAAATTGTGTATTAAAGGATAAAATATTTGGTCAGAATATCTAAACTTATAATTGGTAATCATAGATATTCTATTTTTATAAGGATGGTTAATTATTATATTACCAAAAAAAGAAGATAGCTATTATATGAGGGGTAATTTTACAAAGAGCATCTTTGTTATAAAATTGGTTATTGCTGTTATAGGTGAAATGTTGTTATAGAGAAGTAAAATATAACCTAAAAAATAGATTCCGAAAAAACTTGACTAATATAGAGAAGTGTTGTTATATGCAGGTGTCATTATAGAGAGTTCTGACTATATTTAATTAGAGATAATTTAGTCAAATTATCTATTTTTGCATTGAAGCTGGTATTTTCTTAAGGATGTGTAAATGACTAATAGCCTATTTGGCCAAGCTTATTTTTCCCCCAAAAGTACTTATTTTTTCAGTAAGTGCTTATTTGAAAAAAAAAGTGAGTTGTTTGGCCAAGCTTTTGGGAGAAAATAAGTGTTTCTGGGGAGTAGCAGAAGCAGTTTTTCAGAAGCTAAAAAAAATAGCTTTTGCTCAAAAGCACTTTTCAAAAAAGTGCTTTTGAGAAAAAAATACACATAAAAGCACTTTTTAAAAGCTTGGCCAAACACTAACTACTGCTCAAAAGTGTTTTTTAAATTAATTGGCCAAACACAAACTGTTTTTCGTCAAAAGTATTTTTTTGACAAGTACTTTTAAAAAAAAAAAAAACTTTTTAAAATAAATTTAATTTTAGAAAAAAGAAAAAAAAAGTATAAGTAGATACTTTTTTTTTTTTTGGGATTATCCTCTTTCCCTCATGAAGATAGTTTGACCGCTATTTTTGGTAAATTGACTAAATTCTTCTCTCTCTTGCTTCTAGAAAATCGAGGAACCCTCTTAATTCGCTGCATAAATTGGATCATGACTTCATGTTTATTAAATGAAGGTTTAAAAAAAAAAAAAAAAAAAAGCATGAACTAAATCACAATTTATAAGAACAACTTCCCAAGATTGTTTTAATTGAACTAGATGCATCCATCCGGTTTAGGTAAGTTCTTTGCACCATCAAACCACTGATGAAATGGTAAGTACCCCTCAGTCCTTAACAAGAAGTTTCGGGTTCGTATCCTGAAAATAAAGTTATTTTTTGCCAGGAACGTTTTAACTACAATGTGAGGTTTTCTGACACGAATTTAAATCAGTATATCGAGCCTTAAATGAGTACCGGACACTAGGTGGGAGAAAAGAAAAGAAAAGAAAAAAAGTTCTTTCCCTACTCCTTGGAATTTTGAATGTTTCCCAAACTTAAGCATATTGCTTGAATGTTTAAAGTTTGAAAAACTAAATTAATTGGAATACTAATATTTCAGTACAATGAAGAATCTGGTGTAATAAATCTAGAAATTTTATTAAGGGTGTTCGACAAAGAGTGTTTAACTGGCCATCCGTCAAGGGCGGTAACTTCGCACGAGTGATAGGATGAATCATCAAATTCCAGTTGCGTGTTTTATCTCAATTTGATTTTTGTGATACAAATTCTGGTCCGACGGAGGCAATCACTTTAAGAGGTTTCATGTGAACCAATTTAAAGATGATCATAATTGCTACTTCAATATTTTCTGGCATTTCGTATGAATAGCCTTTAAACTATTCAAATGTAGACATCCTGTTGGGTTATTTTTATATTATTTAAAGTAGTGATCGAATTGGACCACAAAAAAAGGAGTAGTGATCGAAGAAGAAAAAGGGAATATAGAACTTATAGGGTTCATTAACCTTAAAAAGGAGGCACTTGTCATGAAAATGATTTATATTCAATTGTCCAAATACAGATCCCCCTTGAAGATCAAGAAAAGGAAAGGTCATAAGAATTTAGATACCATTTGAGGTTTGAAACTCGTCATATAAAACTTACTCTCAATCTTTACTTAAACTAAAGAGAGGAGGATCTAAAATTTAAATTCTACAATTTCAATATTTAAAGTTCTTACTTCGTAGTATTGAAGCCATTTTCTTTTTAACATTATGCATTCAGATATGTTATTTGTTTTCATTTTAATGAATTTTTACACATAAATTTGAGTTTCATATCGAAAATATCGGGTTCATATGAACCTTGTGCGGCATGTTGCATCCATCTCCCACATCAAATTAATAGATTCTTGATATATGCTTACAAGTAGACTTTTTAAACATAACTATGGTTAATTAAGTAATATTATTCCCTTTATTAAATCATATAATTATAATAAATTGATATAACTTATTTGCTAATATAAATATCGAACGTTGGTACATGTTTAGCTTAAAACTCGTTAGGAAAGAATTGGATACTGCACCTCGATGCTGACCTATCGTTCAAGAGGTAAGTCCCACTTGGCTATAATTTTTTTCTCTTAAAAAAGTGTATCCACTGGTAACGATCCTCCAAACAACACTAATTAGCTTATATCTTAATATTGTAGCATCATGAGCTTAATAAAATTTTAATTTACTTAAGGAGCTTGATATCTCATATGGTAACTCAACTAATAGTTATCATATCAGAAAGTCATATTCTTTGTTGAAGGATATTTGTATCAAGAAGCAAGGTGACTTTTTGAAATAATAACTAGCTAGTAGTATTGGTTTAGTAACCATCTAAGAAATCAACCCTTTACTCAAGAGATTGAGTTCCCCAACTTCTATTGTTCCATAACAGGTGTGATTATTCTTTCTTTTTGTAAGATTATTTAGTGTTTATATTATCAGCCTTATTAATTTGAATTCACACGGTTTAGGATTCATTAAAGGAAAAACGCTAGCTACTTTTCTGAAGGAGCATCTGGGATCTCCTATAAAGTCCATGTTGAGATAACGCGAGAATACTGGGGAAAGTATAGAGCGGTGATTCCGCTACAGAGAGCCAGATGAGGGGAGATCTTCATGTCTAGTTCGGAGGGCCGGAATATACTGACACAATTATTATGCTTTTGCAACCTATAAAAACTTTTCTCATTTCAGGCTTCGAACTCGAGACTTTTGATGTAGGGATCTCATTCATCTTATCACATTCCTCGATAAAATATTCACTTTGAGTTACTCTCTCCGAATCAAAAAAAGAGTGCACTTAGTCATTTGCACACCCCTTAAGAAAATACTAACTCCTAGACAAAAATAATTAATTTGACTAAACTACCCCTAATTAAATAGGCATTGGGATTTGATCATACAACACTTAATAGGGGCAAATATGGAAAAACAAGATTAATTCTTTCTTGATTTGCTAAGTGGACTCTTTTTTTTATCCAAAAAAAAAAGGCTAAGTGGACTCTTTTTTTTTATCCGGAGGGAGTATTAATTAGCAGTAACGAACACCTAAGATTTTATTTGAATTTTCTACTTCCTTAAGTTGTTCAAGTGATTAATAATGTATTACACATGACATATTTTATGAGCATGGAATCACAAACCTCCAACAAGTAATTAGTGGTAATCACGAGCACAAATACGATATAAAATATTCCAAGCATACACATATGGGCAGCAGAATTAGGCAGTTTTCTAGAAAACCAGAAAGGTAATGAATCAAATGTAATTACATGTAATTCTATTTAATAAGAGTTAATTAGTAGTCTAAACTAAAGAGAGAAAATGACGTTTCAAAAATAATAAAATTGAGCGCCGTCAGATAATGATACGAACTAAGAATAACAAATAAATATAAATATACATGTTTTCAATAGGCATGCTCATGATGATGAATAAAATGCTAATTAGTTAGGCAGATTAAGATGTAACACATTCATGGTACATAACCTCTTCTCCGTTTTTCCACGTCTGCTGAGGAAATATTAATTTTCTCTTTCAAGCAGCAAATTGTAGTAAACTTTAATTAATTCAATCCATTCTCAATTCTTAGTTTGGCTAGGGAGTATGGTGATTAACCTATTAGGAATTATCAGTATTTGTCCTCTGCGTGTTCGACACTTGGAATATTTTTTTGTTTAACTATACACATCTTCTTCTTTTTTCAATTCCATCCGATATTTGATATTTTTTAGAAACCACTGATTCGAATTAGCACCGAAAAGTCTCACTTTAGAGGTAAAGCACCCTCTACCAAAGGCAACTCCATATTTAGGGCTCGAACCCAAGGTTTTTGGGATCAAACCCCAGCTCAGTAAAAAAAAAAAAAAAATCGCAAGACAGAGTTTTGCAGCAAAAGTTAGGCCTTAAGGCAAACTTTTGCCCCAGTAGGCTTAATTTTGGGCAACGTTAGGCCTTAAGGCAGAGGTTTCGTGAAAGTCTTGCCTTGCGATTTTTTTTATTTTTTATTTTTAACTAAGCGGGGGTTCGAACCCTGAACCTCGGGATCTTTTCGGTCACTTTTTAAAGCAAAGGCTAAAAATTAAAGACTAGTAATTTGAGGCACAAAAATTAAAGACCAATGCCTTTGAAAAAGGCAATCCACACAAAAAAGATTAAAACAAAGAAGTACTTATCACTTCACCACAAACCTTTGGTGGTAACTATACATTAATTATAAAGGTTAAGTGATTAATAAGAATAAAATATGTAATAATTGCTTCAGTGAAAGAAATATATATGCAAAAACACACACACACACGCACAAAAAAGGGACAAAAGTGCCAATGACCCTACATAATATCCTCAACAAAGAAGGCATTTGGGCCCCGGATCTAATTTTGTTTTGGGCCGTTTTTTCTTTCCTCTGAAGTACGAGTTTTTCAGGGGTCATTTGCACGATTGGCCTTCAAAGGCACTGGTCTTTAATTTTTGGCCCTCCAATTGGTGGTCTTTAATTTTGTCCTTCGCTAAAAATCTTTTGACTTTGGGTTCGAACACCCGCTCAATCAAAAATTAAAAAAAAAAAAATTGCAAGATAGAGTTTGGATTCACAAGGCAAAGTTTTGCATGCAAAACTTCACCTCAGGCTGAGTTTCAAATCTCTTCCTTGCGAATCCAAACATCTGCCTTGCGAAATTCCTACATTTTTTTTTTTTTTACTGATCTGGGGTTCTAACCCAGAACCTCGGGGTATTAGGCGAAGGGCAAAAATTAAAGACCACCAATTTGAGGGACAAAAAATAAAGAAAAGTGCCTTTGAAGGGTAAATCAGCACCAAAAAAAAAAAGGGTCTTTGACATATATATACATCTTAAGGAGAAATATTTACGAAACGTGACGATAGTTTTATATTTACAAAACATAACATTACAAATCCTATACAAAACATGCTTTATATTTAAAAAAAAAAAAATTAAATTATTTTTTATTTTTTAAAAATCATTTTTTTAAAAAAATATTTTTTTATTTAAAAAAAAAATTAAATTAATTTTTTTTTTTTTTTTAAAAAAAATTAATATTTTTTTTTTGCTCAAAAACTTATGTATGAAAGTTGTATGAAATGTGTATATCTCGCTCAAGACTTAAAAAGTTTGCTCAAAATTTAGTGTATGAAAAATGTATGAAATGTGTATATCTCGTTCAAGGCTTAAAAAATCCGCTCAAAATTGTGTGTATGAAAACAATATGAAATTTGTATCTTGCTCATGTCTTAAAATTTCGCTCACATTTTCATGTATAAAGTTCATGTTAGATTTACGTAAAATTAATACAACTACAACAACATTGTATATAACTTTGATACAACATTCAAGACTTAAAATAATCGCTCAAATTTTTGTGTATGAAATTTGTATATCTTGCTCAAGGCTTAAAAAGTTCGCTCAAATTTTATGTATGAAGAACGTATGAAATGTGTATATCTTGATCAAGGCTTAAACATTATGCTTAAAATTTTATGCATGAGAATGGTATGAAATGTGTATATCTTCCTCAAGACTTAGAATTTCATTCACATTGTTTGTATATAAATTTCATATTAGATTTACGGAAAATTAATACAACTACAACAACATTGTAACAATTTTCATACAATATTCAAGGCTTAAAGTTTTCGCTCAAAATTTTGTATATGAAAATTATATTAAAATTTTTGCTCACACATACACATTTCATACAACTTTCATACATAGAAATATGAGGTAATTTTTTAAGCCATTGAGCAAAAAAAAAAAAAAAAAATTAATATTTAAAAAATATATATAAAAATTATTTTTTAAAAAAATAAAAATATTTTTTTTAAAAAAATATTTTTTTTATAAAAAATATATATATTTTCGGAAAAAAAATAAAAAAACGAAAAATATATGAAAATCCGTCATGTTTCGTAATATATCGTTATGTTTTGTAAATAAGGAAAACTATCGTTACGTATCGTAAATATTTCTCCTTAACATGTATATATACGTAGTCTTCCAAAAAAAAAAAATGATTTCTCGGCATATGGACCGTTAAACTTCTCAATTCTCATGTATGCACCTCCATTTACACATGTTGAGGTAAAAAAATACATTTTTTTTGCGCGGATTGGCCTTCAAAGGCATTGGGCTTTAATTTTTGCTCCTTAAATTGCTGGTCTTTAATTTTTTTTTCCCTTCGTCAAGTACCCCGAGGTTTGGTGTTCGAATCTCGGCTCAGTAAAATAAAAATAAAAATTGCAAAGCAGAGTTTCGTAACAAAATTAGACCTATTCAGGAAAAGGTTAGGCCCTAAGGCAGAGTTTTGCAAAATTCCAGTTGAGTAAAAAAAATTGCCTTGATGTAAACCTCTACCTTAAGCCTTATGCCTGAAGGCAAAACACTACCTTAAGCCTGAAGGCAAAACTCTGCCTGATAAAGTAGAGTTTGCAGTCAAACTCTAACTTGCGATTTTTTTTTAAAATTTTTGACTGAGCGGGAGTTTGAATTCGGAACCCAGAAGTTTTATGCGAAGGGCAAAAATTAAATTCCAGCAATTTGAGGGACAAAAATTAAAGACCAGCAATTTGAGGGGCACTAATTGAAGACCACCCCAGAAAAAGGGCAATCGTGCAAATTGCCCTAAAAAAAAGGGGAAAAGAACACATAGTGGCCATCAAAAAACTGTTTGGCCCACGTTTGGGTTTAATATCCCGAGTTGGCCGTTCGGCCTAGAGTATTGCCAAGCGCTAGCCCAGCAGCCCATTCACTACGCCAAAAAAAAAGAAAAAAAAAAGACTTTTTGTGGCGACTTTACTCACCACAAAGATCTAGAAGTCGTCACTAAAAGGTTCGCTACAAAAAGAACATGACAAAAGTCACCACAAAAGATCGAAAAGTCGCCACTAAAGATCGATGAAAAAATTCATATTGAGCCTTCAAAAAATATTCCAAAACATGTATAATATGTCTATAATTAGTAAGTATACATTAATTGAGCCTTCAAGAAATATCCCAAAACATGTATAATTTGTAAGTAAACATTAACTAAATAGAAATTATACACCAATGATACATTTTCTAATTATACATTTATTATACACAAATTATACAATAATGATATATTTTCTATACATATACTTTAGGATACATATTCTATACGATAATTATACAATTTCTATACGTATGATACATTTTTCTATACATATACAGTAGTGATACATATTGTATACAATAATGATACAGTTTCTATAAGTATGATGAATTTTCTATACATTAGCCCAACATAGTCCACAACAAACAAAAAAACTGTAATCTTTATTCTTAGGACAGTTTTTAGCCAGTATGCACTATATAATTAACGTATAATCTATATATAAGCAATTTGTATGCACTCGCATATATAGTATACACTGATGACGGCTACAAACTATTATGAATACACGGGTAAAAAACTTTAAAATCCCTTAGTAGGTTTGAGAAAATAAAACATGGCCTTATTTCATAGATGCACAACTCTTAATCTAAGTAAAAAAGATAGTCATGACAGCCTATCATCATTAAAGTTATTTTATTTGGACATTATTACACAAAGCTATGACAATTTCTCAAAAGTTGCAAGGGCTGGTTTCTATGCTCTTTAATTTAATAATATCCACATGTTTGAAACTTGTTTGTGGATTTAGATTTTAATGTTCCAAAGTCTATCAATTAAGTACCATCATATAAATTAAACTGTTAAAGTACTATTTATAACTTTATATCCACAATATTTATTCTCCATGTTTGTGGAAGAAAGAGAAAAAAGGAATTTTATCTTTATGAGGTATGCCACAACGTTAGCATAGGGAATTTGATGACAAATTAAACAGAAAAAATCACGTGCCAACAGTCTACAGCAAAGATCCTTTGACCCATTCTTGTCAATATCATCGTATAGACCAAAAGTATTTATTGTACAGACCAAAAGTATTTATTTATTTCAACTGAAAAGTAACTTAAAATTAAAAATAGGTACTTAAGGAGATTTAGCACACAAAGGAACTTATCTTGATGGTTCAGTCCCACAATAGGTTTTGTGGAATTTAAATAAATAATATAAAGAAGTGCTAGCTCCAAAAAAGCAAATGTGTGATCCAACTAGTTCATGTGAAGCTTACGTTTTTTCATGGTTAGCTAGAAAATCTGCCACCATATTTGCCTCTATGTAAATGTGAAGTAACACTACTAAAATGGGAAACTTTCTATGGATGTTTCGATAGAAACAGTAAGAGATCCTCTAGAAACATTACCAATGAGCTAAATTCCAACGGATTTCCGACGGAAAATACCGTGTTTTTAGTAGTGATAAGAGAGGACGTCTGTTGCCTCGATAAGAAACTTGTGATCATTCAACGTAATAAGGTACATTTTCTGAAAGTGATGAAATTTGATTGAATCAATATCTGAAAATCTATTGCGACTATATCGATGAATACAGATTTTCTGTGAACGTGGGTTTTCTAGCTCTTTGTATAAGGCTATGTTCAGCTTGAAGTTCAAAAAGTATATAACAACAGCTTATATTCCCTAAAAATATATTTGGAGGGAAAATAAAAGGTAGTATCTAACAACTTGTGGCATCCATATTCTGCTGACAACAACTAATCAAATTCAATTTTCTTTTTCCTTACAAGATTTGAATTTTCCACTCTCAAGAAAATGCCTAAGATTTGTATCTAAAAAAAGTAGTGGCTCCACATCTTTGCATTGTTCTGTCAACTTCAATTAATGTGTGGACAAAAAATTTGCAAAACATCAATTTTAATTAGCTGGACATGATCCGTCCTGATTACTACTTATCTTTAATTCATTTGGATTATGTTAAAAGGAGAAATAAAAGTGGATAATTTTGCATGTCTAAGAAATATTACATGTAGATTTAAATTAGTCATATATAATTACATTTTCTAACATTAGCTTGAGATGAGTCTAAATAGAGTAACATGGTCAGTGAGAATTCACATAACCGATCCCAATTTGCTTGAGACTGAGACGCAGAGGTGAATCTATCATATATGTTAAGGGTCGGGGAAACCCAATAGTTTTGATTTAAACTCTATATTTATATTAAGAAATCCACGTAATATGTATAAATAATATATCCCGAACCCGATAGGTAACAAAGGTTGCGGGTTGTAATTTATAAACTGAAAATCCTGCGTCTGCCGCTGCCGAGACACAATAATTGTTACATAGTTAAATTTTCTTGATCAGTATAAACTATATTCCCTTTATATATTAGGCCTTTAAGTTTTAGCTGAGAAGACAAATCTTCCTAAAGTAAGATCCAAGGAGATCATAAGAATCTTATCCAAATGCTTGAAATTAATTCAGTTCAATATATGAATTTGGCTAATTATATTATATTACACACCTTACAATCTTCATGTAACTTCGCTGTTATATATGCTGATCAACAAAATCTATCTCCAAGAAAAAGTTTTCAACGTATATAGATATAAAGTTTTAGCAGTGAAAAGTAGCTTCAACTAGCTCTCTTTGAATATAAGCATACTAGATTTAGTAGAATAATTAACGAATTTCTTTGACATCTTTGAAGAGACTTCCATGCAAAGGAAGTTTTTTCTAGATACCCAATATAAAACAGCAGTAAAATATAAGTTACAGATTAAGTTATATACATTATTAGTATTAAAAAATTATACTGTCAGATTATTGTTAGCTAACGTATATTAATAGATAAGACTCCTGAATATATGATCTGTAATTTTACCTGCTACAACATGTAGCATGTCACCTGATGGTGTAAAAACGTGATTAATTGTATAGAGTAAGACAAATAAAATTAAGATTCATTCAACAAAAAAAATCTGATGAGTCACAATCTCTTATCTTGAGCTCTATATAAATAGACATTGACATGTCCTAAAACAATGTAAGTGTAGTGTGCCTCCAAAATTTGAAATCTCAAACATAAGTACTTGAGAAGAAAAAAAGGCTCCAAATATAATCAATATGGAGGGTAGTTCTTCTTCTTCTTGTAAGGGAAAAAAGGCCACGCAAGAGATAGAAAATGGCAACAAAGGGAAGGATGACATCAAATATCGAGGTGTCCGGAGGCGTCCATGGGGCAAATTCGCAGCGGAGATACGTGACCCCACGAGGCAAGGCGCTCGCCTGTGGCTCGGGACGTTTGACACAGCTGAGGACGCGGCGAGGGCCTATGACAAGGCAGCATTTAACCTAAGGGGAAGTCTTGCTACTTTGAATTTCCCTAATGAGTATTATTCTAAGCTCAATGATCCTTCTTATTGTGACTATCGGAATTCATCAACTGGTCAAGGAAATGCAGTTATTGAGTTCGAGTATCTTGATAATAGTGTGCTAGAGGGGCTTCTTGGAGCAGAAGAGCCAAAGATGACAAGAAAGGGAGGTTAAACTTTGTAATTTTAAGTTTTAAGTTACCTTCCCATATCGCCTCATCTTTTTGTCTTCTTATTTTGTTCCTTTTATAATCCTTCAGTATTTAGAACTTATTTTGTGTAATATTGGCGTAAGATGAAGTTTAAAAGGAATAATATGATCAGTTGAGGATTCATATATTCAAACCTCAATTTGTTTGCGATTGAGATTTAGTTGATTTTGTCGTATTCCTTATATATCCAGAATTCACTGTGCCCAACTAATTTAAATTTGCTCCCTCTAGAACCTATGAAAGTGGGAATTGCTCCTTACTAAAAATTTCAATCTTTATTGACATGGCTTAAATCTGAACATTTAATTAAAGGTTAACAGATCCCAAACATCCCACCATATACCCGTAGATGCATATGGTATCATCTTTCTTGTTTTATTTATTACCATATAGGTTCTTCAATCGCCAACTTTATTTATTTGTTTATTTATTTATGAAAAAGACCTTTTTTGAGTGTCAACCATATAAATTGAGAGTTTGACTTTGACCTATTGGATGCGAATACTGCATTTTCATTTTGAAAAAGTTGGTGGAATTGAACTATTTCCGAGTATCTTTCTTTCTAGAATGAAGGAATTGTCAAATATTAGACCTAATTGAGTATTTATGATGCAATATTGATCTAGTTACACTAGAAAAAAAAAAATGATAAGATAAAAAGGAGATTATCAAATTAGGGGGGAAAAATAAAAAGGAAAAAGAAATTAACACAAAATAATGAGTATGATCCAGGTAATACATAACAAATTTAAAATATGTCATTTCATGTGACTAGATAATCATTTAATTGTGGAAGATTACAATAAGATCAATACTATGTCTTGCGTGAGATGTTTTTCTCTGCAACATGAAAGAAGTTTGAGGAGATGATCCATAAAATATCCCACGAACAATCTTTACGAGAAGAAAAAGCTAACAATTTTAAAATTTATTAAGATTGTCCTTCTTTAGAATTATTTTGGATAAATAATATGTGAATTATTCTCATCCAAGTATTTATGTACATCGTCAGTTTTTATACCGTAAAGACAATCTGTAAAGATGATATGATGGCTTAGAAATTTCTTACACTAATAATACATATAACTTTAATGTGAGGGCCCTAGGCCAAACGCGCGTTGTGGGAAAAACAAACAAACAATTTTCTCTATATGTTGTCTAAAGACAGTATGCATGTTGACAAAACCACGTTAACTCTTATGTCCTTTATTTTTATCAATTATGTGCGATTGTATACTCTTTATCGCAAAAAATAACAACAAAAATAATGCTCATTGCGTATTACTACTGCTACCACTGCAAATTATGGAAAATCTCTATTTAGTGAAAGAAGCTATAAGCTTATGTATTGATGGAAGAGATTCTAGGGGACTAGGAAAAAATGAAGGTTAATTAATTAAGGTGAAGGTCAAGCAGATGCCATTTCAATGGTATTTGACTAAAATCTAAAAAGGAAAGTTCTAGTTAAAGTAATTAAGACGCTTTTCTCTTTTGAACAATAATGCAGCAATTTGCTAAAACTATTCAGATACAGATAATATTCGAATAAATTATCTTGCTGTCATTCTAAATCTTTTTGTTAAAGATCGGGTGTATAATATATATTGGACATATTATTCTAATTATGTTTACGGTATCTAAGTACACACAGTACATCGTATATTAGAAGTTCCACGTGACTTAAATCCAAAATCTCTACTGCATATTTATCAAATGTAAATTCCCTTAAAGAATAATTACAAGGTGTAATTTTTACGTGTATGAGAAGTCAAAGTATTCCTTTACCTTAGTCCTCAATTAGTAATTGTTCTCACTCAGAAATATTATTCACTTGCAAAAAGTAAAAAATAAAAAAACAGCGACCAGTAAATTCAGTCATTAAACATTAAAAATTTATCGCTAATCATATTTAATGATGGATTATTAAAAAAATTGTTAGATACGGCCGTACAGGCTATTTACGACATATTAGCAATGATTTTCTGTGATAATTTCTGTTTTTTTTTCACCGTGATTGTTACAAGAAAGACTAACTGGAAAAAGTAATAGGTTTAATCCTGAAAGAAGAATATAAAAAGATAATTAAGGTGGACTTAGAATGAAATCAGTAATATTGGATTCCACCTTTAGAGAAAACGACATAAATAGTCCCTTAACGATGAAGGTAGGTTCAAAATAGTCCCATAACTATGCACTTCACAGTTTTGATCCTTTAAGTTTGTCACAAGTTAACAAAAATGGACCCTTAACTATGAGGGTGGGTTAAACATAGTCCCTTAAGTATGCACTTAACAGTTTTGGTCCTTTAACATAATCCCTTAAGTTCGCCTAAAGTTAACACTTTCAGTCTCCAGCAAAATATTCATCGAACTTTATTTTTTAGATTTGACTGGAACTATGAAAAAAAAAAAAAAAGAAGGAAATTACCGAGAACTCATATTTAGAGGTACACACTACTAAAAGATGGGACGAAAACGACGGACGTCCATCGATTATAGTGCAAAACTGACGAAAAACTAACAGACTTGATAATGTCAGAAAATAGTGTATCGACACAAAAAAAACCGACAGACTCTGTCAGTTAAGACCAAGGGGTCCATCAGCTAGGTTAAATACACTAGACTCCGTTTTTATTAAAAGCCCGGTATAAAAATAAATGCTTCCATTGTAGTGATTTTTTAAAAAAAAAAAAAAAATAGTTTCCGCGCATTTGTGCCTAAAAATAACCAATGGACCTCCTCCGATTTTTGTCCATCGGTTTTTCGCTTGTTTTTAGTAGTGACAATTTTTGTGGTCTCTGTTATTTCTAATGTCTGGTGTATTTTACTTAGCCAATGGTCTCCCTCGGTTTAACAGATAGATTCCGTCGGTTTTTGCGTTCCGATATACTATTTTCTGAAATTATCAAGTCTATTGGTTTTGTCCTTAGTTTTTCCCTATAACCGGCGTATGTCTGTCAGTTTTGTCCGGAGGTATTTGACCTTTTCTTTAGTAATATGTACCTCTAAATGTGAGTTCTCGGTAATTTCTATTTTTTTCATAGTCCTCATCAAATCTAACAAACAGAGTTCGATGAATATTTTGCCGGAGACTAAAAGTGTTAACTTTTGGCTAACTTAAAGGACCAAAACTGTTAAGTTCATACTTGAGGGTCTACTTTTAACCTACCCTCATAGTTAAGGAACCATTTTTGTTAACTTGTGTCAAACTTAAAGGAACGAAACTGTTAAGTGCATAGTTAAGGGACTATTTTAAACCTACCATCATAGTTAAGGACCATTTGTGTCGTTTACTCCCATTTTTGCAGCTGCTCAGTTGTAAACTCAACAGCGTTTGGTATCAAATGTTCTGCTATTTTTATTTTTATTTTAAATAATGGAAAAATTGCAATTCTGATACGTACTTTTTTTCTTGTCCTACTTTTGATTATTGTTCTTAACATTAATATTTATGTGTAGAAATAGAACCTCAACCAAATGGTAGGTGCAAAAACTTGTATCCGATATTTGCACGATTCAATAAATACATGATATATCACACACACTTTAATTACTAAACTATAGTTAACTAATATATTTTTCACCTTAATTTATGATTTGTCTATAATTTAATATGATTTGATATACTTACCCAAGTGTTGTAAATACAGAATGCCGATAAGTTTTTACACAAACGGTGTTAACTCTTGGATAAAAATGTGAAGAGTTTTGCAGATGGCCAATTTGGTAGCCTTTTCAAGGGCACAAAGCCCGTTTTAACTTTGTGAATTAACTTTTGGATCATGCCAAGACTGTTGTTGCTCTTGAATCATGTTACACTATAGGGACCCAAAGTATAACACACCAAAATATGGGAGAAGTGGGTAAAATAACCACTATTAACACCTGCTAATTGCTATCAAATATTAGTCATTATTTTAAAAGCTATTAATATTTAACCACTTTTTTTGACACGGAAAAAGTTTTGGCTAAAAGGCCCTAACTAAAACATGGAACAACTCAACAAAACGTTGTTAAACTTCAAGGATTGACAAATGGAACCCAAGGAATAACTCATGGGGTTCAAAAACTTACTGGAGTTTTAAACTTCATGAACCGTTTCTTGATTTTGAAGCTTTAGAAGATCAAAACCAAGGAACGATTCATGATGTTCAAACCTTTATAATTTTTTCTGTATTTTATGTATGAGTATTTTTGTTCAAATATTAAAGTATAGTTCCAAGGAATAACTCATGGGGTTCAAAAACTTACTAGAGTTTTAAACTTCAAGAACTGTTTCTTGATTTTGAACCTTTAGAAGATCAAACCAAGGAACGATTCATGATGTTCAAACCTTTATAAGTTTTTTCGTATTTTATGTATGAGTACTTTTGTTCAAAATTTATTTCCGCATTAAAGTATATTTATTTTTCTATTACTTTTCAAACTGTGGCTACAACTCAATGGCCCAGGATGAATCATTAGACATATCAGCCGTTATACTAAAAGCCCAATGGGCCTGTCGGATGAGTCAGGTTGCAGCCCATAACCCAAGATAAAATAAAATGGAACAATTACGTGTTATAGCTACTTTTAGTATATAATGAGTGATATTAACTACCTTTTGTTTTAATTACTAATAATAACTAAATACTTTTTGAATTTAACTAATATAGCTACACAGTAACTTTCGGTGCACAAATACACCTAAAATTTAGTATCCCCAATCCCATATCCCCCTTTTAATGGTAACAATATTAATCACTTAATATACATTACCATTCTCTCTCCTTTTTCATAAATTTTTGACTTTCTCTATTCTCACTCACTACCCATTTCAGATTTTTCATTTCTCAAATCCCTAAAAAATTATCTCTCTCCTTCTATCAACCACCACCACCACGGATGGTGGCTGCCCCTCTCTCAAATTTTTTTTGGTTTCCATGATTTCAAGCTTTGTGGACAAATTAAACATAAGAAGGCAATTAACCTTTCCATTTTTTTTTATATGAATGATGTTCCAACTAGAATGATCATTCATTATGGCCGTGGGCTTATCTCCCATCAGGCAAGTGAGCCGTAAATGCCAAGACTTTTGGTCGTGGGACCAAGGCTCATAAATTTGGACCGAGTTGCATTTGATCCGTGGCTAGGATTTTTTTTTGGTGGTCTAGGGTTTTTAGGGTTTTGAGAAGATGAAAAATATATGTATTTGTGTATGTTCTATGATATAGCTACCAATTGTTGTGGTTAGTGGTGTATTTATGTAAGTTTTTCTATATTTTTGTGTGCTTTGTTCAAATTAATTCCATCAGTTCATCTAGTTTCAAATACATGAATGACGAAAATACATTGTAAGTTTTCTATATATGTTTGTGTATTTTGTTCAAATTAATCCATCAAATACATGTGTGATGCAAATTGTTACTCACACAAATACATGGGATTTAATATAAATACATGGGGTTTGATTGGTAACTTCAAATACATTGGTTATGCTATTAAATACATGGGTAAATCAAAATGAAATCAATATTGAAAACTTCAAATACATTACCGCTAAAATACATGGGTGATGCAAAATGTTACTCACACAAATACATGAGATTTAATATAAAATACATGGGGTTTGATTGGAAACTTCAAATACATTGGTTATGCTATCAAATATATGGGTAAATCAAGAACGAAATCAATATTAAAAACTTCAAATATATTGGCTGTTGAATGTTTTCAAATTTTGAATTTTTGATTTTTTATGTTTGAATGTTGAAGATTCGATGGAGGAATAGAAAATGGTTATAGAAAGGTAATCTAAAATCTGATTTTGTGGAAGGGTATGGTAAAAAATACCAATTAATAGTTAATTAATTGATCCCACTATTATGGCCTTAAATCAAGGGATATATTTTATTTTTTACTGTGTTACTATGTATTTATAAGCAGCAAATACATCCGAAAAAATACCTTAATTTGGAAAAACATAGCTACAAATGGTAATTTTAAAAGGTAGCTATAAATGATAGAAAACTACCAGAAGGTAGTCATTTTGTTAATTTTACCAATAAATAAAGGAGTCATCGTAACAAGCTTTATAACATTTTTTTTTTTGTGCGGAACGTCCTTCAAAGACACTAGTCTTTAATTTTTGTCTCTCAAATTTGAAATCTTTAACCATTCGCCTAAAATTCATGGGTTCCGGGTTCAAACTCCCGCTCAGTCAAATATTAAAAAAAAATTGCAAGGCAGAAATTTGTAGCAAAATTAGGCTTATTCGGGCAAAGTTAGGCCTATTCGGGAAGAGGTTGCTCGAAAAGTTAGGCCTTAAGGCCTAATTTTGGGTATAAGTTTGCCTTAAGGCAAACCTCTGCCTAAATAGGCCTAATTTTGCTACAAACTTCTGTCTTGCGAAATTCTTTTTTTTTTTTTTAATTAAGCCGAGGTTCAAACCTAGAACCTCGGGATATCAGGCGAAGGGCAAAAATTAAAGACCAACAATTTGATGGGCAAAAATTAAAAACCAGTGCATTTGAAGGGCAATCATGCAAATGACCTGCTTTATAATAACTTTTTCATACTTAGACTTAGCTATAGTTTCAAAAAATTAAGAAATGTAACTACATTTTGGGTTTTATAGCAAACACACAATACATGTGCGTGACTGTATGTGTTGATAAGAATGCACTGATGACTAATACTCGCGATTTCAGCTAATCCAGTGCGGCAGTATGTGCTGATACAGCTAATCCCGTAATTATGCGCTGATACAGCTCTAAACTATAGCTACTGTATGCACAACTGTAACTACATGCATTTTGTAAAATACACAAACTGTAATTACATTTCGTAACTACACTCTAACTATGCTAATTGGGAAACCGGATGATTCAACCCATAGCCCAAGATGACCAAGATGAAGAGAAAGGAGTTACTGTGACCAACGTGATTCTAATGACTTTTCATAGATAAATTTAGTCGAGTGGCAGCATCATTATTGCAGCTTGTGGATCAAGAAATGTCATCTGAACGTGCAACAAAATCAGCATGATGTACAACACATTACTCCATTTCTCCCTTATACAAATATCACGTATCACCTATCACATATCACACAATGACGGATATAATCAAATCAACACAAAACCAATAATTCAAATTCAACTCGATCAAGTTATTATCAAGCATTCTTTTTTTCTTTTTCTTTTTTTTTTCTCATTCGGTTTTTTTTTTTTTTTTTTTTTTGGTACACTCCTTATTACTTTTTTATAAATAAGCTCATATTTAATTTGCTCAAGTCCTATCCTCTATAAAAAGTTACTCACTATTACTTGTTTAATTAACCAGGATGTTTTTAGGAGTTGCTTGGCAACCACCGAGAAGAAGCATGGAACTCACTAAGAATATGAGATAAAACAAGGCATCACAATGGTGAGTTTATGATTTCGAGTTTTTGAATTTAAAAATATATATTAAGTGAACTTTTGTAACATAAATACAGGGTTATGCTAAAATCATTGAATTCTATCGAACCCGTCAGCGAAATGTTATCTCTGACCCTTATCACAATGAGAATGTCAAGATGCATGCATGAAGAGGCTCCCCAAAAGATATATACTAAATTGTGATGGAAATGCCAATTATATGGATAACAATGTCATTTGAAAAGATACTTTACTTTTGTTTTGGTTTACCATTCTAGTATTTAAACACACTGGTTCAATTAATTCAAATTCACGTGCCATTCAATTCATGTTGCACATGATCAATTAAAGAGAAGTCCTTCCTATTGAGAATATTTGGTTTAACGTCAGTGATAGTTGTTGCAATTACATCATATTTTAGTTTATAAAAGTACTAGATAACACAAAAAAAATTAGAATGCTATAAGATTGGTTTGGCAAAGCAAATGTCACATGACATTGTTAAACTACCTGAAACAAGCAAGCATCAAGGGCCTTCATTCTTCATCAGCTACGGCGAAACTATTAGGTAATTAATGAGTTTAAGTTTTATGTACTAATGGTGTAAAAATATTTACAATATAATCATGTCATTTATTAGGTAATTATAGTGAATCTCTTGATAAACATTAATTAGCGTAAAATGATCTTAAACAACATATTCCCTTTGTTCAATTTTACTAGTCCACAATTTCCCTTAAGATTAATGAATTAAGGGACTTGAGAAATGATCTGATTTAGGGAATAAGAATTAATGTTAAGGTAAAACAGGAAAACAAATTGTTTTTATCTTGATATGATAAGATGGACAAGTAAAAATGAAAATTTATTTTTATTATAATGGACAAGTAAAAGTGAATACGTATGCATGTTGAGTCATTGACCAATTCCTCTTTTAAATTTATGTCCATCTTTCTTTTTATCTACCATGATTAATTATTTGTACGTCTTTTATTGCAGTTTTTCCCAACAACAACAAATTAATAGGAGTATTATGTACTACTGTTGCTATTGCCAATTAAGAAAAATCTCTGTTTAGTAATAGTAGATAGTCTAGAGGACTAGGCAAGAATAAAGTAGATATATTAAGGTGAAGGTCATATGCCATTTTGTACGTATATAAATCACCCAGAGAAGGACCTGCAACTTTTTTAACCCAAAAAATAACTTTTGGAACCAAACTAACCCTTTAAAAAAAAAAAAAAAAAAAAAAAACTAAACTAGGCTTCACGCACGGTGGCTTTGTGCATCCGTGCGTGAAAGGACCAAACTGTAACTTTTTGAGTTTGGTCCTTTCACGTTACGTCTGTGGGTGAAAGAAAGGGTACTTTTTTTTCCCCTTTGTTTAAGCTATCAATATCACCTTTTTTCCATACTTTGGGTAAAGATTAGTCATGTTTCAAAATCCCGAAATATCAATATTTTATATAGAACTTAATATACTTTTTTGCGTACAATAACGTCGGCTCATTACATCAAGTATACCTAAACATTTGGATCGTCGTTTTAAGGGTTGTCGAGTGCCCCGAAGTAAGTTTTGTTTGGTTGGAAACTTGTCATCTTTAGATCTAAGTGTCATATTTTATAGGGATTTGATTTAAGTGTTTTGAAATAAAAATATTATATTCAAAAATAATTCATTCAATACGAGAGGTTCAATCAAGGTATAATATATCTCATTCAATGCTCCCACCAAGGTTTGATCCCATGTTGTTGGCATAAAAAAAAAAAAAAAAAAAAAAGTAAGTAAAAAAGAGAGGCTAAACCACCAAGCCAAATTGGTGAAAGCAACAAAGTAGACACTTTTTATTTTTTATAATGTTCACTAATGCTATCTAACTCGTTTTCATAAATTGAATTTGGAACCTCGAAATTGACATTCAAAATATCATTACCATGGGATTAGCATCTCGAAATAGATTTTTACTAAAGAAGAATGAAATTTTTGCACAAATTTGGGGCAAAATTCAAATTGAATGGGATAAGAAAAATCGGCTCAGCCAAACCAAGGTGAGTTTGAGAGAGAGAGAGAGAGAAAAATACCCGGATCAAAAAAAAAATCGCGTAAATCGGACATCCGAGCGCAAAGTTATGACCATTTAAAGTTTCGACAATTTACAACTAGTTTTCTACCTATGCTCCCGTCCTTATTTTTTATTTACGTGAGTGAAAGGCATATGTATACTTGATGTAATGAGCTGATATTAATGTACACTAAAAAAAATATTAAGTTCTATACAAAATATTTATATTCCGACGTTTTGAAATGTGACTAATCTTCGGTCAAAGTACGAAAAAAAAACTTAAAGATAACAAGTTTCCAAACTTACTTCGAGGCACTTTACAACCCCTAAAACGACGATCCAAACATATATGTATACTTGATATAATGAGCCGACATTATTTTACGCTAAAAAAAATATGAAGTTCTATATAAAATATTTATATTCCGGTGTTTTGAAACGTGACTAATCTTAGGTCAAAGTACTGAAAAAAGCTTAATTTTGAGTTTGATTTCCAAAGAACAAAGATGTCAAGTTTTCAAGCAAACAAAACTTATTTCGGAGCACTCTACAACCCCTAAAACGACGATCCAAACGTTTAGGTATACTTGATGTAATGAGCTGATGTTATTGTATGCAAAAAAAATATATTAAATTCTATATAAAATATTGATATTTCGGGGTTTTAAAACATGACTAATCTTTGCCCAAAGTGAGAAAAAAACGTGATTTTGATAGCTTAAAAAAAGGAAGAAAAAAAAAAAGTACCCCTCTTTCACGCACTCCCAAAATGCAAATGAAAGGACCAAACTCAAAAAGTTATTCAGTTTGGTCCTTTCATTGCTGGTGCTTTGTCAAATTAAGGTTTGATTCTTTTTTTTTTTTAAAGAGTTAGTTTGGTTCCAAAACTTATTTTTTATGTTAAAAAGTTTGTACATAAATCACCAAGAGAAAGGAATAATCGTGAACAACGTGATTTTAGTGAAATTTTATAGCAAAATTTAGTCGAGCAACAATATCATTGCAAATGGTGGATTTAGAAACTTTTTGAATGTTGCCAATATATATATATATATATATATATATTTTCTGAGTTCGCGGTTCTAATATTTTAAAGTTACTGGGTTCTAAATTAATAATTTGTACATATTTGATAAAAAAATCAATACAAATATATGTTTTGGACCAAAACTAAAGCACAAAATTCAAAAGTCTTCATTTACTTCTTAAATGCTCAATCAAATTATATCACGAAAAATTGAGTATTTTTAAAGTTAAAATTATTTTGTTATGTATATATGGACTAACAATATCATTGCAAATGGTGGATTAAGAAACGACAGGTGAATGTTGCCACTTGGTGCCGACATACAACAAGATTAATGTATAACAAGATCAGCCTAATGTACAACACGAATAACACATTGATAGATCATATTTTGTCATGAGTAATAGGAGACTTAATTTAGCACGATTGCGTTGTGAATTGAGCCTATTAACGAGTAACTTCTTGTATATCACATATCTTACATGAGAATAACGCCGCAAAAGAGGAAAAAGATGAGGGAGAAAAAAGAATGGCTTAATATTGATGGCCGCTTAAATTTGTGAATAAGTTTCACTTAGACACTCAAATTACGGCTTATTCATTTGAGCACTTGAGCACATATAAAGTCTTTTGATTAGACACTTTCGGTTCAACTTTTAAAAAAAATTGTGCGTGATCTCAAGCATCTAATAGGTAGTTAAGTTAACCATATGATATCTATCACCTCCTTTAATTATACATATCAGCCTCAATTGGAACAAATCCGAGAATTTACGGCTTATTGAGGCTAATGTGTATAATTAAAAAGGATGGCATATTTTAAATGGTTAACTTATCTACGTAATAGGTGTTTGAGAAAACATGTAGAAACTTTTAGTTGAATGTATAATGAAATTTACTGACAAGTTTAAAAGGTTGTCGATTTATTAAGCGAAATTGAATAGCATAACCATTGTGGAAATTATGGGAGACATAGATGTGGAACTTGTATACTGTTCGCACTCTGTCATGGAGCTTGCATCGCGCGCCCATTACGTACCAGGACTCTTGTGTCATATCTCGGGTAGGGGATCAAACGGACGGCTTGGACTGAATTAAGGCGGATCGAAATAGATCGAGTTAATAAAATGGGTTGGCAACTGAAATGGGCTAAAGAGCGAGTCTGAACCTAACCCGATCAACTCTTACTGAGTTTTAATTTCTTTATTTGTTCTTTTATAATTTTCTAATACCTAATAAAAAGATTAATAATTGTTATATATAATATATTAAACAAAAAAATTATCTTTTTCAAAATATTTTGACGGAGTTCCTCATGGGTCAATTTTGAGCTACATATCAGCCCAATTTTTTTTTCAATTTAATTGGGCTGGTCAAAATAGGTTGAGTCAATAAATAAACGGGTCACGGATCCACCCAACCGTGAAAGGGTTGGACTAATAAAAATTTTGTGCACAAGCTAAGACACACAAATTTGCGTAGTGTTATAGCCCGTGCATCACACACAAAAGATAATTTTGTCCCTCATTATTGGTCAAAAGTATTTATTTTTTCAATAAATGCTTATTTAAAAAAAAAAAAAAAAGTGAGGTGTTTGGCTAAGATTTTGGGAGAAAATAAGTGCTTTTAGGAAGTAGCAGAAACAGTTTTTCAGAAGCTAAAAAAAAAAAACTTTTGCCCAAAAGCACTTTTTAGAAAATTACTTTAGAGAAAAATACACATAGAAGCATTTTTTAAAAGTTTGGCCAAAAAATAATCGCTGTTCAAAAGTACTTTTTAAATTAATTGGCCAAACACAAACTGTTTTTAGCTAAATTTCAAATAAGTTGTTTTTAGAAGCTTGGCCAAACAGGCTATAAGTCTTCTTTTGCATGGATTTCTCTTTATACGAACTGGTCTTTAATTTTTGCCTCACATATATGTGGTCTTTAACTTTTTGTCCCTTCTGTTTATTTAATGAAAATATTCAAATATGCTTCAAACGACATAAGTTCTATAAAATTTTATCGTTGGAAACTGAAGTTTGCGTCGTTCGGCTCAAGTTATGTAGGAATTAAGTTATGCGGCATAAGTTGTGTAGTATTTTTCATTCATATATCAGTATATATATGAAAGTTAAGGCACACATAACTTGTGTGGATGTGATGATAACTACTCTGAAGCTAATCGCTAAGTATATGCCGAGTAAAATTTAAATTTCTTCCTTTTTTCGGATTATTTTCAATTGTGTCTTGTCCACATAACTCCTGCGACCCCAAATATATATATATATATATATATATATTCAGTGACAAAATTTAATTTATAACTGACCAGAAAAGTCTTAAGGGCAAAAATTAAATACCACAAATTTGAGGAGCAAAACTTGAAGACTACCTCGAAATAGGGCATTTGTGCGAATAACCCATAAGCGAACAAGCCTAGATTTTTCAAATTTTCACTTATTTCCAATTGTGCCGAAATTGGCCCGAACTACTCGGGTCCCGACCAAAGCCATACAAACAAGTTACCAAAAATAATACTCCATCAACTTATCCAAGAACTTAAAACATGAAATGAGACATAAATATTCAAAACGAAGGATTGAGTTACGTATTTACGTTGTTACAAATTCCATTTAACTATATACCAGGTGAGTCACAAAACGAAAAGAAGGGTATATATATTGTCAATCGAAACATAGGTGCAGTCACATGTATCAGGACAATTACATCTGGCTCATATAACCGGATGCTACAAGATTGTTTTGGCAAAGCAAATATCATTTATATTGATAAACATTAGTATACGGATTAATAGTCTCGTAAAAATGGTAACTGAACAACGTGCTACCACAACTTAAATTCATTAATAGTATAAAAAAAATATTCACATTGTCAGGACATATAACATAAATTCATAAGTAATTACCACACGCTATTGGTACTGTCAAGTATATAAGTATGAATATACATTACATACATCAAGTATGCCATATATAAAGAGTCCTTAGTTATGCTTATGTAGCATTCAATTTCAAAGTCTTATTATAGTTGCATACTATGACATGCACCACCATTAATTGTAAAATGTTGGCCCGTCCAACTCTTTACAATTATATGGACTATTACGAGGTAAGATTTTAAGTCCCTCTCCTTCAGCTAATTTTCCAACTCCGGTTCTTGGTTAGACTGAGGTTTTGTTTAGAAATTACGTAAAATACTTAGCTTTATATTGATACAAGTGATGTTAACGATCTTCATTTCCTCTTATTTGGTTGTTGATCACAATCAAGAAGTTCTTCAAGAATCCTATCGTCCAGATACTCAAGTTCAAGAACTTGCCCTCTTCCATGCTGATCGTGAATTGCATGCACATTACTCGAAGACGATGATCCTGTCGATGAATTATTGTGAAAATGAGAAGAGCTACTAGGCAAATTATACTCATGAGGAAAATTAAGAATTGCCAAATTTCCCCTCATGTTATAAGCCGCCTTATCATAAGCTCGAGCTGCTTCTTCAGCAGTGCCAAATGTGCCTAGCCAAACACGAACCCCTCCTTGTTTCGAAGTATCGCGAATTTCAGCAGCATATTTCCCCCATTGCCTCTTACGAACACCTCTGTATTTCACTTCGTCCATGTTTTTGTTTTTTTTTTCATGCAGAATATGGTTCAAGGTGGCTAGTTTATAAAGGATTTCACCAAAAAGGAGTTTATTGTTTGGCATAATAAAGAATGGTTGAGAATGAGTTAAATGGAATATCTTGAGGGACCAAATTAATTAGTTTAGACAGAAAAAGAACCTTCTATGAGGACCAAAAAGTTAATTATGATGCAGTGTATCGAATTGGTCAAATGATGGCTATAGAGACTCGACCCTGCTTTTAATTGTTCATGTGCTTTAATTTGCATGCCTCTATTTCATGTTTCTGTATTTTTTATTTTTATTTTTTGTTTTGATTTTACCTAATATCCACTAATGCTATAGCATTTTTTTACATAATCAACTCACTTTTATTAACTACTTGATCTTTCTATATTATCGATTCCTCGTTCATGTATGGTTACCCGATGCCACGGACGGCCGACTCCCATTTCGATTCTTATACATGCTACTATTATGGTAGTGATGAGAATTTTTGTGTGACACTCTATATATGCTTTTAGTTATATATTGTTATTGAGAAATAATCTAATCTAGGTCATTCCTCAAAATAAGTTTTTACACGATTCTTATCTACTAAAATTTTAACTTTTGAGTCAGGCAAACAAATAATCATTAAGTCATTCTCCGTCCAGACAACACATACAAAAGAGACATGTCAACAGTCAAATAATTAGTCAACAACTCCGATCCTTGACCAACCCTCGATCTAATAAAAGCAAGCAATAACAGAAGCATCGTAAATCAATGAATTTATGATAAGTTCATCATATATACAAAAATAATGGTAAGTGATATATTCAACCAATGAATTATGACTTAATTATTCCCTTTCTTGGACTCATCTAGTCAAGATAACTAAGAAGTTCGAATTGAAACAATAAGATTATTGAATCATCGGTTTAGTCTGTTCTGAATCGACTGACACACATTTTTATATATATAAACATTTAATCTTAAACTTCTTTGTTGACCTTATTGACATGATTTTATAGTCACAGAAATGTCATAATACCATAATTAGTTTCAAAAATATTTTTTCTTAAACTTCACACCCATTTAAATATGTTGGGGTAAAATGAAACGTATGGAGTAATTTAAAATTCAAAAGAATTGGTTTTGACATTGTTCAGTTAACAAGAATTTGATCCAAATTCAGGTTATTTGTACATTGTATTCATGGTGAGGTCATATGCTTATGCACTCAGCTCTTACGTATAGTTAAAGAAAAAAAACATTTAGCTTTTTACCCCCTACAAAAACCAAAAAGTAATTTTAATTGTTGTAGGTATATATTCATACTTAGACATATATAATAATGAACGAATATGCAAAGGATCATTAATGAGTAGAAATCTTTAAGGTAAACTTAATAGGATAAAAGAAATTACACAATTGGATATTCAATCTCTCTGCCTTTTTTGTGTGACATTCTTTCTTTTTTATTATGTCTGAAGGTAACCTTAATAGAATAAAAGAAATTACACAATCGATATTGTGTTTAAGTAAAACTCTTTTATTTTAGATAGAATCGACTCGACATTAACTATTCGACCTCTCTATTATTATTTTTGGGTGACATTCTTTGTTTTATAGTCTGTCTCAAACAGAATGATACATGCAAATCTATTATTTAGAAATAATTGAACCTTAAACTTCTCATTTTATTCTTAGTGACGTTATTTCATTCATAGCCACAAAAATGTCATGATACTACAAGTTCCTAAAATTTTTTTTTCTTAACCATTGCATTCAATCAAACAGGTTCAGATAAAATGAAATAAAAGTAGTAATTTAAAACTCAAAAGAATTGGATTTGACATTGTTCAGTTAATCACAATTTGATGCAAATTGATCAGGTTAATTGTACATTGTATGAATGGTGAGGTCATATGCTTATGCACTATCACTCGTCTCATACGTATAGTGAGAGGGAAAAAAACATTAGCCTTTTAGCCCCTACAAAAAGCAAAAACAATTTGAAGTGTTTGTAGGTATATATTCATACATAGACATAAAAATAATGAACTCAAATATGAATATATTAAACATTTGAAAGGATTTCTGAAAGGAATAAGATGAATAAGATAAAATAGTACAAAATTAACTATTAATAATTAAATATTAAGATTAGATTCGTTTTGATATGAGCTATGAAATGCTTATACGTGGAGTAGGGTGAATTAATAAACTATAGATAATGCATTCATCATCAAAAAGTTTTGCACTATTCAAGGAATCCAATATGTTTTATTCTATCTCTTTACATTGAATTGGAAGGATGTACATGTAGTTAAGCTTGTTTAATTCAGTGTACTAGCATGATTTGACTAATTAGCTAGCAGTTATTTGATGACACTTACAGAAACTTTGTCCTTATATTTTCGTTTAGAATTTAAGTTATATATACACTAATATCACTTTGCACGTGGAAAGTACAACTAATTAAGCACATAGTACCTGTTTCTTTCTTACAAGGACATCTTCTAATTGAGAAGATTAAGAAGTGCTCCTTTTACAATTATTGCCTAGAGCTTTATGACATATGATTTGTTTCGTCATCATATCCAGCAATTAGCAAACAACAAGCTTATAATTCCATTTTTTAATGTATTTTCAACATAAAATAGGAATAACAATTTGACTTTTTTCCCTTGTTAAACTTTAGAAGTCCTAGCTTACGTGAATATAATGCATGCTATGAGACAACACGGGTACATAGTGGAGTAGGGTGAATTAATTTACATTAATTTATAAACTATGATGCATTCATCAATAAAAAGTTTTGCACCACAAGGAATCTAATATGTTATATTCCACCTCTTTACATTGAATTGGAAGTATGTACATATTTAGCTAAGCTTGTTCCAGTGTATTGGCATAATTTGCTTAATTAGGAGTTAACTGATGGATTCTTTTATGAATCACATTATATAATATTGATAGTAATATTTTTTTATATTATCTGGGTAATTAACTATGATAGCATGTACTGCAAGGATACTTTCACTCATTACTAGCAATCTTATGTTCGAATACTGGGAATAAAAAAATAATTGATAAGGAACGTCTTCCCCTTAATTGCGACCTATATGCACAAATTTGAATTAGCCGGACCAGTATGTTCCGTATATCAGATGGTTATAAGAATAAAAAATAAAAAGTACCAAAGTGTTCCCTCTGTTGGTAATCAGTGTCAATCAAAATGGTTTCCTATAACTAATTTTTTATGGGCGATATTGAGGAATAAGTGCTTATTTTACAATTAAATACTTGCTTAGAGCTTTATGACATATGATTTGTGTCGTCATATCCGTCAGTAGCAAACTGTCCAATATTTGTTTTGGTTAAAATTTAGCGGACCAATTTTGAGCTGAACAATGAATCATAACCTAACTTATCTAATTCAAAACCTTTTTTTATGTTTGAAATAAAAAAACTAATGAACTTTTTTTCATTTGTTTCTTTGTTCTATTATTATTTGTTTAATTATCAAATCAAACTAATAAAAAAGTTATTTATGATCATGAACTATTTCGAAGAAATTGCACGGTTTGTCGTTCAAATGGGTTGGTCTTTAATTTTTGTCCTTCAAAATCGAACTTATGTCTAAAGGTACATAAGTTCTTTAAGGACCCAGCATAACTTGTGAAATATTATGATCCAAAACTATAAACTCATTCCCCGCGAAAAAGCTATTTTGTCTTGAGGGGTTAAGTAAGACCAGCACAAAGCAGGACAAAAGTGCAAATGACCCAACTATTTCAAATAAATCAAACTCAATATTAGTGTTGGGTTAATTTGGGTTTCATATGCAGCCCAAATTAGCCCAAGCCTTAGTTGAGCTGACTTGGACGATAGTCCAAAATAACCGTCAATGAACATATATCTAACTCAACCCGCCTAAGGAGAATGTGGTCAGAAATTCATAATAGAGTCCGACCACAATGACCAAATTGATATCTTATAAGGATACTAGATTAAGTAATATACAAAAGTAAAATTGTGACAGATGTTCAATCCCAGAGTTCAGCTGTCAATGCTTTTACTACTTTAGTATTGCACTTTGTGTGCTGTCTTTATTTGACACCTTTATTAAGGTCGTGTGCCCCGATGGATCGATATGGTCCTATGGAATTTACAAATAGTCTTCAAGATACAATGCAATGTAGTTTTGAAAAGATTGCCCTTCGCTGGGGGTGGTCTTTAAATTTGTCTCTATAAAATGCACTTCTCGTACATGGCCCAAATTTCGCTAAATTTTGTTTTTTTTTTTTTAGCGAATGTGTTCGAACCACAACATCGGGAGTTAGGCGAGAAAAAAAGCTTAAAGACCAAATTTGACGGCCAAAAATTAAAGACCACCCCAAATGAAGGATAATCCGCAAAAAAAAAAAAAAGGTTTTGAAGTCCCAATTTGTTTGTAGTTTGAAGTTTCAACAATGTTTGCTCTTTTTTTTGCGCGGATTGCCCTTCTTTTGGGGTGGTCTTTAAATTTTTTCTCATATTTGTGCCTTTAAATTATGCCCTTCATATTGTTTATTTTTAATTTTGCCCTTCGCGTGTAACTTTGAGCTTTCGTACGTAAAATCATTGAGCCCCGAGTTCGAACCGCTCAAGCATAAATTAAAAAAAAAAAGGCAAGGTTTGGGTCGCGTGTATGCGGACCGACAGATACTTGTTAAGGGGTACAAAAATTTATGTTTAACCGGCATACTCACCCTTATAAGCAAGACGCGTAAGTATGCCTATCTCTAAGATAACTGATAATTCTTCACAAGTTTATGTAAATTGGGGCATACTTTAATGGGCAAACTTTTTATCTTGGGACCGGCGTAAAGCCTTGTGAATAAATTATCAAAGTTATCTGGGACCGGCTTGCATACTTATGCTAAGTCTGCCATTTATAAGGCGTAAGTATCTTTCGGGTCCCGTATAATCTTTTCGTAATTCCTTCACAAAGTTATGCGGTGGGGGCATACTTTTAATGGGCAAACTTTTATCTGTAGGATCTCAAGATAAACTTGTGAAGGAATTATCAAAGTTATGCGAGATAAGATACTTACGCCAAGTCCGCCCATAAGGCATAAGTATCTTAGGGTCGACATAACTTTAATAATTCCTTCACAAGTGTATGCCGGTGGGAGCATAGCGAAATTTAAACTCTGCTTTGCGATTTTTTTTTTAAATTTTGACTGTGTGGGTTCGAAGGGCAAAATTTAAAGATTTCAAATATGAGGGGCAAAATTTAAAGACCACCCCAAAAGAAGGGCAATTCTGTGAATTGCCCATGTTTGCTTGATAGCAATTCCTATGGGCTTTTGTGTGGGCTTTTCTGTTTAAAAGGCTGTACAGAGATCTGTTCAACATGTGGACTCCTTTTATGGGCCCGACATAAAACTCGGCAATTAGAGAAGGGTCATTTGCACTTTTGGCCCTATTTTGTGCTGGTCTCTAATTTTTGCGCTTCAAATGGGTTAGTCTTTAGTTTTTTTCCGCTAGCCATAAATACGATTTTAAAGGGTAAAATTAAAGACTTGACCATTTGAAGGATAAAAATTAAAGGCCAGTTCATTTGAAGGTCCGACCGTGTAATTACTTCATTAGAGGAGGCTGATTTACACATCCCTTTTTAGTCCCTTATGAAGATTTTGTCCCTATTTTCAAAAATTGTGCAAATATAATCCTTAAGTAATTATCTTTCTGGACAACGTTAGACTAAGATCTAATGTTTTCTCATATGTTTCTCAACATTACATATATATATTAGACTGTCGTCTAACGTTTATAATAACTTACAAAATTTTAGACCATGATCTAAGTTTTCTCATAAGATACTTTGTCGGCTCAAAAAGGGATCTTTAGACTGTGATCTAAAAGGTCCATAAATTGCAAGAGATTTATAAGGAGGATTATTTACTAATTAATTGTACCAAAAATGTCCAACTGGTGATAGATTCTAATTACAGAAAGTTTATATCAGACTTATTTTTTTTTTTTTTTTTTTTTAATTTCAACATGAAACTTTTCATACACAATTTGTTTTCGAGTTTATTCAAAAACGAAAAGGCTAATATAGGAGTGAGCTAGACATCTTTTTTTTTTTCTTTTCCTTTTTTAGCTTTAAGCGTTCGACATCTAAAATTTACAATCATCATTGTAATTATATGACGAAATATTGGCACTTAAAATGGGATAAAAGAGTATAGTTTAAGATTTCATTATATTTATCACGATACGTGAAACTAAAAGAAAATTATTGTTCAGATTGATAACTTTAAAATAAGAAGTCACAAAGATGTGGGAATAGAGTAGTCTTCAAATCTAAGTTCAATAAACTATGTTCTCCGCCTAATTAAAATAGTAATATTTTTTTCTTTCTCATTACTTTTTTCAGAAAAATGCCAACAAAAAGGTCGTTACTTTTGGCTTTATACTGTTCGAATCATGTGGATTATAGATCTAATAATGTTATAAAACATTGAAAAGTTTAGAAGCTTCAAAACAATTGCAAACCTTCTTTGACTTGTGTGACAATTCAAGACCAAAATTCTTATTTTTCCAACCTCAGAGGCTTATCAGTCAACACTCAACAGGCAAAGGGTTGTGTCAGTCCTATTAAAAAAAGTTAGTATTAGAAAAGTATTATATAAAGTATTATAAAACTATATAATTGGAAATAAACAAGAGAAACAAACTAAAATAACTTTGTAGAGAGAAAGGAGATATTGTATTATCACTTGTTGATGGTGTCCCAAATGAGAGGGCAGAGGTCTCTATTTATAGAAGAGTTTTGCCCCTCAATCTTCAACACACAACTTGTGCAAATTGATTTACAATTTGCTACAACTAAGATACAACTAAAAAGTACAACTAAGATATAACTTGCTACAACTAAGATACATCTTGCAATTGCAAGTTGTATTTTATCACTTAATGTGCAAGTGGTATAATTTACACTTAATAATACATCCAAATATCTTGTAACATAGTTCATAACACTCCCCCTTGGATGTTTTATTAATAGATAATGTGCCTCGCTAAAACCTTACTAAAAAAAACCTGTGGGAAAAATTCTATTGAAGGAAAAAAAGTACACATATCTAGTAATACACATTGCTAGCTGTCTCGTTAAAAACCTTACCAGGAAAACCCAATCGGATAAAACCTTGGTTAAGGAAAAAAGAGTACAACACGTATTTCACTCCCCCTAATGGAAACATCAAGTAATGTCTCGAAGATGACGCATTCCAATTTTGTATATCAACGTCTTAAATATTGAGGTTGGCAATGCCTTAGTGAACAAATCCGCTAAATTATCACTTGACCGAATCTGTTGTACGTTGATATCACCATTCTTCTGGAGATCATGTGAAGAATAACT
This sequence comes from Lycium ferocissimum, assembly GCF_029784015.1. Classification (NCBI taxonomy): domain Eukaryota; kingdom Viridiplantae; phylum Streptophyta; class Magnoliopsida; order Solanales; family Solanaceae; genus Lycium; species Lycium ferocissimum. The sequence continues at coordinate 106,759 of NW_026725865.1, forward strand.
TTGGTGAAATATGCTTCGTTCTATCTCCTTTTATGAATCCTCCCCTTAATTGGGCTATGCACGCTGCATTATCTTCATATAAGATCGTGGGTACTTTGTCACGTTTTTCTCGAATGAGATGTATCATTGATCTCAGCTACACACATTCTCGGCTTGCTTCATGAATAGCTATTATTTCGGCATGATTTGATGAAGTAGCCACAATAGATTGTTTTGTAGATCGCGAAGATATGGCGCTTGCCCCCACATGTGAACACATAGCCTGTTTGAGAACGAGCTTTTTGTGGGTCAGATAAATACCCTGCATCGGCATAACCAATAAAATTGGGACTGCATTGTTGGAATAAAACAAGCCCATATCAGTAGTCCCTTTTAGATACCGCAGTATGTGTTTGATTCCATTCCAGTGTCTCCTGATTGGGGCAGAGCTATATCTTGCTAACAGATTGACTGAAAATGCGATGTCAGGCCTTGTAGTATTAGCAAGATACATTAATGCACCAATCGAACTAAGATATGGTACTTCAGGACCAAGAATCTCTTCATTCTTTTCTTGAGGTCGGAACGGATCCTTATTCACATCAAGTGATCGAACAACCATCGGAGTACTTAATGGATGTGCTTCATTCATATAGAATCATTTCAACACCTTTTCTGTATAGGTAGATTGATGGACAAAGATACCGTTTGTCAAATGTTCAATTTGCAAACCAAGACATAATTTTGTCTTTCCATAATCTTTCATCTCAAATTCTTTCTTTAAATAATCAATTGCCTTCTGAAGCTCTGCTGGAGTTCCAATAAGGTTTATGTCGTCAACATAAACAGCAAGTACAACGAACCCCGATGTTGTTTTTTTATAAAAACACATGGGCAAATGGCATCATTTATATAATCTTCCTTCGATAAATACTCACTAAGGCGGTTATACCACATGCGTCCTAATTGCTTCAAACCATACAATGATTTTTGCATCTGATTGAGTATATTTCCCGAGACTTTGAACTACATGCTTCGGGCATCTTAAATCCTTCGGGGATTTTCATATATATATATATATATATATATATATATATATATATATATATATATATATATATATATATATATATATATATATATATATATATATATATCTCACTATCAAGTGACCCATAAAGATACGCTGTAACCACATCCATCAAATGCATCTCAACTTTCTCATAGACAGCGAAACTAATAAGATAACGTAATGTTATCGCATCCATAACCGGTGAGTATGTCTCTTCATAATCGACACTAGGTCTTTGTGAAAAACCTTGTACAACAAGGCGTGCCTTGTATCTTTGTATTTCATTTTTCTCATTTCTTTTACGCACAAAAATCGATTTATAACCAACAGGTTTAATACCCTTAGGTGTTTGGACTACAGGTCCAAAAACTTCGCATTTGGCAAGTGAATTCAACTCTGATTTAATTGCTTTTGCCACTTTGTCCAATCGCTCTTTGTCGACATTCTCCAATAGATTGAGGTTCAAGATCCTCACTATCTTGCATAATTCTTATTGCAACATCATATTCAAAGACATAATCCACCACTATTTCTGATCGATTCAAATTGTTTCCATCGTCAATTGGATTTATTGATAGTTCCTCATTTTCTTGAGTCTCAGGCTCATTGATCTCTTCAAGGATCATATGATTACTTAAATCTTGAATTCCTTTATGAGATCTTTCATAGTGTCATCTTGTCCATTGGTTTTTCATTTTCTAGGATTTCGATCTTTAGAACCCAATGGTCTACCACGCTTCAGGCGTGCTTTGGACTCATTAGCTACGACACTAGTAGATAATCCTACAGGGACATTAATCCGAATTGGGACATTATCTGCAGGGACATGTGGTTTGGTATTCTTTTCAAATCTGTAAATGCATCTGGCATTTGATTTGCTATTTTCTGCAAGTGAATAATCTTTTGAACCTCTTGCTCACAAATAGAAGCATATGGATCAAGATAAGACAATGGTGGATTATTCCACAAAATTTCTCTTCTGATTTCACTATGTTCTCCCCCTAATTTTGGGAAAAGTGTCTCATCAAATCGACAATCTGCAAATCGAGTAGTGAACAAATCTCCCGTCAATGGTTCAAGGTAGCGAATAATGGAGATTGATTCAAACCCAACATATATTCATAACCTTCTTTAGGGACCCATCTTAGTACGATGTGGTGGTGCTACAGGCACATATACAGCGCATCCAAAAACTCTTAGATGGGATATATTAGGTTCTTGATTTAAAACTAATCTCAACGGTGAGAATTTATGATAATTTGTCGGTCTGAGATGAACAAGTGTTGTTGCATGAAAAATTGCATGACCCCAAACAGAAGTGGGCAACCTTGTTTTCATAAGAAATGGTCTTACTATCAACTGCAGATATTTAATTAATGATTCTGCAAGACCATTTTGAGTGTGAACATGAGCTACAGGATGTTCAACTTTTATCCAAATTGATAACAATAATCATTAAATGCTTGGGATGAAAACTCAGCAGCATTGTCAAGGTGAATAGACTTGATCTGATTATTAGAAAACTGTGCCCGTAATCGAATTATTTGTGTCAATAATTTTGCAAACGCCAGGTTGCGAGATGACAGTAGGCACACATGAGACCATCTAAAATATCTAAACGACCCACTAGGTGGGTGAATAGGTCCACAAATATCCCCATGTATACGTTCCAAAAATGCTAGGGACTCAATCCCAACTTTTGTTTGTGATGGCCTAATAATCAACTTGCCTTGATAACAAGCAGTACAAGAAAATTCATTATTTGAAAGAATCTTCAGGTTCTTTAATGGATGCCCATTTGAATTTTCTATAATTCGCCTCATCATTATAGATCCGGGATGTCCTAGTCGATCATGCCAAATTACGAAAGTATTGGAATTAGTAAACTTCTGGTTTACAATAGAATATACCTCAATTGCACTAATTTTTGTCCAATATGTTTTAAGATAAAGCGGGGGAACTTTTCTACAACATATTTCTGGCCCGAGACATTCTTGGTGATACCAAGATATTCAAGATTCATCTCATCCATTGTCTTAATATGATATCCATTTTGGCGGATATCTTTAAAACTCAATAAATTCCTTTGAGACTTAGGAGAGAACATGGCATCGTTTATAATGAGTTTTGTTCCCTTAGGCAAATTTACGATGGCTCTTCCAGAGCCTTCAATCAAACTAGTACTACCAGAAATCGTAGTAACATTTATCTTGCCCATGAGTAAATGAGAAAAATATTTCTTGTCTTTGAATATCGTGTGCGTTATAGCAGAATCAATCAAACAAATGCCTTCACAATTGAATTTTAATTCAAACTCATTTTGAGAGATATCCATATCTTCAAATGACATACATAAATAAAACTAATAGTAAATATTACTACTATCATTTAAAAACCAAAATGTTTAACATATAAAAATGGGAATAGACTAGTATTTCGATTACATGATCTATTACAACTATGATAAAAACGGAAATAAGCATGAAAATGGAAATAGACTAGTACTACGATTACATGATCTTTGTTTGCTTACTACTACTAATTAGCAAAAACCAAAAAATTAAGCAAATCAATCATTCTTAACAATAGATCGATCACCAATCAAGTGATCTATTTTTCCTTCAGGGTGCTCGAAAAAATCGGCAACATCCAAGTGAGTAATATCAACTTGATCTTTCGAGATAAAATTAGCTTCAGGATTTTTCTCTTTCCTTTTCATTGATGCTTGATAAAGCTCAACCAAGTGCTTTGGCGTCCAACATGTACGTTACTAGTGTCCACTTCCACCACAACGATGGCATTTATTTTCTAAGTCAAAAGCTTCTGGCACTCCATGCCCCTCATCCTTCTTTTTCCCCTTTTGGTAGTAATTTTTCTTCAAAGAATGATTAACGCTAGGGAAATTATTTCTTCCTTGACCATTATCACGACTACGGCCATGACCATGACCATGACCACGACCGGGGCCATGACCTTTTCCACGCCTAGAGTAGTGGGCATACACTTCATTCACTTCAGGAAATGGTGCAGCGCCAGTAGGTCGATTCTCGTGATTTTTCATCAGCAAATCATTATTTTGTTCAGCCACAAGAAGATGAGCAATCAAATCACAATACTTTGTGAAACCTTTCTCTCGATATTGCTGCTGCAGGAGCACATTCGAGGCTTGAAAAGTGGAGAACGTCTTTTCTAGCTTATCAGAATCACTAATCGTTCCTCCACATAGTGTCAATATAGAAGTAATTCTGAACATCTCAGAGTTATACTTCATAACTGATTTGAAATCTTGTAGCCTTAGATTGATCCATTCATGTCATGCTTTTGGGAGGAAGACCATCTTCAGGTGGTCATACCTTTCTTTCAAGTTTTTCCATAAAATGAGCAGATCCTTAATAGTAAGATATTCAATCTTTAGGTCCTCATCAAGGTGATGACGCAAGAATATCATAGCCTTGGCATTTTCTTGGTTGGATGCTTTATTTTTTTCTTTAATGGTGTCTCCAAGACCTATAGCATCCAGATGGATTTTAACATCTAGCACCCATGATAGATAATTCTTGCTCGAAATATCAAGGGCAACAAACTCAAGTTTTGTAAGGTTAGCCATAAAATAGATAGAATAAAAATAATACCTTAGCTTTCAAAAAATTTCTTGATGCGGTAAAGTCTCGTACTGATAACGTGTTATAAAACTATATAATTGGAAATAAACAAGAGAAGCAAACTAAATAACTTTGTATCACTTGTTGATGGTGCCCCAAATGAGAGGGAAAAGGTCTCTATTTATAGAAGAGTTTTGCCCCTCAATCTTCAACATACAACTTGTGCAAATTGATTTACAATTTGCTACAACTAAGATACAACTAATCTACAACTAAAAAGTACAACTAAGATATAACTTGCCATAACTAAGATACATCTTGCAAGAGCAAGTTGTATTTTATCACTTAATGTGCAAGTGGTATAATTTACACTTAATAATACATCCAAATATCTTGTAACATAGTTCATAACAAAAAGACTAAAATATATCATAGTAGAAAATAAAAATATCAGGTGAATTTTTTCTTTTATCATATCCCCCAACCTTTTCTATAAATAACGTATCACTCTCCCTTATCACTCTCACACAATAATCGTTCATGGGGGCTAATAAAGTCTTTGTTTTAGGACTCAAAATTTTGGGAGGCCCCCAAAATTTTTAAATAGTAGATCTATGATTTTATTTTTGTTTAATTAGAAATACTGAAGTTTGTAGAAAAAAGTTTAAAATCTTTATAAAGAAGAAGAAAAGAAAAATTGTCTTTTTTTAATAGTAGAAATATTTTAGAACTTGAATTAAACTATTCAAATCTTCATATTAGTAAATAAAGTTTCTTACAATAAAGATCCAAGTAATGTATCACAAACACATGATTAACATATTATTAACTTGAATTGACCCCTTATAAGTATAAACAATAATTTCAGCATTGCATTGAACCCTCGGCAAAATATTACATTGTACATATCTTTTTTTTTTTTTAAAACTGAAGCAGGTGACTTTTTCCTTTAACGGGAGTACAATATCTGTTATACATTATTCCTTAAAAGGACAACCATATGGAAAGATGCATACAACTGCTTTAACATTAACGCAACGGCAAAAAGAGGCGTGTAATTGCACTTCAACGGGGAAATCTTGTGCTCATCTTGGAATGTTTAACTGACAAACAGGAACTCAAATCTGCTAAATAGAGCGTAACTCGGCAGGGAATTAAGAATGATTCACTGATACAACTTCTCTAACTCATTATTATATCGAGCCTTCAGTGGTTCCCACTTCAATTTCGTTGCTGCGTAACCCATCGGACGGGAGTCCAAGACTCGGTATTAACTTGATCTTGGCAGAAGCTCAAACGTGTCCAATCGTGCGACCTTTTTTCTACCTTCGAAAGTAATTGCTTGACCTCGTTGACCGATTCTACTTTGTCACGCGGTTCGAGAGAAAAATCTTTGTGCTAGATGCCATTTTCTTGGGCCCACTTCTCAAGCACGGCGTGAAGGGACGACTAAAGCCACACAATAATTATGGAAGGGTGCCGTAGACCATGATACTTTCTACATCATTGCTTGATAAAAGTGCTGCCTCAACCTTTCCAAGTGAGATATACTCCCCGTGTTGAAGCTTAACAATATCTTTCTTTCTATTGTCACACCCTCCCACCCCCCCCCCCCAACCTTTTTTTTGTATCTAGGGTATTAGGTCTGCCAATCCTCGGGTTTAGGGACCTTTCTATTTATAGTAGGTATGTGTATGTGTGTATGTTGGGAATTGGGAGGCAAGAGAAAAAAAAAAGGCTTAAGTCATCGACAGACCCTCGAACTTGTCCAGGAATTCCATTTAGACCCTCCAACCGAGACTTGTATCATATGAAGCCTCAAAGACAGCTTTTACTGTGCCATTTAGACACTCCTCTCTCAAACAATCAACAAAGATACATGCGTGTATTGTACTCGCGGTGACGTGGCAAAGTAGCCAATTAAAAAAATACATGTGGCATTTAATCCTAATAATCCAAAACAATATAAAAACTTTTGCACAAAAAAGGAAAAAGAAAACTTTATCTCTGCATTCCCCTACCCTCCACTATCTTCGTGCATCTGCTCCGTCACTGTCGGTAGACACCAGTGCCTCCATCCCACATCCATCATCACCAGACATCAAGATTTTTGCATTTTGGGGACAACAAGGATCTCATGAACAGAAACAACAACCAAGTTATTATCAAGAAGAAGATATTCTGAAATTTCCATTACAATTTTGGGGAGTTTTCAAGAATTGAACCATCTGATAAATATAATGAATTTTGAACATAGAAAATTATTTAATTTCATGAGGACGCCAAGGATCCTTTTCTCTCTTTTCAGTTTATGATGTAAACTAAAGATTTTCTTCCCTGCTTTACCTTCGATTGTCCTGGGTTATGAATTGCTTGTTGATTAATTTTCATACATCCTCGATAAATGGGAACAATTTTCTCATGAATTTAAAGGGGGAAAAATCGTGTGATTTATGGGTGGTGTATGAAATTATTTGCGGTGGTTATCAAAATGGTAGAGGTATAGAAGGATCTTCTATGGTGATGGAGTTCAGTAAGGTGGTAATGAGAACAATGGCTATGGTGGTGGCAGCAATAGCTACGGTGGAGGTGGCGGAGACAATGGTTGTGAACTAGTGGGTCTGGTCGGCATATTGATAGTAATGGCACGGGGAAAAGATGAAAATAAAAAATACTAAATTTTTTCTTTGTTTTATTATTGAAACATGTTATCAGGGCCCCACATCAATAGTGTTATATATGAATTTCATGCTCTTAAAGGGTGGGTGGAGCACGCACATGGACAAGTCAGCAATACGTGTCTAAATGACACAGTAAATGTCTTCTGGGTTTAGGTGGTACAGGGCTTAATTGGGGTGTCCAAGTGGAATTCTTGGACAAGTTCAAGGGTCTATCGATGTGTTACGCCAAAAAAAAATATCTCAGCCATGTTTATGTGATCATATGTATGGTATGATATGTATATGTAGATATGGAAAGGAAAAGGCCAAAGTCATAGATGGACCCCTGAACTTGTCCTGATTTTTCATTTAGACCCCCCAACTGAGGGTCGTACCATATGAACCCTTCAAGACCACTTTACTGTGCCACTTGGACATAATTTGCTGACATGGCACAGTGTGTGAAACACACTTGCTCTGAGTGCGTGAAACAATTTCAAAATATAATTTTTTATTTTTTATTTTAGCTTAGAAATATGTGACTATAAATAAATAATCAAAAAAGAAAATAAAAATTAACTAAAAAGGTAAAGTCATCTTCACAGTTGGCCCACCCATCACCACTTCACCATCCTTGCCATTGTAAAACGACCACCGTCGCCCTCCCCAGTCTTCTATTCCTTTAGTTTTTTTTATTTATATCTTCATTAAACATATGATACAATAATTTTCATTTAAATGTAGACGAGCAAGAATCCGACGAGAAACTATAGCGAGACCGCCATTGCCACCACCATCTGCCCAGATCATCATCATTCCGCAACGAGGAGAGCACGCCCACGACTGGCTCTTGTCTCTCTTTTGCCTTAAAAACAGAATATAAGAAGAACAACAATGGATTAGAACTGAGAAATCAACGAAATGGACTTGTTAGAAGATCTGAAAGGGACAACTCCAAACATGTGATTTTCTTTTTATTTAATGCTTTCACCGGAAAAACGCCGGAGAAGCATCAACATGACAAGGCGTCTCTTTGGAAATTTCGAGAGTTCAGTGTTAGCGGAGAAAGGAGGGAAAGGGGTGAGCATCGTGATTGTTTAATGGTTGCTAAGAATTGAAGAAAGTTCGCTCGACGGGAAAGTGAACGGTGAAATAGAAGAAGGAAGGGCGGGGTGGGGGTGGGAGGCTATTTGGTGAAGAAAGAGACCAAATTTATTTATTTATTGTAATTTTTATTTTTTTAATTAAAATCCACATGTCTCCATTTTACTGGTTGTTTTGGCGTGTGAATGCACGCACTTTTAATGTTGGGTTGTATATTAATTTTGTGTTGAAGTGGCACATTAACAATGGTCTTGAAGGGTTCATATGGTACGACCCTCAGTTGGGGGGTCTAAATGAAAAATCAGGACAAGTTCAGGGGTCCATCTATGACTTTAGCCAAAGGAAAAAGGGATCCAATGTAAATATGTTTACTATACGTGTCTCAGTTATGTGAAAATTGGTGTGGAAATTCAGGTGGACCCCACGAGTTTATTAGGGAATGGGATAGGGAAGAATCTTTGGCAAGTGGCCAATTGTGGTTGGTTCACCTTTTTCTCTTGAATTTCATTTAAAGAGAAATAAAAATACACTAATATGGATATTAACCACCTAATTTTAGACTAAGAAAATACTAACTTATTTATTTAAACAAAATTAAAAAAAGTAAAAGATAATATCTTTTTTTTTAATGAAATTTTCTCTTCATCTTAAATATGACTCTATTTTTGTAGTTTTCGATTTTCACAATTAAAAATAACTAGAATGAGATAAAAGTCAGAATAGTAAGATTAAACCGAAATGAAATATGTAATGCTAAAATCGTGTTAAACAATTCGGGAAGGGTCAAAAATCATGTGTCTACATCCTACTCCTGTTTGACTGAGAACACGAAGAGTTTTCAGACAAACAAGTAGATAAAAGCCTAATTTGACCCGATCATTATCCTAAAAGGAGAAGAAAGGAAGAGAAGGATGAAACCAAGCCCTGATTTTGGGCATCCTACATATCCAGGTTATAAGGGAATCAGGTCACGTGTAGTTCAAGGATTAATAAGGGTGATCAAACATACTGAGTTGGAGCGTCAAGCAAGGTACTGTCGAGGCTTCGGTTCGCAGTCCTGTTATTACATCAAATGAAAAACAAAAGTTAAAAAGAAAATACAAGTACAAGATCCTATCTATGTAGCTTCTCTTGAATCTTGACTTGAATCATCATATCTTCCCAAGTGTGAGATAAATACTTCGATCTCAAATTGAACTTGAAAGTAAACCCCATGCTTCAGGCGGGGTCCTGATCATGAAATTGAAAGGCAATTGAAAGTTGACCCAATTCTTCAGGCGGGCTCCTGCTACTTCTAACTGAAAGTACAGCCTATTCTTCAAGTGGGCTCCTAAACTTGGAATTGAAAGAAGTCTCTATTATTCAGGTGGGTTCCTGAACTTGAAATCGAAAGGCGGCCCTATTCTCCAAGCGAGTTCCTGATCATCTCATTCTTCAAGCGGGTCCTGACTTTTCGAACTTTCTCCCATGCTCCAGGCGGGACATGTAAATTATCAAAGACAAACAAAACGAACAAAAATTTTCTGCCCCAGTTCGCACAAGGAAAAGTTTGTGAGTGTTAACAAAAGTAAAGTAAATCTCATTATCCAAGAGGGTCCTGATGTCCTAAATCTCATTTTTCAGGAGTGTCCTGACAGCTAAATCCCATTTTCCAGGAGGGCCCTGATAAGGTAAATCTCATTTTCCAGGAGGATCCTGATAAGGTAAATCCCATTTTCCAGGTCCTGATAAAGTAAATTCCATTTTCCAAGAGGGTCCTGATAAATTAAATTCCATTTTCCTGGAGGGTCCTGATGACTACATCCCATTTTTCGTAGACGGTCCTGATGAACTAAATCCCATTTTTTAGGAGAGTCCTGATAAACTAAATCCCATTTTTCAGGAGGTCCTGATGATTAAATCCCATTTTCCAGGAGGATCCTGCTGAACTAAATGATAAAACCTACTAAAAATAATATAAAAGTCAAAATATCAAGATTAAACCTAAAAAGAAATATTTAACTCTAAAACGGTGTACAACCTAAAAGAGGGTCAAAAATCACGTGTGTACATCTATCAATAATCTCAATGCATCTATCGAGATGAAACCTCCCAATGTCACCAGTGTAGAACCAGCGGATGCCTCCCTCATCAACCTTACAAACCTCATTAGGTTTGTCACCAACAACTATTTCTCCCCGAGGCAGAGGCTTATCACCTATTTTGTAACCTCCTTCTTCCCAAGTAATAAGCTTTATGTAGCAACAAGGAAGAGGTGGACCAGCACGCCCAACAAAAGGATCATCCCACTCGGAGAAAGCAGCTCCAGCAAACGTCTCTGTCAAGCCATACCCTTGACCAATAGGAGCTCCCATACAAATGTTGATAAATCTTTGAGAATCTCCTGACAGAGGAGCACCACCGCAAAGCATGACACGGATATCTCCTCCAAGCACAGCCCTCACCTTTGTAAATATAATGATATCCCACAATTGTTTGTCTAGACCCCAAGCTCCAAACTAGCTACCTTCCATAGCAGGAGATGTGGAAAAGTTTCTTGGCAAAACCTGTCTTCTCCTCAACCTTCTTCATAACACCATCCCGAACACAATCCAGAATAGCTGGAACTACTACCATAAAAGTAGGTTTTAAACTTGTAGCATCTCCCTTGGTCCCCTTCGTGATTTTGTTAGAAGTTTCTTTCAATGTGAAGGCTGAGCCATAACCAATACAAGCACCTCCAGTCAGTATTACAGTTTCAGCAGCCAACTTAAAAACATGAGCTAAAGGAAGGTACACCAAATAGACATCACTGCTCCCAAGTTTTGGAATCACAGTCATAACAGCAGCTGCAGTGGCTACAATGCTGCCCTGAGTTATCATAACACCCTCAGGAAAGCCTGTACTGCCACTTGAATACATGATCACAGCAATATCTCCTTTAATAGGCATTCTTGGCTGAATAAGACTATTTCTACCTAGCTTTTCAACTTCTGAGAAAGATGACATCCTCCGGCTGTCAATACTTGTGAAATCTGTTGCCATCTCATATTTCTCGTCATCCTCAAAATATATGACATTCTTGACAGTTTTCAGGCTCGAAATAGCAGAAACCAATTTTTTCAGTTGCTTGGCATCACATATCAATGTAGATGCCTGAGTCTCATTGAGCGAATGTATAAGTGCATCATCGCCCAAAGAAGCATAAATGGTAACAACAATAATATTTTGCCAGAAGCATCCCTGAAAGGCAATGAGCCACTCCGCACGAGTTTCTGCGAAGATAGCAGCATGCACGAGTGTCCACATCATGACCCAAATTAACAAGACCAGAGGCAAAGTTGCAAGCGCGATCGAATACTTGTCCATAAAACTCCCACTGATACTCCCCCAAGTGAAGTTTCTCAAACTTCCTTCCATCACTTGCAGTAACAAATTAAAGTCCCTGCTAACTAGTTTTCTAATTCCTAGACAAAGATCAGATGAATGTTTTTTACAAGACTGCTCAAATAGAGTTGCTACAGTTGTAGCACCTTCCCAATGAACTTCAACTAATTTAGCTGATTTAGCATTGCGCATTGCAAGACCTGCCTCACCGCCAACTTCAACCGGAACACCTCTCTGTTTTGCCTTCTTCTTCCCCATAAGTAACATGGAGAGGAATATTGGTATAATTATGGCCACAAAAACTGCAGCAGCAACCCCAGGTGACCCATAATTTTTGGAGATATAATCATAGCTGGTCAGTCTCTCCAGGGTACTCGTTTATGAAGTACTTCCCTCAGAATCTTCCATCTCATATATCGCACAATTCTATGTTTCTGCAATCACTTCTTAAAAAGAATAAGCAGATACCTTGAGGGAACGTTATTGATGGGGAAAGTGTTGTGTAATGGTGGTGGAAAATGGCTTTAAGTCATGCAACATTGTACATATCAGTTATATTTTCGGTGGGTATACAAGAATGTTATCAAAAACCACACGACTAAGATCTATTATCTTTGATTCTTTTGTATCCTTTGGCTTCTCTTTTTCAATGTCGTGCAAAGTGAATTTGAATTAATCGAGCCAGTACAATCTAGATATATAAAAATAAAAAACGTATCAAAGTGCTCTCTTAGTTGGTAATCAGTATCAACCAAATAGTCATTCGATCTAGTTCAGAATTTACCCTTTTTGCCGTGGTCTTCCTATCTATTTTCACATTGGAAGATTGAGGTAGTTCACTTTTACAATTATTGATTCGCACTTTATGACATATGATTTGTGTCGTCATATCCAGCAATTAGCATACTATCCAATATTTGTTTGGATTAAAATTTAGCTGATCAATTTTGAACTAAACAATGGATCATAACTTAATTTGTCAAACTCAAAAGCCTTTTTCTCGTTGTTAATCTAAATGAAGCTTTACTATAGGAGTGAGTTAGTCATCTTTTTTCTTTCTTTTTTAGCTTTAAGCATTCGATATCTAAAATTTGTAATCGTTGTAATTATATGCCGAAATATTTCATGTAAAATGGGATAAAACGACTATAATTTAAGATTTTATTATATTTAATTATTTATCACCAAATGTGAATGCAGGACTAAAAGAAAATTAGTACTCCTATTGTTTTATTGATCAATTTAGCACAAGAAGTCACAAAGATGTGGTAACAGATTCGTCTTCAAATCTAAGCTCAATTTTAAAAAAAAAAAAAAAAATCTAAGCTCAACAAACTATAGTATCTAATTGTCAAAAGTTCTCCGCCTAATTAAATAAATAGTACTTATGTTTCTTTCTTTTGTCAGAAAAATGCCAACAAAATCAATTTTTATTATTTAGAGAAAGGTCGTTATTACTTTTGGCTTTTTACCGTTCGAATCATGTGGATTATAGATCTGGTGTTATAAAATATTGAAAAGTTTAGAAGTCTCATAGCTCTCCCTTTTTTTTTTTTTTTTGGTTTCACATCTGTTCAGTATTCGTATTGAAGCTCGACTAAATTCAAATCTTCGATGCGAGATTTATTTTGAGGACAGCTCTCCCAACAAAAAAAAAATTCATTTGGCTCGAACCCGAGATTCTTTATTAAAAATAGAGAAACCCCACCAACCGTCCAACCACAGCCCACATTGATAAGTCTCACAGCCATTACAAGCCCCCTTGAACTGTGTGACAACAATTCAAAAAGGGCATTCAATGGGTGTGTCGGTCCTCTAAAGACTATTTCGGATTCTTCCTTCCTATTGTAGGTTTGACTTTAGGCCCTAAAGGGTGGCATGGCATACACAATTAGAAACAGAGATTTTTTTTATCGACATTCAATGAGAAATAGTCATTAAATACTTTTTAGTGAAAAATTCAATAGGAAAATAAAAAAAAGTAATAGTGATAACGATTAATAAAATGTGTGAAGATAACAAGAGACTAGAATTATATTACACAATAGATAATAAAAATGTTTGGCGATTTTTTATCATCTAAGAATAGTCTGTTTGTTCTATTCTTTAAATATACTTTTATTAGTATTAGAGCAATAATTGTGCGGCCAAGTTTTTAAAAAGTGCGTTCGAGAAAAAATATTTTTTTCAGCTTCAGAAAAACAGATTCTATTTGTACTAAAAAATATTTTTAATTTTTTAAAAGCTTGACCAAACACCTAAACTCTTTAAAATATGCAAAAATATTCACTTTTAGCTTCCTAAAACCTTGGTCAAGCATGCTATAAGTAATAGTGAATAGAGTTATCTAATATCTAAGATGTTAGGAGACATACCCAACTCTAATTTATTTGCGATTGAGTCATAATAATTATAGTTGTTTCAATATTGATGGCCAGAGTTATCTAATTCCTTATCCAAATATTGATAAAATAACCAAAGCACACGTAAACTAATTCAGATACCATCTCTATTAAAAATAAAATTAAAAATTGACTTTCTGAGTCTGATGTCTGGCTTCTCATTGACCTGTTTTGTGGTGGTGGAATTTGGGTTAGGTCCCAAACGCGTACAACTTTATTGGCTACTTCTGTAATATTCCAAATTTAGGATAAGGTCCAGGACAACCACACATGTATTTTAATGCGAATTCATCTATATATACTTAGATAAACCCCAGATCCATGTTTGAGGATGTGTTTATGAAGTTGAAAATAATTATTAATGATAAATGTGTATGTAAAAATAAAATGTCATATACTCTCTCTGTTTCAATTTATGTGAATCTATTTCTTTATTAATCTGTGCCAAAAAGAATGATTTCTTTCTATATTTGAAAACACTTTATCTTTATGCAATGATTTATAACCATACAAAATATATGTGATTTATTTAGGACCACAAGTAAGCCCGTCAACCGGTTTGAACCGGACCGGACCGATAATCTTTTTGATAAACCGGCCCGGTTTCCGGTTTAAAAATGGCCGGGATTCGGTTTGCGTTTTTAAAATGGAAACGGACGGTCCAGTTCGAAAGTGTCCAAAACCTCTTTTTATTTTTATTTTTTGTATAGTATATATATATATTATAGTATTTATTAGTATATTGCAGGTATATTTACATATGTTATATAAGTTTATAAATAAAGTTTATATATTTTATTACTTGAATAAACATATATATATATATATATATATATATATATATATATATATATATATATATATTAAGTTATATGCTTAAGTTATACTACATATACCTAAAATATACTAAGAATATACTTATATATATATATATATATCAAATATACTTCTTTAGGTTACATAAATTAAAACGGATGGAGTATTTATTAAATGCATTAATGCAATTCGTACTCGTGGATGAAGGGAACTGCAGAGATAGATTGATGTATAGAAAAACTTTTGTTTTCTTCTTGCTGATTTAATGATGATTAGACTATCAAAAACTGAACTATTAAAAGGCTAGAAGTAATCACTTTCCAAAAAAAAAAAATGCATAATTTAGGAAAGTGCTATTCCAATTATAGGTATGGATATAATATTCAAAGAAATAAGAATAACCCTATAGTCTATAGACTTGAATTAATTTGGCACAATGATTTTGTAAATTAAGAAAATTGTCTATGATTTGTCAGCATTGGACCTAATTGGTTGGTCACTATAGAATATGTTGAAGGGGAAAACTACGTATATATAGATTGATAACTTTCCTTATTTACAAAACATAACGATATATTCTAGCAACGGATTTTAATATATATTTTTCGAAAAATATATATATTTTTTATAAAAAAAATATTTTTTTTAAAAAAATATTTTTATTTTAAAAAAAAAAAAAATTTATATATATTTTTTTAAATATTAATTTTTTTTTTTTTTTTGCTCAATGGCTTAAAAAATTATGATGAAAGTTTATGAAATGTGACAAATTTTTAATATAATTTTCATATACAAAATTTTGAAAACTGAACTATTAAAATTGGATGTTGTTAGAAGTAATCACTTTCCAAATCTAAAAACTTTAAAAAAAATGCATCATTTAGGAAAGTGCTATTACACCAATTTATAGGATTTTATGGAAATATACACATTTATAATATTTCAAAGAAATAAGAATAACCCTATAGTTTTTAGCAAAAAAAAAAAAATATTAAAAAAAAAAAAAAAAAAAAAAAATTATTTTTTTTTTTTTTAAAATAAAAAAAAAAATTAAAAAATGATTTAAAAAATAAAAAATAATTTAAAAATAATTTTTTTTAAAATAAATTGTCTATGATTTGTCAGTTATGTTTTGTAAATATAATTGGTTGGTCATTATAGTATATATAATATGTTGAAGTGATAAACATGTTATAACTTAAATGTGCACTCATAGTTTTTTCTGGTCACCAAATAAATTTTGACATTACAATCAATGAATGAAATTTTAGGTAAACCAAAAAAGAAAGAAAAAGACAACCACTAAGAGCATTACAAGTCATGATATATTGATATTTGAAATTTGAGAGCTAATCATCTTTTACAACAAAAAATATATTATTTTACCCAGTGTTACTAATCAAGGTGATTTTCTGGTTAGGTAGGTAAAATTCAACTACTTTGATGTGATTTAAAACAAAGGGTAAAGTTTAATTATTTTAATGTGACAAAAATATTTTGTGACTTTATTGTTATAGTGAATAAAATTCAACCTATGTGAAATTAACCTTCTATCATCTAGGTAAGTAATATTTACGCACTGCCATTACAGATTAAAATTCACTGATAACAATCAAAAGCTACACAGTATTAGTGTACTTAAATCCTATACTAATCAAAATTCCTTTGAAACTATAATAGTATTTCTTATTGGAGGACAAGACAGAAGTCAACAACTATGTACCTCTATGTTCACACTTCCCTCTTCTTCACACCTTAAAAAATACACAACCTAAAACTCATACTCCTATATATTAAATAAGTTCATTAATTCATTTCATATGTTTCCTCTGATAGTTCTTCTAATTTCTTTCATTAAATACCCAGCCAAATCTTCTTCACATTTTTTCCCGTTTCTCATAGGACTTTGGTCCTTCAAGATCCAAACATTATTCGGCCTAGTACAATGCATAGCATACATTAAACTGCCAATTGCACTAGCGTTATCTAATCTGATTGACTAACAGATCTTCCCGAGTTGTTTAACCAATATGGATGCGCCACGTAATTTGCACTCTTCTTCCCATTTTGATTTTCCAATCATTGCCATAGCCATTATAGGCATACTAGCCACTGGTTTCTTGCTAGTCACCTACTACATTTTTGTCATCAAATGCTGCTTGGATTGGCAAAGAATTGATCTTTTGAGACCATTTTCGTTCTCGCGAAGGGAACGTGTCGAAGACCCTTTAACGGTTCGCTCACCAACACCTGAAAAACGGGGACTGGACGAATCTGTTATTCATTCAATCCCCGTTTTTCGTTACAAAAAGACTCAAGGGACCAACACTGCAAGTAGTAATACATGTGAATGTGTTGTTTGTTTGAATGAATTTCAAGAAGATGAGAATCTTAGAGTCATTCCAAATTGTGGCCATTTTTTTCACATTGATTGTATTGACATTTGGCTTCAAAATAATACAAATTGTCCACTTTGCAGAACTAGCATCTCATTACACATTACAACAAAGTTCCCTTTGGATCAAATCATCACTCCTCAAAGAAGTGACAATTTTAGAGATGAAGATTATATTGTGATAGATATAATTAGAGTTCAAGAGAGATTAAACTCAGGGGAATTATCAACAGGATATTTATCAAGTAGCCCTTCTACTACAAAAATTGAACCAAAAGTTACAAGAAAGAAAGTCAACAAATTGAGCCATGAATGCATTGACATAAGGAACAAGGATGAACATTTCACAATTGATCAACCTATTAGGAGATCTTTCTCAATGGATTCGGCTTCGGATCGACGAATATACGAGGAGATTATGCAGCAACAGAGGCAAGTGCCTAATGTTAAAAGATCATTTTTTTCATTTGGACATGGAAGAGGATCAAGAAATGCAGTTTTACCAGTTGACTTAGAGCTATAGTAGGGGGAAAACTGTTTGTTTTTTGGAATTTTTTTATTTTTTTTGAGTTGGTAGTTTTTGTTGGTATAGATGTAAAGTATTTTTTGGATTTGTTTAGAAATTATGGGAAGATAGTTGTGGATATAGAGAAAGAATGAGCTGAAGGAACAATTTTACATACTTCTGCTAAATTCTTCTATTATTTGAATTAATACGCCTGGTACCATTTCGATATATAGAAGAAAATGATCTTATAAGGATTTTCTTCATTTTATTTACGGATCTCCTATGTTTTCTTTTACTCATACAACTAAAATACATTTGCAATGGAAAGGAAAACAAAATTTTCTTGTCATACCCTCAACCACCAAGCAATTTATTATATTTTATAAGTTTATAAAACAAGAAGAATCAAATGGATTTATGTTGAGGTAACATATGAATCTCATTGTTTTTAATTTAACTATCTAATATTCGAAAACTACCGGTCCGATTAATTCAAATTCGAGCCACGTACGGTCCATTAAAGGGCCACGCTCCTTACCAGAAATTTCTCCTCAAATATAGTTGTCTCTATTGTTGTTGTTTTGGGTTTTTAGTATCCTTGGAATTAGCTAGTGGAAGTTCTTTCTCATGGGAATTTCTGCATCATATGGTCTTCTTGATGTTCTATTTTGGTTGTGCAACATTTTTCTTCATCCTTTGTCTCTGATTTTGGATCTTCTTTTCCCCATAAGAGCAAGTAAAGACCAACAATGACTATTAGTGCTCCTATGATGCTGAAAATTGAAAAAGAACAAGTGGTTAATTATTTAGAACATAAAAATGAGTACATTCATTTTTACTTCCTCCGTTACAATTCATTTGGCATAGTTTGACTCGTCATGATAGTGACATGAGCTGAGCTTAAACGAAGCAGTGAGGATTCATATAACCGACCCCAACTTGTTTGGGACTGAGGCCTATTTTGTTGTTGTTGTTGTTGATGTTGTTTGACTTGTCAGGGAATTTAAGAAAGAAAACAAGATTTTTTGAAATTTGTGGTCTTTATAAATATGTCATAACATTTGTGTGGATATGAGGCTTTTGAAACTTGTATTGCTAAACATGTTATAAAAGCTTCACATTCGCGTGGTTATAAAAGCTTCACATTCAAGAAATACAAAATTGTTAAACAAATTAATTAGGAGATAGCGTCAAGCAAAGCGGAACAGAGAGAATAGGCCTTTAGCGCATGAAGGTTCCCCAATAAAACTACAATTATTCATCATTCACAAGCAAATTGAGGTCGGCGGTAGGGATCCTCACTCATAGTGTCGCTTCATTTAAGTTCATTTCTAACTAATTTACACAAAACAAAAAATACTAAAAGGGAAAAAATTTAAAATTATATACGGCGAAAAGCCATGGATATAGTACGTTAATTTAAATCTTAGATCCGACACTGCTTTTTCGCACTCACAAGAAGAAAAGAGAGAGCAAAGAAAGAGTTTATTACCTGCCCATATATAGCCTTTCCCCAAAAACAAAGTATGCTAAAATTGCCACTAATATTGTTGATAGTGGGTTGAACATAGTCACGAAAACCGGTCCCTTTTGTTCTGTGCACCACAATGAAATAAAGACCACTAAACCAGAGATCACTATACCCTGTTTTAAATTAAAAAAGAAAGACATAAATTGTTAGAGCTTGTCACAGCCAAATAAATTTCAGAGAGCTATAATGTGCGGACTCTCCAAAAATGTTGTCGTATTTGTGTCGGATCCTCTAAAAATGTACTATTTTTGGAGGACCTGACATGCACCCGGCAGCATTATTGAAGAGTCCGAGCAAACTAACTACAGAGGTAATTGAACCATTCTTACTCCATATATTGTAGACCAAAAATCAATGTTAAAACCAATAGTCCAAGCTGCTCTATTATGTTGTACTATGACTGTGTAGAAAGCTGATTGGGCTGCTCCAACAAAACTCATCCATGTAGTCAGTGACAATTGTGCTGGATATCTTTTCAATGTGTAAGCCTGTAAAATTTCCGGGTAAGCTAAGTAGAGAAAAGAATTCTACTTTGAAGCTGTAACGAACTTGTCACGACCCAAATCTGAAGGTCAGCACCCGATGGCCTAACCTCGTCAAGTGAACCCTTAACCCCAATGTAATCAAGAAACATAAAAACTTATGGTGGAGACACGAGCATCTCCGTACCGTCAAACACATGTAAAATAGGCCGTCGGGCGGCCCCATACCATCATACAATAGTTTAAAGCGCAAAACTAGTGTAGAAATAGACAAGAGCTCCACTTTGAAATAGTAATGAGCAGAGGCGGAGCTAGAGTACAATATATGGGTCCCTTTGGATCCCGGTAGCCCAGATTTTGTATATATATTAAATAATTCATTAAGTATCTATAAATATTTAATTGTCAACCCAATTATTAATATTTGTATATTAACTTGAGATCGTTGTAGAAACTCATAAACTTCAAATTCTAAAATTGCCTTACTAATGAGTATGTACGCACAACTGGACGGTCGTGATAGGCACCCAATGGCCTAACCTGGCCAAACGAACTCTTCCAAACATAAATCGGATTCAAACTGAATGAACTTTGACCAATATTTTAAGATGTATTTTTTCACCAAATTCATATGAGAACTTGCAACTTATAATATTTTTCATGAGTTTTCAAATATATAAATTTTAATCTTATTTATCTTCAAAGTTTTTAACAAATTGACTCTAGAAAAGTAAAAAATATCACATAAATCGGGACGGAGGGAGTAGCAAACACCCGAGCGTCTCCGTACGATCAAACACATGCAAAATGGAGCGTCGGGCGGTCCCTGTATCATCATACAACAATATATATGCACACACACACCACTAGTTCAAAAATAAACAAGATTTTGGTAAAAGGACCTGCATGATGTACCATATGGACCATGTAATGCAACTAGCAACAGTCAAAATTGAGCCTTTCACCCAATTCTCCTTCACAACATTGTTTCCTTGATGAAGATAAATGAGAGGATGCCATAAGTTCTTCAAAACAGCTCCTTTGTACAATGTCATGGTCATAACCCCAGCCAAAGAAACCAATGTTCCTATAATCTTTGCTATTCCTCTAGGGTCTCGAACATTAACAACTTCCAACCTAAAATAATAGACAACTTTTTAAATTAGGGTTTTTTTAGAGTTTAAGTCCTCGCTACAAAAAAATGCAAATTTTTACGATCTCC
Source organism: Lycium ferocissimum (assembly GCF_029784015.1). Taxonomy (NCBI): domain Eukaryota; kingdom Viridiplantae; phylum Streptophyta; class Magnoliopsida; order Solanales; family Solanaceae; genus Lycium; species Lycium ferocissimum. The sequence goes on from NW_026725865.1 coordinate 127,898, forward strand.
CCTTCAGAAATTGGCTAGTCGTTAAGGGATTTCTGATGGAAAGTCTGTCAAAAACATTTTCCGATGAGCCAATTTCCAATGGATTTCATGGAAAATTCACTTTTTTTTTAGTAGTGCTATGTAGTAATGGCCAAAAAAAATAAAAAGATTACATAATCAAGTCACTTATTAGGTAATTACAGGTAAATCTCTTGATAAACATTAATTGTTAATCTGATAAAAAGGTAACTAATATCGTATCATATGTTAAAATTCACTAATAGTGCAATAAAAATTACACCGCCAGGGTATATAAAGTAAAACCTTCTAATTAAGTATATTAAGTATATATAACACTTTTGATCCCTCAACTATTGGTAAATTCTAACTTTGGTCCTTGTGATATACAGTATGACAATATATATATATATATATATAACCATCAAGCAATTAAAATGTGTGATTTTGGTCCATCTATGTAGGAAACATGTTATATTTATAATATTTTTAGAAGTATATTACCATCAAATATGAAGTAAAAGTACAAGCTCAACATAACACATGAATAATTAAGAGGTGGAATAGTTACTAATTATGATAACTTAGTGAATTTTCACAATAAAAAGGATCAAAAGTGGATATTTTAATTAATTGAAGGTTAAATTTGCTTAGTTAAATATCACAAGGACTAAAATCAGAATTTACAGTAGCTAAGGAACCAAAAGTGCTATTAACCCTTTAAATATTATGTAAATTGCAATACTAATATTATAAATTTATTCACTGTTATTTATGTATTGTATTCATGAAGTTGTTAAGATTTAATTAATTAATAAATTACCTGAGTATTACTGCCAATACAAAGGTGAGGGCAGCAATAGTGTTGACCATAGAAGCTACGAAAGTTGGAGAAGTGAAATTCAAGCTCACAAAGTACATGTTTAATGTTAAACTCACTCTGAAATGAATTAAGGACAAAAAGTTAGTATAATTTTTCCTCAAAATATATTTCAATAGGATAATGATGTTTGGCTGAGCTTAATTACCCCATTAGAGAAAGGACAAAGAACTCCAATAACAAAGCCATAGTTAATTTTGGCCTTTTTTGCCTGCAGAAAAGAAACAAAACCATTCAAAAAAAAAAAAAAAAAAAAGAGAGAAAGTCTTTCAGAACTTATGGTCTTAAATACGCTATTAATTTGTACTAATAAAAGCATGTCATTAAGGATAAAATGGAAATTTAAAACCTATAGCCAGTTAATTGCATTGAAAGTGGGAAAAAAAATCTATATATAGTTAGTGCATATAACATAAACACATAAAGAATTTACTGCCTAGATGAGATATGAAGAATTAGAAGTGAAAACAGACTGTCTACCTATTGTCAAGTTCATCAAAGATCAATAAGGACATACAGTTTCACCCTCTTAGAGCTATTGTAGATTGCAAATTTACTTGTCGGAAGCTAACGAGGTGCCTATGATAAATATCTGGAGGGAGGCAAATAAATATGCAAATTTTCGAGCAAAAGGTCAGAAACATATGAAGAGGACTTGCTACTATGGGAAGATGCAATCAAGTAGATGAAGTTTTTAGCATATCGAAGAAATGAAGTATTTTCCCATTTACCAAAAAAAAAAAAAAGAATCTGCATGTATTAAAATGCACTTGTTGTGTAAGAATATTTTTACACTTTCAACGTATATAACTAAAATCCTTAACTTATGCCAAGTGTTATACGTACGTACCTTTCGAGAAAATAGGCAAATGGTAACATAACTAAACCTCCCACAATGTGTCGATAAGTTACGAAGACATGAGGATTCATCCCATGATTGAAGGAAGCTTGAGTTATGAAATACAGAAAAGTATAGCAAATTTGAGTTAAAATCATAAGAAGGTGAGGCTTGAATCTCTCCATAGCCATACACCTCTTTGCAAAATTGGCCTTTTTGACAAAGTACTAATCAATAGGATCCACAATTTACCAGTAAATATAGACAATTAATGTGGAATTAAGAATGGGGTTCGATTCCTCCAATTTCTTATTGAATGGGATCTTGTTCTTGATCAAACAATTCTTGTGGTGAAAATTTGATACTTCTCCAACATAAGGATAGAATATATTTCTTCTTTTTTGCAAAGACAAACAATAACTTTGAGTGAAGATTCAAAGGATGGACACAATTATATTTGAATACTTAATGAGAAAAGGAATAAAAAGGGAGTGTAAGATTGTACTGTAGATGATATATAGAATATGTTTCTTCTTTTTTGCAAAGATAAACAATAACTTTGAGTGAAGATTTAAGGGATGGAGACAATTATATTTGAATGGGAGTGTAAGATTGTACTATAGATGATATATAAACATTATTTTGAAAGCAAAAAAAAAAAATGAAAGAAATAAAAACATCTAGTGGTGTAGGAGATATGCTAGATTTGTTTCATAGATGATAATAAGTGTATACAGTAGTGACTCCTTTATATAGGAAGTTGTCTTTCATCATTTGTACGCAAGCTTTTATCAGAGGCAAAACTAGAAATTTTAGTTCATAGTTTTTGAACAACAGTTACTTTAGCGATTAGGTTTTGAATAGATTATTATTATATGTTAAATGAATTTTTTTAACACAAATATAAAGCTTGAATCAAAATTATTGAGTTCTACCGATCGTACCCTTATTATCGTGGCTCCGTCAATGTATTTTTGTCATGGCTTTTTTACTTTTATCATTCTTTTTCCGGACTGCTTTGATTTGCTTTTCTCTGAACCAAGGGTCTATCTGAAACATCCTCTCTACCTACCATGGTATAAGGTCTGCATACACTCTATCTTCTCCAGACCCCACTTTATGGGATTACATTGGGTATAATGTTGTTGTTGTTGTAAAAATTGCAAAAAAAAAAAAAAATGTGTAGTTGTCTAAGTTATTCTAGCCTCCTAAAATTCTTTTGCATAATTTAGCGTATTAGCATTAGATGCGCGATTAATATACCCAAGAACAAATAGGTACAGTACTTATGAAATTAAAGTAAACAAATCGGGTTAGTGAATAGTATTTGGATGATACAAAAATCCCATAACCATATAATTTGTGATACTGACAACTTAAAATAACATGATTCAAATAAATAATAGTAGTACATAATGATTAAATAAAAAATATATTGAATTAATAACGTCTTAAATTGACAGGAACTACCTAAACAAAATTCAAATGTAATTAAGCAGCAAAACAACTGCCTAAACGACATGCATTTAGAGTTTTAGACTTTCTTTTGCCAATTTACTGCATGAGAGATGCAACGCTACATGTGTGATCAATGCTATAGATTGCTTAATAAACTTCTAACTCCATGCAATTAATGCACGATTATATATAAGCATTTTTTTTTGTTTTCCACCAGGTTTTCGGTGCCTGCTTTTTATTTTTTTGCCCAGATTGCCCTTCACAGGCACTGGTCTTTAATTTTTGCCCCTCAAATTGTTGGTCTTTAATTTTTTTCCCTTCGCCTAAAGATTCATGGGTCACGGGTTCGAACTCCCGCTCAGTTAAAAAAAAAAAATTAAAAAAAATTCACAAGACAGAGTTTTGGATTCAAACTCTACCTTAAGGTAGAGTTTGCCTTATGCTTAAAGGCAAACTCTGCGTTCAGGCAAAACTTTACCTTAAGATAGAGTTTGCCTTATAAGGTAGAGTATGCTACCTTAAGGCAGAGTTTGCAGACAAATTTTGCCTTGCGAATCCAAACTCTGCCTTGCGAATTTTTTTTTAATTTTTGGCTGAGCAGGGGTTCGAACCCGGAACCCATGGATTTTTAGCGAAGGGCAAAAATTAAAGACCAACAGTTGGACAGGCAAAATTAAAGACCACCCCCAAATAGGGGCAATCGTGCAAATTGCCCCCTGCATTGTGGCCCAAATATTAAATTTGGATCACGCATTGCAGGGCCCATTTCTGGGGGTATCGTTCCCAAGATGATTTTTTTCATTCCAAGGGGGTCGAACCCGAGACTTCTAGTTAAGGGTGGAAGGACTCGAAACCATTCCACCTAGGCCTAGTTTGGCCATTATCAGTTTGTGTTGGGTCTACGAACAAAGTACCACATTGGTAGCTGAAAAGAAAAAGGAGCTACTTATAAGGAGTTGGATACTCTTAATGATGTGAAACCTTTTGGAGAAAACCGTGCGGGCTTGGCCCAAAGCGGACAATATCACATCATGTTAAGAGTATCTTTGGGCCGTTTTGCCCAACAACTGATATCAGAGCCAATGGTTTGGCGGGACGAGTATGAAGATGGCGGAGTGTGGCGTGGGGCCCGGCTTAGTGCCTTTGCCCATCTACGGGCCGGTTTACGACCTTTACCCATAGCAAAGACGCATTCGGCCTTTGGGATTCGGTGACCGTAAATACTCTGACGATGTGGGTGGCACACAGACATGTTGAATCTCTGACCCGTGGTATGATATTGAGCCATGTGGAACTTAGTTCGAGGGGGAAATTGTTGGGTGTGCGAACAAAGTACCACATTGGTAGCTGAAAAGAAAAAGGAGCTACTTATAAGGAGTTGGATACTCTTAATGATGTGAGGCCTTTTGGGGAAAACCGTGCGGGCTTAGCCCAAAGCGGACAATATCACATCATGTTAAGAGTATTTTTGGGCCGTTTTAGCCCAATAGTTTGAAATTTCGATTTTCTAAAATTATCATCCAAACTCGATCCATTCTAGGTCCAACTCGATTCGTTTTTTAATTATTTGGGTTCGATTACACGAATATGGTTTGTTCATTTCAAAATTTAAACAAGGAACTATATTCATTTCAGTTTTAAAGCAAACATAACCAAAAGTACTGAAATCCTGAATTTGCAGCGTTATAACCAAGACATTTACCAAGAAAATACCATAAACCGGTTATTGTATAAGTAATCAGAGAACACCAGTGTTCTGCTATTGGTGTTGGCTGCACAGCAAATTTTGATTCTTCTTGTCTCTTTCAACAGAAGCTTGAAAGAAAAGAGATTTTGAGCACCAGAAGTATCACCGATGAGTATGTGGAATTTGGATAGTGTGACTTGAACAGGTCGGGTGATGAGTGATCCGAACAGCCTTATAGTATAAAGTGTATTACAGTAGTGATTTATTAGTGTATACACAATTCGGTTTCTCAGTCGGTTCGATTCGTATATATACCCAACCGTATCCAAACCGGAAAACCATAATGATTTATAATTGAATTCGTACACCAAATTCGAATTGTATTATCCGAATTGCTTCGAATCAGTTCGAAAATTCGAGTTGAACCGATTTGTGCACAGGCCTAATTCCCCCACAACCCATGTTGGTTTATATAAGTGTTTCTGCATACAAAGTTTCACTCAAGACGTTTTCACAATTATCATGTTCGAAATATTTAGCATACTTGACGAATAAATGTACATTTAGGTAAATGTAATCAAAATTCGGTCGGATAGGATTTTTTTTTTTTTTTTGGGGGGGTAAAATGGAGTTGGGTTTAATGTTTTCTATTTGTTTGCTTAAAAGATCAAGTATCACGTCATTTAAAAAGTGATTGGATATATCACTTATCGGCTTGAGTGATCTTTTGCATAAATAGCAAAAAATAAGTGCCTTTTCTGATACAAAACAAAGAAAATTGAATTATTCACCTATTTTTAATAACTCAATGACTAATTAAATGACGAATTGGACCGAATTGAATTGATAGTCCATGTGATATATATATATATATATATATTGGGTCAGCTTATTTTGACGGCTCTATTTACGAACATCGAGATATGAGTATTACTCAGTATCAATGGAGTGGGATTTCTTTATCATACACTTTAAATCCATGGACATTATGAAAGCACGTATTCTCTAAACATTTTTTAGAATTTCAGAACAACACTAACTGCAACACGAATTACAAAAGCTTGAAATTCGCTTTGTTGACTTTATACGTGTGCACTAAAAAAAAGTAGATGATACTGTTGCCAGTAATTAAAAAAGATCATACATGCCGATTCTATAAAAAACATGAAGTCCCAAAAGCTAAATATAATATGAGCAACTATCTTTGCTATTGTTCCTTGGCTAGATGATGATGAATTACCAGAAGAATAATGTGAAACACGGAGAATTTAAGATAAGGTGAAGATGAGAAAATAACAATGGATGACATCATATTTACTTGAAAGACTTGATGCTATCACTCTAAGGGTGTGCTAGGATGGATACGATTATTCCACGTTTAATCAGAGGTTTCGGGCTCGAAAATTGAAAATGAAAGTATCTCTGGTAAAGGATGTTTTCCCCTTTAATGGATATCGAAATCCCTCAACTCTTAACGAGAGGTCTCGTATTCAAGCATCGGAAATGAAGAAAAATCTCGATCTTTCAATGAATCTTACGCGATGCAAATTTAAATTAGTTGGGTCAATAAGTATCACATACAAGATAACTACACACAAAAAATAAAAAATTGATGCTAAAAGTTTAAATTTTTTTAAAATTATGATTATTGTATCTGAGGTGGAAATATAATCTACTTAAAAACGTATCTCTAACTACTTAATCTTTTATACAAGATGATTGTGAACATAGACATCACACTCATTACCCCAAATCCATTTAATCACCTTGTCTCAACTACACACTCTCTCTGAATCATACAAGGTTAACTTCAATACCCCAAGCGTGTTGAGACGTATATAATTAAGTAATTAAAAATATATATTTTCTTCTAATAGATTAATCTTTTATATGAAATGGTCATGAAACTAGACATCACACTATCGCAAGTATGTTTGATCACCTTGTCTCAAGGGCACATTATCTATGAACTATATGAGGATGGCTTTAATATCAGAGATGTGTTGAGACATAATATAATTAAATAATTAAAAGTATACCTTCCCTAATACATTAATGTTTTATATGAAATGGTCATGAAACTAGACATCACACACTCACCACCCAAATGCATTTGCCCGCATTGACTGGACTGACTGCAACCTTAGGATGATACCACTTTGGTACAAAAAATTCATATATATTCCAAAATAAAGCAATTGCAGCAAATTTATTAGAGCGCCATTAGAAAGCATGAACGTAAAATCAACAAAACTATCAATTAAATTAAATCCAGTAAAGAGCAATAGCTAAGTCAGTAGTGAATGTAAGAGTTATCAACTTCATATTCCTCTCCTTTTTTTGGTACTATTGATGTCTAAAATAATTTAAAGAGTGAAATTTCCAGCCACAAAAAAAAAAAAACAAAAAACAAAAAAAAAAAACAAGAAAACAAAAACGAGCTACAAAAGTTGGGAAACTTAACCAAAATAGAACTGCAAAATACAAAGCTTACAAGAAACTCTTCAAGGACTATGGCGTGCTGCGAATTAATCGCAACAAAATTGAACCGATCTCTCAATATCTCATCCCTTAAACTGTTTTTGTCTTGTGGGCTTTCTTCTTCGGGGGAGATCTCTTGGGCATCGAGTTCTTCATGCCAATGAAAAAGAGCAATGCGCCGAGGAGTGCCAAGCTCTGTCAAAAAAGAATATACACAACTAAATAAAAACTTGCAAAATTTCGATTCAAAACACATTTTTCAATTAACTGAAGATTAAATGTTCTCAATCAGATATTGCAAGGATTAAAATTAGAATTTATCATTAACGGAGGGGTCAAAAATGCGGTTATCCCATAAAAATATAACAAGGCATCCATTGGGTTACCTGAGTAAACTTGACAATAAGTTGAGCAAACTCTTTCTTGTCGACATCGTAGTTGTAGAAGTCATACAAAACGGGAGTAGCAATGGCCTGATACAGAACCTTCATTGAGGAAAAGCAAGACGAAAATACAGTCAGCAAGATGAAACAAGCAAGTTCAAACAATTCACTTGTTTTAAACTATGTTGCTCGGACTCTTCAAAAATGCCACTGGATGCACTTCTGATCCTCCAAAAATATTGCATTTTTGGAGAGTCCGAGCAACATAAGTTTTAAAGCAATTTCAAAAATTTATTTGAGCAAATAATAAAATACACACCAGGATGATAGCTCCAAGAGAGCTACCAAAGACAAAGAGAAGGCTTCCAAGACCCTTCATGATTAAGGCCCCAAACACTAGATGTTTCATCTGTAAATGACATCTTAAGTTAGATAGATCAAATGGGATAATTACTACAGCCAAATTCAAATAAGCAAAAGCCAAGTAACTACCTCTACATGTGGTACTTGAAGTCCAGTATGTGTGGCGACATGCTTTGACAAAACATCGAACTTAGGTTTTAGTGCTTTTGCTGCTGACCCACCATCAACCCCAAATTCACTGAACCTATAAACAGCGATAAAACATAAGGCATCTATGCAATTAAGATTTAAAGAACTCAAGATGTTAATTTTTGTGATATCTTATACATCACCTTTCGATATTCTCCAATGTCTTAAAACAGAAGTATGAAATAAAAAGAAATAAGCAATTTTAAGCAAATTTGAATTACATATGTCAGCCCGCTTTGCTATTTGGAAAGGTATTCAAATCTATCAATTAATATCTTTCCAAAAGCATTTACGTGAATTCGTGTTGAAGGGGTAGCATGATTGAGCCTGATTATTGTCATCAAGTATAAATATCTATACAACATTTGTGTGACTATTTTCTCCTCTAAGCTAATTTCCTTCGGGATATACAAATCTCAAGAAAAATTCAGCCTCCAAAGCAATAGCTTTTTTGCAACTCTCGCAAACTAACAGAAGTCATGATCAATGAGGTGGTTTCATGGAAACTGTATTATCTATAAGCAGTATATAAGTAAATCTAGATATTCAAGTAGATTGATACATAGAGGGAGACAAAGAAACGCACTCATTCAACCAAACAGTCTTAACTTTAGTATCAAAGTAATGAATTAGCATTAACTACTTGAATTTTAAAAATAGCTTATTAAAATTATATAATCAAATTCTAAAACTTCAGTTCCAAATCCAGTTTACCATTTCATCTAAATCCCACTAGATCCAACTCTTCAGATACTATAAATCGTTCAAAGCACACAACAAACAGCAAACCAAAACTTAATGATGAGAACTCTATGCAATTCAATAATTAGCTGATCGAAAGCCATATAGTAAATTCTAAAACTTAAGTTCCAACTCTAGTCAACTAGTTCATCCAAATCCCATTAGATCCAATCTAACTACGCAGAAACTAGTTCAAACCAAGGAGAAGTCTAGCTTCCCCTAATGCTTTAAACCACACAGCAAACCAAAACATGGCGATAATGAACTCAATACAACTTAACAATACTACACAAAGTTGCATAAACATTGAAAACTGCAAGAAAAAAACATAAACAGATAATTAAAAACAGAGTAGAATTGATCTGTTAGCTTATCAAAAGCCACATGATCATATTCTAGAACTTCAATTCTAACACTAGTCTACTAGCTCATCCAATCGTACCAGATCCAATTCCTTAGATACTAGTTCGAACCATAAAACCCTAGCTTCCTTTGATCACATACATTTCAACTGAGAAAATCACACTGTATGTTAATTGGGGCAACAATGCTACCAAAATTGACCCATTTTTTTAATTCTTACAAAAAATGACCCAAACTTTTCTCTCTCTCTCTCTCTCGCTCTTTCTCTCTCCCTCTCTGCCTTTGTATATGTTTGTATGTGTTGGTATATGTTGGTATAAGTGTTTGTATATGTTTGAATATTTTGGGCTACTTTTGTAATATAAGTTTTGGGCTATTTTTTTGCAATGTAAGTCACCAACTTGTATATTTCTGAAATTTTCCCTTTTATTAATCATAAGCCTTTATACAGGCAGATAAACAAAGTAATAACTTGTCCTGCAACTAAAGCATTAAGACTCTTACTAAAACTAAGAAACTGAATATCTTACTAAATCAACTACTAGACTCCTCATACAACTAAACAACTAATTGTTCTAGAAAACTGTAGTAGTAACACATGTAACATCCAAACAATTAGTTCATCCAAATTCCACTAGATCCAACTCCTCAAATACTAGTTTCAAACAAAACACACAGCAAACAGAAACTTAACCATGAAAAACTCAATGCAACTTAATAACACTTAAACTGCATCAGAAAACACAGAAACAGAGAGTTAAAAACAGAATAGATCTGGAATAAGTTAGGCCACTAATTTCATTGAGCCACCCTTAGATACAAATAGAAGTCTCCCTAAGAATACAAAGAGATATTCAAAGATAGAGAGAGAAACAGGGAGACTTTTACTGCATTAAGCAGATTGATTTACTTTATTTATAGGTCATATATAACAGTACAGAAAAGAAATAAAATTAATGTCTTTTTTATTTTCCTCTTTTTAAATTTCGGCTGCTTGGTTAAATTTTCCTCATTTCTCTCCAATGCCGCGCTACAAGTGTTAATTTTATTGAGACGCCCTTGACAAATGCAGCTAGATCCAAAACTAGATTTGTTTAAAGTGCATAATAATAAACCATACAGCAAACCAAAACTTAGCAATAAGAAGCTCAATTGAACTTAATAATACTTCACAAATTTGTATAACCATTGAAATTGCATAAAAAACACTGAAAAAAAAGTAGAAAATTTGTAGGTCATATAAAATTTAGGCTAATAATTTTATTGAGACGCCCTTGACAAATACAGCTAGATCCAAAACTAGCTCTGTTAAAAGTGCACTATAAACCGTACAACAAACAAAAACACAACTATGACAAACTCATTGCACTCAAATACTACTACACAAACTTGTATAAACATTGAAACTGCATACAAAACACAGAAAAAGTAGAACATTTATCGTCATAGAAAATTAGGCCAATAATTTTATTGAGACGCCCTTGACAAATACAGCTAGATCCAAAACTAGCTCTGTTAAAAGTGCACTATAAACCGTACAACAAACAAAAACACAACTATGACAAACTCATTGCACTCAAATACTACTACACAAACTTGTATAAACATTGAAACTGCATACAAAACACAGAAAAAGTAGAACATTTATCGGTCATAGAAAATTTAGGCCAATAATTTTATTGAGACGCCCTTGACAAATACAGCTAGATCCAAAACTAGCTCTGTTAAAAGTGCACTATAAACCGTACAACAAACAAAAACACAACTATGACAAACTCATTGCACTCAAATACTACTACACAAACTTGTATAAACATTGAAACTGCATACAAAACACAGAAAAAGTAGAACATTTATCGGTCATAGAAAATTTAGGCCAATAATTTTATTGAGACGCCCTTGACAAATACAGCTAGATCCAAAACTAGCTCTGTTAAAAGTGCACTATAAACCGTACAACAAACAAAAACACAACTATGACAAACTCATTGCACTCAAATACTACTACACAAACTTGTATAAACATTGAAACTGCATACAAAACACAGAAAAAGTAGAACATTTATCGGTCATAGAAAATTTAGGCCAATAATTTTATTGAGACGCCCTTGACAAATACAGCTAGATCCAAAACTAGCTTTGTTTAAAGCGCACTATAAACCATACAACAAACCAAACCACAACTATTGACAAACTCATTGCAACTCAAATACTACTACACAAACTTGTATAACCATTGAAATTGCATAATTAAAAAAAATAAAAATAAAAACAGAGTAGATCTGAATTAAGTTACTGATGAGTTGTCTTACTCTTGATAAGCAGAGAGAACAAAGACTGATACAAATAGAAGTCTCCCTAAGAAGGATAATAAAGCCATTACTGTAACTTTGAAAGCTTTCTCTCTCTAGAAAATAACAAGAGATTTGAAGATAGAGAGAGAAACACAGGACTGCAGTTTGATTTATTTACTCCATTTATAGGTAATATATAAGGGCTCGTTTGGTTTGAAGTCAAGTTATGTTACAATTAGTCATATTTGTTTTTATTGATTGTTTGATTAGAAATAACATGCATTATCTAATTTTTAAAGAAAAGTTGTTTGCTTACAAAAATAAGCTCCACTTATTTAGCAAAAAAAAGGGTTTTTGGGATCTCACAAATATTTCTGTTATTTTTATTGTTTTATTCAGATATGACTAATTTTGGTACTATTGCTTCACTATCTGACAGGGATAACAAAATCTCGGTACTATTTCTAATTCTAGTATAACTTATCCAGTGATTAATAACCAAACAAGAGATAACGCAGAACTAATTTTTTATTTGGACTATTTATTCTTGTTGAAGTGGAGCTTTGGCGTAATTGATAAAGTTATTGTCATGTGATTAGAAGGTCACAAATTCGAATCGTGAAAACAATCTCTTGCAAAAATGTAGGATAAGACTGCGTATAATAAATCTTTGTAATCCAGTCCTCTCCCGAATGCGCATTCTTTGGAACTTAATGCATCGATCTTCCCCTGCAATTTATTCTTGCCATGTGTACCAAACAACCCCTAAAAGTACAGTTCAGGAAAGAGATAAAATTAATTTATTTTTTATTTTCTTTTTCAAAATTTTGGCTGCTTGGTTTAATTTTTGTATTTTCCCTCCAATGCCGCGCTATGAGTATTTGAAGTTTTATTTGAGCAAACGCTCGCGAGTACAAGAAAAGCTTGTACTCGCTCTATTGTTGAAGGTACACGTTTAAGGACCAATTGCATTTGGTCAAGTGATGTATGATTTGGTGACGTGGCGGATTGGTTGAGCGAGTAGTTAACAACAGCAAGTGAGCGATTTGTCAGCTCCTTTTTTAGAATAAATACTTTGCTCTTATTGGAAAAAGGAAAAAAGAAGTTTTTTGCTTTTCTTATTGGAGAAAGATGAGCTCTGTCACTCCTAATTTAATATGTCAAACTCGAGTTTGAGCTTTGAAAATAAAAATAAATGTTTTTCTTTTTAAATGAGTCCTACATCATGAATTTTGATTGGTTGAGCTAATGAATTTCAAATATTGTTTGTATTTTTCTATTTGTGATCTATATATCTTCTTTAGTTATTTATTGGAGTAATTATGGTATGAAAGTCGAACTGGGTCAAGTGGTTAGATGTACTAATCTTAAGGCATTGAACCAACCTTTTACTCCCTCCGGATAAAAAAAAAAATGTTCATTTAGTCATTTGCATACTCCTTAAGAAACTACTCACTCTAAGAAAAAAATATATAAATTGACTAAACTATCCCTAATTAAATAGGCATTGGGATTTGATCACACACACTTAATAGGGGCAAAATGGAAAAGCAAGGTTAATTGTTTCTTGATTTAATAAGTGAACACTTTTTTTTACTCAAAAAGAAAAGGTTAAGTGGACACTTTTTTTTATCCGGAGGAATTACTTCCTGAAATTCTTTCTGAGTTTTGGATTGATTAAAAAATGACTTGTAAGTAACTAAGCTTTGTCCGTTCATATAACTTGTTTAAATAAAATAATTTTAAAGATTATGTCAAATAAATATTCATTTACTCCTAAAGAGTATTAAACTGGTAGATTATTTCAACTTCAACTTAAAATATGAAATTTGAAATTTAGAAAATATTTTTTAGAGTTTTTTTAAAGCTTTTGCTTGTAAAACTTTAACCGTGTTCTCATATCCAACCACATAGAATACAACTTTCGAAAACTCTATATTAACTTAATTTCAAATATAATTTTCTCTTAAATATCAGTCAATTGATGTTCAAACTTCTATTATGAGTTTTTGAATACCAATTAATTATATTAGAAGAAGAAGAGATGTATTTGGCTTTGACATGTCAATAGAGTTACTGGTCAATTCTCTAGCTTTGTTTTCTAGTTGGTTTTTCAAAATAATACTACTCTTTAACTTAAAATAATTATCTCTATCACCTTTGATGAAGAAAAAACTAAACTCCCATTCATCATAAAGACTTTTTATATCACAATTAGCTTATTTTCTTCTGAGCAAAGTCTTTAAATGGGTGCTATATGGACCCCGAAACTTTAGAAAATTTGTATTATACTTCCTATATTCCAAAAAGGACTCTTTCAAATAAATGCAGAGACTAAGAACTTAAAAGCCACCTATCTAATGGAGACTTGTTCAATAAGTTCAGTCCAACCTAAACTTACTAAATTTTGATAAATATTAAATTCTAAGTCAGAATTTTGAAAGTACAATAGATTTAACGGTAAAAATTTAAAGGTTAAATCCGTTTGATTTAAATTAGAAATATGTTGCTGCTGTCATTATGGTATACAGTCAAATCTCTTTATAGAGTCATTATTTATAACAATATTTCAGCCATTTTTTTTTTAAATCTACTTTTCACGTTATGTTATATATGTTTTCTATAATAGCATATTTTTTATTGTAGCAGCCAAAAGGTATTCGAACAAACAACATAATTAAAGAAAGACTTGACTGAATTTGGTAGACTTTCATTTGTTTTCTTGTGATCTTCTTAATTTTCTTCTTTCTGTTACTTTTAGTGTGGAGGCAGAACAAAATATTTGACAAAGATAAGACTGGTAATTGGTTAGAACTTTCCTTGCAGCTCACGAAAACACTAAACTACGGAAAAAGATGAAGAAAAATATACTTTTGAGAACTTTCAAAGACTGATAAGACAAATCAATATATACCTTAAAATTAATGAGAAAACGTCTTTTTTTTCCTTTTTTTTTTTTTTTTGCAAATAATATGAGTAAAATAGTTGCTCTTCAAAAAGAGGAAAACATGGAACTTGAGCATTAGATAGTTGATTAATATACAATTAAGAAATAATCGGATCAATATACAATTAAGAAATAATCGGAAGAAAATGGAGAGGGCATGCATGTTCAATATTTGCTTCACCATGAAGAAAGATAACAAGTGTTACAACGTGGGAACATGCCATATATAATTTTCTATTTGCAAATCTAGCTTTACCCTATCAATAAGCCAACATCTATTTTAAAAAGACATCCTGATCAGATGGTGCCTTAGATGGCTCTCACATGTTAAAAAGTTGACATTGTTCTAAATTTGAAAATAAATTTAACTTAAAATTTCGATTTTGGTTAATTAAGGACATATATTATTATAATCACACATGTTAGTAAAAATAGATCTAGAAACAGTAAAACAAGAAACCAACTTATCAAATAATTAAGCTACTGCCCTTGAAAGAGATTTCGGATCGACTATGGTGCAAATCGTTTAGCCGGTTCGCTCCTCAATGTCACTTACACTAGTGGCTGGAAGTTTGGAGTTTGCACAAACTATTGCCTAGAAAACAAAAGAAAAGGTTAACTTTGAAGTAGAAGATCAAAAGATGTATTTTCGGTGTATATCCAAGAAACCTCTGAACTTCTTTATATAGATAGATGACAACCATAACTTTCAAGAATATTGTTTCCTAAACCATAACTTTCAAGAATATTGTTTCCTTCTTAAAAATCCGTGTCTATTAAACTACGTAATATAAATTGATATGAATAACATTTAATTGAGGAAATAGGATCTCTTGGGTTCTTACAATTTGAATAGAAAAAAAAAATCTTTTTCAGATCTCTTATGTGTAAAAAATGAAGATCTCTTGTAAAAAGGTCATAAAACTTTAAAAAAAAAATGTAAAGGGCCAAAAATTTATTTCTCCCTGTTTAATTAGCAAGTAAAAATTTAGTAGCACTTTGTTTATATCAACTCAACGAACACATGATACATGTCTTCACATACATTCTTATCTACTAAATGATACTCCATGCGGTACAAAGTAAGTGTCCACTTAGCCTTTAGCACATTCCTTAATAAAATACTAACTTCCAGTAAAAAATAGATATTTTGAATAAATTACTTTTAATTAAATTTGCATATCACTATTAACTTGGCAAATTGATATCTTATCACTTAATAAGAACAAATATGAAGAAATGAAATTAATTTCGTCTTGATTAAATAAACGAATACATATTATGAACCAGAATAAAATGACTAAATGGACACTTATTATGAAACAGAGAGAGTAAATAACTATTTATTAATGTACATTCTCACTTTAATTAGTGACTTCTTTATACCACCAAAAGACGTGGTGCAGCGAATGGACCTGTTCCTCTTTTAATCAGAGGTCTCGGGTTCAAGTCTAGGTATGAAAAAATTCTTAGTAGGAAGCGCTTCCTTTGAATGGGTCTTACGTGATGCGAACTCGAAATAGTCAGGTTTCAATGCGGATACCAAACACCAGATAAATAAAAATAAAAATAAAAGACAAACTAATATATAGTTTGATAAAATGTCATGGGAGGAAAAGGAAAACCAATACTCCCACATCGATAGATAGCAAAGTGTAAGAGAAATAGCTGAATATAAAATGAAAGGGTGTAACTCAATGAAAGATTAAAAAGGGTCGGTTGGCTAAATATGCCACTCTCACCTGCGTGGTGAGTGCTGTATGGCTATCAAGACATATGGCCGACATAATTTCTGGAATTCCATAGGGTTGGCTCGCCTGGCCGACCCTCCATTTCTAAGTTAATATTTTGTTTTAGGAAGTTTCATAAAGGAACTTTGAAAATTTTGTGTGCTTATTTAATGTGTTAAAATGTTAGATATATTTTGTGGTTTTGAATTTAATGTATTAAAATGTTCTCTGAGTTTTGTGTTTATAAAACTTAACATATAGGATATTTAAATTCGAGAGTATTAAATATAAATAGGTTACAGGGGGATTGGCAAACTAAAAAAGAGAGCAAGACACTAAATTGGAACGGCGAGAGTATTTGTCGTGGTTTATAGGTTACAGGGGGATTGGGATAAGTCGGCGGTTCTTTCGGGATCCTGTTAATGTGGAATATTTCATGTGTCGGACCCTCCATAATATTCATTTGTTCAGCTTATATCATTTAGAAATGATAAAAGAAAATCAACAAATCACACCAAACTAATGTATCGAATCAAATTGCTTAAAGATCGATTAATGATTTTGTTTTATCTGGTTTGGTACAATAAAGAAAAATTCCGACCAAAATTAGTTTGGATTGATTGACTAAATATGCCACTGTCTCTGCTGTATGGCTATCAAGACATATGTTCGACATAATGTGTGGAACTCTATAGGCTTGGCTCTCTGGCCTGCCCTCCATTTCTATTAATTATAATTTTTGCCTACTAATATATTTAACATTGAAGTTCGTCACAAGAAGGTGAATTTAAGGAAGAAGATTCAAATTTTAGTAGTATTACCTTTTTATTAACTAATCTGTTCACAAAGTTTCAGTAGTATTACCTAAATACTTGAAATTGTTTAGATATATATCTCTAAACGATTAAAAGAGCTCCAAACATATCCCAACGAGGCTTCCATTTTATCAACTAAATTTTGATCAATTCCTGTAGGAAAGAGCATATTTTTTTTTCCTGGTAATTGGAAAGAGCATATTTAAGATAAATGATAATGATAGGACTTTCATGGACCTATAGGTAAAAGTGGAGCAAATATAAAATAAATCGCAAACATTAAAATTATTTGGATATTTTACTTATTTATATTAGGGGATGTGTTATCTAAGTCGTAACATATATTCGTATCCAATCAAATTGAGATTGTTTACCAAAAAAAAAAATTAATCAAATTGAGGTTCATAAAATCAGATTTCCACGCGTGTACTGTGGAGTACAATTTTCACTTGTATATAAGAGATTGTTTGGTAGGAGATATTACAGAAAATAATATATGAATTAGCTTTGTGTATTACTAATTTAATTTGGTACTCTTATTAGTTATACACCCTATTTAATATTATCCTGTGTATAATTAACACATTGCAAACCATAATATTAGCAATACCAAGACTTTTAATACATGCATAAGCATGGTTAAATACAAAATTGCTTTTGAAGTCCCTCAAAGCTAAAAAAAAATGTGAAGGATATTTTTGTAAACAAATATTTTTTTTAGAAATCATGTGATTCGTGCTTTTTTTTAATACAACAAACCAAATAGTGAATAAGAAATAATCTCAACATAACTAATCCATGCATTATTAATTATACACCTTATTTAATATTATTCTTATATACCCTGCCAAATAGATCCCTTATGAGTCATAGACAATTTGTACACCTTTTCATTAATAATATTAAATAAGGCAAAACGACATCGTTTCACAATTAAAAAGCTCAATACCTTTTTTACCACTGTCCACTGCCTTTTACCTCCTCTTTCGCGCCAAAAGCCTTTAAAACAACGACCCGCGAAAATTTAACAGTAAGGTAAATTCTAATTAGCGCCAAAATTTCTCAATAATAAACCCTATCAATAATCATTCTAAAAAAAAATAATAATTCAACTCTATTACTCCACTAAGAGCCCGTTTGGATTAACGGAAAAAAATGACTTTTAAGCATAAGTACTTAAAATTCTTTTTAATTACTGAAAATTATTTTATAAATAAAAAGTTAAGTGTTTAGATAAAAGTGCTTAAGAGCCTCTTTGGATGAGCTTAAAAAAAACAGCTTATAAGCTGGAAATAACTTATAAGCCAAAAAAAAATAAGTTGGGGTAATTAACTTATTTTTTTGGCTTATATAAAAACGTTTTACTTATAATTTCTTTAGATAAATTTAAGTCAAATGGGCCCAATTAATTTTGGGCTTATTTTAAGACAAAATCGCTTTTTAATTTCTGGCCAAACACTCAAAAAAAAACATAAATTTTATATAGGCAACTTATAAGCCAATCCAAACGGGATCTAAAGAGGTTTTAGAAGTAAGAATGGTATTGAAATTAGCAGAAAATACAAGAAATAAAAGAATAAAGTTATTAGTCAAACCAAAATGGCTTGTAAGCAAAAAAAAAAAGTTGGAGTTGAGTAATTTCTTGATTTAGGCTTATTTTAAGTACCTTTTAATTTAATTTAAGCTATTTTTTATTTTATCAAACACTCAAATAAGTTTAAAAAAAGGCTTATAAACTGGTTTGATCAACTTATAAGGCAATCCAAATGAGCTCTAATTCAATCTCTCATCCTTTTATTAAAAAAAAACACAAAAAAAAAACAAAATCTTTGTTCCTTTTTTCTAGCTTTAATTCTTCATTTTCTATTAGCGCCAAAATTTTCTACTATTATATATTCTATTAGCGCCAAAAAATTTCAATACCTACAAAAACCTATAAACTTTCATCTTCATTACTTCACTAACTCATTCTCTCAGTGGTTTATAACAAAAAAATCTTCTCTTTTTATTTTACTTATTATAGCTTAAGTTCTTCATTATTTACAAAAAAAGTAATGGAAATGGAAGCGATAGTTGAAGAAAATGAGAGCAAAATCAAGATGATACGTTCAGTAATTGGTTATGAAATTGCAGAAAAGGACATTCTTGAAGCACTTTTACAAAAAAACAACAATCTTGAAGCAGCTATTAATTGTTTGCTCGATTTTTCGCAGTTATCGACAGTTAATAAAACTGTTACGAGTACTGGGGTACGTATATCTGGTCCGTTAAATCAAGAAAATGGCTGTGAAATGGTTAGTGGGCTAAAAGTTAAAGAGGAACCTGATGTGGTTATGGAGGAAAAGAAGGATTTTGATGGTTATGGAGCAAAAGGGTTAGTTGATAAATGGGATTTGGACAGTGAAATGGTTAATGGGTTAAAAGTTAAAGAAAAACCTGATGTGGTTATGGAGGAAAAGAAGGATTTTGATGGTTATGGAGCAAAACGGTTAGTTGATAAATGGGATTTGGACAGTGAAATGATTAATGGGTTAAAAGTTAAAGAAAAACCTGATGTGGTTATGGAGGAAAGGAAGGATTTTGATGGTTATGGAGCAAAAGGGTTAGTTGATAAATGGGATTTGGACAGTGAAATGGTTAATGGGTTAAAAGTTAAAGAAAAACCTGATGTGGTTATGGAGGAAAGGAAGGATTTTGATGGTTATGGAGCAAAAGGGTTAGTTGGTAAATTGGATTTGGGTTGTGAAATGGTTAATGGGTTAAAAGTTAAAGATGAACCTGATGTGGGTATTTGTGAAAAAGGAAAAAGTGATGAAGAAATGAAGGTTTTTGATGGTTATGGAGCAAAAGGGTCAGTTGATAAATGGGGTTTGGGTAGTGAAGTGGTTAATGGGTTAAAAGTTAAAGATGAACCTGATGTGGCTATTTGTGAAAAAGGAAAAAATGATGAAGAAATGAAGGTTTTTGATGGATATGGAGCAAAAGGGTCAGTTGTTAAATCGGTTTCGGGCAGTGAAATGGTTAATGGGCTAAAAGTTAAAGAAGAACCTGATGTGTTTATCAAGGAAACAGGTGAAAACAAGGTACAAAAGGATGTTCTTGATGGTCGTATATCGAAATGGGGACGTGATTTGATGAAAGAATTCTATGAATGGTCAGAGTTGCCTGAAAACAATCCACAAATCGATACTGAAAACCCGAAAAAAGAAGAAAAGAAACTTGAAATATTAAAGTTCAAAGAAGAAGAACATGTACTTAATGTTAAACCATTATCAGTAAAGCCATTGAAGAGTTGTACTAATAGGGGTATTTTAGGAAGTAAAGAAAAGACCGGAATTGCGAAAAATAGTCTTAGTACTGTAGTGATGGAGGATGGTGATTTTCCTGAAGAGTCTGATTGGTTGTTAGTTGGAAGAACTGTTGTTACTGGGCTTTCAACTACAAAAGGGAGAAAATTGGAGAATAATGAGATTGTTCATTTTAATTTTCCTCAGCTTGGGAGTAGTAAAAGTAGTTCACATTGGGGTGGATCAAGAGCTGCTCATGCTGCCGCTTCATCCATTGTTAGGTTCTCGACTAAACGATCGGGAGAGGTAAAACTTGAATTCAATTGTTAGGACCTTAGTTTTAGTAGTATTAAGTATTGTTATTTAATGTGTTGAAGTTTCTTGCTTTTATGGTGAATGTTTGTACGTTTTTCTAGTAGGTAGAGATGAATTTTCATGAATAGTGTAGTAATTCTTTTTTATACTATTAGTGTATATAACATAAATCTTTTGATTCTTAGTATTGAGGTCGTTGTATTATTGAAGTTAAGGGTTCCTATATGACATTTATTGAAATTTTAATGGTTTTTCACATATGTTTATGTATAACATGTGTAAAGCGTCATTTATTTTTAGGTTCTTGACCAAACGAATGGGGGAACGTAAACTTGAATTCAATCATTAGGACCCTAGTTTTAGTATATTATGTCTTGTTATTCTTTTGTTATTTGCTTAAGTCCCCTCTATTTGGGATTAAATCTCTTTAAGTATACTTTATTGGGAATTTATTCATGTGGAAATCTTGATTTTTGGTGTTGAGATTGTATATTGGGTTCTCGACCAAGCCATCTGCGGAGGTAAACTTGAATTCAATCATTAGGATTCTTGTTTTAGTATTAAGTCTTGTTATTCAATTTGTTGAAGATTCTTGGTTTATAGGTGAATGTTTGTATACTTTTCTAGTTGTAGAGATATATTTTCATGAATAGCGCAAATTCTTTTTACACTGTTAGTCAGAATATATAACTAAGATCCTATGATTCTTATTAGGCTTGTTGTATTTTTGATATAACAATTATTAAATTTTACTGGTTTTTCACATATGTATATGTATTCTGTGTGTAACTATTGGGTTCGGTTGAACTCGTTGCACAAATATTGTCTCCGTCTTTGCTAGTAGGGAATTGGTTCTTCCTCATTTTGTCATGTATTGGTTCTTGTGAAAATCTTCATTTTTTAAGATCATAACGATACAAATCATATATTTTTTAGATCATAATGATACAAATCATACTCATATTTTTTTTCAACTTCACAGATTGGGCGTCTTCCAATGGAATGGGCAAAATGCCTCATTCCACTTGTAAATTCTTCAAAGGTAAAGGTTCTTGGCCGATGCGTTGCTGCGCCTGTAAATCTGTGCCTAATGCAGGAGCTCATGTTGTATGTAAGGTAAATACATACTATGTTCTCTGCTGTTTTATGCTTCTGACAATAAGGTAATAATCATTTGAAATGCAATCCTTTAAAGAATAGCCTGCAGTTGCTAACATGCTCCTTTTTTTTTTGTCTCCTTAACAGTTTCTACATTCACCAGTCAGTGTTTACGAGCGGTGAAAAATCATCATGGAGGCTGGATTCTCCCTCACAAATTGATACAACAACATATCCACTACTTACTCTGTTCAAGCTACTCAAAGTCAATCCCTTTCAGAATGTATGTTAGTTTATTGAAGTTTTAATGGTTTTTCACATAAGTATATATATAATATATTCTGTATGTAAAACGTTGGGTTCGGTTGAAGTAGTTGCACAAGTACTCTATCCATTATTGCTAGTAGGGAATTGGTTTTCCATCGTTATATCATGTATTGGTTCATGTGAAGATCTTGAATCTTTTAAGAATGTATGTTAGACAGTTTATTGAAATTTTAGCGGTTTTTCACATATCTTTGTGTGTGTAAAATATTCAAAGCTCCCTCTAGTTTCTCACTGCTGATATCTTCATTCTCTTTTACTTATATTATGCAGGCTGAATTCACTCCGGATGAGCTTGATTCTCGTAAACGCCATCTCAATTTAGATGTACGTTGATTTTAATTTGTGTCATCTTGAAATTGTTATTTTGTTTAAGTTGCCAAGTTCTCGATATTTAGATGCAAGAATAAAAAATTATATGCTGGTTACTTTTTTTAATCAGTACAAATTGTATGTTGATTGTATTGTTCCAAAAGGTTGCCAGAGTTAAGTCATTTGGACAACTTTTGGAAAGCACTATTTGTTTGAAAAACAAGTTTATGGAAGTTAAAGATGTCTTTGGATGGTTGTGGTTTAATCTGAATGATTTGTGAAAGTTTTGTGAATGGCAGGATTTGGGTGAAAAGAGCACCTCAACACTTCTTTTTTTTGTTAAGGAAAATCACCTCAACACTTTTAACTTTAATTTCTTATTCAACTCTTTTCACAATGAAATAACCATCCAAACAATGGCATAAAGAAGTAGACATACAAAGAAGCCAAGGGGATTCAACATCCACAATATATACATAAAACATACTTTGATCTTGTATATGTAGTGTAATTTTTTGACAAAGGGGGCTTGGATTAACCCCTTGCGGTACCTTAGCTCTGCCCATGCATGACTTAACTTTTTGCAACAATTGCACAAACAAAGGCCAATTTGATTTCATTATTGCTTCCAGTGATTTTGCACCTTGATTGGTATGCACATTTACCCTTTGCTCAAAACCTTTTTATACTTACTAAAGCAGAAAAAAAGAAGATTGTCACTGATGTTCTGCTTATTGTTAACAGTCCGATTCAAATGAAGCTGCTTCAGTGTTATCAATAGCAAAGCGAAGAAGAGGCTGCCAGCAGTATTCGGAGCCAAACAAGGATGAGCAAGAGATAGATATCTCCGAAGCATCTTTTAACAAACTTGTTGGTTCTGTAGACATGTATGACTTGAAGGTATGATCCATGTACATGTTTATTTTTTGTTGAAACTGAAAAGATGAAGCTGAAACATATTTATTGGATGTAAAAGCTTAAGCTATTACAAAGAGTAAATTTTATTTGTTCAAATTATGTCTTTCAATTACGCCCTCTCACGTGTAATTTTTTTTTAAAAATAATGGGTGGCAGTGAGATTCAAATCTAGGATCTCTGCCTGCTGTGATACCATGTTAAAGTGTGTGACCATCTAAAAGCTTAAGCTGTTAGAGAACACATTGTTATTTACTTTTATAATCTCAACACATTTACCAAAAAAAGGAAAATTATATTCTCAACAAGCCCTTCATATGAGGGCTTAATTCTTTTTTCATGAGCCGAGCACTCTGTTGAAGTGTTTGACAATATCATTTACAAACTAGGCTGTTAGAGAAAGCACATGTTATTTATTTAAATTATGTCTTTTACTAATATTCATCTTGCTACTCACCGATTTATACCTTTTACGCTGTTTAGGAGATGGAGGCTCCAGATACACTTATGTGCAGCCTAAGGCCTTACCAGAAAGAAGCTCTTTACTGGATGACAGAATCAGAGAAAGGAGCTGATGTGGAGGAAGCATCGAAAACTCTTCATCCATGTTGGGCAGCATATCGGATATGCGAAGAGTAAGCACTTTCCTCACTGAATAAGACATTGCAAATACAAACACCGGAGGAACTACTAGGATGTTCAGTCTTCCAAAAAGTTTCTTCTTGGCCAGACATCCTGGAACCACATATGATAGACAGACTTTGGTTTGTAATAGTAATAATGCAATGGCTCAGTATTCGGTTTTGGATGGGAACGTAAATGCCTCCCAACTTTGTATTAACTCAACAATTAATGTTTATATATATAGATATCCAG
This sequence comes from Lycium ferocissimum, assembly GCF_029784015.1. Classification (NCBI taxonomy): domain Eukaryota; kingdom Viridiplantae; phylum Streptophyta; class Magnoliopsida; order Solanales; family Solanaceae; genus Lycium; species Lycium ferocissimum. The sequence goes on from NW_026725865.1 coordinate 152,191, forward strand.
TTAACCAAAAAAAAAAAAAAAGACATTGCAAATAGAAAAAAAAAATTGACCTGTGCTTTAGATAATTTTTTTATTGTTAGATTCTTAAACATATCTCACTAACCAAGCTTCTCCAACAGGAGGAAAATTTATGTCAACATTTTCTCGGGGGAAGCAACTACCGACTTCCCAACTGCATCAAAAGCAGCACGCGGAGGGGTGAGCTTCCCTTCTTGCGCATCCTTCTGTCAATTGTCTTATATTTGACATGATCGGTCTTTTACTTAGTGTGTGTTAAGTTTAATTGCTGCTATTCTTTATTTGTCTGAATCAATTTGATCTCTGCAGATATTGGCAGATGCGATGGGTCTTGGAAAGACAGTGATGACAATTGCTCTAGTACTCGCAAAACTGGGCAAGGGTAGCCCTGATGATCAGGATTTTGTCTCAGAAGACGCAGACGAAACTGAATGTATAACAAAAAGAATCACTTATACTGATACAGAAGTATCAAGAAAGGCAAAAGGTGGCACTCTAATTGTCTGTCCTATGGCGTTACTAGGCCAGTGGAAGGTAAGACTCATAAAACAAGCATTGAAATGTCCCTAAATTATTTTTGCCATGTTTTGTATGAAATCTCTGTGAACATATAGGTACCTTATTATCAGATCTTGAAATACTGCTGCAGCTCCAATAACACAAACTCTGTTTTTCTTTTGAATGCTAGGATGAACTTGAGGCACATTCAAAACCTGGTAGCATTTCAGTTTTCGTTCATTATGGCGGGGACAGAAGTAATGATCCTAGAGTGATAGCAGAACAAGATGTAGTGCTGACAACGTATGGTGTCTTGAGTGCAACTTATAAGGCTGTAAGTTGTAACAGATGCTATTTTCAAGTATTGGCATACAGAATTCACTTGACATCATCCGCTTCGCTATTACTGTTATATTAATAACAGCTTTTTTGTTACTCAGGATAAGGAGAATAGCATATTTCATAATGTTGATTGGTACCGGGTGGTTTTGGATGAGGCACACACCATCAAATCCTGGAAGACTCTTGGCGCACAGGCTGCCTTTACTTTATCAGCACATTGTAGGTGGTGTCTTACTGGTACCCCTCTTCAGGTATATTCCACAAAAATTGCAAGATTACTGCTAATTGTTGTCTCATTCGAATTACCAAAGAAAGAAATGCCTGATGTTTTTCGATTTGTATTGATGTAACAATTACTAAATGATGCAGAACAATTTGGAGGACCTCTACAGCCTTTTATGTTTCTTGCACGTTGAGCCATGGTGCAACTGGGCATGGTAAGTTTAGATGAATTGATTCTATCTATTCATTTTGTATATGTATGTTGATGGAGTTATGAAGTTTTCAAATGCCAACTACTATGGCCCTTTTTCTATTTCTGTTAAAAAGTTCGCGTAACTCGACTGAGCTAGTTCCATCTTCCTGTTTGCTCCTAATTTAGGTGGAACAAGTTAATACAACGACCTTATGAAAATGGTGATCAGAGAGCTCTAAAATTGATCAAGGCCATTTTGAGGCCACTGATGTTGAGGAGAACAAAGGATACCAAGGACAAAGAAGGAAGGTGCTAATTCTTTTTTTTTTTTTTTTTTTACAAATCTTCTTTATCCTACTCTGCTTTCAATTGATGCAAATATAGTTTTTTCCCAACACTTATATGTATTCTTATGAAATCAGGCCGATTCTTGTTCTCCCTCCAACCGATATTCAAGTCATTCAGTGTATACAATCAGAAGCTGAACGCGACTTCTATGACGCGCTCTTCAAAAGATCTAAAGTAAGAATAAAAATCTTGAAATTTACCATTTAGTTGCTTTGATTGTGTCTTGCACATTTTACATGAAATGATCGTTGTTGCTTATGGAAATTTTGTTTTTGGTGAATAAACCAGGTTCAATTTGATCAGTTTGTGGCACAAGGAAAAGTTCTTCACAACTATGCTAACATTCTTGAATTGCTACTAAGATTGAGGCAGTGTTGCAACCATCCTTTCCTTGTGATGAGGTTAAAATGAGTCTCAATCCAATAAACTTGCTATAATCTAATCTATGTTGCTCAGACCCTTAAAAAAAATGCTGTTGCAACTATGTCAGATCCTTTAAAACTGCATAGCTTTTGGAGGATCCGGCACACACTTGGCTATATTTTTGAAAAGTCCTAGTCCGAGCAACATAGAATCTTAAAACATAGCTTGTTAGTTTCTTCTGATATCTAACACACTATATATATTTGCTTGTAAATGCGCAGCCGAAGTGATACACAAGAATTTGCAGACTTAGACAAGCTTGCAAGAAGGTTTTTGGAAACAAATCCTGATTCATCAACACAGAAAGCACCTACACCAGCATATGTAGAAGAAGTTGTTGAGGGAATTCGTAATGGCGAAAATACGGAATGTCCCATATGCCTTGAGTCAGCAGATGACCCTGTGCTAACACCATGTGCCCACAGAATGTGCAGAGAATGCCTTCTTTCAAGTTGGAGAACTCCAGCAAGTGGACTTTGTCCAATTTGTAGGCAAATGCTGAAGAAATATGAGTTAGTCACATGTCCTTCTGCTAATCGGTTTCGAATTGATGTTGACAAGAACTGGCAAGAGTCTTCAAAGGTCTCAAAGTTGATGGAATGCTTGGAGTCTATAAGAAAAACTGGTGAAAAAAGCATTGTTTTTAGCCAATGGACCTCATTTCTTGATCTTTTGGAGATTCCACTTAAGAGAAAGAAAATTGGATACTTGAGGTTTGATGGAAAGTTGGTGCAGAAATATAGAGAAAGGGTCTTGAAAGAGTTCAGTGAGACTAATGAGAAAACAGTAAGTATTACCCATCATCTAGGTTGCTCGGACTTTTCAAAAAAATGTTGCCGGGTGCGTTCTGATCCTCCAAAAGTAGTACACTTTTGAGGATCCGACACGGTTGTGACAATATTTTTAGAGAGTTGAGCCACATTGGTACCATAATTACGTTGCTCAGACTCCAAAATGTTGTCGCACCAAGTGATGGATCCTCCATGCACTATTTTGGTGGATCTGATTGACATTCGATGACATTTTTGCAAGAGTTTGAGCAACATAAATACCAATACACTAGGCTGATTCTTGAATCTTTTGCTCAACTTTTTTTAAGCATTATTTTAAAAAAAAAAAATTTGAATGTCTTCAGATTTTGTTAATGTCACTAAAGGCTGGAGGTGTGGGCTTGAACTTAACAGCAGCTTCTAATGTCTTTCTCATGGTAATTCTATGTACTTTTTTGTTTTGGTTATTGTTTATTTTCACTTTTGTTTTCATACTAATGTTAATGTTCTCACATTAAATTATTGCAGGATCCATGGTGGAATCCTGCAGTTGAGGAGCAAGCAATAATGAGAATTCATCGTATTGGTCAAAAGAAAACAGTTCGTGTTAGAAGGTTCATTGTTAAGGTAAAAGATTCCTCATTAAAGAACTGTCACTTTTAGGTAATTTTCTTGATTAAACACTTGATAGATTTAACAGAATCCTAAGTTTACTGTAAACTGCAATTATAGTTACAAATAGGTTGTGGCAAGGGATTAAATTGAATCCTTTTGTTGGAAAATTATGCTACGTAAATATGGTAACAATAGTTCCTCGTAGTTATACATGAGCTGTTGGATCCTCCTGAAATAAAAGAAGGTTCATGCTCACTTACAAAAGGAGTTCAAAAATCATTTTACACTACAAGTTTAAATTTTAGGTGTAACATTTTAGTATATTTTGAATTTCTTGTATGAATTCTTGATTCTGCCACCGTTGATAAGTACTTTGTTAAATAGTCCAAGTGCTTATTCGGACACCACCATTATTATTATTAAAAAAATATATATATATATATCAAAGATGTGAGACGTGACATAGTATTAAAGCAGCACTTATTCATTGTGCATCACTTGTCTATTTCCATAAAACAAGAGTATATCTCAAAATCTCTTTACAACTTTGTGTTTAACAGTTTTGTTTAATTTTGTTTTTTAGTTTATATACATATTATTGATTTGTCTTTATTGTCAATGGGGTATATATAGGACACAGTGGAAGAAAGAATGCAACAAGTCCAAGCAAGAAAGCAAAGGATGATAGCTGGAGCTTTGACTGATGAAGAAGTGAGGTCTGCTAGACTTGAAGAACTCAAGATGCTCTTCAGATAATTGGTTTTAATATATTGCAAATTTCCAATTATATATATTTAATTGGATGTTAAATTAGTGAAAAAATGAGGAAAAAGGAGAAATCAATGCCCAAGGGTGGATAAAATTGTTTTTGTATAGTTACAATTGTTCCACCTGAATTTTTGGAAAGTCTTTTGGAAGTCACAAAGCAAGATATCTTCTTGCTGTCTATGCTTAAGTTTTGTATATTTTTCACGTGTCAATCTTGTATGATCAAAATGATAATTTTAATCTTGAAGAACTCATAAATATTTGGGCAGAGTCGAATTTTTTTATTATAGTCGCGCAGAAGGTAATCAGGTCACACCCCCTATCACACCCCAACTTTGGTGAGGTATGATGGCACTTGGTACAGCTGGGGTGATCGCGACCGAATGTAACTAGCATCCTCTATGTCCAACAAGGCCAACGAGGCCAACTTTGTAAACATGATGTCATTTGTAAGTGAATATTGGGCCATCTAGGCTAACATGTAACTCTGGGAACAACGACCCATAATATACACATATGCAAAGGCCTACGGGGCTGACAAAACTATTGTCAAGGCGTGACTAAACTGTACACATGAATTGTCTGCAATTCTTTTAAGAACATGACCAAAGTATATAAGTCGGGATAGGGCCCCCGATGTATCCATAATACAAAAGTACATATACAACCTTGACTCGACAACGCTCCAGGAAGAAATGGAGCTCACCAATCCAAAATTGTGCTCTGGAGGTAATCTACTGCGGATGGTCCTTACCTCGCCTGTCTAACCCTGCGTGGCATGAAACACAGCGCCTCCAAATAAAGGGACGTCAGTACGAATAATGTATGAGTATGTAAGGCATGGAACATAATGCAATAAACATATGTCATAAGAGGAAAGAGTAAGAATGTAACCTGACACCTTTGCCTTACCGAAGCAGTCTTAATATACAAGTATAGATATATATATCTACCCTCATACTCTTAAAATCTCAGCTACATCCATATACAATGCTATGGCTTGATTAGCTTATTATTTTAACGTTATTTGACCTTGTGTTGTGGAACGTGCAACCCGATCCAAGTCCTCAATACACGTGTTGCGGCGCACAACCCGATCCATTTTCAATGCATGTGTTGCGGAACGTGCAACCCGATCCATGTATAATGCATGTGTTGCGGAACGTGCAACCCGATCCATATATCATGCATGTGTTGCGGAACGTATAACCCGATCCATATGTAATGCATGTGTTGCGGAACGTGCAATCCGATCCATCATCAATCCACATAAAGTACTATCACAATTCTATTTAACTTCTCTAACGTCAAATAAATATGCGAGTACATAGAGATCTCTCGGGAAGTATACATAAACAATCAGGAGGTTATATGGTTATTTGTATATCACCGAAAAGTTCATAACCTATATATAATCGTTTCGCAATCGACAACCTTCCAGTTATAAATAGTACTTTAACAATTTAATTTATATGATGGTATTTAATTGATCACAAAATTTTAAAAATAAAAATGACTTTGGAACATTAAAATCTAAATCCATAAAAAAGTTTCAAACGTGTGGATATTATTAAATGATTTTCACCCCCAACTTTGCTTTAAAATAAACCCCCTCACTCCCCAACTTTGAACAATAAATATTCTCCCCCCTTTATCCTAATTGACTTTTTTAAAATGGAGTCTTGTGTATTTAACCTAGCCGATGGACCCCCTGGTTTTAACTGACAGAGTCCGTCGGTTTTTTTTTGTGCCTAGATACTATTTTCTGACATTATCAAGTCTGTTAGTTTTTCCTCAGTTTTGCACTATAACCGATGGACGTCCATCGGTTTTGTTCTATCTTTTAGCTGTGTGTACCTCTAAACAGTAGCGGATTTTATCAAGGGCATTCGAATTCATATAATCTATATATTAAGAGTGTTCAATATGTAATATATGTCTATAATACGTAATAATTGACATGCCTACACGGTATAATTTTTCGGTGAAGGGTGTTCGGTTAAACACCCTTGCCGGGCTGTGGCTCCGCCACTGCCTCTAAATATGAGTTCTCGCTCATTTCCTCTTTTTTTTTTCCATAGTTCCAGTCAAATTTAACAAATAAAGTTTGATGAATATTTTGCCGGAGACTGAAAGTGTTAACTTTTGGCCAACTTAAAATACCAAACTGTTAAGTGCATACTTAAGGGACTATGTCTAACCCACCCTCATAGTTAAGGGACCATTTTTGTTAACTTGTGACAAACTTAAAGAATCAAAACTGTTAAGTGCTTAGTTAAGGGACTATTTTGAACCAACCCTCATAGTTAAGGGACCATTTATGTCGTTTTCTCTAAAAATGGAATCCAATATTACTGATTTCATTCTAAGTCCACCTTAATTATCTTTTGATATTCTTCTTTACCAGGATTAAGCCTATTGCTTTTTCTAGTTAGTTTTTCTTGTAACAATCACGGTAAAAAAAAACAGAAATGAGCACAGAGATTCATTGCTAATCTGTTGTAAATAGCCTGTACGGCCGTATCCAATATTTTTTTTAATAATCCATCACTATATATGATTAGCGATAACTTCTTAATGTTTAATGACTGAATTTACGGGTCGCTTATTTTTATTTTTTATTTTTTGCAAGTGAATAATATTTCTGAGTGAGAACAATTACTAATTGAGGACTAAGGTAGATGAATACTTTTACTTCTCATAAACGTAAAAATTACACCTTGTAATTATTCTTTAAGGGAATTTACCAACGTTGATAAATATGCAGTAAAGATTTTGGATTTAAGTCACGTCGAACTTCTAATATACGATGTACTATGTGTACTTAGATACCGTAAACAAAAATTAGAATAATACGTCTAATATATATTATGCACCCGATCTTTAAAAAAAAAAGATTCAGAATGACAACAAGATAATTTATTCGAATATTATCGTTATCTGAATAATTTTAGCATATTGCTGCATTATTGTTAAAAAGAGAAAAGTGTCTTAATTACTTTAACTAGAACTTTCCTTTTTACATTTTAGTCAAATACCATTGAAATGGCATCTGCTTGACCTTCACCTTAATTAATTAACCTTCATTCTTTCCTCGTCCCCTAGAATTTCTTCCATCAATACATATGCTTATATCTTCTTTCACTCAATGGAGATTTTCCATAATTTGCAGTGGTAGCAGTAGTAATACGCAATGAGCATTATTTTTGTTGGAAAAATTGCGATAAAGAGTATACAATCGCACATAATTGATAAAAATAAAGGACATAAGAGTTAACGTGGTTTTGTCAAAATGCATACTGTCTTTAGACAACATATAGAGAAAATTGTTTGTTTGTTTTTCCCACAACTTGCGTTTGGCCTAGGGCCCTCACATTAAAATTATATGTATCATTAGCGTAAGAAATTTCTAAGCCATCATATCATCTTTACAGATTGTCTTAACATGTTGTAGCAGACAACCTGTCTTATCTTCAAGACTACAAATCTTAACATTTTGACTTACCTGTAGATATCCTTAGCTGACATGACGGTATAAAAACTCTTTCCACAAGCGGTGTATGTAACTTAAACGGAATAATAATATAGAGTTCCTCTTTTATAAGAAAAGATGGGTGAGAAAAATAATTCATAGTAAAGATAAGATCTTAGACCATATATGAAAACCCATGCTCAAAATATTCTAATTTTCGACACAGGATTGTCGGTAAAAAAAGTTCACTGGATTCAAGTAGAAAGTTTTCTTGGACGTATCAATAAGTTAAACTCATACAATGAGCTGTTTCATGCCACAAATAGATTCGAACACTCAAGATATTTGTTGGACATGCAGATTCGCATCTCTTACGACCAACACATTCCTCTGTTTATGGAGCGGAAGGAATTTGTTTAGCCTTGCAACTATTTCAAAGTATCATTTCTAATATATCGATGAGGTCACAAGTCGTTTCATACAAGAAATTAAAACTGACGATGTACATAAATACTTGGATGAGAATAATTCACATATTATTTATCCAAAATAATTCTAAAGAAGGACAATCTTAATAAATTTTAAGATTGTTTAGCTTTTTCTTCTCGTAAAGATTGTTTGTGGGATATTTTATGGATCATCTCCTCAAACTTCTTTCATATTGCAGAAAAAGAAAAAAAAATCTCACCAGCAATCACACTCAAGACATAGTATTGATTTTATTGTAATCTTCCACAAATTAACATACATTCGATCCACAATTAAAGGATTATATAGTCACATCCAATTAGATATTTTAAATTTGTTATGTATGACCTGGATCATACTCATTATTTTGTGTTAGTTTCTTTTTCCTTTTTATTTTATTTTTTATTTTCCCCTAATATTGCATCATAAATATTCAATTAAGTCTAATATTTGACCATTCCTTCATTCCAGAAAGAAAAATACTCGGAATAGTTCAATTTGTACAAACATTTTCAAAATGAAAATGTAGTATTCGCATCCAATAGGTCCAAGTCAAACTCTTAATTTATATGGTTGACACACAAAAAAGGTCTTTTTCATAAATAAATAAATAAATAAAAACCTGGCGATTGAAGAACCCACAAGGTAATGAATAAAACAAGAAAGATGATACCATATGCATCTACGGGTATATGGTGGGATGATTGGGATCTCTCCACCTTTAATTAAATGCTCAGATTTAAGCCCTGTCATTAAAGATTGAAATTTCTAGTAAGGAGCAGTTCCCTCTTTCATAGGTTCTACAGCGAGCGAATTTAGATTAACTGGGGTCAGTGGGTTCTGGATACATAAGGAATACAACAAAAATAATTAAATCTCAATCCCAAACAAATTGAGGTTTGAATATATGAATCCTCAACTGATCATATTATTCCTTTTAATTTCGTCTTAGACCAATATTACACTGAATAAGTTCTGAATACCGAATGATTATATAAGGAACAAAATAAGAAGAAAAAAAGATGAGGGGAAATGGGAAGGTAACTAAAAACTTAAAAAGTACAAAGTTTAACCTCCCTTTCTTGTCATCTTTGGCTCTTCTGCTCCAAGAAACTCCTCTAGCACAGGAATATCAAAACACTCGAACTCAATATCTTCATTTCCTTGACCAGTTGATGAATTCCGATAGTTACAATAAGGAGGATCATTGAGCTTAGAATAATACTCATCCCCTTAGGTTAAATGCTGCCTTGTCATAGGCCCTCGCCGCGTCCTCAGCTGTGTCAAACGTCCCGAGCCACTGGCGAGCGCCTTGCCTCGTGGGGTCACGTATCTCCGCTGCGAATTTGCCCCATGTACGCCTCCGGACGCCTCGATATTTGATTTCATCCTTCCCTTTGTTGCCATTTTCTATCTCTTGCATGGCCTTTTTTCCCTTAGAAGAAGAAGAAGAACTACCCTCCATATAGCCTTTTTTTTCTTCTCAAGTACTTATGTTTGAGATTTCAAATTTGGAGGCACACTACACTTACATTGTTTTGGGACATGTCAATGTCTATTTATATAGAGCTTATGGTAAGAAATTGTGACTCTTAAGATTTTACGATGTATATAATTTAAACTGTAACTTATATTTTACTACTGTTTTATATTGGGTATCTAGAAAAAACTTCCTTTGCATGGAAGTCTCTTCAAAGATGTCAAAGAAATTCGATAGTTATTCTACTAAATCTAGTATTCTTATATTCGAAGAGAGATAGTTGATGCAACTTTTCACTGCTAAAACTGTATACCGATGTTGAAAACTTTTTCTTGGAGATAGATTTTGTTGATCAGCATAACAGTGAAGTTGCATGAACATTGTAAGGTGTGTAATATTCTTTTTGGATGATCAGTAATATTTTGGATAAGATTCTTATGATCTCCTTGGATCTTACTTTAGGAAGATTTGTCTTCTCAACTAAACTTAAAGGCCTAATATATAAAAGGAATATAGTTTATACTTTTCAAGAAAATTTAACTATGTAACAAGAAATAATTACACCCTATGTTAATTAGGGCTACAATGCTATAAAAATTTACCCATTTTTTCAAAATTTTATAAAAAATGACCCACTCCCTCCCCCTCTCTCTCCACCCACTCCCTTATTCTTCCTATCTCTTCCTCCACCACACAAATTACTATCTTTTTAAGATATTGATACTAATTAACATAAATTCAAATTCCAACATTAAAATGGACGAGCCAGTGCAGAGCATTGAAGAGCTAGTCTGCATTTCTCTCTTACTGCATTTGACTGTTAACTCGATCACTATTCTTTCAATATAATGTGGGCATCAGACAATAATTATAATTCACAACATCAAGGTTTATAATTAGAGATACAATTTAATTTCAATAATTAATTTCTTATGAAATACACAAATATTAGCAACAATACTTGGAGTAATTCATTTTTTTAAATACAAGCCAAGTACATGACAAAGCTCAATTTTGACATTTATAGAGTTCGAAGTTGTCTTTAATTTGATTCGAGGAGGTTGAATTTTTTGAATAGAATCTGTTGTTTGAAGCTAAAGATGTGATTATCCATTGATTTAACATGAACAAGAAGCAGAAACTCCATAAGCGGCCCTTGTTGAAGCTCGAAACTTCAAAGTTTGAAATGGGTTTTCCATAAATAAGCTCCATTTTAAGTGGGTATTGTTGCAAAAGATCGGGTACGTATTGAGGAACCTAAATCTGAAATTTAGGGTGATGTCGTGTAGCTTTTGAGGCATTTTGGATGGATTTGGTGCTTGCCTTCAAGGAAGAAGACGAAATTAGTTTTTGTATAATAGTGTATAATATTGTATATGAGTGTATATGGGTATATGGGTTATAATATTTTATATGGGTGTATATAGGTATATGGGTTATAATATTGTATATGGGTGTTTATGTATATAAGCGTATAAATATGTATACACCTTCAAACACCTATATACATAATATACTTGTCTTTCGTATATAAGTGTATAGTCTTTTTTTTGTATAAAAGCGTTTTTGGGTTAAAAGCTTTGCAATGTAAGTTTTGAGCTATTTCTTTGCAATGTAAGTGAGCAAATTAATAATTATTGTGTTCCAGCAGAGGCGGGCGCAGGATTTTTAGTTTATAAGTTCTGAACCTGCAACCTTTAATTTGTTACCAATTGTTTCACACGTCTCCTTAAGAAATATCAATTAGGAGGGGTATTAGACTAACTTTACTCTTAATTATCATATTTCACCACAATAAGAAATCAAGCATTACGACAGGGGTTGTTGGAGATCGCAACATTAGAGGGAAGAGATGAGGCAGCGGAAGGATCAGAATCGATGTCTGATACCATATTAAGCTGCACTTTAGAGAATAGAAAGACTTGTATTCTTCATCGATCGATTTACACACACTAATACATCAATATATAGAGTACAAAGAGAGGGTACGATTCAACATAAACTCAAATACCAACTAATAGATAATAGAGAGTCGTCCTAGAGAGCTTCTAACTATTGGGAGTTGCTGGAGATATTCTGGTGTCAAGGTAATAGCTATGACTAGTCATCGACTTTCGGAAAAGAGTAAAAGAATGAGACTTATTATGGGACTTACAATGCATTACAGGCAGACAATAGAATCGGTCCAATAAGGCTAAACCGGCCCGGCCCGCTTCAATATCTACATGGGCCTAACGCATCATTTGTGGTTCAAAGAAGGGAGGCACAATTACCGCTTGACTTCTCCAATTCTCTACATTTGCTTTCCAACCTTGTACAATCCACCAAACAATCAATCAAGTTAGTAGGTGTTTGGACATAGATCTAATTAAAACTTGGAAAAATGAGTTTTTGTTACACGATTAGTATATATTTTTGAAGGATACGATACATGTGCAATAACTTTTTTGAAGAGTGCAAACAATATAACATCAGCGGGCGTATATAACTTAAACTCTAATATTAATTACTTAAAACTCTAATATTAATTACTTACCAATGGTGGGATCAGCTCCATGCAGTTTAAGTTCTCTATGCTCTTGGGAAATTGCACAAAAACTGCAACAACTATGCACTACATTATCTTTGCATGCTTCCTTTGGCAAACCTGATAATTTTCTCAGTTTTGATTTGTAAAGAAATCCATAACCAGCTTGGCACCCTATTGAGCACAGCAAGAAGTAAATTGTGGTCGCTGCTATACAAGCTGCAAATGAAAAAATAAACGAGAGAAAATAAAGGGCTAAAATTCACAAATAGACTGATCGGGAGGATGGTCTTCACAATTTGAATTTTTTTTTTTTTTTTATTTTTTTTTTAAACATTTCAATCTTGTTGACTATATAGCAGTCACAATTATAAATAAACAGTCTCATGATTATTTGTCTGGGCAGTACACACTGCTCCCTCGCGACCCATATTCTAATCAAGAAACTAAAGGCCCTTACTGAAAATAGGTACCTAAACTATGACCGAGACTACTTTCACCCACGTCATTGAAAAACAGCCATTATCCTTGAATTACATATTTCACAAGTAAATCTTCAATATAGAGTTTCACTAGTGAAATTTGGAACTTCAGGATAATGACTGTTTTTTCCAAGAAGGTGCCGAAAAGTGGCAAGCGAACGTTATTTTTCAAAATAAAGATATTAACAAGATTACGAGGAAGATGCATGACATTTTGTTAGACATATTAAAATCTACATGGCATAACTAACTATGGTACATATTTATATTTAGTAGCTATAGTTTAGATTAATTACATCTTATAGCTAAGAGTAGTATGATAAATACAATTAATAGCTATATATATATATATATATATTTAAAGTAGAATACTCTCTTATTATTATTATTATTTATAATTTTTTTTAATCTTACTGCTTCTGCTCCTTCTGCTCTCAGCCGCCGGAGCTCCGGCGAACGAGCTCCGGTCATCTTCTCCGGCGAGCGTCCTCCGGGGACGGCTTCTCTCTCTTCTCCCTCACTGACGGCGACGGCTTCTTGTTCGTCCGCTAAATACATATAATGTAAGGTATTAAGACCCACATATATACAAAGAGGGGGTAAAATTACATCGGATTCTTTGATGAGACGATAGTGAAATTACATCGGATTCTTTGATGAGACGAAGGTAGTCCCAACTTAGAACAATTTTGTAGAAGCGTAGACTTAAAGATTCTTCATCAAGCTTGTTCTTGTCCACTGCCATCTGAGAAGAAGGGGAATGGTAATTGCCCTTCAAGTGGCTGTGGGTTTAGGGAAATCCGACCAGTAGAAAATTGCAGGGTTTTAGGGGAAGGAAGAAGTGTTTCTTTTATGAGTGTATGCATTAATTTTTTAGCATACGATCCAGTGTTTGGGGTGTATTTTATTTCTTGTATTCAGTATTTGAGTGTATTCGTTAATTTTTAGTGCAAAAATGTGTTTGAGGTGTATTTTTGTTTCTTGTATTTTGAAGGATATTTTTTTATATACAACCAATTTTAAATACAATAAAGTGAATACAGTGTGAAAATAGCTACAAATGAATACGGCTGAGTCAAATACATTTGACTTGAATACAACTTAGTTAAATACATCTATCTTGAGTACATCGAAATTTGACTTGAATACAACGAAATTTAACTTGAATATACCAAAATCTGACACAGCAGAATTTTTTAAATACAATCCGAATTTTGAATACAATCTACTGTAGCGCGCGAATACAATCCTCGTAGCGCGCTCATCGTAGCTACGAAATGTAATTAGCTAAAGTGTAGCTATGCTTAAAAAATAACCCCAAAATGTAGTCATTTATGTAAGTTTCCCTATTAAAAGGGAATGTACTATTTCACTTAATTAGGACTGAGAAGGAGCAGAACAACATGAAAATTATATTAACCATGGTCCTATAACAAGATCGATGCAGTATATATATATAGAGAGAGAGAGAGAGAAAGAGAGAGAGAGAGAGAGAGAGAGAGATAGATAGATAGAGAGAGAGAGAGAGAGAGAGAGAGAGAGAGAGAGAGAGCGCTAGTGTAAGCACTTAGTTTGTATGTTAAGTTTTCATGGCCTACACCTCTTTTTTTCCCACCCGTTGTCCGATATTGCTTTGGAATTTGACTTATTTGGACTCGTATCAAAAAATCTCACTTTCGCAGTAAAGTCCTGCCAAAGATGACTCCATTCTCAAGACTCAGACATGAAACCTTAAGTTAAAAATAAAAGGACACTTACCACCCCGCCACTTAAGTCTTAAGCGTCACTAACCCAAAAAAAAAAAAAAAAATGACAAGGAAAGAAGAGTAAACTTACATGTTTCTCCTTTTGATATAATCTCAGCATTCTCCCTCATGGTGAGGCAAGCGAAAAAACAAGTAGCCACACCTTCAAATAATCAAGAATATTTAGCAAATTAAAAAAAAAGAAAAAGGAAATGAAGATGTTTTAATTTATTTAAGAAAAATGAAATTTGCAATGATGAAACACACACACACAAAAAACATACAGTTCATGGGATCATCAAAGCAATCACAAAGACCACTTGACCATTGCATCTCTGTTAAATCTGCTGTTGATGGCATCTTGCAAAGCCAAAAAAAGAATGTAAGAAACTTTTTAATTTGATGGTATCTCTTATTTTTATATTAAGATAAAGAAGGTTTAATTTAGGTCAAAATTTAATGACATCCAATTAATTAAGCTACATTTCTTCCCATATCTATTCGTATAGGTGAACCAAATCGTTCAGCTCTACCACTATTAATAAGGAGCTATAGCCAACTCTATGAAGGATTATTCAAATGAAACTAAAGATTGTACAGACACAATACACTTTATCCCTTATAGATTAGGTAAGAATTGCATAACATCACATAAAATGAGACGGAAGGAATAATCCATTTTCTGATCGTATTAGATATTGTGATGGCTCTAGGAAGTAAAGGATGGGGGACAACTAGGACTAGAGAGAGTAGGGGTAGGTTTACATTAATGATTACTTTATCAATTTTAATTTATGTGACACTATTTTATTGTTAATCAGTTAAAAAAATATTGACATTTTTTTGAATTTGAAAACTATTAACGTTATATGTACACTTGTCATTTATCCTTGCTGAGAAATTTTTATGGCCACACAGATATTACGATGCACGTTTAAGGCCACAATATTGAATATAAAGTGTATTGTGCATTTGAATGAAACTAAAGATTTTGCACAATATTGAAGAGCACTAGGAATCTTGAAGTTAATTCTTGAAAGATTGATGTTGATGATCTAGCTCCTCCAAACATTCTAGTGATGTTTTGGTGTAGTTTATTTTGTTATCACAATAATATACACTTGCAGCTGTTATGTATGGTGCCTTCATACTGTAAAATGTTATTGGCAGAGTCAAAGGCGGATCCAAGGTTCGAACATTATGGGTTCAAATTCGGAATTCTATTACAATCCATTTGAGAATGATGGAGCCAGAGGCGGATCCCTACAGATTATGTATTCATAAATTTCTATCACTAAAATAGAGAAATGGCGCGCTAATATATATTGTATCGAGGTGAAAAGAGATCATGAACCCGACATTGTTCATTCATGGGCTTCTCTAATACAAATGGGTCACTTCAAATAGGTTCATTAATGTTTCAGCTCAGAATACGATTAATCCAGCATAAGCTACATGAGCCTTTTTTCTCGCCTTGTATATGCTCCTGATGTGATCTTATAGTATATACATATAGTTAAATGAGAAGTACTACTTAAATGAGATAAAATTGAAGTGGAAATAGAGATCAATAAATATATTGTCTATCTTAAGCTAAATATATCATCTTACATTAGAAAAATAGAACCAATGAACAAGAGAGAAAAAGAAAGCAAAATAGACGAAAAGGTCACAAAGAGTGGAATGCTTCCTTCGTCTTTCCTCAATATCATCCCTTCGATTATAGGATAATTCACCATCAAGATGAAAAATGAGAGGAGCACTTGACCAAAAAAATCAATAAATCTCCCTTCAAAAATCACTTTTCCAATTCCCCAAATGAAGGAAATCATATTCAATATGACTAATGTAACCAAAGGGACTATTACCATTTTAGATGCTTGAAAATCATAAATTCCCATTTGGTATCTCTTCAATCTTTCATCATCAACAACTTTATTTGTTGGCAAAAAACTTGCTTTTCTAAAGCCAATTAACTTCAAGATTGCATCCAAAGTTCCATAGAAATAAGCTGTTATTGACTTCATCATCCATACCCTCCATTCATTCCACCATGTTCTCATTGTTCCTCCAGTGTGGATAACATCCCATAAGTGTTTGGAAAGTGTTGACAAGAAAAGAAAAGAATATACAATGAACCATGGACTTGAGACCTGTGAAAAATAATATGGTTTCTATCAAAGTCTAGTTGAATTTGTGTTTAAGTTATATGTACTGATAGTAAACAAAATCTTTCACTTTCAGGTCACATAAAAGATAACGGTAATAAGTTCAGGTTTTATGGAATGAAAGATAAAAAGTTTCACGGAATCAAGTCGCTTATTAGGCAAGTGCATGCAAATTTCTTGATTATATGCGGGCAAATTTCTTGATTATAAGCATTAATTGGAACTCTAATGAAAATGGTAACTAACATGTTATTACAGGGTAAATTCGATGATAGTGTAAGAAATATATACATTCAGCGTTTGTACCTTAAATCCAACATACTTACTTACCCAACCTGGGGTTTACTTAAAACCATATCAACTTACCATGGTTAAACGACTTAATGAGGTGAGAATGTTATACTAATTAACCATGATTAAGTGGTAGAAGTATTATGTGCAAACACGTGTCATGTATCTATTGTTTTTGTATAAAACCGGATGCATGTAAGTTTTTATCAAATATTACTAGTTTACTACAGGTAACCATTCACAGAAAGTGGAATTACAAACTTGTGGAAAATAAAGCATCTGGTTACCTGCTACGACGCGATAAGATCATACACCAATCAATTAAAAATACTTTGCCTTTGTCAGCATATATAAGTTGTATCCCGTAATTCTTATATGTTGTTCGGACTCTCAAAAATTATTGCCATACCCGTGTCGGATCCTCCAATGATACATTATTTTTGGAGGATCCAAGACGTACCTATCAACATTCTTGAAGAGTCCGAACAACATAATAAGGTTAATAATTTATCTTACCTTAGGGTAAATGGGAATGCCATTCAGGAGACAAAGCTGAGGAATGATAGCCAAAATCCAAGCTGGAAAGCAATAGAGAGGCTGAGCAGCAAGGTAAGCATAACACATGCATTCAAGAAGAGGCATTCTTGATTTCAAGCCATAGATGAGTGGACAAAATCTTGAGAATAAAACTTCAATTACACCAGAATTCCATCTTGTGCCTTGAACTAATGTGTCATTCAAATTTGTTGTTGCACTGCCTAAAAATGCTGGACTAGTGGGGTTGTAAAAGACAGATTTCCAGCCTTTGCAATGCAAGATGAAACCTGTGAAGTAGTCTTCGACCACTGAATGGTACATGAATCCAATCTATATAATGAAGCCAATCAAAGTTAGAACAAATATGATAGAATGAAGATTTGATTAATTAAGTTATGCTAGAGGTGGAAAATTAAATAAGACTTTTATTTTTTTTTAAAGGCAGAATAGCTTGGGACCCCCGTGAACTTGTCGATTTTTATTCGGTGTACACCTAAACTATGCGTTAGCTTAATTACCCCCCTGAACTTGGTAATATGATAGTCTCGACCCCCCTAGACGCTGATGTGGCAAAGAGCGTGAACACACTTTCTTTTAGGCGCGTGGATGGGTCAAAAATCGAAAAATCATCTTCGAAGTAGAGTATTTTTCAACTATTAATCGTCATATAATCAATATAATGATTTATTTTTTCCAATTGTGTTTCTTTTTGGTTTTTCTTAATAATCATTACATATTTTATCTCAATTGTATTTTTTTCTTTTTAGATATAATGATTATTTATTTCAACTATGTATTTTTTTCTTTTTTTGGATCCAAATCTAAATAACTTAGTTGAAACTCTAGTTATTTTAGCCAAATAAAAAGAAGGTTTAGCAAAAGTAATGAAGTTTAGACGGTGCATTTTCTACAAAAAAAAATTGTGCATTTTCTACAAAAAAAAAATTGTGTATTTTTCTTTTCATGCAATTACTATTTATTTCAACTCTGCATTATTTTTTTGGGGTCAAATTCTTAAAATATTTGGTTGATATTTTATTTATTTCTTTTTAGATACAATGATTATTTGCTTTAATTGTGTATTTTTTCTTTTCCTGGCCAAATATATAAAAATAACTTGATTAGAATATCATTATCTTTAGCCAAATAAAAAAAAGTATGGTCAACATATTGTTGTTTCAAGTTCTTTTTTTTACAGATTCGGCCCGAAAAAGATGATCTAAATAATTGGTGAACTTAAAAAGGTGAAAAATATATATTTTATCCTTAAAAAATGCCACATGGACAAAAAAATCCATGTGGTAGCGCGTGTGTCATACATCAAGGGGTTGTCAGCGTCTAAGGGGGTCGAGACTATTATATTACCAAGTTCAAGGGGGTAATTAAGCCAACGCATAGTTTAGGTGTACACCGAATAAAAATCGACAAGTTCAGAGGGGTCCCAAGCTATTCTGCCTTTTTTAAAAAACTTTTGAAACTTTTGTTCTAAAACAAGCCATAGGTACTTGACTTGCTATAAATCATCTTCAAAATGTAAAATGTGAAGTTTAAAGTTTTTTTTTTTTTTTTAAATATGAAAAGCTATCTCTATTTTTGGGACAAACTAAAAAAGAAAATGCATAATGTAAATTGGGACAAAAGGAGTAGCATATCTAAGAACGAATTCGAAAAGTATTTCTTCCTTCCTTATATGCCTGCCCAATAAATTACGTCACTTCAATTAAAATGGAGGGAGTTAATAGAGTTGTAATTATTGACTTGCCTGTTCTCCCCATTGTGAATCCTGTTCATAGGTGCAAGAGGCTAAAATTTTTGCTTCTTGGATCTTATTGTCAGCAAATTCCTTATGCTTAGTGCTTGTAAGAGTATTTAGGAACTCATTTGAGGAACCAAAACACTTCTTCATCTCACTAAGATCCATAGCTGATTAAAAAGTTAAAGAATTGTAATTACTACAGAGTTTATAGGAGATTTTTTTTTTCAAGGGACAAATTAAATGCCCAAAAATTTATTAGGGAACATTTTTATAATTTGAGCAATACCTTTGTGCGTAGCATTCCCATATACAGCCTTCCTCTTCATATAAAAGCATGTACCAGACAACATAGGTCCTATAAGCCCATCCATCCCTGGCCACTTGACCTAATATATATATAGTAACAAATCATTTTTTTGGTTATACATCAAGTGTATACACACACCCTATTAGAAATCTGCAGATTTTTCACGGATTTTCCCATCAAAATATCGTCATAAATTTGGGATTTTCAATAGAAATTCGTCGAAAATAGTTTCCGTAAAGCACATTTTCGACGGATTCTGTAAAATTACGTTTGTTTCTAGTAAAAGAATGTGCTCAAAACATAATAATCGATCCATTGAGCTTTTTCTTATACTCAAAAGAGGTTGACTACTGAAACATAGAACAGTTGCATAACAAGACTATGTAATTAAATTTCATATCCTTTCGACAAAACTTGTTCTTTTATACTCCCTCTGTCTCTGGTCCACAAATATAATTAGTTGTTTGCCTATGTTTAAAAAATATTTGACGTTTCAGAAAAGCACCCTTAATTATTCCAATTAATAGTGTGTTACTTAAGTGAGACCTTTAAGGAGAGATAAAGGGCAGTTTAGACAAATATTTTATGTTAAGGCTATCAAATGTGTCGGATCCTCCAAAAACTGTGCATATTTGGAGGATCTAGTATGATTACGACAACATTCTAAAGAGTCGGAACAACATAACTTGTAATAGCAAGTTACTTACTGTTTTTACTAGATAATCCATTAATGTCTATCAAGAAATTTACCTCTCATTAGTTTATGTAAGTAACCTGATTTTATAAATATTTTTACTCCGTCAGTGCATAGAACTTATTAAATCATATAGATATGAACAACTTACCACAAAAACAGCTCTCAAGGCAGAATCATAAATATCATTCTTGCTAATGTTGTGAAATCTTTGAGGAAATTGAACAAATGCAAGTGAGGGAGAGATTTTGGGATCAAGGTGAAAGCACATTGCTTGTCTAGCTGAAGAAGGATCATTGGAGTGCATATCACAATCCAACATTAATATGTAAGGGGAGTTGCTTATTATCCCAGATACTCTAAGCTGCACAAAAAAAAAAAAAAAAAAAAAAAAAAACATTAATTACTCTTTGTCACATTTTTAAGAAAATATAAAAAAAGAACTAAGAAAAATGAAACAAGTTAATACTGGAGTAATCTTTATTGGTTCTGCCTCCCAATTTTCTTTATGAAAAGTTTTTAATCGCAAGATCAGGAAAAACAATTGGTCTGAATCTCTTGCGGGAATGATATGAAAGATAAAAGGGCAGTACTGCAGTGCATGAAGCATCTCGCATTTACACAAGGTCGCCGGAGAAGGGCCACACCTAAAAGGGTAAAATGGCAACCTACCCTGACAAAAGCATTAGTGGGTGTTGGTTGGAACCCATGATTCTATAAGGAATAATTTGGAGAATCTAAAACCAAAATTAGTGGCATTTGCTAGCAACAACATAACAAAGATCTTCAGAAAAAAAAAAAGAAAAAAAAAAAAGAAGAAGAAAAAACATACTCTCTCCATTTCATTTCATGCGTGTTCGTTTAGCTGGATACGAATTTAAGAATGTAAATTTAAAGAAGGCTTTTGAAACTTGTAATTTTAAATATACATGTCATGTAATTCCTGTAAGAGAGCGTTATAAAGGGTAAAGAGGGCAGGGAATCTTACAATAAAAATTATACTATAGTATAAACAGTACTTATTATTATTTTAAACAAATTTAAAAGTAATCTAAGATACGTAAATTGAAACGGAGGGAGCAGCTACTTATGGAAAGAAGGTGAAAGAGAGTTATACAAGAACATTGAGAGCTCCAGCTTTGAAATGGTGAGGATGAGAAGGATTTTTCTCCCTTGAAACATAAACAAGAGATGGTATTTTAGCTTTGCCATTATTTTTGGCTCCACAATGTGTCTGGCTTATTATCTGCAAAACAAGAAAATATAGGCAATGATATTAATAAAAAAATTAAGAGAAGAGAAAAAAAAAAAAACGTGAAATTGCTTCAACAAGTTTAAACAATCCTTCTCCGAAACTCTTCTTCCAAAGTCGTTTAAGAATTTCAAGATTAAAATTAAAATTAAAATTAAAATTAAAAATTTATTCAAATTTATCTAGTATAAATATACCCCAGTATCCTCCATTTTTGGTCTGATGAACCAAACATCTATCACTATATATACTTCAATAAATAATTCTGAAATTATTTAATCCACGTATTATAATTTAGTTTGATGAGACTGATGTTTTGTTTTTCTGTAATTATATATGCAATCTTGTGATTTGATTCTAATCACTCATGCATAAGAATTTAAGGAAATTTTTTACGTGACCAAATAAAACACCACATATGTTTTTTTTATTTTTTTTTATTTTTTTATTTTTATCACTTGATCATAAGTCACGAGTATGTAACTATGTATATCAACTTTTTATTATTATTTGATTATGACAATCTAATATAGTTTGCTATAAATATAGCGTGTGATAAATATAGAATTAATGTACCTCTACTGAGAACTGTAATGAGGCAACTATCCTCCATTTAGAGGTTCTTTTGCTCTATAATTATGAATTGTTGCCGTGGCTAAGCGTGAAAATTTATTTGTACCCGATATTTATATCAAATTAATAGATGCATGACATATATATTCACACATTTATTACAATATTTTTTCTCACTTTAACTTTTAATTACTAAGGTGAAAATGTACCTCAATATTTGAACCAAAGTGTCTGTCCTCTGTCCCTCCATTTTCTTGAGCTTTCTTCAACCGCTCCTTGAACTCCTCGTACTCTTTCTGCGTACAGAGATGCTAACTATCAAATGAATTGACCTTTAAGATTTTTAATATCGATTTGTTATACTTTAAAAAATAATGGGTTCAACTTTAATACTTTTGAAAATTTATAATTTTTCACCTATGTGTGTAAACGTCGTACGTGTAAAAAGATATTCAGTTTGATAATAAAGAGAAGTCAGCGCTAAAAGTAATGTAACACCAAATTAGATAAAGAGCTAGGGCAATTATTCTTGAACGGACTAATAAACAAAAAGTGTCATTCTTTTTTAAACGGAAAGAAGAAATGTTATGAAGTGTATTATAAAGCTCCAACTTTAGTAAACTCTACAAGGTTAAATTAAGTTTTTCACTGCATTACTTTCTGCACAAACTTATTGTTTTGCAAAAAGATTCTCTAAAAAATAATAACAAACCAAATTAAATCCCTATTAGTTTAATCAATAACTGACAAAACTCTACAATGTTAAAGTTTTTTACTGCTTGCTTTCTGCACAAACTTATTATCCCTAAAAGATTCTTTAAAAGATAATAATAAACCAAATTAAATCCAAACTTGTTTAATATTATCACTTAGCACTGAGACAAACGAAAAACTTTATGATGAGTGAGATATGCCATATCATATTTGTGTGAGGGTCTTTATTAGTTGACAAGTATACAATATGGGTCCTACTTTATTTTAACTTCTCCCTCTCTTCACTACTAATTAAGTGTGAGGGTCCACTCCTTGTTTCTTTCCTTCACCCTTGGATACCCTAAATCCCCGCCCCCCCCCCTCCCCCTCCAAAAAAAACCCCACTCCCACACATTAGTTAGACCAACCGCCACCTAAGTTACTCGGGTGCGGGTGTCCGATATGGGTGCGGATCTATATGTCGGATCCTTCATGATCTAGATTTTAAGATTCGGGGATACAGATCCAGTTATGGCTACGGGTGTGGGGATTCGGCTAAAAAAATTCAAATATCTAAAAATAAAGTTATAAAACCTAAATTATGGAATATTATGTGGAAAACTTGAGGAAAAAAATATTGATCAAGAAGAGAATCCCCAAAGGAGATAAAAAGAAAACAGAGTGACATAGAAATTTTTATATACAAGGCATTCCATTTTCTTCAATTTCACCTTATCTTTAGTTTTGATTAAAGAAATCATTGAATCTATCTAGAATTTCTACGTCGATTTTGGTCAAAGTATCCAAATCGGTTGACCAGATCGGGTACGGATCCCGATCCCACACCCACACCCACACCTATGTCGTGTAGACATGGGTGCGACACCGAAAGTGAAGAGTCCGAGTAACATAGACCGCCACTAAGCTTGATCAGTGCTTGACAAAAATACTTTTTTATCTTTTATGTAATTTGTTCACCCAAGCCATCTGATTGCACTAATTACAAAAAACACAACAAGACACAGTGAAAAGAGTTAGAGTCCGTTTGGATTGGCTTATAAGTTGCCTATAAGCTGTTTTCAGCTTTTTTGAGTATTTGGCTGGCCAGCTTAAAGCCATTTTATGCTTAAAATAAGCCCAAAAAATTAATTGGGCCCGTTTAGCTTAGCTTATCCAAAGCAGCTTATAAGCTGAAAACAGTTTATAAGCCAAAAAAAAAAAAAAGTTGGGCTACCCCCAACTTATTTTTTTTGGGCTTATAAGTTGTTTTCAGCTTATAAGCTGCTTTTTTTAAGCCCATCCAAACAGGCTCATAGTAATGTTTTGAAATTAGCATTTCCGTGATTGATTAATTAAAGTCCTTCGCTGTGAAGAAGATATTGAAAAATATAAAAATCTTGCATTTTACTTTTAAGTTATATCTGTGCAATAATAAACATCTATTAGAATAACTTTCTAATCATTCCACCAACAATGTGCATAGAATTACCATAGTACCAAGTAGAGGTATATACATAAAAATGATAAATCACACCAAACCGTTAACTTGAGTTAAATTTGAAAAACATAATTATCTAAGGGGTTGATACTGAAGGAAAAATTCGATCATAATTGATTTGATTTGGTTTTAACTAAAAAAAGTCAAATCAAGACCAAATCAACTCGACATTATATATATTTATTTTAAATATTATTTTTATATAAAAAATTTATTAAAATCTACTTTGTAAATATTTTTTAACTTTGTCATAGTTTTTGTTTCTTAACAATTTAACACCGTGTCTGTTCTCGCAATTTTATCTCAATGTCCATATATATTAACTTCAATGAATCCATTACGCTCCTGATGTTTTCGTTGTCCTGACAGCTATCCATCTCTTTTAATCAAGAAATTTCAAGTATATACGGTTTATAAAGTTAGAAAGAGCTCATCTTGTAAAAGTTGAGGCTCTCATGTATGATATGACTTTTTCGCCTTTTATGAAGTTGTGATTGATATTTTTGTGCGTAAGATTACAATGAACTGAATTGGGTATGATTGTATGAAATTGTGTGGCATTTACATTGTACTTCACAAAAAGCAAATTAATTTCGTTATAAACACATTCGACCAAGAAGAACCCGAAAATTTTGAAAAAAAAAAGTCGAGAATCTTATTGATTTAATTTTTTTTTTATAGAATTGATAAATTTAAGAAATACAAAACCCAAAACCATCAAACCTATCTACACGTACCAAGTATCAAATGAAGAAGATAAATATATAAATGAACACAAAAAGAGTTGGTTGAAAAAAATACAAAAAGAATTGTTGAAAAAAGTAAGAAAAAAATTGATCTAAAAGACCAGACGATAGAAGAATTATTAGAATGATAGAAGAATTATTTGAATTAAAGAAATGGAGTTGCAGCTTTTGGAGAAAGAAATAGCACCAAGAATGAGAGGGTAAATAGAAGTGGGACCCATACACTTTTTAAAAAGAAAAATAATCACCCTCACATGCCAAGTCATATTTATGCCTCACCCACCATAAAATTTGACAAACTACCTATAAAAAAAACGAAAAAAGTAAAGCTAAAAGTACTAGTAGTACTACTTTATTAGATTATAATACATTTTCTGCAGATGCAATGTTTGCCATACACACAAAAGTTAAGATGTGGTGATGAAGTAATATGTTTTTCAAAAGTTGAAGAGATAATATAAATTAAAAATAGGAATCTAGTATAATGGCAGATTTGAAAAGATAATTAAATGGCTGTATACCGAGGCTCATGTAGAAAAGGTGTTCAACTTTTTTACACTACTACCAGTGTGAAATAATTTTTGGAGAAGTTATTCAAAAAATTGGTAATCTGTAAATAAAATGAGCTTAACTTTTATACGTTAATACGGTTAAAAAACTGCATTATCAAATTACTAAAATATATATCTTTGTGTAACTTTCCATAAATTAAAATTAAAATTAAAATTTATAATTGTGAAAATCAGACATATCACTTCATATAATACGTAAAGGTATGACGGAGTATAAAAGTTAAACTCCGTTAGAATATATGTACTGTCAGTATAAATATTGTAAAAACTTCAAGTTATATATAAATTGGCGTGTAATGAATTTCTTGCACACTATGGTGTAGTTAACATGTTATTATAACAAGTTATCTATTTTTACTTGATTATCATAATGTTAGACCTGATTGGAAGTTATAGCTATGGTAGAACTTCCAAAATATTGTTAAGTGCATAGAACTTATAACATATTTGGTTAAGCTTCCAAGATTTACTTATTTTGAAAAATACTTTTATAGGAGTAGTTTTTTTTTAAGGATAGCAGTTTGTGTTTGACCAATCCATTTGAAAAACACTTTATCAACATTCACTACTAAAAAAATAGGATTTCCCCACCTCAAAAAATGGCTATTCCGACCTCATGAGGTCGGTTTTGGGCAAAAATCGACCTCAAAACCGACCTCAAGAGTAGGTTGGAAAATAATGGGTCAAAAACATTACCGACGTCAGTACAACTCGAAGGTACTTAATATTAAAGCATACATGATACATGTACTTGACCGATGTTCCAAAATTGTTTTTGGTGAAATAATTTTTCAACTTTTGAAGCTTATAGTACAACTCAAAGGTACTTATTTTTTTTTTCCAAAAAGCTCTCGATCAAACGCCTCATCACTCTAAGATAAAAATTTTTGAAAAAAGAGAATACTTCCTCCGTCCCAATTTACGTGGAACCTTTAGGATTTCGAGAATCAAACGAGGTTTGCTTTGACAGAATTCTTTTCATATACCTTTTAAATATTTTAAATTGTTAATTATTGTAACTTATAATAGTTCTTATATGTAGTTTCTAAATACGTAAATTTTATTTAAAAAACCTGCTCAAAAATTCTATGTCTGAATTTGCGGTCAAAATAAAAAAATAAAAAAATAAACTCTCGCAATCCTAGCGCCACATAAATTGAGACATAGAGAGAACAACTAATTTTAGCTTACTGTAGAAAGAATAATTAATTTTAGCTTAATAAGAACTTGACCAAATATTCTACTAATTAAGTTCATTTTAATTCAGCAAAATAATGGTGGATTAAACTAATAGTACCTAATTTAGCTTACTAAGAACTTGACCAAATATTCTACTAGGCTCATTTTAATTCAGCAAATATAATGATGGATTATACTAATACCTGAATATTTTCTCTTTCTTCCAAGTACTCTTTGCCCCTATTAATTTCATGATCATCAACTGTTCGAAAAAATGACTCAGGGCAAATACTCTTCACACCAAATTCGTTACAAAATGGGATCCACACTTGCCCAAATCTCCACGCTTCACGTATCGCACATAATGTCGTAACCGAACAGCCATCATCGGATAGATACACCGTCACCTGTTAAGATTAAAATTTATATATTTAAAAATTAAATTAGATTCATACTTGTTGAATATTAGGATCACTTAATACTGAGACAAACTAATTGCAAAAAGAAAGAAAAAATGAGATTAAGTGATAGTTTTCGCTTTACGAAAGTCAATTAGATTAAATTTTTTATTCTAAATCACTACTAGAAATAGAGGCTTTTTTACCGCGAATCAGTAATTTATTATTTAAACATGATTTTTTCACCTCATTTTTATCGAATCAGCTCAATGAAGATGGAGATTAAGTTCCCATTTGAAATGCTGGGAAATTTTCTATTTTTCCCATGTGGAAATACTAGAGTTTTTCTTCTCACTAATTCAAGTAAAATATTTGTGAAAATAGCCTATGAACATTTTTCAAATGGAAAATAGTGATTTTTCATATCAATTTGGTGGGAAAAAAAATACTGGTCAAAGCTCATATGCAATATGAATCTCGAGAAGCGAAAAATGTCACATAAATTAGGATAGGGTGAGTACTACTTTATTGGATTAGTGTCAGATATTAAAATAGGCATTTGGCCATAGAAACCAAATATTTTTTCACTTTATTTGAAATTTTTGAAGTTGAAGTTGAAGATGGAATTGGGTTTGTTATAAGTTTTGCAAAAACTAATTGGTTATTTGTATGTACTGAAAGTGAAAATAATTTTTAGGTATTTTCAAATTTCAAACACAACTTCAAATTGTACGTGGAATTTTCATGACCAAACATGTTTTTCAAATAAAATGAAAGAAATTTCTGGGAAAAATGAAAACATGTTCTGGCTTTCTGCAGATACAGTGTTTGCCATACACACAAAAGTTACAATATGTTTAAAAATATATTTTTCAAAACTTGAAGAGATAATAAACCGTTACCTTTTCCGGCGGATAATCAATTGCCATCGCCGATAAAACAGTGTTCACAACTCCTAACGCCGGTTCCTTTTGTTGGGAAAACAAAAGTATTATTTATTAGCAAATAATAGCACTGAAAAATTAAATAATACTACTACGATAATATCTTTAGTAGATATACTTGAGTCATCTTTGGTTACTGTTCTAACAAACTATTTCAGTAATGTGAAATGTTTCTCAGGATTAAACAAATCTACTTCTAATTAATTAGAGGATACAAGAATCAGCAAAATTAAAATACTGCACCTTTTTTGGATCCGCCGTACAAATAAAAACGTCGATCGCCGGAAGTTCATCGTCCATCGGTAAGTTTTCGGGGAAAACGGAACGAGAAATCGGTCTCCATATATGTGCTGAGTTAAATAGCCAGAGGAAGGAGAGAATTAACTCAGAAGCGAAAATTAGGAACCAATAAGGTAAAAATGAGGTGTGAATTGTGGTGAGATTGATTATAAGTCTGTAATATAGCATGAAGAGTATTGCTATTGAGTGAATAAAAGTGTGAGTTCTATTTATTATGGCTGATAATTTGTGGACTTTGTACCTTTGTAGAGGTAGGGTTTCCATTTTGTTGAAGAAGATGGTGAAAATGAAGAAGAAGAAGAAGGTCTTTTATAGGGAGATTAAAATTTATAAGTTTGTTTTATTTGTTAGGAAAATGGATCATATCACATGTATGGAACTTTAATATAGTATATATAAAGAGACGGAGCTAACATTTTGAATTGGTGGATTCAGGAGCAAATATACCCTCCGTTAAAAAAGTGGCGCATTTATATCCCTATCGTTACACAAATGGCTCAGATATACCATTTTGGCTTGATGGAAGTGAAAAAATCAATTTTAAATTTATTTATTTTTACTATTTTTTATTAATATAAAAACAACATAGGGGTATATTTGATCAGTTCGCAAAGTTTATGGTATATTTGATCCTTCTCGCAAAGAGTTTCCATTTTTGTTGAAGAAGGTGGTGAAAATGAAAAAGAAGAAGAAAGAGGAGGTCTTTTATAGAGAGATTAAATTTTAAAAGTTTGTTATATTTGTTAGTAAAATGGAATCATATCCACATGGATGGAAATTTAATATATATATATACACACACACACGTCTCTAGTAAGAGATGGAGCAAAAATTTTGAGTTTATAAATTCTGAAGCAAATATACCTTTCGTTAAAAAAAGTGGCTCATTTATACTCATGCCGTTACAGAAATGACTTATATATATCATTTTCGGCTAACGGAAGTGAAATAATCAATTTTAAATATATTGTTTTATTTTTTCATTAAGATAAAAGCTAGATAGGGATATATTTAATCATTTCGCAAAGTTTTGATCCTTCTCGCAAAGCTTTTTACTATTTTTTATTAAAATAAAAGCTGCATAGGGGTATATTTGAACATTTCTCAAAGTTCATGGGTATATTTGATCCTTCTCGCAAAGTTCATCGTCTGGTGGCAAATTTTCCAGAAAAACGGAACGAGAAATCGGTCTCCATATATATGCTGAGTTTAGGAGAAAGAGTAAAGAAAGAATTAACTCGGAAGCGAAAATTAGGAACCAAGAAGGGATTGTGTTGAGATTGATTATGAGTCTGTAATATAGCATGAAGAGTATTGCTATTGAGTGAATATAAGTGTGAGTTCTGTGTATTATGGCTGATAATAATTTGTGCACTGTGCACTTTTGCAGAGGACGAATTTCCATTTTTGTTCGTTTTGCTCTTTTGTGTTTGTTTGTTGAAGGAGGTCCTTTATAGGGAGATTAAGTTTGTTTTATTCGTTAGAGAAAATGGAATCATATCACATGGATGGAACTTTAATATATATATATATATATATATATATATATATATATATATATATATATATATATATATATATATATCCGACATCTCTATGATAGTAAGAAGTGGAATTAAGATTTTGAGTTTATGAATTTTGTAAAATCTAGAGAACGTAACTTATTGAGTCTTTAATAACTAATTGGAAAAAGGTCCAAATATACCCTTGAATTATACGATTTAGAGCAAATATACCATCCAAAGTAGCTTATTTATAACCCTATCGTTACACAAATGGCTCAGATATATACCATTTTCAGTTGACAGAAGTGAAAAAATCGATTTAATTTTTTTGTTTTGTTTTTTTGTTGTTGTTGTTGTAATACCAATATTTTATAATAAAGTATAAAAAAAGTTACACGTTAGTGTGTTATCAATTTTTTTTTTAACTGGTTCTTATTAAAATAAAAGCTACATAAGGATATATTTGATCATTTGTGTTATCAAGTTCAGGAGTATATTGATGTAAAATAAAAGCTACATAAGGATGTATTGATGTAACAATTACTAAATGCTGCAGAACAATTTGGAGGACCTTTACAGCCTATTATGTTTCTTGCACGTCGAGCCATGGTGCAACTGGGCATGGTATGTTTAGGTGAATTGATTCTACTTATTTTGTTTGTTACTTATATATATATGTTGATGGAACTAAAAAGTGTTCAAGTGCCAACTGTGGCCCTTTTTCTGTTTGTGTTAAAAAGTTTGTGTAACATGACTGACCTAGTTCCATTTTCCTGTTTGTCCCTAATTTAGGTGGAACAAGTTATACAACGACCTTATGAAAATGGTGATCAGAGAGCTCTAAAATTGATCAAGGCCATTTTGAGGCCACTCATGTAGAGGAGAACAAAGGATACTAAGGACAAAGAAGGAAGGTGCTTACCCTATTTTTCTTCCTTTAAATTTTCTATATCCTACTCTTTTTTTTTTTTTTGCCAACACTTATATGTGTTCTTTTTGAAATCAGGCCAATTCTTGTTCTCCCTCCAACCGACATTCAAGTCATGTTATAAATCTGTATTGCAGAAATACTTTGAAAGAGTAACTTGGAAAAAATTTCCTGAAACGGAAACTCTTTTTTTTTTTTTTTGCAACATAGAAAAAAAAACTAAGCGGAAACTAGAAAATCAGAAAACAGTATAGGAATGAAATCGAGCCCACTGAATGCACAGTGTGTCCTTAAGGAAATTATTCTCCTCAAGTACCCGAGGTTGTGAAATATATCCTCCCAGGATAGAACAATTTTACTCACCGGAGTATCGGTACCTAAAACGCCGGTGAACAGCGAACCACTCGAAGGTAGTAAATCACATTGGAATTTTGTTGTGCAGAAGAAGGAGAATTTTAGAAGTTCAGAAATTTTGTTAGAAAAAAAATCTGAGGATAAAAAAATACTTATAGCCATTTGAGGCACTGCAACCTTTCAGAAAAAGCCATGGAAAAAACTGAGCGGAAAATTTTAAATAAAATTTGGGAAAGAAACGGGTCAGGCGCGCGTGGATCCGGGTCATGATTTGGAATTAACTAATTAATTAAATTTGAAGAAATTTTGGTCCAATAAGAATAATCAATTGACCGAAGCCAAAACCGAGCGAGCGATGACGACGGCGCGAGGTTTGCCTTCTGGCCCATGCTCAAGACTCCAAGGACCAATTTTATCCACTTGCTTGGATTGTGGTAGACAAGAAACAGCCAGGACTTGGACTTGGTTTTTTTGAGTGTTTGAAGCATTCTTTGGAACTAAAAGATGGACTAGGGGTGACTTTCATCTCAGATACACAAAGGTAACAATTGCAGTTTTTAATTTTCTTTTTAGTATTAACTTATTCACTATTTGTTCCTATTTTCTCATAGGGATTGATTGATGCTGTGAAGAATACATTTCCTAAGTCTCACCATAGGTTTTGTGTGAGACATATTGAGGCCAATTGGCAGAAAAAATGGAGAAGTGGACAGATGAAGAAGCTGTTGTGGTGGTCTGCTTGGAGCACTTATGAAGAAGAGTTCAAACACCAACTAAAAAAGTTGGGTGAATTATCTAAGGAGGATGATCATGTTGCTGCCAAGGATCTCTTACACTTTCCTCCTCAAGCTTGGTGTAGAGCATATTTGGACACTCAGTGTAAAAATATGATGGTTGACAATAATTTCACCGAGTCATTTAATGCAAGGATTCTTCAAGCTAGAAGCATGCCAATCATCAAGATGCTTGAGGAAATTAGGATAGAGATTATGAATTTGTTGGTTACAAATGAAGATGAAATCAGGTGAATTCCTTACTGTTCAGTTAAAACTTCATATTTTTCTAATTTTCTGTTTACCTTAATCTATTATTTGACTGTATTTTAATAGGAAATGGAATGGTGACTTTAGTCCAGAAGCTTTAATGTTGTATAATGACTACAGGGCAATTGCTCATTATTGCAAGGTTGAGTTTAATGATGACTTTGACTATGAAACATCTGAAGGTGAAGATAGGCATATTGTTGATCTTCCACAAAAAAAATGCACATGCTAAGTTTGGCCACTATCAGAAAATCCCTGGCCCCCATGCTATCAAGGTTATCTTGTATAACAAGGTATCAAATTAGTGTATTTCAAGTTGTCAACTATGTTGTATTAATTTTCAACTTAACTAATTAGTGTTATTTATTGGTTTTGAAGGGTGAAACTAAGGATGAAATACATTGGTTCTACAACATGGAAACATATTCCTTGACTTACAATCACAAGTTCCAAACTGTTAGAGGCATAAAATTCTGGAAAATTACGAAAGCTCAAGCCATGGATCCACCTGACATTGCCAAGTACGTACGGTGCCTAAAGTCAAAAGAAATAGAGAAGCTGATGAAGCAAGAAAGAGGAAGGGGGAGTGGAGTCTCTCAAGGAGAGGTCTTGTTATGACATGTAGCAAATGTGATGGAGAGAAGCACAATCTTTGGAGGTTGTTTCAAGGTAAAACAGTCTTTTAATTTCTCTATTCAGAATTTATTCTTGACAAATTCTTACCTATTTATCCTTTGATAACAACAAAAGGATAGTGGAGAGAGTTCAAGTAAAAGAAAGCAAAAGGGTGGCTCGAAGAATGCATCATCTTCAACTGTTGCAAATAATGACTAGTTGGAAGAATACTTCAACTTTGATCTTTGCAATTGAAGCTATGACACAAGAATCACAGCAAAAGTTGACTCTTCTCAAGCCACAACACAACAATCGCAAACCTATGGTTCAGATATTATCCGTGAGGAAGATCCAGAATTGAGGCCCAAAATTATCTCTGAGTCACAGACCAGATTGAAGGCAAGAAAGCTGCAAGTGAGGCCACCAACTGGTACAAGAAGAATTCAGTTTACTGAAGGTGCAGATGGGGTGTCAATGGCCATAAACTTGCTTTATTCACCAACTAAAACAACTTGGAGAGGCAATCTAGCACTTACACCCAACCAGCTTGAAACTCAAGCAAGAAGAAAGAGGATGAAGATTGGATCAAAGGGAAAGAAAGGCTGCTTTGTGATTGACATCGACAAGAAAGGAGTTGTTGTACTAGATTCTGTTGTCTAACAAGATGTGTTGCTACTTTTTGTGATGGATGTTGTGTACCAAACTGTTGGTATTGGGTACATTTTTTGGACAAATATGTAATGATGGTTGATGGATGACTTATTTTAGCTTAGTTTAACTTAGTTTTTGTGGATGATGGATGTGGAGAACACTTGGTTTTGGTGAATTCTCTGTCACATTTGTCATGTCGATTGTTTACATGTGAATGTGAATATGAATTTCAGGTGGAAGTGTTTTGTTAAGCATCACCTTTTGTACAAAACTATTGTTGTCATCCTTTGAATGCAATCTTTGTTTAGTATGTGTACAAAATTTGTCTTTGGAAGTGTTTTAATGTGAATGTGCTCTGATTATGAAATCTGATGTGAATGTGTATAAACTCTGGTGCTTTGATTTAGTAGGTGTATGGATTTTCATGTTTAGGCTGCTGCCGTTGTGAAATTTCACGTAGTTAAGGGCAGATATGTTGAGATACGCATTGTGTAGGGGCATATATGATCCTGTAAAATGCCTCAACTGTAGTTTCTTGGATTGCATTTCTCTGTTTTTTGGGCATCAACAGTTTTTGTAAGCCACTGATTCAGTTATACAACTAACAATATGGCACAAAAACATTAAGGAAGTAGAACATGAAGGCACAAAAACATTAAGGACCAAACTAACTTTCATTGCATTTCAAACATCAAAACATTTGCAACTAAACCATTACATTACATTGCATCTAAATAACATAACTACAAAATCCACAAACCAAATGTTCCAGCCATTGCCTTACATTACATCATTTTTTCAAATCTTCCCTCGCAACATGTAACTAAACACAAACCAACAAAAGCAACCTAATAACACAAGATAAACTTTTCCCCACAAATTCCCAACTCTTCCATCAATAGAAGAAGCATCAACCACATCCACTACTTCTTTAAAATTTTCATTATCAATAGAAGAGGAAGCCTCAAGCTCATTCACTACTTCCTTAAAAGTCTCATTACCAATAGTAGAAGAGTTCACCTCAATTCATCTACAATTTCCTTAAAATCCTCATTATGAATAGTTGAAGAATTGACCTCAAGTTCATCTACAATTTCCTTAAAATCCTCATTATGAATTGTTGAAGAGTTGGCCTCAAGTTCATCTACAATTTCCTTCAAAGCTTCAAGTTGAAGAGAGTTAACTTTATCCTTCAAAAGCTTATTTTCATTAATAAGAGCATTATTTCCCTCCTCAAAATATTGTTTTCACTAATGAGAGCATTCTTTTCACATTTCAATTTGTTGATCACTTGGATAGCTCTTGTTGAAACTTTTTGATCTTCCCAGAGCCAATATCCACACCATAATGCCTGTAGCCAAACATAAAAATTAAACACAAAAAGATTTGATTACAAATCTGCGGCAAAAGAAATTACACAATGAAAAGGAGAAGAGATAACTTACATTGGGCTTATGACACCTGAAAAAGCATCTCCCAGAATTATTTGGAGTCCACGAAGTCAGATGGAGTGCAGCAACTCCACATCCACAAACCCTACCATGGTTATTTGAAGAGTTCGAATTTTTCGACATTTCATTAGCAAAAATAGAGGAAAATCAAACAATAGAACTAAACAACTTAAAATATCACTCAATCAAAGGGGAATTTACAACCCTAATTCGGAAATCGAAAAATCTCCATTGAAGAAGTTAAGTGGTGAAGAAGAAAGGGGAAATAAGGATGGGGTTCTATTATTTTATTCGGGTTTTTTGGGGCGGGTTAGTGGGTTTGGGTTAAAATAAGTGGGAATCTGGGTTTAAAATGGGTTATGTTAGTGTAAGGGCATGAGTAGCCCAGATTGTAATGGTAGGGGCATGTGTGAGCCAACGTTTAAACAACGGGCGTATCCGTGCAATTTTGTATAGTTAAAGGGCAGATCTGGCCCTTTTCTGATTTAGAATTAAAAGTTTCCAATAATCAACTTAGTTTTAGAGGAAACAACTTTAAAACCTTTCAAATTTTGGTGAAAAAAATAGTCATTTTCAACTTGATACTTCTACTCAATCATGGAATTATTTATTGTAAAATTGACTTTAACGCTTGATGCTCTTCAATTAGCTAAATCAAACAGGCTCTCTGAATTGAAGGCAAGCACTAGAAATTGTCTACTAAGTGCTACTCCCTCCATCTAATATTATTTGTCGTTTTTTTGTTTCACACGTCCCTTAAGAAATATTAATTAGGAGGGGTATTTGACAAACTTTACCCTTTGTAGACACGTGATTTTTGACCCTCCCCGAGGTGTTTCACCTTCTAGTATCTAAATTTTCCTTTAAATATAGTCTGGACATTTTATTTGGTTTTATTTTGTTTAGTAGGTCTTATTTGAATATTCGAAAATCACAAAAATAGAGTCACATTTTAGGATATATGTTTAGTTTTTTTTTTTTTTTAATTAGTACAAAAAGAAAGAAAATGTCCGAAAATATGTTATCTATTTTTAGTTTAATTTCCAAGTTAAAAGTTTTAATAAATAAATATAGAGTAAGTACATATTTTAATCTTGCTATTTTAATTTAGTAGTAGTATATTTTATATTCTCACTTGTTAATTATATGTCATTTCACCACTCAATTTTAATACCGCATCTACACACACATATTACATGCACCCTTTTATGTATTTTTTCTTAAAATAACAACAAAACAATAAAAAAACAAAAATGCCTTTTTCCATTTAAAAAAAGAAAGAAGAGAAAACCCATCTGCACCTACTTTTCAAGGCCCATTATCCAAAGCCTTTTTCATGTACCTATGCACAATATATATAAAGACTATGACCTAAATCTAGGCTAGGGACTTAGAGCCCGTTTGGATTGGCTTATACTTACTTTTGGACATGATATAATGAAAAATAAGTTGGGGTAGTCCAACTTATTTTTTTTGGCTTTTTTTATAAACATTCCCACAAGTTATAACCATCAAATATTTAGATAAACTAAGTTAAATGGGTCTAATTATTTTTTGAAGGCTTATTTTAAAAAACAAAATGACTTTAAACTTTTAGTTAAATAAAAAAACATTTAAATGAATAGCAATGTAACTACTCTTTTATAAGCCAACATGGTAAACATGATGGTAAATATATCTTACCCACATTAATATTTAATACAAATGATCCCTAAAAATTATGGAGGTCTTTTTTTTGGACATGATTTCATCTAATGAGATGAAATATTTTTTGAAATCAATTTGATTTCTTAAGTTGCTTTTTTTTTATAAACATAAAAATCCCACAAGTTGTGAAAACCATCAAATTTTTCCAATTCTTATACAATCTTACCAAATGAGTAAATCATAGTTCATAATAAAATAAATACGCTACTAGAAGGCCTTTCTAAAAAATACAACATCAATTGATCAAACTTTAGTTCAATAAAAAGGAAAATTTAACATGAATAGCAATGTAACTACTTTTTAATATAATCCTCCCACATGGTAAACATGATTGGTAAATATATTTTACCAACTTGAAGATTAATATTTAATACAAATGATTGGTAAACATGATTGGTAAATATATCTACCGGATTCCATGGGTCTTTTTTTTTTACAAAATATAAACGTGTGGGTCAAATTTTATATTTATATTTTTTGAAATCATGATTTCAAATCCAAATCATGCATTTTTGGATGATTTGGAATTTCATCTCATGAGATGAAATCAAAGATGAAATCGCATGTCCAAACGCTTCATTTTATGAGATGAAATCGCATGTCCAAACGCCTACTGTGATTCACTCTTAGCACTTTTCCATGCAACACAATCATCCACTACACCTAACATCACCAGATAAATCATGTGAAATCCACCCGCTTTCTCCCCAGTACGAACCTAGGAGCTCTATTTCCATTAACATCAACTTTACTCCCTCAATCATTAACAAAAAAAAAAAGAGCTTCAAAATCATTTACAACAGCCAAAACAACACCATATTCTAGATTCTTCACCATGTAAACACCCACTGAAAAGAGCCAAGACAATGTCTTTTCAATGGTGTTAAAAGGACGTTTCTGAGCTGGGTTCAAGTGTTCTAGTTCGTCGAGGTTTCCAGTGAGGCTAGCTTGAGCATCACTGTTGTGGGAAAAGTTTCAATTAGGTAAGCTTTTAGATTTATACTACTAATGTCTTAATGACGTTTTTTATTCTTCTTTTTGTTTATCAATCTAGGCTGGTCAAATGTGTTAATGAGCCAACATGTATAGTTTAAGCTTCTCTAGAATTAAGTAAGTATTACAATGGTAAAATAGTGGTTTAGAGTTTAAAGGCTTGGAAGCTAATTTGTAAATTGACGTGGAAGTCTTGAAGCATAATTGACAAGCATAGTATTATGATCTTTTCCTCTTTAGTGTTCTGTTTTTGTATTTCATATTGTAATCGATGGACGCTTATTGATCGGATATATCTTAAAGTGCTAATTGCCAATGCTGCGGGGTAAGTCTAAAATAATTTGGACCGCATAACACTTAGGCCTAGATAAATGTTTAAGGCCTCTTTAGTTAATTAAGTGGCGAGATGAGCGAGACGAGATGCGAATTATTTCAAATCTCGTTGTCAAGTATAAAAGAAAAGAGCGGTAAAAACATTTGTAAGGGAGCGAGATGGGTTGCGAATGGCTTCAAAACCCGTTGTCAATAGAGATACTCGAAAGAGAGTTTGTTGGGCTACAACCCGAATCAAAAGAATTTAGAAGTTAATTAATTAATTTAAGTGATAATTGACGATAATTCGGAAAGCGCTGCTACCGATGAATTGTTTTAAATAAAATTTACTTACCATATTCGAAGCCGTATTAATTGGGATGGATAGACTTTAAAAGTACGCTAGATGCTTATTTAGGCGCGGGAAGTGGGAACGTCCATAAATGCCTCAAAAGGCGTGATATACAAATCTAAAATTCGTGGTAAGGCTGAAAAGCGCTGCTACCAGTACACCATACATTAATAAAATAAAACAAATTTAAAAGCGATTAAAAGGGCGGGCCATAAGTATTTCAAGGCTCATACGGATGTTATCCAAAAATATGATTAAGCTGAATATTTGTCAATAAAAGCGACCGTGCTAGAACCACGGGACTCGGGAAATGCCTAACACCTTCTCTCCGGTCAACAGAATTCCTTACCCGGACTTTTGTTTTCGCGAACCAATAATAAAAGAGTCATTTCCTTTTGATTAGGAATTCATAAGCTGACTTGGAACACCAAAACTCAATTCAAGTGGCGACTCTGTAAATAAATAATCCCTTTTCAAAACCGTCACTTCAATTGGAAAAACCCTTTAATAATAAAACTCGTGTCCTTCGGGCGCGAAAAAGGGGTGTGACACCCTTAATTATCATGTTTCGCCACAACAATAAATCAAGCATTACGGCTGAGGTTGTTGGAGATCGCAACGTTAGAGGAAAGGATAAAGTAGCGGAAGAATCAGAGCCGGTGTCTGATACCATATTAAGCTGCACTTTAGAGAATAGAAAGGCTTGTATTCTTCATGGATCGATTTACATACACTAATACATCAATTTATAGAGTACAAAGAGTGCGTACTAACATAAACTCAACTACCAACTAATAGATATAGGAAGTCCTAGAGAGCTTCTAACTACTGGAGATTGCTGGCGACATTCTGGTGTCAAGGTAATAGCTATGAATAGTCATACACTTTCGAAAAAAAGTAGAAGAATGGGACCTATTATGGGACATACAATGCATTACGGACACACAATAGAGTCGGTCCAATAAAGCCTGAACCTGGCCCGGCCCGCTGCCATCTGTAACAGTCGGCCTAACGCATCATTCGTGGTTCAAAGAAGGGAGGCACGATTACCGCTTGGCTTCTCCAATTGTCTACATTTGCTTTCCAACCTTGTACGATTACCAAACAATCAAACAAGTTCCTAGGAGTCTGGACATAATTATGATTAAATTTTTTTGATTTAAATTGAATTGAAAAACAGTATTGAAAATTTGAAAATGTATTTGGCATTTCGCTAAAATAGAGTTGATGTCTTGTGAGTAGAAAAAAATCACTTGAACAATTCAATTTTAAAATCTAACAAGAAAATCAATACTTTTGATCTATGTTGCTCAGACTCTTTAAAATGTTGTCGGGTGTGTATCAGATCCTTCAAAAATACTGTGTTTTGAAAGATTTGACACGAGTACGATAACATTTTCAAAGAGTTCGAACAATACAATTGTCGACACATATATAACTTAAACTCTGATCTTCACTTTATGAAAGTTTAGTTATAAACTATGGTGCTCGAACCCTTTACAAATGCTACTATGGGGTGTGTACCGGATCTTCCAAAAATAGTTATACTTTAAAGAATTCCGCACGAATATAACAACAATCTTAAAGAATTTGAGCAATATGACAGTGTAAACGCATATAAATTAAACTCTGCTCTTCACTACGTGAAAAGTTAAATCATTACCAATGGTGGGATCAGCTCCATGCAGTTTAAGTTCTCTATGCTCTTGGCAAATTGCACAAAAACAGCAACAACTATGCACTATGTTATCTTTGCATGCTTCCTTTGGCAAACCTAATAATTTTCTCAGTTTTGATCTGTAAAGAAATCCATAACCAGCTTGGCACCCTATTGAACACAGCAAGAAGTAAATTGTGGTCGCTGCTATACAAGCTGCAAATGAAAAATTAAATGAGAGAAAATAAAGGGGTAAAATTCACAAATAGAATGATTGGGAGGATCGTCTTCCAATTCGAAGTTTTTTTTCTCAAAATTTCAATCTTGTTGATTATGATAACTATCGCGACCATAAACAGACTCCAGATTGTTTACCAGGGCGGTACGCTCTACGCCCTTGTGACCCATACTCTAATCAAAATACTAAAGACTCCTACTAAAAATAGGTCGCTAGACTATGACCGAGAGCACTTCCACCCATGTAATAGAAAAACAGCTATTGTCTTATTGAGTTACAAAATTCACAAGTAAAAATTCAATATCCTAGAGTTTCACTGCAAACTTTGAAACTTTAGGATAACCGCTGTTTTCCCAATATGGTGACGAAAAGTGCCCAATGGACGTTATTTCTAAAAATAAATAGATTAACAAGATTCCGAAAACGATGACAATTTTTAGATATATTAAAAAGAAATGTATTTCACATAAATTAGAACAGAGGGAGTAAAACAACATGAAAATCTTGAACATGGTCCTACAATGAGATCAATGCAGTGTATTCCTAGTATGTTAAGTTTCCATGGCCTACACCTCTTTCTTCCCACCCGATGTCCTATATTTCTTTGGAATTCGACTAATTCGGACTCGTATCGAAACGGCATAATACATAAACAGACCCTCAAACTTGGCCTCAGATGGCAAGTGTGTCCTCCAACTTCGTATGTGCACAAGTAGGCACGTCAACTTGTCTCCACTTTGTCAGTTGATAACTTACAAAATGATCATCTAGACACCGTCAAAATTTATGTGTCACGTCAGTATTTGTGTTTACCTGTTCAACTTTATACAACTTGAAGTGCCTACTTGTGCACACCCAAAATAGGAGGGCATACTTGTCAACTGAGGCCAAGTTTGAGGGCTTGTTTATGTATTTCACCTATCGAAAAATCTCACTTTGACAGTAAAGTGCTCCCTGCCAAATACGACTTACCACCCCACCACTTAAGTCATAAGCGTCACTAACCCAAAAAAATGACAAGGAAAGAAGAGCAAACTTACATGTTTCTCCTTTTGATATAATCTCAGCATTCTCCCCCATGGTGAGGCAAGGGAAAAAACAAGTAGCCACACCTTCAAAGAATCAAGAATATTTAGCAAATTAAAAAGAAAGATGTTTTAATTTATTTAAGAAAAATGAAATTTGCAATGATGAAACACACACAAAAAAACATACAGTTGATGGGATCATCAAAACAATCACAAAGACCACTTGACCATTGCATCTCTGTTAAATTTGCTGTTGATGGCATCTTGCAAAGCAAAAAAAAAAAAAAATGTAAGATATTTTTTAATGGTATCCTGTCTTTGTATATTAATATAAGAAGGTTTAATTAATTTAGGTCAAGATTTAATGACATCTAATTAATTAAGCTATATTTCTTCCCATATCTATTCTTATAGGTGAACCAAACCGTTGAGCTCTGCCACAATTAATAAGGAGCTATAGCCAACTCTATGAAGGATTATTCAAATGAAACTAAAGAGTGTACAGACACAATACACTTTATCCCTTATAGGTTAGGTAAGAATTTAATTTTTTTTTTTTTTTTTTTGGTTATCTCCTGAAACTTCATGCCAATTACATAACATCACATAAAATGAAACGGAAGGAATAATCCATTTTCTGATCGTATCAGATATTGTGAAGGCTCTATGGGAGACAACTAGGACTAGAGAGAGTAGGGTAGGTTTACATTAATGATTACTTTCTCTGTTTTAATTTATGTGACACTACTTTATTATTAATAAGTTCTAAAAATATTGACACACTTTTGAATTTGGAAACAATCAACGTCATACGTACACTTGTCATTTATCCTTGATGAGAAATTTTTATGGTCACATAGATATTACGATACATGTTTAAGGCCACATTGAATATAAAGTGTATTGTGCATTTGAATGAAACTAAAGATTTTGCGCAATATTGAAGAGCACTAGCAATCTTGAAGTTACTTCTTGAAAGATTGATGTTGATGATCTAGCTCCTCTAAACATTCTAGTGATGTTTTGGTGTAGTTTATTTTGTTATCACAAATAATATACACTTGCAGTTGTTATGTGTGGTGTCTTTATGTTGTAAAATGTTATTGATGGAGTCAGAGGCGAATCCAAGGTTCGAACATTATGGGTTCAAATTCGGAATTCTATTACAATCCATTTGATAATTGGTGGAGCCAGAGGCGGACCCTACAGTTTATGTATACATAAATGTCTATCACCAAAAGAGTTAGAAATGACACACTAATACATATTATATCGTGGTGAAAAGAGATCGTGAATGCGACATTGTTCATACATGGGCTTCTCTAATTCGAATGGGCCACTTCAAATAGATTCATTAATGTTTAGACTCAGAATATGATTAATCCAGCATGAGCTATATGAACCTTTTTTCTCGCCTTGTATGTGCTCCTGAAGTGATCTTATAGTATATACATACAGTTAAAATGAGCATGCAGTACTACTTAAATGAGATAAGCCTGAAGTGAAAAATAGAGATCAATAAATATATTGTCTATCTTAAGCTAAATATATCATCTTACATTAGAAAAATAGAACCAAGGAACAAGAGAGGAAAAGACAGCAAAATAGACAAAAAAGTCACAAAGAGTGGAATGCTTCCTTTGTCTTTCCTCAATATCATCCCTTCAATTATAGGATAATTCACCATCAAGATGAAAAATGAGAGGAACACTTGACCAAAAAAATCTCGAAATCTCCCTTCAAAAATCACTTTTCCAGTTCCCCAAATGAAGGAAATCATATTCAATATGACTAATGTAACCAAAGGGACTATTAGCATTTTAGATGCTTGAAAATCATAAATTCCCATTTGGTATCTCTTCAATCTTTCATCATCAACAACCTTATTTGTCGGCAAAAAACTTGCTTTTCTAAAGCCAATTAACTTCAAGATT
Organism: Lycium ferocissimum; assembly: GCF_029784015.1. Classification (NCBI taxonomy): domain Eukaryota; kingdom Viridiplantae; phylum Streptophyta; class Magnoliopsida; order Solanales; family Solanaceae; genus Lycium; species Lycium ferocissimum. Next base: position 195,238 of record NW_026725865.1, read on the forward strand.
GCATCCAAAGTTCCATAGAAATAAGCTGTTATTGACTTTATCATCCATACCCTCCATTCATTCCACCATGCTCTCATTGTTCCTCCAGAGTGGACAACATCCCATAAGTATTTGGAAAGTGTTGACACGAAAAGAAAAGAATATACAATGAACCATGGACTTGAGACCTGTGAAAATAATAGTAGTTTCTATGAAGTCTATCTTCTAAGAATTAATTGTCTTTGGGTAATCAAAAGTTAAGAGTTTAACTTCTATACACTAAAATGAAAATTTATCACTATCAAGTAACCTAAACGGTAATTGCAGGTAGTCGTTCAACGGAAGTGGGATTAGTAACCAAGAAAATAAGGCAGGTTACCTGTCACAACATATTGAAATATAGTGATAGTGCAAAAAAATTATATTGTCAACTATGTTGCTCGAACTCTCCAAAATTGTTACCAGAATCGTGTTGGATCGTCCATAAATACACTACTTTTGGAGGATCCGGTGGCATATTTAAGAGTCTGAACAACATAGACTCTTGGTGTATATAAGTTAAATCTATTAAGATTTGAATTTAACTTCTATATGCTAACAGTCCAACGAAACTTAGACACTATTAGATCATACATATTAGAAGATAACCATTGGCACCCATCTGTAAAAAGTGGGGGATTCAGAACTCAGAAAATAAAGAGGTGGTTACCTGCTACGACACATTAAAATAAACCGATCGTTTAAATATTTTTGCGCTATCAGCGTATATAATAAGTTAAATCTTGATAATGATCATATTTTTTCTTACCTTAGGGTAAATGGGAATGCCATTCAGGAGACAAAGCTGAGGAATGATAGCCAAAAACCAAACTGGGAAGCAATAGAGAGGCTGAGCAGCAAGGTAAGAATAACACATGCATTCAAGAAGAGGCATTCTTGATTTCAAGCCATAGATGAGTGGACAAAATCTTGAGAACAAAACTTCAGTTAGACCAGAACTCCATCTTGTGCCTTGAACTAATGTGTCATTCAAATTTGTTGTTGCACTGCCTAAAAATGCTGGCCTTGTGGGGTTGTAAAAGACAGATTTCCAGCCTTTGCAATGCAAAATGAAACTTGTGAGGTAGTCTTCCACCACTGAATGGTACATGAATCCTATCTACATGTATAATGAAGCCAATCGATCAAAGTTAGCACAAATATGATAGAATAAGAGAAGTTAATTACTCCCTCCGTTCCATTTTAAGTGGCACTATCTTTTTTAGTCCTTTTCGAAAATGACACCTTTTTTTTTATCCCCAATGACATGCTTGTATAGCATAAGGTCCCATACTCCCTCTGTCCCATTTTATGTGATGCACTTTGCACTGAACATGGAATTTAAGAAAAGACTTTTGAAATTTGTGGTCTAAAACAAGCCATAGATATATATATGTGGGTAGATCATCTCATCAAGGATGAAATGAGAAGTTTAAAGTTAAATTGTTTCTAAATATGCACCCAAGGGTGTGAGTGTGTGACTTAATGGTTAAGGAAGTGGGTTGAGAACTATGGGTTCTCATGTTCAAATCCAGCGAGGCGAAAATACTAGGTGGTGTCTTCTTATCTGTCAAAGCCTTGGTGGACAGATTTTACCCAGTACTTGTCTTTGATGGGAGGTAGTAGATAACCTTATAATTATGAAATGCGTGCAGGCTGGCCCGGAACCACAATTATAAAAAAAAGTATTTCTAAATATTGAGAATATGACAGACTAAACAAAATCATTCTTTTTAGGATAGAATAGAACAAACTAGATAGAAAGTGCAGAACATAAATTGGAAAAAAGGAAGTAGCATATACATGTTTACAATCATAAACTTCAAAAGCCTTTCTTTATTTTTTGTGTTTCGTATCCAATCAAATTATGCCACATAAATTGGAAAGGATAGAGTTGATAGAATTGATGATGGACTTGCCTGCTCTCCCCATTGTGAATCCTGTTCATAGGTGCAAGAGGCTAAAATTTTTGCTTCTTGAATCTTATTGTCAGCAAATTCCTTATGATTAGTGCTTTTAAGAGTATTTAGGAACTCATTTGAGGGACCAAAACACTTCTTCATCTCACTAAGATCCATGTCTGATTAAACAAGTTAAAGAATTGTGATTACTACAGAGTTTATAGGAGAACTTTTTCAAGGGACAAATTAATGCCCAACAATTTATTAGGGAACATTTTTGTAATTTGAGGAATACCATTGTGTGTAGCATTCCCATACAGAGCCTTCCTCTTCATATAAAGGCATGAACCAGACAATATAGGTCCTATGAGCCCATCCATCCCTGGCCACTTGAGCTAATATATATACATAGTAACAAATCAAAATCTTAGTTATACATCAAGTGTTTCATATATATTTACTAGACATTTACAGAGTTTCCACGGATGTTCCCGTCAAAACGTTGTCGGGAATTTGAGATTTCTAATGGATATCCGTCGGAAATGTTTCTGACGAGCATATTTTCTGCAAATTCTGTCAATATTTTGTGAAAAAGATGCGTGTTTCTAGCAGAAAATTTGTTATACTAACTATATATATAACCTTAACTCATTGAACTTTTATCTTTTGTAGGTTTATTACCTGATTATGTGAATATTTTTTTACACCATCCGTGCATAAATAATGTAGAGATATGAATTACTTACCACAAAAACAGCTCTTAAGGCAGAATCATAAATATCTTTCTTGCTAATGTTGTGAAATCTTTGAGGAAACTGAACAAAAGCAAGTGAGGGAGAGATTTTGGGATCAAGGTGAAAGCACATTGCTTGTCTAGCTGAAGAAGGATCATTGGAGTGCATATCACAATCCAACATTAATATGTAAGGGGAGTTACTTATTATCCCAGATACTCTAAGCTGCACAAAAAAGAACCATTAATTACAGAGTCACATTTCCAAAAAATTAATAAAAATAAATAAGAAAAATAAAACAAGTTAATACTGGAGAAATGTTTATTAGTTTTGCCTCCTGTTTATAATAAAGAGTCTTTATCAAAGGATCATGAAAAAGAAATGGTCAAAATCTCTTGTGGAAAGAATGATGCACGAAACATCTAGCCCTCACATGGGGTTGGGGGAAGGGCCAAAGCCCACACCCAAGCGGGTGTAATGTAGGCATGACCTACACTGACACAAGCATGAGTGACTGCTCCAACTCGTGATTCTATAGGGAATGATTTGGGAAATCCAAAACCAAAAGTAGTGGCATTTGCTAGTAGCAACATAACAGAGGTCTTCATAAACCAAAAAAAATAAAATACTCTCTCCATTTCATTTTATGCATGGTCGTTGGCCGGATACGAAGTTTAAGAATATAAATTTAAAGAAGGCTTTTAAAACTTGTAATCTTAAATATGCATGTCATGTAATTCATGTAAGAGAGCGTTATAAAGGGTAAAGCGGGCTAGGAATCTTATAATAAAAGATATACTATAGTGTAAGAAGTAATTTTTTTAACCAATTAAAAAGTAAAGTAAGATACATAAATTGAAACGAGGTAGTAGCTATTCATGAAAAATGTAAACAGAGTTGTACAAGAACATTGAGAGCTCCGGCTTTGAAATGGTGAGGATGAGAAGGATTTTTCTCCCTTGAAACATAAACAAGAGATGGTATTTTAGCTTTGCCATTATTTTTGCCTCTCTGCCCTATTATCTGCAAGACAAGAACATATAGGCAATAATGTTAATAAAAATTTAAGACAATGAAAAAAAAAAAAAACGTGAAATTTCTGATGAACCAAACATCTATCACTAAAATATAATCTAATAAATAATTATGTCATTATTTAATCCCCGTGTTATAATTTCATTATTTAGCTTGTTCACAATCCAAACAAACCTTAAATAGTTTGATGAGACTGATGTTTTGTTTGTCTGTAATTATATATGCAATCTTGTGATTTGATTCTAATCAGTCATCCGTAAGAATTTAAGGAAACTTTTTGTTCAGATACGCTGCACGTGACCAAATAAAACACCACATATGTTTTTTTTTTTTTTTTTTTAAATCACTTGATCATGAGTCACGAGTATGTATATCAACTTTTTATTATTATTTGATTATGACAAGCTAATATAGCATGTGATATAAAGAAAATGTACTTCCATTGAGAGCTTTAGTGAGGCAACTATCCTCCATTTGGAGGTGTTTTTGCTCTGTAAATATGAACTGTTGCCAAGGATAAGCATAAAAATTTATTCGTAGCCGATATTTATATCAAATTAATGAATGCACGAGATATATATTCTATACATACATTTATATTCACTTTAATTTTAATTACTAAGGTGAAAATGTACCTCAATATTTGGACCAAAGTGTCTTTCCTCTGTCCCTCCATTTTCTTGAGCTTTCTTCAACTGCTCCTTGAACTTCTCGTACTCTTTCTGCGTACACAGATGCTAACTATCAAATGAATTCGACCTTTAGGAATTTTAGTATCAATTCGTTATACTTTAAAAAATAATGAGTTCAAATTTAATATTTATTGAAAATTTATGATTTTCTACCTATGTATTTAAACGTCGTGTAAAAAACATTGGGTTTCCATAATAAAGAGAAATCAACACTAAAAGTAATGTACTAACCAAAGCAAATAAAGAGCTAGTGAATTTTTTAGCGGACTAATAAAGAAATAATATCATTTTTTTAAAAACGGAGAAACAAATGTTACGAAGTGCATTATAAAGCTCCAACTTTAGTAAACTCTACAAGGTTAAATTAAGTTTTTTACTGCATTACTTTCGGCACAAACTTATCATTTCTAAAAGATTCTCTGAAAAATAATGACAAACCAAATAAAATCCCTACTTGTTTAATCAATAACTGACAAAACTCTACATCTACAATGTTAAAGTTTTTTACTGCTTGCTTTCTGCACAAACTTATTATTTCTAAAAGATTCTCTAAAGGATATGATGATAATGATAATGTGTGATGATAATAATAACAATAATAACAATAATAATAATAATAATAATAATAATAATAAAGCAAATTAAATCTGTACTTATTTAATTAATATTATCACTTAGCACTGAGACAAACTAACTATAAAAAATGAAAAAAGTAAAGTTAAAAGTACTAGTACTACTTTATTAGATTAGTGTCAGATATTTTAGTACATACACTAAAGCTACTGAGTTCGATCGAACCCCACGACCGAAGGACTAGATTCCTATTTTATAATTAATTTAATTATATTATCTCTTCAACTTTTAAAAAATATATTCTTCACCACATCTTAACTTTCGCGGTGTATGGAAAAGGGCCGAAAGTGTAAAAAAGACGGGGTCTATTGTACGCAAAATGCGGAGGTATTGTACGCAAAATGCAAGGTAAGGCTGCGTACAATAGACTCTTGTGGTCCGACCCTTCTCCGAACCCCACGCATAGCGGGAGCTTAGTGCACCGGGCTGCTCTTTTTTTACACTTTCTGCAGATACAGTGTTTTCCATACACACGAAAGTTAAGATGTGGTGAAGAATATATTTTTTAAAAGTTGAAGAGATAATATAATTAAATTAATTATAAAATAGGAATCTAGTCCTTCGGGCGTGGGTTTGGTCAAACTCAGTAGCTTTAGTTACGTTTCATGTATTTGTATTAAAAAAATTTATCAACTATGTACAAATTATTAAGGTAGAATCCAGTAACTTTAAAGAATTAGAACTTCGAATCCACAAGTTTCAAATTCTGGCTCCACCTCTGGTTTGTCAACTCATTTTTTTTTTTTGAGAAGTCATATAAAAAATTAGTAATTTGTAAATAAAATAGTAACCTGCTAAAACAAGTGTCAATACACTCATATCACAAAAATGAGTAGTATTTTTATACGTTAATATATAAATAAATTTATATTATCAAGTCACAATTTTTTTATCTTCATGTAACCTTCATAAAGAGTAAAATTTATAATTTTGAACATAAGCTAGATGTTTTGATATAACATGTAAAGGCAACCCGACGAATATATATGTTAAACTTCATTAAAATATTTATATTGTCAATGCATATATTTCAAAAGATTTAAGTTATATGCATTGTCATGTAATGAATTTTTGTATTATCGGTATAATTTAACATGTTATTTCAAAGTTACTATTTATTCTTGAGTAACAATCAATATTATTAAAGAGAGACTTGTTTGTGCCCTGATAATGTTAATAATTTTTTAGTTTAAGATAGTGTAAAAATCTTTTATACTATAGGTCATTCTGAAAACGTTCTATTAAATGTGAATTTATGATCTTGAAAATAAAGCATATACAACAAGGATTGAAGAGTAGTCAGATACTTTTGATCCGAAAATTATCCTGATTATATATAATATATTTACATTATGTATTAAGGTAAAGTTACTATATATACATTCTCCACCAATTTATGTGACTAATTGTCTACACACGGAGTTTAAGAAATAAATGAAAACATTTGAAATTTGTGGTACAAAATAAGCCTTAAAAATTTGTATGAATGTAAATCATCTCATAAGTTAAATTATTTCTAAATATTGAAAGGTGCATTCTTTTTTATACAAACAAAAAATTGTACCACATAAATTGGGACAAACTAATATATTAAATTTTGAATATTTTTATCCTCCTTCCGTATCAATTTATGTGAACCTATTTGACTGAACACGGAGTTTAAGAAACAAAAGAAAACTTTTAAGCTTATGGTGTAGAGTCATATATATTTTGTGTGGCTATACATCAGTGACGGACCCAGGATTCAATCAACTCCATGGCTTAACCTAAAGCTTACACCCCTTTAACTAGAACACCAAGATCTTTTATTGCCTCGTCGATACTATTTATTATTTTATATCAAAACTTCAATATTTTCTATATGTCTACGTACAATATCCGCCACCGTTAATTGGTGCCCGAGCACCAAAACAAAACTTAACACATGGGTCAGCCCCTGACTATTTACTATCTACTACTAATATATAAGTGGGAATAACCAGGCAGCTCAGCTGGGGAGAAATGGATTTTTGGCCCATTATAAATCTTTTTTAGTTTTATGATCTTTTTACAAAAGATCTTCATTTTTTTCACACAAGAGATTTGAAAAAAAAAACACATAAGAGAACTAAAAAAGACATTTTCTTCTATTCAAATTGTAAAAGGCCAAGAGATCTTATTTTCTCTGCTGATTTCTACTTTTTATAATTTTGTGATGTCTATTATTGCAGTGGCTCCCACGTACACTCCTATTTTTGCAGGTTAGATTTTGCCCTTGGTTGTCCCTTTTATTACTTCAGATCCCTCTGTATAGTTTCGTAAATAAAATCATATTGCATCCCTTTTTATATATTGCAATGGCTTTATCACATTCTCTGCCTCTTTTTTACTAACCTTCTGATTAATATACTTAGGCGGCCATATACTTATATCGTGCAAGCATGTAACATGTAAGGAGCATCATCACACTTTGGTTGAATGGGCAGATGATTTACCCGATTATAAAACGGTTTATAAAATGAATTCTTTATTGATATTTGAAACCATCCTTTTGTTTCTTTTGCTCATAAACCAGAGGGATTTTTCCATAAATTAAGCTTATAAAATTAGTCAGAAACCCTCAAATAACAAATACTATATTTTGATTTTAATTTACAGAGGTAAGTTGCCAAAAGAAATTCGGGAGATGATATTTTTTTTTCCGATTAACAAGCAAAAAAATGTATAATTATTATTAACGTACAAGATCTCATTTCATTAAGAAATTTTATACTAGATGTCAAAAATTACCATTGAAAATAATGATATTAATATGTGGCTAAATTTTTGGAAGTTAAGATTATCCTGAAGAGTAATTTCTTAAGATAAGTTCTTAATTGTGGTTAGAATGTCTGTTTAAGTCAATTTAATATAAGCCTTTAAAATTTAAAACATCAGTGTCATCCAAGCATGCACTTGAGAAAACAGAGAAAAATATAATGAAGAGGAATCAAATCAATAACATTCATATAACTTTTGAAACGTGTAATGTTTAATACTTTATAACTTGTTCGGATATAAAAGTTTCTCATTATAGGCAACAAAAATAGTTTAAGTTAATTTATTTTTTTTTAGAAATAAATGTGCATAAATTAAAAATTAAGAAAGTATATGATCCATAATAATTTTGTTTTACTGTTAGAACATTGGGCACGTGCTTAGCACGGGCAAGCGCCACTAGCATTGCTATAAAACATCATAAAGATAAATTATTTTCAAATCGATAATGAATTCACGTATAAATTGAAACAGAGGGAGTAATTTTTTTTCATTGCGCCACTGACCTGAACTTTTTCTATTTCCTGCAAGTACTCTTTGCTGCCATTAATTTCATCAATTGCTTGAAAAAATACGTCAGGGCAAATCCTCTTCACACCAAATTCCTTACAAAATGGGATCCACAGTTCCCCAAATTTCCACGCTTCATGTATCGCACACAACGTTAAAACCGAACTGCCGTCATCGGATAGATACACCGTCACCTATTAAGATTAAAATTTATATATTTGAAAACTAAATTAAATCCAAACTTGTTAAATATTAGTATCACTTACTACTGAGACAAACTTAACAGTCAAAGAAAACGAGAAAAGTAAAGTCAGAACCACTGGTATTACTTTTTCGCGAGTTTCATACGACTATCGGTATTGAAACGCACCTCAACAATTTAAGAAGAAGAAAAATCGATTTGTATTTCATGTGCATACTTTATAAAGTTAATGGTCAAAAATACGCTTGAATTACTCTCTTCATCTCAACTTATGTGAAATTTTTTGCTTTTCAATAGTCAATATTTTATATTAACTTTTTGAAACTAAATTGGATTAAATTAACTCAATATTTTTTAAACTAACTTTTTGAAACTAAATTGGATTAAATTAACTCAATATTTTAAGATTAAAATTTATATATCCGAGTTTAGGAGAAAGAGGAAGGAGAGAATATAAGTTGCAACTTTTCTCATATCAATTTAGTAAAAAAATACATCTTAAAATATTGATAGAAGTTCATTCAGTTTGAATCTCGAAAAGCAAAACGTGTCACACACTAATAGAAATAAGAGACTTTTTCCACCGCAAATCAGTTGAAAATTTATTGTTACGTGATTTTTTCACTTCATTCCTCTTTGAATCACCTTACTGAAAAAACGAATGGGGAGAAACATGTTCCCATTAAAAAAAGGTTAGAAACTTCCTAATTTTACCGTGTGAAAATTAAACACTATCCCTACAATTCAAATAAAATATTTGTGAAAATAGCCGCTAAACATTTTCAATAGGAAAATAATGGTTTTCTATTATGCCATACACACAGAAGTTCAGATGTGGTTAAGAATAGTACTCCCTCTGTTTGCAATTTATGTGGCATCATTTCCTTTTTAATCTATTCCAAAAAAAAAATGTTATATTTATATATTTAGAAATAATTACAGCCACACATTTATATAAGACTTATTTTAAACTATACATTTCAAAACTCTTCCTTTCTTTCTTAACTTATCTTTGCGTGCATTGACCTTCATTTGGAGTGGTCTTTAATTTTTGAATTTTGCCCTTCACCTAATGCCCGAGATTGTAGGTTCAAACCCCAACTCAATAAAAAAAAATTGTAAGGCAGAATTTACATATGCCAGAAATTTACAAATTTTGTCCACGTGTAACTTCTGCCTTCAGGCAGAATTTCAGCGATGGGCAAAAGTTAAAAACCACCATTTTGAGGGGCAAAAATTATAGACCACCCCCACCGAAGGACAATCCTGTAAATTGCTCCTTTCTTAAACTCCATGTCAAATCAAATGGTGTCATATGAATTGGGACGGGTTGAAGAGATAATTAACAAGTCACCTTTTCCGGTGGATAATCAATAGCCATGGCCGATAAAACAGTGTTAACAACACCTAACGCTGGTTCCTTTTTAGGATCAGCCGTACAAATAAACACGTCGATCGCCGGAAGTTCATCGTCCGGCGGTAAGTTTTCCGGGAAGACGGAACGAGAAACCGGTCTCCATATATTTGCTGAGTCAAGTAACCAGAGGAAGGACAGAATTAACTCGGAAGTGAAAATTAGGGACCAGTAAGGTAAAAATGAGATGTGAATTGTGGTGAGGTTGATTATGAGTCTGTAATATAGCATGAAGAGTATTGCTATTGAGTGAATAAAAGTGTGAGTTCTGTTTATTGTGGCTGAAAATTTGTGCTCTGTGCACTTTTGTAGAGGTAGAGTTTCCATTTTTGTTGAAGAAGGTGGTGAAAATGAAGATGAAGAAGGTCTTTTTATAGGGGGATTAAAATTTAAAAGTTTATTTTGTTTGTTAGAAAAATGGAATCATATCACATGAATGGAACTTTTACTCTCTCTACAATAGTAAGAAATTAAGATTTTGAGTTTATTAATTTCAGTTTTAGAGAAAAAAAAAAGTAACTTATTGGGATGGGATATTTGCTCTAAATCGTATAATTCTGGGTATATTTAAACTTTTTTCCAATAAGTTAAGTCCTCTAGAATTTAGCATTCATAAACTCAAAATCTTAACTCCGCTTCTTACTAAAAAAAAAAGTTGACTTATTTGTACTCCTGTTGTTATACAAATGACTCACATATATCATTTTGACTGACGGAAGTGAAAAAATCGGTTTTAAATTATATTATTTTATTAAAATAAAAGCCCCATATGAGTTTATTTGATCATTCTTGCAAAGTTGAAGGGTATATTCAATCCTTCTCCCAAAGTTCAGGAGTGCATTTGATCCTTCTCGCAAAATTCAGAAGTATATTTGATCCTTCTCGCAAAGTTCATTGTCCGGCGGCAAACTTTCCGAAAAAACTGAACAAGAAATCGGTCTCCATATATGTGCTGAGTTTAGGAGAAAGAGAAAGGAGAGAATTAAGTCGGAAGTGAAAATTAGGAACTAATAAGGTAAATATGAGATTTGAATTACGTTGAGATTGATTATGAGTCTGCAATATAGCATGAAGAGTATTGCTAGAGTGAATAAAAGTATTGAGTTCTGTTTATTGTGGCTGAAATTTTGTGGACTCTGCACTTTTGTAGAGGAGAGTTTCCATTTTTGTTTTGGTTTTGCTCTTTTTTTTTGTTTTTTTGTTTTTTTTTCTGAAGGTCTTTTATGGGGAGATTGAGAGTTTATTTTATTTGTTAGAAAAATGAAATCATATCACATGTATGGAACTTCAATATATAGGCCAAATACATGTGTGACCCTTAAACTTGTCATATTTTTCCATTTAGACATTTAAACTATATCTTATGCTTATGGAGGACCTAAACTCCGTTAAAAATGTACCAATTAGACACATGTTATTGAGGTAGTAAAAAACTAAAACACGTGTGTGTCACACTCGGCTGACATAACAATAACAGCAATGAGACAATGACACGTGGTAATTCGTATAATTAAGAATCTGATTTAAAAAGTTGTTTTCCCGTCATTTTCATCTTCCCCGTATCCTTTCACCATTGAAACTAAACCAACCTTTGTTCATCTCCTCGCCATACAACCATTTTTAATTTGTTGATTATTTTGTTTTTGCATTGTTTGGTTGGTTGGTATATTAATGTGATTTCAGATAGAGAAATTAAAAAAGATTCATGATACCTTTACATTAGGATAGTGGGCATATCTCTTACCTTAATGTGTAAGTTGTATCAGACCTGTATATAAAGAAATAAAAATAAAATGTTTTAACCCAGTGCACATTTTATTACTTATAGTTGGAAGTTTTTGAATTTCTCTAAATCAATCCATATGGTTTCTGAAAGCAAAGAATCTATTTAAGAAGACACCAATACTTGTTTATTTATGTAGATGGGGAATGTAATTTGAAGATCTGCCATGGCTCTATACAAAGTACTCCATCTTCGTTGGGTGACCTATATACTAACATATATAACTTCACTAACCAGAACTCTTTAGGGATTGTCCCCCTCTACCTCCATTAAAAAGGATTAGAAACACATCTACAGGTTATGGTGGTCAAATTCCACCTGCAGAACACTAAGATTTGATGGTTATTGTGATGAAAATGGCTGTCAAGGGAAGAGAAGACGAAGAAGGAAAAGAAAAAAATTACACAATCTTGGTCCTTCACGCTCTCCTTTGAAGTGAGTTACATGCAAGTTGCCGTGTCAGCAGCTCGTGTTTAATTGGTGCACTCAGACTTGAGTTCAGTGGTTCATAAGGAACAAGATTTACTTTAAGTATCTAAATGAAAAAATAGGACAAGTTTAAGGGGCCGCATATGCATTTGTACACATCACTATATCATATCACATGTATGGAACTTTAATACTCCCTCCGTTTCGAATGTGAATCTTTTTGGAGTACGAGGGTCAAACTTTATAACTTTGACCATGAATTTTGATATAGATTTTTCAAGTTTGTAAAAATAAAATTTATATATTTAGAAACTACATAAAAATACTAAAAGTCATGATACTTTATGATTCAAATATAAGGAAAAAGTTGTCAAAGAGCCAGCTCGTAGACTCCCCAAATAGTAATAAGTTCACATAAATTGAAACAGAGGGAAAATGTGTGTGTGTGTGTGTGTATATATTAGTGGGGTTAGCCGTCTTGTAAGCACGGCCCAATTTTATATTATCTTACATTGTTTTGTTCGGATTTCCCTTCAAACGCACTGGTCTTTAATTTTTGCCCCTCAAATTGTTGGTCTTTAATTTTTGCCTTTCGCTTAAAAAAATGATCGAAAATATCCCGGGTTCTGGATTCGAACCCCCGCTCAGTAAAAAAAAAATCGCAAGGCAAGACTTTCGTGAAAACTCTACCTTGAGGCCTAACATTTGCCCAAAATTAGGTCTATTTGGGCAAAAGTTAGACCTTAAGGCTGAGGTTTGCTTTAAGGCCTAATCTTTGTTTTGAATTTATTCAGATATTATTTTAATATCATGCATTGATTATTTTTTAAATTTGCTTTTAATATCATGCATTGCTTTTTAAATTTTTTTAAATATCATGCATTGATTTTTTAAATTTTCTTCTATTTTATTTTTAATTATGGTGGGCTGATCTTTGAGTTAGAATTGCTTTTGGAGATTATCGATTGTGATCATTTCGTTCCACATAATTATTTGGTGTTTAAATTAATGACAACAAATATATTTGATTGTTATACATTGTTAGATAACTGACTACAACAAAGTAAACGGTACCCACTTTTATTTTTTTTAGCAGCTCTATAAGTAAAATTAATATGAAACAAATCTACTTTCAACTCAAATATAATCCTGTATCTAAATATGGATATTATGAATCACAGTTATGCGTTATTGAACTCTCAAATTTAATTTAGTATTATATTTAGTCTCAACAATTTTATATTACCTCTAAATAGTAACTCGAACAAAAAATTCACTGTGAGTCATATACTTCATGTTGTGAGTCCTTAACATCCACATGTAAGGTCAGTGGTTAAAGTGTCACTTTAATGGTACTCTGGGTTATCCACATGCGTCCCTGACATCATGGCCTTTGTTGGGCAATTAAGACATTGGTGTTTCAGTCAATTCAGCAAAAGAGTCCAAGGTTTACGAACGCCTCATTTGTTTGCACTTAATGGGGGTCTGAATCTGAATCATTCAGATTTTAGCCCATTAAGGGATCTTTTGGTAGGAGGAATAGGATGGGATTGGATTATTAGTCATGAGACAAATTATCTCATGTTTGGTTAGTGGGATAACTCCTTTGTTATTCCACCCAATCCCATCTATATGGGATAAAAGGTGGGATTAGTAATCCCATCTAATCTCACCTAATCCCATCTATATGGGATAACTTATCCCTTCTACCAAACGACCCCTAAGTGCATTTGTCTTTTTTACTTTTAAAACGTCTTAATACATCTGAATGGGTCTGAATAATTTAGATCTGGGACAAAGTCTGAAAAATGTTCAGACTTAAAACAAGGTAACTTTTTTTCTCTTTTCCACAATGGTTCTTTTTTTCTGCAAAAGACCACGCCTCTCTGTTTCTTTCAAAACTCTTTCTTCAACTCTTCTCCTGATTACTCTTGATTGTTATGTAAACAGCAGTGCAGATTTTCTATTCCTCCCCAATAATCCTTTTCATAAGAGCTTGAACCATTCATCCCTTCCAGACTCAAAAAGGGAAGAATCAGTGGATGAACCATCCATTAATATTCAATTACAACCACCCAAACGTGGATAATAGCATAATGGAGTCGATGAATTGATTATAATTGAAAATAACCAAAGACCAAGGACTGTAAAATCTCCATAAAGAAAATTGTTGGTTTTTGCTTCGAGTTCGACCGACTTGCTTTTTACATAGTAAAATACCTTTTTGATGTGACAAAAGATTCATAATTTTCTTTGTATTAAGACGAGAAGGGCCTGATTTGTAAAATAGAAAATCTCTTTGAATTGCGACATTGAAAGCTAGAGGGGACTTTGAAGAAGATGGAAACGGCGGAGCAGTTTGGGAACAAATTAAGATTTTGTTTTGTTTCAATTAGATTTTTCTAATATTTTTATTGTTAGTACTAGATTAAGTTAATAGTATAATTATTACAAATTTATATTGTTATGTTTAAAGATAGATAAATTATACATAATCTGTAGCCTTAATCATTTATATGTTCGCATTTAGATTAAGACGTCTTAATCTTAATGAAAACAAATGAGGCCTAAATCCCATACAACACTTTTTAGGCAAATATTAAACATAATTTAAGAACCCGATTGGCCACATGAATTATTTACTTTATTTTGATTTTTTTTTTTTTTACTTTTTTCGAAATCAGCGTTTGGCCATAAAAATTTCAAATACAATTTGAAGTTGTATTCCGGAATACCAAAAACAAGAAAAAATTATTTTTATTTTTTTTCACAACCAAAATAATTACTACATTTTAACAAAAAATACAATTTCAAAAATTATGGTCAAACACAACTCCAACTCCAAAATTCCAAAAAAAAAGTGATTTTTTTTTTTTTTAATTTCTATGGCCAAACTCCTACTAAGTGAATGCTAGAATTAGCCTCTGGACGGGAAGCTCCTCTGACTCTGGCTTCTATAATAGTAGTAAAGTAAAACAAAACATCACTATAATAGTAAGATACGGAGCTAAATTTTGAGTTTATGAATTCTGGAGTAAATATGCCCTCCGTTATAAAAGTGGCTCATTTATACTCTTGTCATTACACAAATGGCTAAGACCTATCATTTTTAGCCGACAGAAGTGAAAAAATCGATTTTAAATTAATTTTTGTACTTTTTATTAGAATAAAAGCTACATAGAGGTATATTTGATCATTTGAGCAAAGTTCATGGATATATTTGATCCTTCTGGCAAAGTTCAGAGGTATATTTAATCTCTCTCGCAAAGTTTATCGTTCCGGGGAAATGGAGCGAGAAATCGGTTTCCATATATGTGCTGAGTTTAGGAGAAAGAGGAAGGAGAGAATTAACTCGGAAGCGAAAATTAGGGACCAATAAGGTAAAAATGAGATTTGAATTGTGGTGAGATTGATTATGAGTCTGTAATATAGCATGAAGAGTATTGCTATTGAATGAATAAAAGTATGAGTTCTGTTTATTGTGGCTGATAATTTGTGGATTTTGCACTTTTGTAGAGGTAGAGTTTCCATTTTTTGTATGATTTTCTGTTGAAGAAGATGGTGTAAATGAAGAAGAAGAAGAAGGTTTTTATAAGGAGCTTAAAATATATAAGTTTGTTTTATTTGTTAGATAAATGGAATCATATCACATGGTCGTAACTTTAATATATGGAAACGAAACTAGGATTTTGAGTTTATGGATTCTGAATTTTAGGCAACGTAACTTATTGGGGTTTTAAGTAACTAATTGGAAAAATGTCCGAATATTTAGAGCAAATATACCATTTCTTAAAAAAGCGGCTTATTTATATCCTTGTCGATATACAAACGGATAAGATATATCATTTTCTGCTGACGGAAGTAAAAAAATAGATTTTAATTTTTTTTTTTATTAAAATAAAAGCTATATAGGGGATATTTGATCATTTTGCAAAGTTCATGAGTATATTCGATCCTTCTCGCAAAGTTCAGTGGCATATTTGATCTTTATCGCAAAGAGAGGATTAATAAGGTAAAAATGAGAGATGCATTGAATTGAGTGAGTCTGTAAGATTATGAGTCTGTAATATGTGGAGAAAAGTGTGAGTTCTGTGTATTATGGCTGATAATTTGTGGACACTGCACTTTTTTAGAGGTAGAGTTTCCATTTTTGTTTGACTTTTTACACTGTTTTTTGTTGAAGAAGAAGGTCTTTTATAGGGAGATTGAAAGTTTGTTTTATTTGTTAGAAAAATGGAATCATATCACATGGATGGAACTTTATATATATATATATATATATATATATATATATCAACATGATTTGTTGTGTTGACATCATAGAACTGATTGTTATTTTTGTGGTTGCAAGTGTTGCTACTATTGTAAGGTGATAGTTGATGTGATTTATGACAATTAAGGGTAGTTTGGTAGGCTGTACTAATCAAAATAGTCCTTATATTAAAATTTAGTCCATCCAAAACAATGTTTGGTTAATTCAATGAAATCATACCTAATATATGTATTACTTATACATCATATGGAGGCTTATCTAATATCGAGGAAATCAAGGGATTACTTATATCAGGTTTAACTATACCTGGATAAGACCCCTAAAATGACTAATCTACCCCTCAAACCCTTTTCCCAATTACATGAAATAGAAAATCCCACAAATATTTAAGGATATAATTGTAAAGAAGATTTTGTACAGTTTTAAACCAAACACAAACTTAGATTATACATTATACTCTAATTTTTAATACAATGAACTAAACACTTGATAAAAAATAATCCCAGCATTACTTGTCTTCGTACCAAACAACCCCTTAATGCTGGTTTGGATATTGTTAAAGAATGGACTATATCTTGCATGGATTAGTAATGTTGGTTTCAAGTGTCATTTTCATGGGTAACATCTAACTTAACATTTGTAGAAACAAATTTTCAAAAATCATAAATAACGAATAATTAAATAATGAGTAAAGTACCACTTTCTTTGTTAATCATTGCTGAAGTTGACATCTTCATGAGGGACTGCAAAGAAGTTTTACGTCTACCACCAAATGGTTCTTCGATTACACAACACTTCCTGCTTACTTTGAATTTTATGAACAATCTATAATTAAGTCTTAGAATAAACTGCAAGAGAAGAACATAAATTTGAAGTCGTGGACCCCTAATACAAAGTGTAAAATTGTCATTACCAAACAAATCTTCTCAATATTCCTATAAATTTGTTTGGTTGTGTGCAGTGGGGGTGTCAATGGTACGGTTCGGGCGGTTATTTTATAAGATTTATACAATATCAATTTTTCGGTTATTTTATTTTGTATAACCAAAATTAGACTTTTCAAAACCGTCCCATCATCTCGGTTTTTCTTCGGTATCGGTACGGTTCAGTTAATTATTCGGTATTTTATAAAGAAAATGTCATATAAAAGTCACAAGTAGAAGTTGTACACGATACCATGCATACCTGCATAAGACTTTGGCAAAAATTCTCTAGACATTTTATTGTTTAAAAAGTAAAGAATCAAGAAAATATGAATCACAATAAGAATAGAGATCCATCCCACTATTTTATAGTAGTGTAAGATAATATTAAATAAAGACAAAAAATTATATCACACGAGCTGGAAGTAATCAATTAAGATGAGACATAAGAACTAAGTCTAATAAGATTTGATATCCAATAAAAGAATTTAAATCATACGAGAGGAAAGATATCTATTACCTTGTAGCTTGTTCCTCAAGATCGTTAGAATACGTTGTAACTTAGTGGTTACAGCTCGAGTTGCTAGAACTAATTAGTTTCAATAGGGGTAACAAACAAGTTATGGAGTTGGGACTTTAGTGTTAATTACTTGTTGTCAACTTGTAGTCATTTTCATCACCTAAGGCACAAGACGAAAAATTTAATGTTTTATTAATTTTAAACTTAATATATAAAATATATTTTACACATAATGTATTTGGTACGGTTTGGTATTTTTTCAGTTTATTTTTATGAAATAAAAAACCAACCCAATTTTTCGGTACGGTTAGAAATTTATATAAAAACTGTCGGTTTTATTAAAAAATCCTAATAATCAGTTCGGTACGATTTGATTCGATCGGTTAATTCGGTTTTTACAAAACCATTAACACCCCTAGTGTGCAATATACAGCTTTGAATATCAGGGGACAGGTGATCATTGCTTAGAGGCATAAATATGATATGATGTGTGAGAGAGTATTTAATTGAAAATAAAATAGGGACTCACCACTTTATGCTCCTCACTCTACTCCTTATTTCTTTTCCGTTTTCTTCTTCTTCTTCTTCGGTTCTCTCTCCTCTTTCCTCTTTTTTCTCATTTTCTCTTTTGCAGCCATTTTAAAATTAATTCTATCATTCACGGATTAAAATTTATTAAGATATCTTTTGGTTCATTGACTAATTTTTAATTTTTTCTTAAAAATTCAGTTAAACTCTTTTTTTTTCTTTATCAATAATTGCATCTGTCCTAAGAAATTTAATTAAAATCTAATACTCAATCGGAACATGTTATAGTTCGAATGTCTAAATAAAATCTAGGGATAAGGCACCGTTACCCTATTCTTAATTACTTATTTCACGCCGATGCCACTCTATGACATACACCTTTCGCCATACATGTGTATTTATTTGTTTTTTCTTCTTTTTTAAACTTACGTGTCAATTTTTTTAAAAATAAAAATAAAAAGCGAATTTGCATTAAAAAAAATGAGTTTTAAAACGTCTTTTTTTTAATTTGAAAATTTGATTTTTTTTAAACCCATTTAAAAAAAAAAAAAAAACTAAAAACATGGATTAAAAAACTGAATTTTCTTTTAAAAAAAGGATTTAAAAAAAAATTGAAAATTTGGAAAATGATTTTTTGAAAAATTAAAACCCGTTTTTGAAAAAGAAAAAAAACTGAAAAATGATTTTTTTTTTAAATATGGAAAAATGGATTTGTTAAAAATATGGAAAACTTGATTATTTTTTTAAAATGTCTTTAAAAATCTTGATTTTCATGATTTCATTTTCTTAGGACACTTTTATTTTTCAAATAAAATCCGGAAAAGTGTTTTTCTTGCCAAAATGTGAAAAAAACTGAATTTTTATAAAATTTTGAAAAAAATTAATTATTTTATTAACATGTGGAAAACCCGTTTTTTTAAAACTAAATGTGGAAGACTAGATTTATTTTCAAATTTTTAAGAAAATGTAGATTTTTAAGAAAAAAAAATTAAGTTTTCCTTTTTTTAAATATGAAACACTCTCTTTGCCACATCGGCATTTAGGGGGTAATTATTCCGTTTTAAATAAGTTTAGGGGGGTAATAGGGAAAGGAAGAGAAAGGTAAAGGTGTGTCGTAGCAAAGTCGGGTATAGTTCAGGGGGGTAATGGTGCCTTATCCCTAAAATCTCCGACAAATTTAAGGGGTTATCAATATATTAGCCTAAAAACATCACCATGATCATGTAAGAATACTAAATGGACATCTATAATTGAATAAATGGAAAAGGACAGAATTACCCTCGAACTATTCGAAATAGAGCAAATATACCCTGCGTTTGGTTTTGGTACTAAAAGAGGCCTTTCCGTCTAACACAAGGACCACACAAATACCCTCACTTTTAACGGCTAGCCACAACATTTAAGTAGGCAACCTGACTGGGTAAAGAATGCTGATACAATTGTCCACCTAGACAGTCCAACGTGGCTAAAAACCGCTCCCTTTTAAATCGGTATTTTTTCTCCCACTTACCCTAATTTCAGATTTCTTGTTTACCACTTCTTAAAAAAGTTTTTTTTCCCTGCTGAATTTTGAAGAAATGTCGGAAGGTTCTACCAATTCACTTGAAATTCGATATGCGAGAAAATGTCATTGTGGACTCAATGCTCTAAATGTGATAGCTTGGACTGATCCCAATGTTGTAGAATGGTGTAAAAATGTCCAAGATCCAAAGTAAGTCGCAGAAACTAGGTAAAACAACGAGAAAAATGGGGGCATCAAAGCTGGACAAAATTTGAATATTAATGCTTCACTAAATTTCATAATTATAACTTAATACCAACTTCAAGCCAAAATAAACGTATACATTCTTTTTACCCCGAATTTTGATAACAATTGAATTTGTAAGTGAGGTATAGGATATGTGGATGAATTTTAATCTATTTTTTTGGTAGATATGAAATACGTATGGATTTGTTAGTTATAATATATATATATGCTAATGCCTTGAATAAGTATGTTGATATTGGTGATTATATATATATATATATATATATATATATATATATATATATATATATATATATATATATATATATATATATATATGTATGTATATATATATATATATATATATATGTATATGTATGTATGGCAATGTATTGTATTGAATGGATGAACAAAGCCAAAGAGTATTGCAGATTCGGACTAAAATCGAGAGAGAGAGAGAGCGCTTCAATATATTTTTTATTACAATGTTACAGTATCTAAAAAAAGCCAACCCTAAAAGTAGGAAAATGTCACTTATTTATAGGTTCCTCATGGCGTCGAATACAATACTAAAGCCCTTTAGGATAAAGAAACCTAAAAGGATAAGGTAGGCAAATGCGGTCGACACCCGTACGTTTGTTGGTTAATACAAAATGACGAGTCAGCGTGGCTTTGGCACCGCAACCCGGTTAATCGGACCAACGGCCACGTTCAGTTCGGACATGGAGTAATCCGAACTAATGGCCATATGAGTTTGATTCGGAGAAACCGGACTAACGGTCACGATGGGTTTGGTTCGGAGACACCGGATTAACGGACACACTTCTCTTATCTTGGGTCGGCCGCATTCGATGCCATCTCCCGATCTGAAGAAAAGACCGAACATACTCGTGCTTACTTGGACTTGCCCTCGGCCCCCGATCTCACCAGCCATACATTGACCCGGTTTTTACCGTATACACATTCACTATTTTTGTGGCCACAAACATATCAATAAAATAAATATAGACATGCCATTGTTTGCAGTTGCCAGAACATATTAAATAACTAAAACCAACAATCAAATTTTCAAAAACCAAATCACTCAAAAACTGACCCTATTTAGATGTTGGAAATAAAATTTTGGCACCTAACTTAGTACCTTCCACAACTTATACCAACCAAGAGACTATAGTTGGACGCTCCCATTAGCTTTCTAGTTTTTACCTAAGACAGAATTTCGTAACTAAACTTCAAGAATCTTCAAAATCCTAACCCAATCGAACCTAGCTGAAGAAATTTCCCCTTTTCGTAATTTTTCAAGTGTCAAGTGTGAAATGAGGAGTAAATCATTTTACCCCTTTAATTAGACATTGGATCGAGCGGATTACACGGGTTACATTTATGTGTCAGTGGGTTAATGAATTATTTTTTTACACGTCAAATGCCTAGTCAGATCTCATGGCAAGCCGTTAAAAATAAGGGTATTTGTGATCCTTAGACCGCAAGATCACTTTTGTTATCAAAACCAACCGGATGCTATATGTGTTCTATTTCGAATAGTTCGAAGATAATTTTAATCCTTTTCCGTTGAATAAATTCATGCTATGTAATTCCAACTATATAATAGTATGTGACTTGCCTTGTAATGATTGGCTATTAATTGAAAAAGGGTAAAGGGAATGGATATCCTTTTTTTGTAGGCACTAATGTGGATACGTGGAGTCTTTTGGCACCCAAAGTTCATTGACTGTTCCTGCCCACAATATTTATATATATTTTTTTATAATCATGTGTTTAAGATTTACTATTTATTTAAATTTACGTTGTATAAGACTCATTTAAAAGAATTGATCTGATAATTCTTTTTTATTTTTAGATTCGAATTCGAAATTTCTAATTAAGTATGAAAAACTCATATTCTTCTTACCACATTACTCGATGATTGTTTATTGTAAACTTAAGCTTAATCACTCTCCAATGTATTTTACAACAATAATGTTCAAAAGGGAAATTAGACAGCTAGATCATATGATCCCTTTGAATATCTACATATTGAATTTGAGAAGCACGAAAAACATTTTCAATTGATGACACACATTATCCAGAGTTTCAGGAAGATGAGTAAATTATTACGAAGAGGTGAAATTAAAAATTTATACTCACTCTGTCTCAATTTATTATATGGCATATTTCAGATTTCGAGATTCAAACAAGTCTTTTTTTTACCGTAATGTTTTCATATATCTTTTAAATATTTTAAATTCTCAATAATTTTGACTTATAGTACTTTTACATAATTTTCAAATATGTAAATTTTATTTCAGAAAACTTAAAAGATTTTATGTCCGAATTCACGATCAAAATTAAGCCTGTTGACTTCGAAATTTGAATCGTCATTATTAAATAAATTGGGCAAGGAGTCTTAACAAGTTTAACCTTTAATTTTCACCATGATCTACACAGATATAAAAAATTTGAGTGTGTCCGTTCTCTTTTTTAATTTGTAATTACTTATATTCTTTTGTGGAGATTTTGGTTTAATCCCTCCTTCAATATTCTTTTATGCTTTCATTAATAAACACCAGACTCGGTTTAATTTTCTTTAAGAAGAAAATTTCTATTTGTTTGATATTCCTGCTCTCTTTTTGTTTTTTATTCAATTTAGAGAGGAAAAGTTCCTTTACGTAACAAAGAAAGTGACACTAGGCGATAGAAGTAGAAGAAAACATTACGTTTATATCAGTCCACCTTTGAGTGCGCTGTATGAAAGTGACGATTAGTGAAAGTGATAATAATTTTTCTCAAAATTGATTTGTCTTTTTGTTAGAAGTGTTTTAAAAATATTTGTGTTTGAGTAAATAGCTTTAAGAACCATTGGATCCAATCAATCAGATGGTGAAAAGATTGGTACTCGTTTCATCCCCGCTTTCTAAAAAATGGTTAAGTATGAATTTGTTAAATACTCATGACTCCGGCTGTACAAACCAAATCAATAAATCGCACCAAACCAACAAATCGAACCAAATAGAAAAAAAAAAAATTGATTAGTGGTTTGGTTTGATTTGGTTTGGTGTTGGAAAAAAAACCCGATCATTATAGGATTGGTTTGATTTTAACTAAAAAAAGTCAAACCGACCCGATTATATGTATAGTACTTTTAAATTATTTTATACATAAAAATATTATAGAATGTAATTTATTAATATTTTCTTAAATTTTTTCATAATTTTTATATTTTTACATTGATTTGAACTTAATTTGTGAAATGGTCATTTTGAAGCCCATACAAAGAATAATAACAGAAACTTCAATAAGAAACTAAATGAAAATGAAAACATATGTAATGTAACAAAAAGAAACTACTCACTACAATACATTTTCTCCTAAAATCAGATACCCCTCTTTCCTTTCTCATTTTACATTTTTTTTTCCCTCTTCTCTTTCCTCTCAAATCAGCAACCCTGCAAGGCTCCAGTTATTGTTGTTCCTCTTGGTGTTTTAAAATCGAATCAGATCAAATTTGAACCCAGATTATCTGAATGGAAGGAGGCTGCCATCAATGAACTAGGTGTAGATATTGAGAACAAGATTATTCTGCACTTTGAGAAGGTGTTTTGGTCAAATGTTGAGCAAGGCTACTGGTCAAGTTTTTTGCTTCAAGTTTATTATATAGCATGATATTATATTAATCCAAATGACCTGGATGATTTGTTCTGATATGAATATTCTGTATCTAAAGAAAGTAGTTTTGAGGGAGAAGTTTGCAAATTATCAAGCAGATGTTGTATGGTGTTTTTCATTAAATACAATGAAAAACCTGAGAAACATGAAAAAATTCAAAAAATCCGAGAAAAACCGATATTGAAAAACCTGACTTTTATTGGTTTGGTTTGGTTTATAGATTTAAAAACCCGACACAAATGGTTTGATCTGGTATTTAAAAAATTCAAACCATTCCGGTCCATGTACACCCCTACTCATGACTCAGATTGATGAGATGGCAATCATTTCGTAAAAACATGTTTTCTTTACCGACGCATAAAGATCTCACTATGCGAAAATATTACACGTCAAGTAAGTTACTCCTGTTTCAACTTACATGCTTGAATCGAAACTAAAAAAAGATAGTAGAAATTTTTTAGAGGCTGAACACATATACAGCCCCTTAAACTTGTCTCATTTTTCCATTTAGACACCTAAACTACACCTTATTTCTTATTGAACACTTGAAGTTAAAAATGTGTCAATCAGACACAAGCTGCTGACATGTCACAATGAATGTAATTCACCTCCTTTGTGGGCATGAAGTGCGTACAATTTTTTCTTTAAACCACTAAAAAGGTCACCGACTGTCCAACTTCACCATTGCTATTTTCTATTCAGTATATATATATATATATATATATATACTTGCGGCTTTAAATATACCATAGTCATCTCAAACATATCATAACTCATAATATATCAATTTTTTTGAAACGTGTAAACAAGTATGTCATCTAAAATTGGAGGACTGTGATGACAAAATCCACTAACGTCAGATTACATATTATATTATACTAGTAAAAAAATATGTTGAGATAACTCCAAATTTAAATTGAGTTCGCAATTATCAATGTGATATGTGCTAACTTTCGACTCAGATAAATCTAGGAGCAAAGTTCTAGAAGTTCAATTGATGTGGTGAAGCAAAGCTCATAACTACTTCATTTTTAGCCAAGTGAAACATAGTTCTATTTTCTTGTCCTTATCTTCATTTCTAATAAAGTGGTGAGTAACTGGAATAGAAACACCTAGAGATAGTAATAAAAATGAGTCAATTATAAAAATAAAAATAAAAAATTAAACTATTAATTTTTCACGAGTTCCATGAAATTACATTTTCTATGCTCATAATTATTCATTTTTGTCAATATAATTCTCATTACTTCCACATTCCTTTAATGATAATACTCTATCAAGTCTTTAACGATTTGACACAAAATTTAAGAAATAGAATAAGACTTTTGAATCTTGATCCTAAATTAAAAATGTGTGTAATGTACTAAAATGTCATTTGAATCTTATGATTTCAAACTTGTCATGTAGAATGTTTGAATTGTCAACTTATTAAATATAGAAAGGTGCATTCATTTTGAGACACACCAAAAAATAAAATAAAACACTTAAATTGAGACGGAGGGAGTATTGAATTCTTTTTTTTTTTTTTGGTGTGGATTGCCCTTCATTTGGGGTGGTCTTTAATTGTTTCCCTTCAAATTGGTGATTTTTAAGTTTTTGTCTAATACCCTTTAATCGCATGGGTTGTCGAACTCCAACCCGATTAAAAAAAATCGCAAGTAAAATTTTCAAATTTTACTCATTATTGCGAAAAGGCAAATTTCCTTGTGAAGTGCTTCGAGAAGATAAAAGTTAAAGACTGCCATTTTAAGGGACAAAAATTAAAGACCCCTCCAGCGAAGGCCAATTCTGCAAATTGCCCTATTGGATTTAACACAGAGAACAAAAAATAAAAATAAATTAGTTAACAAAAACACTGAATGTACAATTCTGTAAGCACTTCTAAAACAAAATTTTGATCCACAAACATTGTGATGTTGACAAATCAACATCAAAATGCCAGCAATAAAGTTTTGATGTTGATAGGGATGAAAATTACACCATCAACATGCAAATTAAATGTTCAGATTTTCCCATTTGACTGCGATGGTTGAGTTATGGTACAACACTTATTTAATGATCACGGACGCTCACTCTATATGAAGGATATTAGACTATCGGCTGACATTTACAATTACTTGCTAATTTTAGACCATAGTCTATGTTTTATCATAAAAATTTTAACCTGCTCCAAAAACAAATCTTTAGACCATAATCTAAAAAATCCAAAAATTAAAGAAGTCATTTATTAAACAAGTTTCTTTTTCCTCCATCCTATTTTTCCTCCGTCTTATAATAAGTGAGGATCATCTTAATTGGTGGAGGTAAGGAGAGAAATGGAAGAGAGAAAAAAAGAGAGAATCTCATAATAAATGCCACCTTAAAAAATCAAGACATAAATTAACTAATTTTTTCTAATTTTACCCTTAAACAAAAAGACAAGTTAAAATAACATCTAAATCGTGATTAAAAAAGCACATATTAACTTGGTATTGTTTAAACTCCCAAACTACTTGTGCATGCTCTAATCGAGAGGAAAAGTAATTTATTTCTATTATATAGAAGTAATTTGATAAACTTCACATAACAATATTAATTTCTTAATATGCGTGTTTTTTATTAAAGTGTCACCTATTATTGGACAAAAGGAGTACATCCCAAGACAACTAGCAGACATTTCAGGCAAAGTCAAAGTTACAAAAGTGGAATTACCCAAATGAGTCTTACAGACCAAGTAAAAATTTGTAAAAAAGAAAAACAGCTCTCAACCACAGGCCTTGACAAATCAAAGAGAGATCTATAGTATTATCATCTCCACTTTTGACATCTCTATACAATTCTTCTTTCATGGAACTAAACAGTAGTGAAGACAATGTCGCCAAAAAAAAACAGTTGGCCACAGCAGCAAGCATGGTCACAATAACCTGTGATTCGATCGAACTTGTATACATTTTACGACTGCACAAATTGCTCGTCAGTACATATCATCGACTCATCAAGCAGATAATAAGCGCGCTTCAATGCATCTCTAAATCATCTCCAAATGAAGCCAGAAAATCGAGTTGAGCTATGCAGCTTGGCTTGAAACCCGTTTATTTGGATGCGTTTTGAGTTTCAAATCAGCACAGATTTTTGTACTCGCAAGAAGCATAGAAGCTTCAAACTTCATTTCTCGAGAGCCACGGAAGACATTTCGAAACCATACCATCATTTATTTACAGAAGATGTATGACGTTCCACGAACTTCCATGAAGGCCTTGCAGCAGCATTAGACACGGGTCCTCCGAACTCGAGCAGTCCTTTCAACCATTTAATTTTGTTCGCGAGTTCCTCCAAATCCAAAATCGCTGCCTCCGTCGAGTCAGAACCCATTGAATGTAACTGAACCCCATCACTCGTTCTGAACTTCTTCAAAGGACAACTCGAATAGTTTACTTTTTCAGTTGGCCCAGTGGTTTTCTCCGAATCAACTCCGATACAGGAACTATTAGAACCTTTATCTAACAAACTGGATTTCTCTGCTGACTCGTCTCCTGTATGAGAACAAGAGCTAATATATGACCGTCTGACTTTCTTCGATGTGTTCGTAGCCTCTTTTTGAGGATCAACGATCCGGTGTTCTGCTAACTCGGAAGTTTTAAAATCCCCCTTTTCATCAGAGGCTGGTGACAAGTTTGCAGATGAATGAGGAGAGAAAGAGGGACTTGTTGAAGATCCAGCTGTTGCTTGGCTGTCCTTTCTCCCTTCACCCATAGAATGTATTTCCAAAACTGGAAACCGACCAAGGACTGAGATGATCATCACAAGCATATCAAAAACTATGATGCGGGATATTCTTTTATAGAAATAAATCTTGTTTAACGAATAAAACAGCTATACGCATGAGAATTAGTTGAAGATTACGATGTAAATTCTGGAGCACCACTTGCAAGGCCAAAACCACATGGGGTTGGTGAAAGGAATCAACGCGATAATGGATTCTTGACTCAACTAATTTGTCTCTCTGAATTATTAATCGTTTGGCCTAAATGTGTTGGTTATTTCCTATGTTGCCCGCTCTCCAAAAATGTTGCTGCACTCGTGTCGGATCCACCAAAACTGCACTATTTTTCAAGGATTCAACATGCATCTAGCAGGAGTTTTGATGAGTCCGAGAAATATAGGCTATTTCTTTATTCAAACTAATAATTTTCAAAATCACCTTTAATTATCGTTTTCTCAAATAGTGATTACACATTGATAAATAAAATAGAAATATTCTAATACTCACGGGGTTCAACCTAGAGCATTAATTTTTATACACCAGTTTTGCGCTCATCATTTTACACCTCTGGGAAGCTAAAGAAGTTCATAAAGGCTTTTTTTTTTGCCATTTCATTCCCCCTTTGATTCCACCAAAAAATAAGGCACTAGAACAACTGTCTTTAACTATGCACAGCAATTGATACTCCCTCAGAGCATCTCAATTACGTTCTATCAGAGCAACCACATGATATATTTAAAAGTTGTTTTTATGTCTTAGACTAAAAAGTTTTGTGAACAGCCAACGGAAGGAGTTAGTTTCATATTATAGTTACCTTGGTTGACAGGTTGAATTAGTTGAGCACATCGACGGACACTATCACCATCCTGCAATTTTCATGAAACAATTATAGGCAGAAAGAAGCATCATAAAAACGGAGCTACACCAGAATACAATAGAAATAGCATTATTTCCAACAATAGGCCTGATGGTTAAGATGCATTGACGCTATTCAGAGGAGAACTCCTCGAGGAAAAAGATGCATTATCAAAAATTGCAATACAGCGACCAGCATCTTCTCTTTTTGGTTTCATTCTTTTGGGGCTTTTCCTCATAGTAATTAACTAAACCACTGGAATTGAAATCTCAATCTGCAATGCTATCCATAAAGGAAAATTATATCCTACTGAAAGTTTACTAATTATTTTTTAAATAGCCGAGAAATCCCCGAGGGACCGGCTTCGAAAAACGTTTTAAAATATTTAGAAGATTTAAAAATTATTTTTTAAATGCGTCATCTCTCCATCCGTCTCCACTAAAATACGAGACTTTTGCATGTGGCAGAGTTCGAACCCATGACATGAGCCTAACCTACATCATGCACCACGCTCTTACCACTAGACCAAAACCTCATTTTTTTGCACGGATTGCCCTTCTTTTGGGGTGGTCTTTAAATTTTGTCCCTCATATTTGTGGTCTTTAAGTTTTGCCCTTCGCTTGGATACCTGAGGTTCTGGGTTCGAACCCCGGCTTAAGCATAAAATAAAAAATAATTTCGCAAGGCAGGGCTGGGGGGAGTGTATGCCGGATCCGGCATACAATCCTTAAGGAAAAACTAAAGTTATGCCGGAGGGGGCAGACTTTGCCTTGAGGCATATATTTTATTTTTTTTACTTTTCAAGGTAAACTTTTAGTTATGCCTTAAGGAAAAGTTCCGCCTTATGGGGCATACTTTTAGTTATGCCTTAACTAAAAGTGTGCCCCATAAGACATAACTAAAAGTTCTGCCTCATGGGGCATACTTTTGGTTATGCCTTAGTTAAAAGTTTGCCCATAAGGCATAGTTCCTTAAGGAAAAGTTTTGCCCCATAAGGCATAACTAAACTATGCCTTGAGGAAAAGTTATGCCCCCTCCGGCATAACTTTAGTTTTTCCTTAAGGACTTTATGCCGGATCCGGCATAACTTTAGTTTTTCCTTAAGGACTTTATGCCAGATCCGGCATACACTTCCCCCAGCCCTACCTTGCGAAATTATTTTTTTATTTTATGCCTGAGCGGGGGTTCGGACCCAGAACCTCAGGTATCCAAGCGAAGGGCAAAACTTAAAGACCACAAATATGAGGGGCAAAATTTAAATACCACAAATATGAGGGGCAAAATTTAAAGACCACCCCAAAAGAAGGGCAATTCGCAGAATTGCCCCCAAAACCTTGGGGGACGAAATTTTAAAGATTATGTTTTACCATATTATATCATTTGTCGGGAGAGAGAAACATAATAAAAGAAAAACATATGAAAAGAACAAAGGGAAGAACCTGGGATGTAGGCACAATCCAACCAAAGTTTGGAGACCAATCTAACGATGGGCGCAAATCCTTGAAAGAAACTTCATACATTGCACCTTCACCCACAGGAGGTGGTGTCAATGCCAACTATGAAGACAAAAACACAAGAATAGAATATTATTGAAGGAATTGTGGGAGAGCATATGAAGCTATTACTTTTTCACATATCACAGAGTTGGGGGCATATTATTTCAAGCACTATTCTTCTAGCTCAACAAAAAAACTTGCCGATTATGATATATCACATCAATTTGAAGCAACAAATCTTGGAATAGCATTTTAGTTTGTAGGAAAGGGATGTTGGGTTAACCCAAACAAAACTAAATTTTGATATCTCAATAAATTGCTGATTGTTACCAAAAATAAAGATGCAGTTTGTCACCTCTAAAATACATAACCCTCATGTAAGTCCACTTGTTTGTTCATGTTGTGGATACTTAAAAAGAGAAAGTAACAGAAACTATTACGGATGTAATTATCACAGATGACAACAGCAGTATAGCTAACCAACCAGTAACTACGGAATATAACAGAAATTATTACCTCAGCTTCACCATTGCCAAATAACTTTGTCAAGTGCCCAGACCAATAACAGCCATTAGCCCACCAATCAACCAAATCACCCACCTGCCAATTACCATCAGCAACTACTGTAGCTTCAGAAATTGAACTGACATCTGAAACTTCATTTTTAAGCTTGACAGAAGGATACTGCGGCCGCAGCATTAGTTGTCTTTTATCCTTCGACTTCCCAACATTATATGGGGGATATTGATACAGCTTGGTCCAAGTATGTTCTGTAACAACAAGGATTGAAACGATTAACATACATCTCTAGATACAGATATAGTAACAGTCTTATCTCAAACACATCTTTTATTTTATCAGGAGAAGCCGGAATTTCATAGATAATGCATCCAGTAGATGCTGGAAATAACATCAATAGACCAAAAATGAGTCAGCTTTTTCAGTGAACCTTCATGTATGCATTCTAAGTAGCTAACGAAGTCGAAAAATTCATTGAAACTATTTACAGTGTAAAGTTTACTCAAACAAAAACGGTTTCCAAGGCATTTAGTTTTCAGCTGAAAACACCTACTCCCTCCGTCCCAATTTATGTGAAGGTCTTTGACTGGGCACATAGTTTAAGAAATAGCGGAAGAATTTTGAAATGTGTGGTCTAAAATAAGTAATAGATATTTGTGTGGCTAAAAGTCATTGATATTAGCACATAACACTCCGGTAGCATTTCTCTATTTCAACTGTGTGGTTTTAATCCTATGAGTAACGTCTTCATCTGTCATTCCATTCTCTTGAAACAACAAGCCTAGGTATCTAAATTGTTTGCATTTGGCATACAACCCCATCTAGTCTCATTTCAACTTCGCTCCTCTCGTGCTGACTAAACTTGCAGTGCATGTTTTCAATTTTTCTTCTACTCTTCTGTCAGACAACAACCACCACCGAAATTGCATTAAGAAGAAAAGGATATTGCTAAAGTTGTCCAGCATCTACAACAGACAGTGGTTCAAAAACAGAAGCCAAAACGTCTAGCGGCATCAAGCCATTTTACTGACAACCACCGGAAGCACCTGAAAGATGCATCCACCACACTAAGATATCACGTCTTCCTGCTTTGTTCTAGATGAGCTCAATAAACCATCTTTCGGGACTTTCAGGACACTGAAAACCAAGACGGACAAAACAACTAATACTTCAAAGGCAAAAGATCTATTTCTAGCTCCAAGATCCCAAGTTTTGCCAAGGGACAGACAACATTTGACATATTGAAGCACACGTATGACATGTGCAAGCTTGCCAGATAGAGATTGCCCATAGCAAACTTAAGCCTGTTTGTACATGTCTACTACTTTTACAAGCATTTGAAACGGAAGCTTAAAGGCATGATCAGGTGAGTATCATGTGTAACTTCACAAAACATTTTAAGGACTTAACTTTAGACGAATAAGAAATGATACTTCCATTATATCTTGTTTATGTGATGATCTTTTAGATGTCCGGTTACCCAGAAGTAAGTTAACCTCCAAATTAAGTAAGAGCACATGAAGATTTTAGCATCTAAACCAAGGTATAATAAGCCCTCAGCAAATGAGTATTGATGAATTGAAATGCTGAAACCAGCACATCAGAGAACATACTTTCATCTGGATAATCAAAATATTCCAACAGTGCATTCCAATGTCCTCTTCTGCAGCTAATCTTCTGTATCTGATACAGTAGGAAAGAGATAGTAAATGCATTGTACTCTGCTTCTTTATCAGTAACAATTTTCTTCTCATCAAAACATATAAATAACCTCAACAATACACAGATTATAGCAACTACAACAGGTTTTCATTCCAAATTTACCTACATCAACAGTGGCTTTCAATAAAAGGAGCATTCCCTAAAGGTTTAATGTAGCCTTTAACAAAAGTTTCACCACCTTAAGCACTTAACTAAAGAGTTGGAAAGAACAAGTTATAAGGATTAATCGAAAGATTGAGAATGTGAAAGACCATACCCTTATTGATTTATACAATACTGTCTTATTAAAATGATTAATAATCTAGAGATACACAGGACAGTCATGCAGTATCCTTCTGCAAATTACTTATTTGTCTAATTAGAATTTCCTTGATTATGCAGATGTCTTAATCCTAATCACATGCATATTATTCTATTCTGATAAATAATGTCCATACAAGATGCTAACCCCCACCCATCCCCAAAAAAAACCCCACTCTAGTCAGGAATGTCCAAAAACTATGCTCCAATTTTGCCATGGTATATCAGTTATTGGACCTCAATGTGGATTTGAGTTAAAGCCTGTTTAGCCAAAACTGTTCGGAAGCCAAAAGTGCTTACTTTAGAAAATTGAGGTCTATGGACAAGCTTTTAGGGGAAAAAAAAGTGTTTTTGAGTAGTGGCCGAAGTTTTTCAGAAGCGAAAATTAGTAGCTTCCAAAAGTACAAATTCATGCTCTAATATTGATAAAAGTACAATTTAAATTGATTAGCCAAACACAAATTGCTAATCTCCAAAAGTACTTTTCAAAAAGCACTTCTAACAAAAAAGCACTTTCTAAAATAAGCAAATATTAAAAATTTGACCAATCAAGCAATTAATACACCAATTGGACGGTCAAACAAACAAAGTGGTGAAGATGCAACAACAACTATGCCTCAACCCCAACCAAGGTGGTGAAACTATTACAGGCTATATCCTTTAGTTATGGGTTTTAGTGTCATTCGCAAGGTGGAATATTCAAGGTGACAAACTATTAAAAAGGAGAGAACATATTTCTTTTTTATAATTGTGGTATCTGAGCCAGCTTCCACACCCTCGACTAATTCCACAGTTTACCTGTTACCTCCCACCAATACGGTATCGGGTAACTCTATCCACCAACGCTTGAACCAATAGTAAGAAATCACCTAGTTTCTTGCCTCCACCAGGATTTGAACCTACGACATGTGGTTCTCAACCCACTTCATTGACCACTAGGCCATACACTTGGATGCGAGAGAACAGATGCCTTTGACCACTCGTGTAAATAGAGAGTTGGATCAAGCATCTATGTCCTAAAAAAGGACGGGGAGAGACATGCAGTTGCCTCATATTTAACTTATTAAGGAAAAGGATCAAGATCACACAAAAGCTAGAAGGTGACCATGAACTTATTCTACAAAAATTAAAGACTAACAACGAAAAATTACAAACGAGAAATGCATGATTTACCTATCCCGCATGCATACAATGAACTACCACGAACTTGCAAGCGCCAAGCTCATACTAGAATCAAACTTTGCATTTCTTACCTTACATCGAAACCATGCACCACGAAATCCATTCTCGAAAGACTGTGCTTCAGCCAATTGCCCAACCTTGAAAGGCAATTTATACTCCTTTGCCATGAAATCTACACCAGAAAGAACCTATATCATACACTATCTTGCTTAAGTGTATCTTTCATGTACAACCAAATGCAAGAAATTATACTTAATAATGAATGGATCTTTAAAAGTCGGTGCAAGGCAAAAAGTGTTCTCATTTTTGTTAAGAAATGGATCTTGGGCTTTAATTCAACCCCAAAAGCTAGCTCATGTGGGGAGGATTGCTCGAAACTATATAAAGAGACCACCCGTCCCATGAACCATCAATGGGGGACTTCACAACCATCCCCTCCCTTCCCCATCATCGAGCATCATGTCTCTTGCTCTGATACCATGTTAAGAAATGGATCATCGCCTAACTCAACCCAAAAGGTAGCTCATGAGGGGAAAATTGAATAAGACCACTCATCCCATTAACCACCGATGTGGGACTTCTTCACACCCAGCATGGACAACAGTACTTTCACGCAAGTCTTTTGTGTGACAAATATGAATGCACTTTGAGAGAAATACTTAATTGTATGGATAACTAAAAATATTCACAATAAAAAGTTAGTAATAAGATGGGGAAATTAAGAGCAAGGGTTGAAAATGAGATGTAAAGACTTGAGACCAAAGAAAAATAAGCATTAGATGTTGCAGCATATATCGAGCAACGCAAAAATACAAAACAAATGAGAAATAACGTGGTTAGGTTTCTCAAGAGTCTTAGCATCACCAAATGAATTTCCAAAGATATATTTCCTATATCTCAGTTTATGTAGCACACTTTCCTGTTTAGTCTATCCCAAAATGAATTGTCACCTTTTTATATTTAGTAATAATTTAACATTAAATGCTTACTTTACCCCTAATGAGATGATTATAACCACGTTCAAACCATGCTTTATCATAAATTACAAATGTGTTCATTTCTTTCTTAAATTAAACATTCGTGCCCAACCAAACGGTATCACATACATTGAGAGGGATGGAGTAATTTGGTCTCTTCGAAAACATAAATTAGCAATTCAATACAACAACAACAACAACAAGCCCGAAGATAATCCCATTGTGTGGGAGCGGGGAGGGTAGAGTGTACGCAGACCTAACCCCCACCTTGAAAGGTAGGGCGGCTTTTTCCGAAAGACCCTCGGCTCAAGAGAAAAATTAGCAATTCAATGAATGAGAAAAATCTCTAACCTCGTCCTTTTAAAAGACCCTTGTTTTTGTTTAGAAAATGAACTTTCGGCCTACCTCTAACCTCAAAAGCGAGCTAATGAGATGAGGATTACCCAAAACTATATACAAAAACTCATTCAAGGACCAAGATGGGACATTCTAATAGCCTCCCTTCGGACGTTCAAGTTGTCGCCAAGACAGCTAAAGAGCGACCAACATAATACCAGGCCCAACATTGGTAAACCAAGCATAGATATGGCTCTAAATCATATATCGTGCTAAGGAAATAAATCTTGAGCCTTACTCAAATTTAAAAGCAACTCATGCTTTGAGGATGACCCAATACCATACAAAAATAGAACAACATAATCCCTCAGCTAATATAGAGCACATAATACTTTCTTTTTTAGGTAAAAGTAAAATATGGAGCACATAATACTAAACATATAGGCATGTATTTTATGATTCCGATAATTTTTTTCACCGTGTACTCCTTCCAATTTGGACCTTAGAAATATTTGTTAGTTTGCAAGTTGGAACGCAAGCAAGAAGAAGTGGTCAGGATGACCACCATCAACAAATGATCAACATCTCCCATGGTAAGCTTTGTCCCTCCTAGGAATTTCTTATGGTACTTAGGGGTCGTTTGGTAGGAGGGATAAGTTATCCCACATAGATGGGATTGGGTGGGCTAAGATGGGATAACTTATCCCACCTTCTATAAAGGATTACTTATTCCACCTTTTATCCCATATAGATGGGATTGGGTGGGATAACAAAGGAGTTATCCCACCTACCAAACATAGGATAGTTCCAATCCCATGGGACTAATAATCTCATCCCATCCTATCCCTCCTACTAAACGACCCCTTAGTGATGCGTTTCCACAACAAGACACCAAAAGAAATTCCTTGGTAGTTGATTGACCTTCCTTTCCGCATTAGGACACAATGACTTCTCTTTATAGAGACGTCTTCTATTATGCAATTTTAAATTCGTCACTTTCAATCCTCACCATATTTTAAGTTTTATCACTAAGCTCCACTTGACCCATTTATATGGTTCTGCATCCAACAAGGAGTTCCTTCTCAACTTGTCCACCTTTTTAGGACCTTTGTCGAAGCCCGATAAAGCGACAAATAATACAAAAAGATCCCATCTAGCACACTATTGATGATAGTCAGTTTGCAAAGTTTTTTGCCGCATAGTAAGTCTATTATCAAATTTGTTTACCATATTCTACTATAACCCTCCCTACCCATTTTGGTCCTCAAAGGTAGCCCCAGGCATATAGAAGGGAAGCTTCCACCATATAACCAAAATACCAGTAGTGCAGGTATACAATTAAACTCATTCAACGAAAACAAGCTACTATTAGATGGTTGACATGTCATCCTACCATTGTCTCAAAGACTAGTAATACCACTCTTAGATGCCTTGATTGGCTTACTTCAACTCCATAATACTAG
Organism: Lycium ferocissimum; assembly: GCF_029784015.1. Lineage (NCBI taxonomy): Eukaryota > Viridiplantae > Streptophyta > Magnoliopsida > Solanales > Solanaceae > Lycium > Lycium ferocissimum. The sequence goes on from NW_026725865.1 coordinate 231,632, forward strand.
TTTATCATTTGTATAAAGAATGTAGACTGCTACTATACTTCTTGCACTAGGGTGCAAGGCACTCTGAAGCCTTTAATCTGAACTTCCTTTGTTGTTTTGATAAGATTTTTTAAACTCTTCCATGACTGGAAGAAAGAGGAGGATAGCAAATCTTCTAGTCTCATCAAATTTTATTGATCGCCTCTCACGCTTTCTCTTTTTTAGTTCTGGCATTAGAAGCTTCAATTTCTTGGAGAAACATACATCAAGTTCACCTTTTACATTGTATGTCATCCACTATTCCTTTGCCTTATCAGCGAATCCCTCTGTAGTTAGCTACATGTTCTCGAATTCAAAATAACACCTTAGTTTAATCCTATCTCCGAATTCTAATGAAAGGGGAATAAAATCTGAGCGCAGTCATGGCACTATGAGTAGACTGAGTGATTAATACTCTTGAAAGACTCACCTCACCGATGCACCTAAGGATTTAGCCTAGTGGTCAATGAAGTGGGAGCAAAAGCATGAGATCTCAGGTTCAAAGGAGCAAAAGCATGGGATCTCAAGTTCAACTCCTAGCGAAGACAAATACATGAGGTGATCTCTTCCCATTCGTCCAAGTCTTAGGTGTGCAGAGTTATCTGGTACATATTGCTGGTTGGATGCAGCTTGCAGCAGGTATACTATAAAATTAATCGAGATGCGCACAAGCCGACCCGGACGCCATGATTATTTAAAAAAAAAAATTCATCCCACCGGTTCAATATCAAAAATCTAGCTAGCATGGGAGCGGTATTCAAGTTGGTCCCTTGGTACCATGTGATTACACATCTATTGACTCCATAGTATGGATGACTTCAAAGAAATCCTTCATGGCCCTTTCTGCATTGGTCCTTCTCATTCTCTCATTAGCACATCTAGTCGAATAAAAGATCCTATTACAATCCCATAAACTAACGTACCTCAGAAATCAATTGGGAAAGCAAAAGCTTCTTCTAGAGCTATATCTTTTGGTTGGACAACACCTTCAATGAGTCCATCCAATGCATTTTAAATGGCAACGTTTGACTGAGCTTGAAACTTAAGTGACACACCAAACGTATCACTAAAACTTGTAGTCCTAACCAGGTCAATACTTCTAAAACTATAAGTGCATCTCATTGAGGATAAAATGAAAAGTCTAAAATAACAAGTTTCTAAAAATAAAAATGTGTAATTTTTCCAAAACATATTAGAATAAGTGTCAAATAACAATAAAATAGAAGAATATAAAACCAATATTCCATAGAAACTACTTCCTCTGTCCCAATTTATGTGATATAGTTTCACTAGGCACAGAGTTTAAAAAAAAAAAAAACTTTTGAAAGTTATTCTAAAACAAGTCATAGATATTTGTGTGGCTGTAGATCATTTCATTAAGGGTAAACGAGAAAGTTTTAAGTTAAATTAAATTATTTCTAAATATAGGGACAGATTAAAAAGAAAAGAGTATCACATAAATTGGACAGAAGGAATAAAACGTTTTAAACTAATATTTGAAAACTTGTGGTCTAAAATATTCAATAAATAATTTTGTAGCTATGGTGATAGTTTAGGAATGTTTTTAACCTATTCACTCAAAATTAAATAGGTTATTGTTACTCTAAATAGAAACAATATAGAGTCAAATGATTAATACAGATTCTTGACTAATGACATGGTTGGTAACCACCAACCCAAAAACAACACAACAACATACACAGTAAAATCCCACAAAGTGAATCTGGAAAGGATAGAGTATACGCAGACCTTATCCCTACCTTGAGAGGTAGAAATGCTGCTTTCGGCAGACCCTCGGCACAAGGACAAGTAACTCAAAGTAGTACAAAAAGTCATGAAAAAAAATTAGTTCAAACCCCCAACTCATGATGAAGAAATGAAGAAGAAAAAACAAATTGAGTTCAAAAGATGTATGGTTGAGGAATAGAGCACAACCCATAGTTTTTAGGCTCAAAAAATTCCAATTACAATATTTTGCATCTAAACTCAATAATTTCAACATGGAACATAAATTTATGAACAAAAACTCGCTAATTTCAATAAATAGTATATTTAAATCTATAATTATAAAAATATAATGGGTCAATGTCAAGCATCTTAAAATTAAACTCATAAAGTTTAAATCGTAGATCCATCTCTGACATGAGGCTATTTGGTACAAATTTGATGAATAAAGCTATCTTTCATAGATCAACAAATAATTAAGTGAAGAAGAAGAAGAAGAAAAACAAACTGAATTCAAAAGATAAATAGTGACTCAATACTTTCAACATAAAACATAAATTTTTATATATAGAAATAACTAAAATTATATCAAATACTATATTTAAACCCATGATAACTTTTTTAGCAATTTTAGCAGGTGTAAGATCTGCGTACACACTACGCTCTCCAGATACCTCATTTGTGAAATTACCATAAATATGTTATTATTATAAGTTTAATGTTAAAAACTTTAAAAATTAAACTCATAAAATTTAAATTTTAGATTCACTTTTAACATGAGACTATTTGTTTCACTTACCTTTGAAACACTAACAAATAATTAAAGGGAAAAGATGATGAAGAAGAAGAAGAAGAAGAAAAAGGCCCAAATTGTATGCCTTTAGATCTGCTTGAATTCAAAACATATAATAAAAGTACCTTTCAATGAACTTTCTTCTGTTCAGATCTATAAAATGGAAATTGGTAGCGAAAATTGTGGCCCACGAAACGGCAGCAAAAGAAGCGATAAGAACAAGAAAAACCTAATACCAAAATTTCATTCCCCATCTTATGCTTTATATATATATACTAGTTATGTGGCGTCTTAAGTCGGGTAAACGGGCAAAGATATAAAAGTAGATATTTTAATTAAAGAAATATAATTTGTGTTAGACAATGTACAATATGATAATATATACGTTGTACCTTTCAAAAGTGTAGAATTCAGTGGCAGATAATTAAAATGAAGTATATTTTTAATAATTAAATTTCATATAAGTATATTTTTAACTTTTATTTTGATAAAATTATTTACTTCAAATCAAATGCGGAGCTAGAATTTGACATTTATAAGTTATGTATTCTAATTTTCTGAAGTTATTTAGTTCTAAATAAATAATCTATATATAATTAATGAACTTTTAAGAATATATAATTTAACTTGTGTAATGGACATTTGCTCCTCCCTTATAAGATTAGGGATTAGGAGTTCGAATATGGATATAAAAAATCTTTGGAGGAGCGCTTTTCCAAACGAGCGCGATACAATGCGAATTATCTGGATTAATTGGTGACTAGAATGCGAATATCGAGTACCAAAATAGAAAACCAAAGAATATGAAAAATGAGGTAAGAGGTTCGATAGCTTTTGAAAAGAACTGAAAATAAAAAAAAAAAAAAATTGATAAATAAATAAGAGACCTAAAAGTAATTAATTAAAAAGTTTTAAAAAAAATTGAAAATTCTTGTGAGGACTACAAAAGTCCCTAAGTTTGCCATTATATATAGTAGTAATATATGGCAAGCTCAAACTAAGGGTCGTTTGATATACGGACTAAATTATTCTGAAATTATAATTTCGGGATTAATTTATCGATAAAATAATCTCAAATTTAGTGAGATAAGGTGGATATATCATTCTTAAAATTGTACTTCATTTTATACTCTATTTAATAGAACATATAAATTTATACCTTTCATTAATCATGATACAAAATTAATATCAAAATTAATATTGAGATATCTCAGCTTATACGCACCAAACGACTCCTAAAAAGTTATTGCATAGGTTGTCCTTCAAATACATTGGTATTTAATTTTTTTCCCTCATATTTGTTGTTTTTAATTTTTATCTTCATATCTATGGTCTTTAATTTTTTATCCTGCTGCTCATTAAATAAAAAAGTCAGACCCGTTTCACTCAGTATAAATTATGTAGCATTTATTTTTGGAGATTGAATTATTGCCTCGCTCGACATTAATTATGTTGAAATTAAGTTATGTGACTTAAAACTGTGTGCTCTTTCTGTCTCAATTTATGTGATACACTTTTTTTTAATCAGTCTCAAAAAATAACATATTTATAATAATTTAATTTTAAACTTTATCTTTTACGCTTAACGAGATAATTTATAACTACACAAATATTTTTGGCTCTTTTTTTATCATAAGATTCAAAAAAAAATCTTTATTTGTTAAATCCTGTGCATAATCAAATTATATCATATAAATTAGGACGGAAAGAATTATATTTTTCAAATTTTGTGATGTGCTAAAAGTTTTACTAGTATAATTTATAGAATATTATGATATGTATGTCGAGCAAAAATTTAATTTATGCCGCACGAAAAATGTAAAGAGGAAAAATTAAAGACTACAAATTTGAGGGATTAAAATTAAATATCACTCCCAAATAAGGATATTTGTGCTGAATGACACGAACCCAAACCGACATATCATATTTGGGCTTTAAAGAGCCCGTTCTAGAATCATCCAACTATGACGATGGCCACGTGATATCAGATCCAAGTGCATCGAGCACAGGAACTGTAAAATTAAGATATCCTAGCAACATGGGTTGTGGTCAGGGGCTATTTTATAGTCTAAATTTGGGTAGGGTCTTTCCGTAAAATTAAGTATTTTATGTAAATATTTTTTGTTGATACTCATGCTATGTGAAGGCTAGATTGTGCATTTGATTAGATGTTAAGTTGTTTACCTAGAAGAATATGGAAGAATGTCAACTTAGGGGTCGTTTGATAAGCGGATTAAATTATTTCGGTATCATAATTTTGGGATTATAATGTTGGGATTAATTTATTTCATCTGAAAGGTGGGATAAAATAATTTCAATTATGATGGGATAAGGTGCGATGTTTCATGATTAATTTTGAGCTTCATTTTATATTCTAATTGGTACAAGGTATAAAATTATTCTAAAATAAATTTATATTTTGTATCAAATAGAGTATAAAATTAATACCAAATTATAAATTTTGCCGAATTTGCCTTCTTTTTGTGGTCTTTAAATTTTGCCCTCATATCCTACCTTACCCCGCATACGTGTTCGAAACGACAAAATTTTAAAAAAAAATAAAAATTTCCTTATCTAAGACATACGCTTTTTTTTTTTTTTTTAGTGATATATAAGTATGCGGGTCGGCTAGATAAAGTTTGCCCGTTAAGTATGTCCCCCGCAAGCGTAAATGTTATATCCGCATTTACGTCGAATATTTTAAGTTGGTTCAAGAATTATGGACAAGGTTATCTCTACTTAGTTTTAAGAAAATGGTGTTATGATTTTATTGGAAGGAAAAAAGATTTGGGATAAGAATGTGATGGAAAAATTTTAAAAAATTCAAAATGAGAAATGCTATAACATGGCCACATGGAGATTTGATATATATATATACATATGGAATTAGATGACATGTTCGCATATTAGTCATCTTTCATTATTCAAAGAAAATTCTAGAAATTTGAAAAGTTTTGGAGGGAAAAAAAAAAAGGAGGAGGAAAGTTTTAAGGCCGTTGTGAATACCTATATATATAGTAAAGGTGATGAAAAATAAGACACAATTTATCTGCTCAGAGAATTCAGTAAAAAAAAGGAGGAAAGGGGTATATTGGCATGTGCAAATCTGATCAAGTGGGTTCTTCATGCTACCAGTTAGGTCCCCACAAGTGGAGTAGTTGGTGGAACAAGAAACACTTCCTCAAACATGTTCTAAGTGAAAGGGGAGAAGATGAAAAAATGTAGAGATTAATATGTTATGAACTATCTTGTGTGTCAATGAATCAAACGAACGAAGGGATGTTCGTTTTAAGAGAAATTGCTGGGTATGCATGTGTTTCTGTGGGTGTATTGTGTTACATAAGGAATTACTTGTATTTAACATGTTTGTATGTTGTTGTAAGATGTAGCAAATGAATGAAATCGTTTAAAAATTATATGTTGGTGTTGGTGGCATGGTTTGAAACCCCAACGTTATTTGGTATTTTGGATGTCGTTATGAATTCGATGATGTAAAATGAAGGTTAATGTTCCATGTTGATGTTAAAAACTATGTTTAATTGAGAATTAATGTGATCTTGTTATAGTTTCTTGAATTTGTAAGCATAATGTTACAAAAATGGGATTGTTGATTGATGAATTTGAAAGAGAAAAGTGTGTTGTTGTTATTCTAGTTGAGTTGGAAGGTATCGGGTGCATTGTGTATTGCACGGGCTGATTTGAAATATTATGCGACTTGCGTAGAATGCATTATGAATTGACTATGGATGTTGTTATTATGATTATTGGTTTCATTTGTTGTTGATATTCCGAGTTGAATTCTCGGGGTTGGTGAATATTGGGAGGTGCTGCCGAAATTTCCATAGAAGAAGTGACGGCTTGGAATTGAGTTCTTTAATGCTTATGGCTAATGTTGGGCGTCCAATGACATTTTTGTAGATCGCGAGAAGCCGAGACGTAAGCGTGGATTAGAGAATGTTTTGATAAAGCTTTCTTTCTTTCGCATGTCTTAGTACTATTAGGCTATGACCGAGCCTTGGGGTTATTCCACTTAAAATCCGAGCTCAAATTGACTTTGTTCGATCCTAAAAGCATACCATGGTTTGAAGATCCTTAGGTTTCAAAGGATGATTTTAAAAGGCCTATATTTAAGAGGCATTTCAGCTTTCGCATACGAATAACGCCCCAAAACATAATTAAGTTCGGACATAGCGTTCCCCTAATTCTCGTAGTCGGGCTCGGATGGGGTCGGTCCGTTCGTTTGCCCTTCTTTTACCTTTGGTTATTTTTGAAAAACTTAATACTATTTTCCTTCGACTTCCGCATATGGATTCTTTTGGAAATGAGTTATAGTTATGATTTCGTGAATATGATTATCGCTTCCCGGTAAGTCTGAAATAAGGAACTGTATATATATGATTTAATACGTAACTCTGATTGCTAAGTTATATTTGATATGTTCCGAACAACATTCGGAAGAAATCTGATTTGGTCATTGCTTGGATTCTTCATGATAATCGTTTTAAACTGTTAAGTCTGTGTATATGTTTGGAGATATGACCAAACACACAACAGTAATAATTTAACTTTAAACTTTTTATTTTATAATTAATGAGATAGGTTATAGTCGCACAAATATACAGATTTATTTTACACCATAAGTTTTAAATGTCTTTCTTTCGCTCTTAAATTTCGTATCGAGTCGAAGCAGCCCATAGTGAGACGGAAGGAGTAATGCTTATTAATGCATAGATCAAAATATAAGTTTGGTCTAGTGGTAGATGAAGGAAAAATGAATGTGAGCTCTGATTTAATTTGACATAATCTAACTAGGCCAAACTTTAACGACGAGTGCACTGTGTTGTGATGGCGGATGGTAGTAGATACCGGTTAAATAATCATGATAAGGGTAATTTGGCTCGAAAAGCTCTGATGTTAAATGATGTACTTAATCTACTTTTTCTTTTCCTTTGATGGATTGTGTGTTATGACCCTCCGCTTTTCTAGTCCATCATTTATCTCCCGTTATGATTCCGTTAATACAATTTCCTATAAATTTTGATTATTATTTATCTAGTGAGCTAAAGATTTTAACAAATGATGTTGGCGGAGACTCGGCGAACTACATTACTAATGCTTGATTTTATGATATCCCAGTCTTTAATTAAAATGTGTGTATTTTGTATATTGAATTTTATACATGCATTAAAACACATTTTTATATTTCAACAAATTTGAAAAGATATAAAGTATGTTTGTTCTTTTGAAAATTTTCACGATGTATTTATGAGTAACACCCAATGTGAGTACGGGTATTACGATAGTCGTGAGGGTTCGCTAAGTCTAGATAAGGGTGCCCATCACACCCTAGGAAAGCGGGGTGTGACAATAATCAGGAAGGAATTACCAAACTTATCGGATGAACTTATGACAATTAATGAAGATGCATAGTGACAAAAGCTTGCATTTCCTTATAGTTTGATGTGGATATGAGATAAAACTTCCATAATGCAAGCCGACTCGCCTAAATATGGTGTGTTTGGAATTAGAAAGTTTGTCAACCGTTCATGTCGAAAAGCCCCGTAACTCACTAAATGGGTCCGCATATGCTAGGCATTAAAAGAATGTATGCTCGACACGATACAGATCAATAGTAGCGATTTTTTTTAAATTTATACTTGAGCGGGAGATCTTTCAACCTTTTTCCTTTGAAAGCTCAAAGTTGCCCAAAGGGTAAAAATTAAAAGATGAAGTTGTGTGGCATAATTTAAAGACCACAAATATGAGGGGCAAAATTTAAAGACCTTTTCAAAAGAAGGGCAAACAAAAATTTGGTTCTAGAAGACTATAATGTAGAGACATAATAATTACTTATGTCTCAATTCATCAAATATCATTCTTTTAATTCCATGATACATTTCTATGTGGGCGTTTAGACATGCAGTTTGAAATCATAATGTGAAATCATGATATGAAATCAGCAATTGGACATGTATTTTATCTCATGGCATGGTTTGAAACCCCAAATCATCCAAAAAGACATGATTTGGAGTTTCAAACTATGGTTTCAAAAATTTTAATTAAAAAATTTGACCCATAAGTTTATATTTTGTAAAAAAAATCATAAGTTGGTAGATATCTTTAACAATTACTTCCACTAATCATTTACCGACCTCATTAACTTTCACCAACCTTTATTTATGTTTATCTATCTTTATTTATGTCTACCAACCTCATGACTGTTCATGTTAAATTTTCATTTTTATTGAACTAAAGTTTGGTCAATTGGTGTTGTATTTTTTAGAAAAGCCTTCTAATAGCGTATTAATTTTGTTACGAACTATGACTTGCTCATTTGGTAAGATTGTATAAGAATTGGGAATGTTTTGATAGTTTTCATAACTTGTGGGTTTTATGCCTATAAGAGAAAATACAACTTAAGATATCCAAATTGCATGTCCAAACATAATTTTATACCATGGTTTGAAATCATGATTTTTATTGTCCATAGTCATATATTTACTAGGCGTTCAAGGTTGAGAAATAATCACTTTTTTCGGAATATTTTCTATTTTATTTCAGAATCCTTGTTTGGTTATAAAAATTTCAAATCCAGCTTGGAGTTAGATTTCAAATTTGGAAAAGTGCTCTAGACCTATTTTTAGACTCTATCTTCACAAAGTCCGAATAAAGTGTTTTCTTCTCCCTTTTGCAAAAAGTATAACGAAACACAACTCATCTTCAACTCAAACTTCATAATATTAAATAAAGTGAAAAATATTTGGAGTATGACCAAACACCTGCTTAGTAATGATTTAACTTTAAACTTTTTATTTTATCATTAATGAGATGAGTTATAATCACACAAATATCTAAGATTTATTTTACACCATAAGTTTTAAAAGTCTTTCTTTCATTCTTAAATTTCATATCGAGTCAAACACCTTCACAAAAATTGAGACGGAAGGAGTAATACTTATTAATGCATAGATCAAAATATAAGTTTGGTCTAGTGGCCGATGAAGGAAAAATGAATGTGAGCTCTCAAGTTTAATTTGACATAACCTAACTGTTTAAACTTTAACAAGCAGAGTTACCTAATATTTATGATGGCAGATGGTAGTAGATGCCAGTTAAATAATCATGATAAGGGTAAGTTGGCTCAAAAAACACAGTATTAAAAATGATGTGCTTAATCTACTTTTTCTTTTCCTTTGATGAGTTCTCGTTTTCTAGTCCATCATTTATCTCGCATAAAATTAATACAATTTCCTATATAATTTTTTGATTATTTATGCAAGCAACAAAAATGACAGCTCAACACTACATTACTAATGCTTGATTTTATGCAAATATTAGTGTTAATTAAAATGTTGTATTTTGTATATTGAATTTTATACATGCATTAAAACACATTATATTTACAACAAACTGACCTCTAAAAGTTTTATTGTGTCCATGCACGTAGTTTAAGTAACACAACAACAACAATATATCCAGTGTGATTCCATAAGCGGGGTCTGTAAGGGCAGAATGTACGTAAACCTTACCCCCTATCTCTCATGATGAAGTTATGACAATTAATGAAGATGCATAGTGAAAAAAGCTTGCATTGAGCATTATAATTTGATAGTAGATATGAGAAACTTCCATAACGCAAGCCGACTCACTAAATATGGTGTGTTTGGTATGAGAAAGTTTGACGTTCACCACGAAAAGCCTCATAACTCACTAAATGGGTTATGCTAGGCATTAAAAGAATGTATGCTCGACACGAGGGAGATCAATAGTAGCGATGTAGTAAGGAGATCTTTCATATTTTCCTTTCGTAACTCCACATTGCCCAAGGTTTAAATCATAGATGAAGTTGTGTAGTTTGTCCTCCTTGAAATATTACTTTTCAAGCATTAAGAAACAAAAGTTCTTAACATAGTCACACACTAGGCCAATCTATGTGAGTCCTTCAAATAATCTATAATAATCCATGATGAATTGCTTCGAGGGAGCTAGTCCTTCATTTCCTTCCGCCAACGATCGTAAGTATCAATTTTATGTTTTCCAGCACTTCCATTATCAGTCATATGAGTTTGTCACTATAGTTTAGCATCATTTGTCATAGTTACTTTCTTGTTACCAGGCACGCGAGCAAGAGTGAAGTGTTGTTTCATATTTGGCAGAAATTTCCAACTCCTTTGTACTCTTTGTGAAACCAAAGAATTTGAGTTTCGTCATTTTAGGTCGTTTATAATATATTGGGCTTTATTAAAACAACAATAACAACATATCCAGTGTAATCCCGCAAAGTGGGGTCTGGAAAGGGTAGAGTGTGCGTAGACCTTACCCCTGCCTTGGAAGGTAGAGAGGTTGTTTCCAAAATATGTTGGGCTTTATTGCATAGTGCATTTTTCAATACTACCAACTCAAGGTTCAAATCATTGTTGTCCTTGTGAAGTTTTGTTATATGTTTAACGCAAGCTTTGTGAAAGGCTTTGCCTTAAACTCAAGACATAAAATTCTTGAAACAAGGCTCATAATCTTGCCACATTCAAGAACAACATTGATTAAGGCATCAAGCTTTGTAAGGCGCTCACATAATTCAGAGTCCCAGCTACTTCATGAACACATGCTTCATTACCAATTGGGACTAGTTTAAATACTTTCATAAAAATTCCTTCGTGGCAGACAAGTCTGCTTGACTGGCTTGACCTTATTTGGATCTTTAGGGACTTAAAATGATTTTGGCGACAATGAACAAAAGGAGCACACATAAATACATGTCAATTATGCATCTATTTTATTAATCTCAATTACAAAATGGAAGTTGGCAAAACTTGCAACATTCATTGCCTTAGTAAACTGATAACAACATAAACTAGTAGCCTACTAGTGACAATCACAAAGATAATTAACTATTAGAAATAAATATGTGCAATGAACATCACCATTTTTGGTTATTGTGCGGAAGCCACATTTTTACCATGGTTACATGATCGCGTGGAAGCAACTCTCTTATTGGGGCACCGAGAAGACATGCGTGTTTACCATACCACGCATGGTCTCCACATATTTGACTTGTGGTTTGCCAAAGTTCTTTGCCTCCCTACGGATTGTACATCCCAGCTTGATACAACCTCTCTTATTGGCGCCAAGGGGCAAGGTATTGATTCTAGTAAATTCTTTGTTGATAATGCAAAACCAAAGTCTCGTTCTTTTTTACTTACATGTCAAATGCACATAGGTGGAGAAAAGTCTTTCCACACACATTGTGTTGTTTTACGCACATACCACATTCCATAATTTTTTACTTGCCTTATCACCAATTTTTCTCAGTCTGATCTGTATTGTTCTCAATTTTTACTAACAATTTGAAAGTGATTTTTTACCAATATTGATCAGATGGCTATTTCAATGAACAAACCTTTCCCGATTTGTCAAAACTTGAACCTTTGGATGGAAACAATTTTAAACGTTGGTCTAAAAAACTTTTGATTTTCTTTGAACAATTGGAAGTTGATTATTTGTTTTCTTGTTTTACTTAATGAACCACAATTTGAAAGTGATTTTTTGATGTTCAATGAACACTCTTCACCGATGTTGTCAAAACTTAACGCTTTGGAGAAATTTTTTTTGGTGGTCTAAAAAAACTTTTGATTTTCTTTTCTTATTGATGTTCCTACTCCCGCTAGTGGTTCGTTACCGATGATCTTGCTAATAAGAAATTTGAAAAAGATAACAAAACTGTTAGAGGACATCTGCTGAACCATATGATTAACCCTTTGTTTGATTTATTTGTTACTAACAAATCTGCTAAGGAAATATAGGACAGTTTGGAAAAGAAATATGGTGCTAATGCTGGGAAGAAAAAGTATGTTGTTGACCAGTGGATTAAGTTCCAGATGGTTGACAACAAAACAATTATGGAATAGGTTCATGAGTATGAGAACTTGACTGCGACTGTTCTGAACGAGGGCATGAAGATGTGTAAGGTTTTTCAGGACAATGTTTTGCTTGAGAAATTCCCACCTTCTTGAAGTGATTACAGGAACCAACTGAAGCATAAGAAAAAAGACTTGACTCTTCAGGAACTGATCAGTCACATGAGGACTGAAGAGGCAAACCGTCTCAAAGATAAGATGGAAGCTCTTTGCTTTAATTCTCTTAAAGCTAACCTTGTGGAAACTTCTGGTACTGTTGTGAAAGACAAGTTCAAAGGCAAACAGAAGAAAGTTCCAAAAAAGGGAAATGGGAGTAAGAAGAATTACTTCAACAAACCGGAGAGCCAAATTCAGAAGTTCAAGGGACCTTGTTTTGTTTGTGGGAGCTTTGGTCACAGGGTTGCTCAGTGTAATCAAAGACAAGGGCAAAACTCGAAGCAGGGAGGACAAGGTGCTACCCAAGCCAATCTTAATGAGGGGAATGAAGTTATTGCTGCTGTGGTCGTTGAGGTGAATCTGGTGTCTAACATGACCGATTGGGTGCTGGACATGGGCTCTTCAAGGCATATTTATGCTAATAAGGAGTTGTTCCGTAACTTTGAGGAGTCTACTAATGGCGAATGTGTTTACATGGGTAACTCCACTACTGTTGGAGTTATGAGTAAAGGAAAAATCCTACTTAAGTTAACTTCTGGAAAAACTTTAGCCTTGAACAATGTTCTGTATGTACTCTCCCTTCGTAGAAACTTAGTTTCTGGAGCACTTCTCAACAAAGCAGGCCTTAAACTTGTTTTTGAAGCTGATAAAATTATTATTTCTCGTGGAGGAGACTTTGTTGGGAAGGGGTATCTTAGTGGGGGTTTATTTGTACTAAACGTTGTTCAAGAGATTATTAATAATGAAAATGTTTTCAGTTCTGCTTTTATTCTTTGAGTTTGTTGATTTATGGCATGGTAGACTAGGTCATGTTAATATTGCTTCTATAGAAAGAAAAATGGAATTAATCCCTGCGGTAAAAGTTGATGAATTTTCTAAGTGTCCTCTGTGTGTAGGAGCAAAACATGCTAAGAAACCATTCAAATCCATTACTAGTAGAAAGACAGAATTGCTTGAACTAGTACATTCAGACTTAGCTGATTTTAAGAACACGGTTAGTAAAGGTGGAAAGAAGTATTACATTATTGTTGTTGATGACTTTTCTAGATACACTAAGATATATCTTCTTGAGTCTAAAAATGAGGCAAAAAGCATTTTTTTGAAATTCAATGCAGAAGTAGAAAACCAATTAGACAAAAAAATCAAGAGACTTAGATCTGATAGGGGCGGTGAATATAATGCCAATACTCTAGAGGCTTTTTGTGAGAAAAATGGTATTATAAATGAAGTTAGTGCTCCCTATACTTCCCAACAAAATGGTGTAGCTGAACGCAAAAATCGAACCCTTAAGGAAATGATGAACTCCATTCTTTTAAGTTCAAGTCTATCTGACAACATGTAGGGGAAAGCTGTTTTGTCTGCATGTTATATTCTTAATAGAGTCCCTCATAAGAAGTTAGACAAGACTCCATATGAGTTGTGGAAAGGGTTTTCCCCTAACTTGAAATTCCTGAAAGTGTGAGGGTGTTTGGCTAAGGTTGGTCTACCTGATTTCAAACGGGTAAATGTAGCATCTAAGACTTTTGACACTGTTTTTATTGGTTATGCTCAAAATAATGTTGCTTATAGATTTATGTCTTTGAATGATTATTCTATTTGTGAATCTAGAGATGCAGAATTTTGAGCATGTTTTTCCTTTGAAAATTAATGTGCCTAGTGATGTGCAAAATAATGCTTCTACATCTATGTTTTTTAATTCTTATGTTGTGCCTTCTTCTAATGTTGTTGATAATGAGCATGAAATTGACCTTAGAAGAAGTAAACAACGTAGAATTGAGACTAGTTTTGGTCCTGATTTTATTATCTTTCTTGACTGAGAATTGTGATATTGATGTTTTAAATGATGAATTAGTGTCTATTTACTTAATGGAGGAAGACCTTAAAACTTATGATAAATCAATGAGGTCAATAGATGCTATATTTTGGAAAAAGGCCATTAAAAATGAATTAGACTCTATAGTTTCTATTCATACTTGGGACTATGATTTGCCTAAATGATCTAGACCCATAAGTAGCAAGTGGCTATTTAAAAAGAAATTGAGACCTAATGGTACAATTGATAAATATAAGGCTAGATTTGTAATTAAGAACTTTATCCAAAAGCATGGTGTTGATTACTTTGATACTTATTCTCATGTGACTAAAATAGGGACCATTAGAACTCTTAATGCCTTGGCCGCTATCCATAATTTAGTGGTACACCAAATGGATGTTAAAATGGCTTTTCTAAATGGTGATTTAGAGGAAGAGATCTATATGACTCAACCTGAAGGTTTTGTGATCCCAGGACAGGAAGATAAAGTATGCAAATTAAGAAAGTCCTTGTATGGCCTAAAGCAGGCACCTAAGCATTGGTATGAAAAGTTCAATGGTACATTAGTGGCTGATGATTTTGTTGTTAATGCTTCTGATACATGTGTTTATTCTAAAATGATAGGATCAGATTGTGTGGTTATATGTTTATATGTGGATGACATGTTAATCTTTAGCCCTAATGTGAATGTTGTTAATGAGACCAAGAATTTTTTGTGTTCTAAGTTTGAAATGAAAGACCTTGAAGAAGCAGATGTGATTTTAGGCATTAAAATCAAAAGAAGCATTAATGGCTTTTCTTTGTGTCAGTCTCATTACATTAAGAAGAAGTTGAAGAAGTTTGATTGTTTTGATGTTGCTCCAGTAAGAACTCCTTACGATCCTAGCATACACTTGAAAAAGAATGAAGAATCCAGTGTTTCTCAAACTGAATATGCTAAAATAATTGGGAGTGTAATGTTTCTTATGAACTATACTCGGCTTCGATATAGCTTATGCTGTTAGTAGATTTAGTAGATATACTCATAATCTCAATAGTGAACATTTGGAGTGCTCTTCATCGTTTGTTAATGTATTTGAGAGGTACTATGGATTGGTGTTTGCATTTTAATAAATTTCCTGCTGTTTTAGAAGGTTTTTGTGATGCAAACTGGGTAACTGACAATGATGAAGTTAGCTCCACTAGTGGCTATGTGTTTACTTTGGGTGCAGGTGCTATTTCCTGGAAGTCCTCCAAACAGACCTGTATAGCACGTTCTACTATAGAGTCTGAGTTTATTGCTCTTGAGTTGGCAGGGCAAGAAGCTGAGTGGTTGAGAAACGTTTGGCAAAAGTCCGTTGGGGAAGACAAGCTTCGCCGGTCCTCACATCATTGTGACTCACAAGCGGGGGGATTCCTAAGAACAGTGTAGACAATGGAAAAAGGTGACATATTAGCATCAGACATGGTGCAGTTAAACAGTTGTTGAAACATGGTGTTATCTCCTTGGAATAAATAAGGTTCGAAAGAAATTCGACGGATCTTTTAACCCAGGGTTTAGCAAGAAAAATGATCCTTGAAACGTCGAGGGGATGGGGCTAAAGCCTATGGATTGAGGTAACATGGTGGATACCCGTTTGTGGTCAAACGAAGCCATATAAGGCATCAATAAACACTAAATTTCCTATCCCTATGGCGTGTAGTAGTGTTTATAAGGTTGAGCATTTTTGCTCGATTCCATGATTCCATGTAAGGTGGTCAAGAGATAGACTTGATGGAATTACCTATGTGAGTGTAAAGGTGTGGTCGCCTTTTATGAAAGACTTAGGCCATCTTTCTAAAGCACTCATTAGACCTAAGGTGTGTGCATGACCATAAAAGTTGTGTGCATGACCAAGGTGTGTGCAGTGTGACCAGTTTGCATAAAACTAAGGATATAGTATGTGTTGTAGGGGTCTCAACTCATGTCTATTTAGTTCAAGAGTACTTCACTTTTTGGATATTTGCTATTGCCTCATTTCACTACATGTTAGTTCAAATCGAAAGATATTGACACTTAAGTACATGTTCCTTTTTTTACCCAGAAATTATTCCTATTCTTTATCTTTGCATTAGTGGGGGATTGTGAGAGTTATATATTGCTATTCTAGTCAATTCTTTATTGGTAATGCAAAGCCAAAGTCTCTTTGTGGGTTCTTTTTCCTTACTTATCTTTTCTCCTATATGAATTGGAAATGACTCACATA
Organism: Lycium ferocissimum; assembly: GCF_029784015.1. Lineage (NCBI taxonomy): Eukaryota > Viridiplantae > Streptophyta > Magnoliopsida > Solanales > Solanaceae > Lycium > Lycium ferocissimum. The sequence continues at coordinate 248,276 of NW_026725865.1, forward strand.
GGTGGAGGAAAGTCTTTCTTTCCTCTTTATATTGAATTGTGTGTTGTTGGGTTGGTAAATAGGTCATAATAAGAGATGTGCCTAGCGCACATGAGAATTGGGTTCAGTAGGCAAAAGTGATGAATTTGCCTCCCCCTGCGCTTGAGGTATACGTGAGCCCAAATTATATCTGGTTTTGCAAAATTTATTTTTTGATATTTTGGCCTTACCCGAAACAGTCCAAATACATGCTTCCCGGCTTAATGTCCAAATTCATTCCCTAGAATTTATATCCGGTCAAGGTTCATTATTCCAGAGTTAAATTGGCAACGTTATTTCCGTCCACTATCCATAATTAAATGGGCGTTTTTATTCAATCCATTATACCGACTTAATCGTGATATTTATTTTTCCGAACGTTAGAGGACGTTTCTTATCTTGTCCTTTACTACCGAGATATTATTTACTACCCATATATACCACTAGATATTTCTCTTGTGAACACACCGAAAAATACTTATTCTCTTCTACACAAAAGTTAATATTTTCTAGTTTTTGGGCAATAGTTTGTGCAAGCTCCGTACTTCCAACCATCAGTGCAGGTGTTCGAGAGTTGTTGTGGAACCTTGGGAGCGTACCAGACTAAACGATTTGCACTGTGGTCGGTCCGAAAATCGCTTTCAGGGTAGTGGCTTGCCACCACACAACAGTGGTTTCATAATTTGTTTTCTTGTTTTACTTGTTACTAATCTATATTGTTCTCAATTTTTACTAACAAATGTGCCAATCCTTGCCATTGCACAAGCCATGCCCAAGGGTCATTGTTCAGGAGTTTAATGTAGGTTCAATTGATTGGCTATCTAGCCTTCAACCTTCTTGGTGGGGTTTAATTGCTCACCTTATAATTCTCCATGTATAAAAATGACAAGAATAATGCAATCTAGTGATATTAAGGGAGAGATGGATTTAGCCCTTTACAAACTTTTTTTTTAGCTTTATAGTCTTTTTACAAGAAATCTTAGTTTTTTACACATAAGAGATCTGCAAAGGCCATTTTTTTCTATTCAAATTGCAAGAATGCAAGAGATCTCATTTCCCGATATTAATGGGCTTCACATTAAACCTACACTCCAAATGTGAGTCCCCGTTTAATTTTTTTCACTCAAATTTTTATTAAATCAAATAACTTTTTGATAAATATTGGCAGAGATTAAAAGAGTCCAGTTTAGCAAAGTTAAAGAATCAAAAATGTTGAAGATATATTTTAAAAACTTCCTTAAATCTACCTCAAAAATAATGAGGTTTGTTTAATTTTTGATAGAGATCTGAATTGCTCTCTTTTAATAAGTTAAAAAATTTAAAATTGCTCCGGGATATATATGTGAGATTATGTTAATCTTCTCTATATCATTCTATTTTTATCATGTTTTCCTTATGAATTCAATTTTTATTTTCTTTCCCATTCTCTCTGTGTGTAATTAAATAATAAAGAAATAATTACTATACATATAAGGTTTGTTTTGTAGCTGGTTAAAGTTATGCAGATATCATTAATGTAAGGATTGGTCGTGTATTAACTATTCAACTTTTCATCCTGCATAAAATAATAAATAGATTTCCTAATAACTTATACATATTTTAATTACTGAAAAGGATCAAATATACCCCTATACTATTGAAAAAGGGCCAATACATCCTTCGTTATACTGTGACTGGAGAGTAAGGAGGTGTAAAAAAGTGTTTCAACTGCCCAAGGGAAGAAGCAATCTTTTGAGTTATGGGTATGGGTCTTTTAATTGATTATTCCGTTATGAGGTGAATTTTAATTTCAATTAGTTTGAGAATAGTTTAAAATCGTCACCAGAGATCTAGTAGGTGAAATTGATTAACTAATCTTTGGTAAGGTTCGAATCACCAAATTGTAATTAAAACACTAGCCTTTCTACCCTACATGTAATGAAAAAAAAAAAGAATTAAAAAAAGTTTAAAATAGACTACTAGGATGATAACATGTATCGCTCTGTTAAAATGAGAGCTACATCTGTGCCAAAATATAACGGGAAGATATATCTGGACCCAAGGGGATATTTGGCCCCTTTCGTATTAATTATGCGAGTTTCTATATTGCAAATCAAACACTATATTAATTTTACACCTGAATGACTTAAAACAATTACCAAATATATACTTCATTACCTACACTCACGGGTTTGAGCGTTAAAACATTCCCTCTTACGAAATGCAAAATAAAGCGTATAATAATGGTCCATTATTCCCCGAACCCACACATAGCGGAAGGCAGGTAAATCGGTCATAAAACAGTTACTATATATGTATATTTGCCCCCCACACACTCATATTCACAGTGTGACACATTATAAATTAGATAAAATTTTCCTATTAGTATATATAGTATTATTCATTTCCTCATATCGGCTTCTTCAACCTCTAAACTTAAAATCTTTTCAATTCACACAAAAAAAAATAAACTCTTAATTCTCTCTGCTTCATTTCAGCTCTGTGCTTCCTTTATATCGATCTTCTTCAGGTAAATTATAATTTTCACTATTCCCCGATTTGCCCTTTAGTTTTTTATTTGTTTTGCTTTAGGGTTTCCGTGGGTATTTTAGGTAATTTAAGTTTTGCCGATCCTTATCGTAATTTGTTGTTTTGATTTTTTATAATTAGTTTATCGATCTTATATTCAATTTGGGTTTAATTTAATTCTGAACTGGGTTTTTAATAACTAGTTCATATTTTTTTATTTTTTTTTGTTGATAGACTTAATTCAATTAAGTTTAATTATTCAATGGATTCTTGATAACTAGTTGATATGTTTTCTGTTATTTTTATTTAAATTTTGTTGATAGAGTGTTTTTTTTTTTCAATTGGGTTTAATTATTCATTGGGTTTAATTATTCAATTTGGTTTAATTCTGAACTGGGTTTTTGATAACTAGTTGATATATTGTCTGTTAATTTTTTTTTTAAAATTTGTTGATAGACTTTCTTCAATTGGGTTTAATTAAAAAATAAAAAAAAATAAAAAAGGGTTTAATTTGTCACTGGGTTTTTGATAACTGTTGATATGTTTTCTGTTATTAATTAAACAATTTTTGTTGATAGGCCTTTTTTTTTAAAAATAAAAAATAAAAAATTGGTTTTAATTATTTAATGGTTTAATTATTCACTGGGTTTAATAATTCTGTTGGGTTTAATTATCACTGGGTTTTTGATAACTAATGGAAAATTTTGTGAAATTAGGGTTTATTAGGATTTATCTTAATGTGGATTTTCAATCTAATTTAAAAAACCGATCGAATTCGGTCGGTATTTTCAAAAAACAGCAACAACAACATATCCAGTGTAGTCCCACAAGTGGGGTTTGGGGAGGGTAGAGTGTACGGTGCAGACCTTACCCCTACCTTGGGAGGTAAGGAGACCGTTTCCGAAAGACGCTCGGCTCAAGGGGAAGGCGGGCAAGAAGTCAGCCAAGAATTGATGAGAGTAAAGGAACCATGGCAAAATATTATAAATTAGCAGTATGAAAATAAGTAACAGTAAATGCAGCAAGCTAATACGATAATCGACCGAAAAAGGTATTTTCCAAAAAAAGATGTTATATATCGTTGCTACAATGATAACAATTATGCCTTGATGGGATTGTAGTTGGGTCGGTTCGGCGATACTCACAGTCCATTTCAATTCATTTTGCGTGTTTATTAATGAAATTCACACCGTGAATTAAAATCTGCCAGTTTGGAAGGTCAAAAATTTAGCCGATATACTATTCCTTTCTGAGGTTTTCTTAGATACGTTAAATGTAGAATTGCGGTGTTTCATTGCTTTTAGCTCTCTGAATCAATTCTGTAAAAAAGTGTAATTTTTTGGTTTAGGTGAAGTTGCAGGAGTTGTGGAGCGAGAAATGGCTTCAAGTGCATATGAGGAGGCAGGCACAGCTAGGTCTTCGGAGGGAGTGTCAAGTGGGCAGCAGCAATGCCAAAATAGTGAAGCATTGGCGGAATGGAGGTCATCCGAGCAGGTAGAAAATGGAACTCCATCAACTTCGCCTCCTTACTGGGATTGTGATGACGATGATGATGGTGGTATGGTGTTTGCAATCTCTATTTTTTTTTTACCAATTCATTCAAATTTGTGTTTGATAATCGAGGATTCATGGACTTTATGATGTTTGATTTCACAGTATTTTTTATGACCCTACTTGGTAAACAAGATTGTTCGTTTCTTTAGATTTTTCCTTTTTATGTTAAAAGTGAAAAAAGCTGTGTAGGAGTTCTATTATTGATTATGGAGGCTGGACTAACCTGCTCTACTTTTATGTAGAGCTATCTAGTCTGCCCAAAATTCCTTTTTTTGGCCTGCTAATAAGTGAGGCACTTTACATGCTTCATTTTGGATGAGTGTTCTTTTCACTCTTTAGCATAGGAGGCTTGTATCCCAGTCTGTTAAGTCTTTCGAGAAAGTATATTAATCACTTCTTTGTATTTTCCTTGTCCTTCCCTCCTTCCTTGTCGAACTCTCCCCCAATTTTATACTATGGTGTTTACAAGGACAAGAATTGCTTAAGTAGCATAGCTGACATAAGGCCTTTCTCTTTTGGGGTACACCACTATATGAGCATAGCTAACATCATGAGATCCAATCATACTCTGGCTTGAAAGCTACTTTTCTATAACAACGCTCTGCATCCATTCTGTTGTGGTACCCTGTCTTCATTTTTCTAGTTCGTAACTTCGTATAACTTTTAAGCTGTATGAAAATGCCAACTCTTTAGTGATGGTTATAGTTATATGGCTGGCATAAAGGTCTTAGCCATGCCTTATGCCGGGATATTGGAGTTGTATTTGTTTCATGTTTCTGGCTGTTTTTCTTAGTTTTCATAAAATAGTTATTGCAGTTAAGTTGTGAATTTTACCTAAAAGATATAATAGTGACTATCAGCTTTCTTTAAAAGTATTAACATAAAAGATACCATACTGCCTACTTATCACTTGCCCAGCTACATAGATTTTATAACAAATGTAGATTTAAAAAATTAGAGGATTTAGGTCCGCGTTAGATCTAAATTGCAACACAATGCGTCTTTTGCCTATTGGGTAAAGACATGATCTTTGAGGTATAATTGAGAATTTTCTTTTTGTGTGGAACTCCGTGGCATTCTTATTCAGTTTTACCATTTGAGTTTTTATTCAGTTATCCTTTTTTATTGTCTTTAGGCCCTAAACCTTCTGAGCTATATGGGAAATATACGTGGAAGATTGATAAGTTTTCACAAATTAACAAGAGAGAACTTCGGAGTAATGCATTTGATGTTGGTGGCTACAAATGGTATGATGCTTTGTGAAGAATTATTTTGTGAAACGTACTTACTTGGCTAGTTTCAGTTAACCTCTTCTGTAAGCTCATTTTTGTTACTGCATTTAGAATCTTATATAAAAAATCTCCCATGTGCACCCTATATTATTGTTTAAGCACTGAGAATAGGAGAATGAGAGTAGACAGAAAATGATTTGTAAATTGCTTGAGCGTTTTGACACTCGGCAGCTGATATTAACATCTTATATTTGCTAGAATCACAAAGGGTGTGACCTAGCTGTCAATGAAGTGAGATGAGAACCATGAGGTCTCGGGTTCAAATCCGGCGGAGACAAAAACACTAGGTGATATTTCCCATATGTCTAAGTCTTGGTAGACAAAGTTACCTAGTACCTGTGTTGTGGAAGGAAGCAAGTACCCTGTTGAATTAATCGAGGTGCGCGCAAGCTGGTCCAGACACCACGGTTATCAAACAAAAAAAAGTTTATTAGATTCACAATGAATCTTGTTATTTACAATGACTCTAACTCCTAATATCTTTTTCTTTGTTACAATAAGTATTTCTTATTTCCAGTGCTATATTAACTTTTGTTACTCTCTCCATTTCAATGTATGTGAACCTATTTTCTTTTTAGTCCATTTCAAAAAGAAAGGACCCTTTCTAATTTTGGAAACAATTTAATTTAAATTCCCCAATTTACCATAAATGAGAAGCTTTTATAGTCATATAAATATTATAACATGTTCAAAAACCACAAGTTTCACAAGTCTTGTAGTATGGCATGTTTAAGACCACAAGTTTCAAAAGTTATTCTTTATTATGTTCACATAAATTGAAAAGAATGTAGTATCATTTATCAGGCTACATGGAATCTTCTTACTTCCAATGCTACATTAATCTCCGATATCATTTCCACCACTCTTTCTTGCGCTGGCGCGTATCATGAATGGACCAAGCTTGTTATAAATATACTGACTTCTTGAGATCTTCTACGACGTTTCATAAGGATGTCTTGCTGGTTGTTCGTTTGAGCTGACTGTTGAGTGATGAAATTTCCTTGGAGAGAACCTTTTCCTAAACAATTTCCTTGGAGAAACAGTCAGGATTATGTTAGATTGGTTGATAGACCGTTGTAGCTCGGATTGGCTTGATAATAAACTATAAGAAAGACTTGAAAAATTGAGAATTGACTAGGAAAGTGACTTGTGAATTTCTCGGAGTGATTTTCACTCAGCAACGAGAATTTATTTACACAAAAGATAAGTACAGCTTTTTGATAAAGGTGGTATTTTGGGACAGCTTGCGGGTACCTCCAGTGTTCCCTTGGGTACCTGATACCTCCCATCAAGGCTTAGGACAAGGGGGGAGAAACCACCACATATTTTTCGTCTCTACAGGGACTTGAACCCTAAGTCTCTTTCACTGGTTTATGGACCTCTGGGCCACACCCTTGGATACATTAACTACATCTTATATTTGCAAGAACAACAGATCATTTCAAATGCTATGCTAACTACTATTTTCATTTTCTATGTATATTAGCTTTTCTAATTTTTAATGCTGCTTATTTCAGTTCTTCATTAATTGCTAATGCCATTTTCAAGATAAACTATATTAGTAGGAAGAAAATAAGTAAAAATGGAAAAGTGAGTTACTTCCATGGTTTGGTTAGATAAGAAAAAGTTAAGGTGCATGATACCTCTTCATGTAATCTTTCTTCAACCCTTGAGAAAATTGAATGAAAATCACTAAATTCTTCTTACTACGTGTTAAACAACAAGGTAAACCCTTTTTACTTTCCTCTAGAAGTGAATGATCAATAGGTCAGCGAAGGAAAGTAATGATCAACACCCATTCCTGTTCCCTTCCTTCTTCTTTTCCATTGTTGAACCGAATAAACTTTTAGCTTAGTTAGAGGCAGACGGGGTGGTCACAGCAATAATAATGTTCTTGTTACATTGATGTAGAGGTTGGTGATTGTAATTGTAAAATTTGGAGTTTAGGTTATCATGTTTGCCACTCTCATCATCGTAGTGGAAGTTCCTTGGGGAAATGCAATAAAAGCAGCATCTGCTCTATTATCATATGTTCGTTTTCTTTCATTGAGTTGAAATTATCAGTTCATGAATTAATAATGACTGACAAATTTTGCTTCCAACTGTTGCGGCAGGTACATTTTGATATATCCTCAAGGATGTGATGTTTGCAACCATCTCTCTTTGTTTCTTTGTGTGGCTAATCATGACAAGCTCCTTCCAGGTGCGCGATAATGTTGTGATAGTTCTAACAGTACCAATTTTAAAAAAAAAAAAATGTTGTGATAGTTCATCACAAATTCGGTAGAAAGTGACGTGTTAGCTATGGTTATGACTTATGATGTTTCATTCTCTATTTTGATAAGAACAGGTTGGAGTCATTTTGCTCAATTCACTATAGCTGTGGTGAACAAAGACCCGAAGAAGTCCAAGTATTCAGGTTGGTTTATTGGGTGTGTTCTTTTACAGTTGTTTTATTGGTTCCATTTGTGCTCACATTAATATACAGTTGCAAATTTTCTGCAGATACATTACATCGTTTCTGGAAGAAAGAGCATGATTGGGGGTGGAAAAAATTTATGGAGCTGTCGAAAGTTTTAGATGGTTTTGTCGATGCTGATACCCTCATAATAAAAGCTCAAGTTCAAGTAATCAGGTCTATCACGAGCCGTTCCTATTTGAGGCTTTCTAGATTGATGTTTGTTTCTCTTCTCCGTTACACGGACAAATGGGAGGCTCTTCTAAATTTGGAAATTTATTTTTAGGTTCCTTTTAATGCAGCTCACAGTGTTACCCTTAAATTGCATCTTCAGCCAGAAAAATGAAATCCGTTCTTCTTTGATTGTACTGTGATTATTAATTCACCCCTCTTGCTTTCATCTATCTCAGTTCAAATGCATATACCTTTTGTTTTACCTTAAGAGGTTTAGCAGATGCGCTATGGTAAATGTCAAAGTGATATCTTATGTATGCTTGTGAATGGGGTGTAAAACGTACGGTTTGAGCTTTTTTAAAGTGTTATGCATAAAAAAGATCAAGTTGGTTGATCTTAAGTATAGATGTGGAAAACACGCCAGAAGTATGGCATATGACCTGATATGGACATACTGACATGAAGTATGAACATCATTGAATTGGGTTTCCAAAATTTCTATTTTTTAAGCTTTACACACATATTAATCTAAGTAGGAAGTTATACTTTCATTTTGTTTGTGCGTTACAAATTAATCATACAATACAACAATCTCTTTTTCCTCGATGCATTTATCCTTGTGTTTCGTTACCTTCTAATATTCTACTATTATAAGTTGACCTTGCGTATCATAGGACATGATTGAAGTGCCCTTGCTGCATACTGTGAAGTTTGAACCAATCAGCAACTTAGACCATTATAGACCAAGACAACACAATCTTGAAATCGGAAGGCTTCATTTATCTTACATAAATATTCGATCTAACTTTTAGTTCAGCTTGAGAATGTGTAGCAGTTCTTCTCTGAATCCTTCTTTCTGAGGATAGACTTACTGTCCTTTATATTATTTGGCAGTGAGTTGCTCCTAAGCAGTGCCTTTGATGCTTGAATGGGTCTCAAAACAGTGATTATTGGATTTGTACCGCTATGATCCTTGCGATGCTGAACTGCTACAATCTATGTTCTTTGTCTGTAGGGAGAAAGCAGATCGTCCCTTCCGTTGCCTTGACCGTCAATATAGACGGGAGCTTGTTAGGGTATATTTGACTAATGTGGAACAAATTTGTCGCCGTTTCGTGGAAGAGCGACGAGTAAAGCTTGGGAAGTTGATAGAGGATAGAGCGCGGTGGTCAAGGTAGGGTTGTCAATTTTTCTTAATTTTTTGGCAATGTTTTGAAGGCTCTTAGTTTCTATAGGGTAGCTTCTATTTTGGTTTGTGCTCTCCGCTGTATCTAGTCTAGCTGGGTTGTTTGTGGCCAATGACTCATGGTTAATGTTTTTATGTTGAAAAAACTGTGTTCCTTCTCATCTCCTTGAGTGAAATGCTTAAGATTTTGATGTCAGTCTTTCATTGGTCACATTTCTCAGCATTTTCACCTAAACTTAGTGACTACTTGTAATGGAATTTCAGCTTCCGTGCTTTTTGGCTCGGCATGGACCAAAATTATAGATGCCGCATGTCCGAGGAGAGATCAGATTCAATTTTGAAAGTGGTTGTCAAGAACTTTTTCATAGAGAAGGAGGTTACTTCCACTCTTGTCATGGACTCCTTGTACAGCGGGCTTAAGTCTCTTGAAGGCCAGATGATGGGCAAGAAAGGTAAGGCAAAATATTCGGATGCAGTGGAACAACTGGTTCCTATTGTCCGTTTGGAGAAAAACATGTTTGTATTGGTGGATGATGTATTGCTATTGCTTGAGAGTGCTGCATTGGAGCCATTGCCTCCAAAGGATGAGAAAGGCCCTCAAAACCGGACAAAGGTGAGTGACAGAATGCCATTGTTGGAATTATAAGCCAAATATATTCTCATGCTTATAGCTCAGATAGGCTCCTTTATGCTATATATAAAGCTCAATAATAAGGATATTCACAATTAGATACATAAAGATGAAGATGATACATGCATGACAATTTTTCTTCGAAAAAATAAGGAAATTAACAGTTGATAAGAATGTTACCCAACAATTCAGTGCAGGTATACGTAAGACGACACTTTTAATGTTCATTGCTATAAGTCTGATTATATTAATTACGCTAGGTAATTGATTAAGGTTTTCTTATTTCTTGCCTGTTCTTGGTTTTGTTTGTTTGTTTGTTTGCTTATTTATTTAATTATTTATTTTCTGTCATAGATTTGTCCCTTTTATTTAGGAGTGTGGCAAAAGTCAAAAGTATGCTTACAATATCATCGTCTGATCGTTGACAAGCATTTGTATGTAGTCCGTGACCTGTTTGGACACATGTTAAGCTGGTGTACTCGGTAGACTTCTGGACTTTTAGTGAAAATATGCTCCTTTGCCAGTGTTAAATACACCTATTAGCTGGTATACAACTAGTAAGTCTGTTTTCGGGGCTATGATGATTTCAGCTGGAATGCTTTTCCATGTTTGGAAATTTCATACTTGAACATTTAATGGCTTTGGGCAAGTGAAGAATTGAACTATACATCTAACGGTTGTGTACTAAAAAGCCTTTTAACTTAGAATCATCTTATTTCCTGATGCACACCCCCTCCCCTCTTTCCCCAAACACACACACAAGAACTCAGAAGATCCCTTGGGTGGGTGGGGGGATATCATAGACATTTGTTCTTGTTCTTTATACGTCTATTTTTGGGTAATCATATCTTTTGAGCTATTTGTCAACTTCGTGGCCTGTGTCTGCATGCTTGCAATTTATCTTTCTTTTTGGCAGGTAACATTTATGCATACTGCATTGGCATTTTCTTATTGTACCATTGCCTTTTGTTTCAGGATGGCACTTCTGGAGATGAGTTCAACAAAGATTCAATTGAGCGTGATGAGAGGCGTTTAACTGAATTAGGTCGTCGAACCATTGAGATATTTGTTCTTGCACAGATTTTTAGGTAAACTCTTTAAGTCAATTTTTTGGCATATTTTTGACACGTAATTGTGATAGAATGCATAAGAAATGCTTCGGAACAGAAGTTTCTTTTTGCCCTTGCTATTTAAATGGTTAGAACTTAGAGATTTTCTTGCTTTTTAGTTCACGTGCTTTTTACTGAGGATTTTTTTCTCAGTTCTATTTAGCAATTGCATATTAATTCCGAATTCAGTATATTTTGTGACGTCCTTCAATATATCTCATGCACAACTTATGTATGGTTTGACTCCAGGGTTGGATAAGGTACATTTCCAGCAAATCATATCTTCTCCGTTCGACATTCAATTTCAGATTTGCTCCAAATTAATCCAGACCTTAGTAGCCAGCCCTCATACAATTATCATGTACTTTGCTTCTCTTGAATCTCCTTTCTCAGAACCTAAAGGTTTTGCATGTTATATACATGCTAATGCCAACTGATTGGTAGGAAATAAAGGAAGCCAACATTTGAAGCTTCATTTCTATATCGTATCAGTTTAAGGGGAAACTCGTATTATGTGACTAGTGCTCAAACATTCGTACAAGCTGGCTATTATGCATGTCTATAATGACCTCAATTTAATATCTTACTGATTATTTCTTTCTGTGCTGTGCAATTAGATATGCTAACATAAATAGATAACCAGTTGCATCAGTAACTGCATTTTGCTCATTGCGAATAATTAGCAGCAGTTTGTTATCCTTGCAGCTGTTAATGGTTAACGACGACTTTTTCATTTATCTTCTGTAGTAAAATAGAGGTTGCATATCAGGAGGCAGTTGCTTTAAAGAGGCAAGAAGAGCTCATCCGTGAAGAGGAAGCTGCTACTGAAACTGAGCAGAAAGCTAAACGAGCACCTGGAAAGGAAAAAAAGTCCAAGAAAAAGCAGGTATTGTGCTTTATATGATCTGTGTGCAAAGTTTGATTGAAGAGCTATGATATCATAGTAACCGTTGTCAACAATTTATTCTCATGGACCAACAATCAGTTCGTCGGTCTGTCCAACGTGGTCTGGGGTTGTTAAGTGGCATCTCTTTGTTGAACAGTGGAACCTTGGCACTGAGAGTTTAATTTCTGTTTTTAAGCCATTCATCTGTTAGTAATGGGGTGGAAAATTAGCTACTTAGTAGTAGTTTAGTTCAGAAACAAGCTATGCAGAGATTAAGAATGCCGAGATATTTTTTATCAGGCGTTTGGTTCTTTGATATAACAATGGCATAGTTAGGTTAAACTTTAAAATATGGGTTTGTTTTTTAAACTTAATAAAATTGAAAGGGTGTTGAACTGTTGATGGGTTTGATGAAAAGATAAAAGGTAGTTTTTGTCTAATCCATGTATTGCTATTCCATGTGATATTAGCTATAAATAGTACACAAATTTGTGTATTAAATTATATCAGGATTAGCTATATAAGATTGAAAATACAAACCAAACACTAGATAAAGCAATACTAAATTTTGTACATCAAATTGGACGAGTGCTTAATGTTATGTAGGATAAGAAACGAGCTTTGGAATTGAATTCTTTTTACGCACGTTGTGTGAACAGAAGCAATCGATTTGGATCTATTTGTCTATGAGCCGAGCATCTGCCTTAGGTAATTATTGCTTGGAGATCTCGTCTCGGGCACTCAATATTTGCTACAATTTTGTAGTTTTCGGACATATTAACAATTGCATATAGTGGCCTCTTACTCCTTGCTTTTGTTTTCTTAGAGTTTTTTAAATAGGTTGACTCGTTGAAAACTGTTTAGTGACAATTAATTGTCAAAGCATGTTGAAATGATGAATGCTATGTAGAATAATTAAATTGTTGGTGAAGATCATTTCATTACATTTCCTAGATTTTCCTCGGCCCCTCTTCCAACCCAAAAAAGGAAAAAGAAAATTAAAAAAACCGAACCAGAGATGGACTGATGTAAAACTGTAATCTATCTCTGCTGAGATGGACTTAAATGTTCTATCCTTTGTGATTTTGTTTCATGGAAGCACGTTATTTGTCAGTTTCCTCTTTTAATGTTCAGAGAGCACAACCTTTCTGCTTTTCGCCTAACGAAGAAAGAGAGTAGTTCAGAGTAGTGCTATCTATGAACTGGGGTCTTTTCATTTCATCATGCTTGCTTTATATGTCAGGCTAAACAGAAGCGGAATAATCAAAAAATAAAGGATAAGGTTATTGATGAAAAATCTGCTGCGGCGGAGCTATATAAGACTGATCAGGATGGACCTATTTGTGATGGAACGTACATGAATGAGGAGCCAGAAGTGGTGCATGAAAGACCAGATGTACTGGAAGCAGTATCGGATGTTTCTGATTCAATAGATTGTGTCCCAGAGGTAATTAATCCCGACTCTGATGACAGAGATGCAAGTCCTGTCAATTGGGATACTGACAGCTCGGAAGTTCATCCTTCCACGGAAACTAGCTGCAGTGGGTTAAGTGACCTTTCAGCAGTGCAAAATGGGTTAGCAGGAAGGAGAAGTCCTTCTGTAATGGATGATAGTTCATCTACATGTTCCACGGACTCAATTCCTTCAGTGGTTTTGAATGGGCCTTGGACGCCTTCGAACCATAAAAAGCAGAAATCACCCAGCAGGTAACCTCCTTTTTTTCTTTTTGCTTTGTGTGTGTGGGGGTGGGGGTGGGATTTGTTATTCTAAATATGTTAGAAATGTTTGTTTTATTTAAAATTGTGGTGCTTCAACTTTTCAGAGGGAAAAACCAAAGAAACAAATCAAGTTGTAAAGCAGCCGATTGGGATAGCGATACACTAAGTCAGCCATTGGATGCTGTTTCGGATGTAGGGCAGCTAAGTGATACGAGTTGCAGGGCGCCTGGATCTGAGTCTCAGTCTACTGTGCTTTTGTCGAGTGAGCAGCGAGACGTGAAGAAGGTTCTTATCTTCCTTGTACCCATTCATTTTCTTCTAGAGAACAGGCTGACCATCATAAAATTCTTTTACCAAGGAGATAGCACCCAATGTTGATGAAAACAATTATTTTTGGTTCTGCTGTCTCCCTCACTTATCTCTCGTTACTTCCCACTGCTGTTAGATAACCTTAAATTCCCCTCCGTCATCACGTTTGTTACATGCTTAACTAAAAAAAAATGCAAGAGAGGAAAAATCTCTTGAAACTGAGTTTCATGGTCTTACTGTTCATGTAAGGAATTACTATTCTCAAAATTCCGGTAAACTGACTTTTTTTTCAAGATGCATATACCTTTCTGATTATGAGTTTATAGGAAATTTCTTTTCTGTAGTGCTGTGTTTCTGTTGGGCTTCCAGTAAGTACCAGTTTCATGCTACTTTCTTACTCTGAGCAGGAAGTAGTAGCTTCGCCACAGAGGAAGCCGAGGAAGGCTGAGACAGAGAGACCTTCCAAGGAGAAGTCAAGTGTCCAGTCTTCTCTCAAAAGCCCTACAAAAGATGCAGCCTCTGCTGTTCAGCAAAAGTCACAGACGAAGACCCCCGTCACGAGAGATCCTATTTTGGTCAAAAAATCTTCTTCAGATGGTCCCAAGCTTTCTGATAAACCAGCTCAGGTGGCTAATTCATCTGCAACTGCTGTCATGTTGAAGGCTGATCCTCATAAAACTGTAGAGCCAAGGGTCAAGGATAAGCCCTTGGTGCAGGCTGCTTGTGTTACAGCTGGGAAAGCCCCGTCTCAACATGTAATAGTCCCTGCTACAACAGAAAATTTCAAATGGCAACAAGTGCCTGTCATGTCCAGACCTTTGAGTGATCCTTTAGTTTCTGGACCTAGGCCTGCTGCCCCGCCTGCCCCTGTTGTTTCTATGGTTCAGACAATGCCATCACTGGCTCGTTCAGTGAGTGCAGCTGGTCGATTGGGTCCTGACCCTTCACCGGCAACTCACAGTTATCTCACTCAGTCCTATCGGAACGCAATTATGGGTAGTCCTGTTTCTGGAACTCCACCTAGTTTTGGTCAACCTCATTCTCCAATTTCAGCAGTTAACTCATCATACTCCCAACAGCCTCCTGTTTCTGGAAGTCCGGCTAGTCTTGGTCAACCTCTTTCTCCAATTTCAGCGGTTAACTCGTCACATTCATACTCTCAACAACCTCCAGTGGTTTCTGCGGCGTTATTTTTACCACAGGGCTTGGAAAGAACAGAACCTAGTTCTGTCAGACCAAGCTTTTCATATGGAATGGTGAATAATGGCAGCTTGCAGAATGGACTGCAATGGGACAGCAACAGGAGTTTGTCGCAAGATCATGCTTCTGCATCAAATGGAATGGTGAATAATGGCAGCTTGCAGAATGGACTGCAATGGGACAACAACAGGAGTATGTCGCAAGACCATCCTTCTGCATCAAATGGAATGGTGAATAATGGCAGCTTGCAGAATGGACCGCAATGGGACAACAACAGGAGTATGTCGCAAGACCATCCTTCTGCATCAAATGGAATGGTGAATAATGGCAGCTTGCAGAACGGACCGCAATGGGACAACAACAGGAGTATGTCGCAAGACCATCCTTCTGCATCAAATGGAATGGTGAATAATGGCGTCTTGCAGAATGGACTGCAATGGGACAACAACAGGAGTATGTCGCAAGACCATCCTTCTGCGTCAAATGGAATGGTGAATAATGGCGTCTTGCAGAATGGACCACAATGGGACAACAACAGGAGTATGTCGCAAGATCAGCCTTCTGCATCAAATGGAATTAGGAACTTTGCATTGTTCAAAGCTGTAAACAGCAGAACACATGATCACCTTCCTGATTCTCTGGCATGCGCGTCAGGACGAGGGCCCCAGAGTGTAGCAGCTGCTGATGAATTTCCTCATCTTGATATAATTAACGACTTACTGAACGATGATCATGGGATTGGAAGGGCTTCTTCTATACCCGACTTAGGCTTTCAAAGTTTTAGCAGTGGGTTGCAGCATCTGAATCATGGGTTCGCTTTCCCAGGCGATATTGGCACGCCAGTTGATCTAGGTCCCTCATCGATCTCGTGTAGGTTTGAACGATCACGAAGTTTTCATGACGTGTTCCAGCATAACTACTCTGGAGGCCTTTATGATAGTGCTAGTGATATGATTATGCAGCAGCCCGATCCGCGACTTATGAACGGGCATCATATCGATGGGTTAGTTCCTAACCAGTGGCAAATGATGGGTTCTGATCCCTCATTTCTTGGAATGAGGAATGGGGCCATTGATGGTAGTCACCCGTATCCCGTCCCAGACTATTCGAACTTGGCGTGTGGTGTAAATGGGTATGGAGTATATAGGCCTTCAAATGGCCTTTGAGAGCTTCTATGGTGGAGCCTAGTCTTGATTATTTTCCCTGTCTTCCTTTGTAATAATGCATTTGAGAGGAGTCTTTTGGTCTTTAAAGGAAACATTTTGTATAGAGTGGTTCTGCTTTGTTTCAAATTTTTAACTTTAAAAAAACATGGCTTTGCTATTGCTCCAGACTGGTATTTGACATTATAGAAGTTTGGCCTTTTCTTATTCCTCAAGTTTGATGTATGCTATTAATCCTGATGCTGTTGTAACCAATATGTTATAATAAAATTATATCATATACTAGGGGTGTTTACAGTTTGGTTAAAAATCGAGCCAAACCGAAAATCAAATCAAACCGACTAAATAAACCAATAATTAATTGGGTTTGGTTTAGTTTGGTTTTGAATTTTTAAAAACCAATAATATTTGGTTTGGTTTGGTTTGGTTTTGGTTTTACTAAAAGCAAATCGAAGAAAAAATCAAACCGAACCAATAAATTTTATACATAATATTTATAATTATACATATACAATATGTTGATTTTTATAATTATATATATATATACAATATGTTGAATTTTATAAATGCTTTTAAATAATTTATATACTTTGTAAGCAAATTTTATTTATCTCTAACAAACTAATGAACTTTATACCTTTAAAGCCGATTTTACAAAAGAAATTCATGAATTTTAACTCATTTATTCAAAGAAACAACTATGAGATTTACTCGAGTCCGTTGCATTTTGCACCCTTAATGTGTGTTATGTTTTGTGATTTGCACCCTATCCTATTTTATTTTATGACTTGCACCCTAACCTCTTCAACTTTTAGCAAAACAATAAAATTACTCTTTTTTTTTTCTTAAATGCACTAGGGCAAAATTGGAAATACAAAAGACAAAAAATAAAACATCAAATAAGAAAAGAGAGTTCAAATTTAAAAACGCAATAACTTCATTCTTCAACAAGATGACTACAAGGTAAGTTCATGCACTTACTGGTCTTTTATAAATAGGTTCGCTTGGTTACCTATGCTCAAACTATGATTACCTCGATTTTCTTCTCTAAGGAATGAGAGAATTTAGAGCTTTCTTTGCAAATTTAGTGAGTTTTTCTTCTTTTGATTCCGGGTGGATTTGGGAGTTATTATAAACTTCATGAACATTCAGTTGCTCTTCTGCTAACTTATAATGAATTATCAGCGCAATTATATCTGGATATTAGTTTACGAAGGTTTTCAATTTGAAGATTCCATTTAGAATGCCTATAAAAAAAAAGTAAAATCTATATTCTAGTTTTATTCTTGTAATTTAAAGAAAACTCTGATGAATTCTACAGTTTTTAATGTCACAAACTTCACGGACAATTAGGATTAGGGTACTTAGAACTAATGAGGTTTCCTTTAGACTAATGCTTTTGATAAGTGAAATTCCCATCTTGGATGCACATATGATGATAAATATGGTTAATGCAGCTAAAATAAAACCAACAAAAGGAACCAAAAAGAAATTGGTGGATATAGTTTATGCACTACTGGGTCTGCTTAGTAGCTTCATCACTTGATATGCATTTAATATGTTTTATAAGCCTATTGGTTCTCAATTTCTTCTGGATTTGTGGATAGCACCAAGGACAAGGGAGGAAGTTTGGTGAAAAGGGCCACCAACTTTAATCATTAGCTTGGAAGTTTTCGTCACTAAGGAGCACCGTGCAACTACTGTTTGTCTCCTGCAAAGAATGAATTTGGTGGTTAGGAGTTACAAATACCCAAAAGAATTATAATAAATAAAGAACAATCTCAAAAATCAGAAAAGTTGTATGTAAAAATAAATAAGCAAATATAAGAAAAAATGATATATTATTTGTATTTCCAGTTTTTCCCTAGTGAAAATTAACAAAAAAGTAATTTTATAGTTTTGCAAAAAGTTGAAGAGGTTAGGGTGCAAGTCATAAAATAAAATAGGATAGGGTGCAAATCACAAAACATAACATAGATTAAGGGTGCAAAATGCAACAGACTCGATTTACCTAGATTCATTTTTTGTATTTCTTATAAACTTTATTCACTTAAATAAAATCATAAATCCTAAGCATTTTATTCATAATACAAAAGCCTATAGCTACCACAATAAAAAGATAATAATGAATTATAAGTTGGAAAAAGTTAAAAAATTCTCTCCTAATTGTAGGAAAAAAAAACATGAAAAAGAGAAATACTATTAGTTTTCTTAAAATCGAAAAATCGACCCAAACCGAACCAAAACCGACTACAACCAAACCGATGGTTATGTATTATATTTAGTTTGGTTTGGTTTTAAATTTTTTAAAAACCGACTTAATTGGTTTGGTTTTGGTTTTCCTAAAACCGACCCAAACCGACCCATGGACACCCTATCATATAGTATTATACTTCAAGAGCTTTGGGTCAGTGGTGTAGAGACGCAACACATGATGCGTAATTTAGATGCATGTCGTGGATTTCAACCCTGTCGCGGACAAAACCTGCAATTGAAGTTGGGAGGAAGGTGGCAAAAAGATAAAACTTCATTTCTACTTGAAGTAGGGATCTAGTAGCTCAGTTGGTTGGCTACCTGAACTTTCACCTTATTGGTGAGAGTTCGAATTCTCACGTTGTAATCCCCTTTCCCATTTCACCTTCCCCTACCCCCTATGTAATAATTCTTTTTTTTTTAAAAAAAAAAAAAAAAAAAAAAACTTTCACCACTATTTATGTATGATTATTTAATTTGAAATCCCATTGTTTTTGAAGTTGGGAGGAAGGTAGCAAAAAGATAAACTTCATTCTACTTTCATCATTAAATACGTATCGTTATTTAACTTCAGATTTTTATCATAATATTTTGAACCCATAAAGTACAAATCTTGTAGCCGCTTCTACACAACGAGCCACCATTTTGCATGGTCGCATGAAACACTCGCATTTGAGTGTTTACTCCTAGCAAATGTTCGAATACGCAGTTTCTATAATTTTCTTCTTATCCAACCAGCATTTATATATAATAGTATAACACCACCGAGGGACGTGGAAGGTTGGATGAGATTACTTTCTTCGCTTTTAACGCGACTTGAATCTGGATTAGTTGACTAGCGGGTTTCGAATACTTAAATGTACCGATTCTTGAGTGCACGTTCATGTGACTTTCTCAAGTAAAGCTCTTCGCATTGCAAGCGCTTATTGTGTCGGCTCGGCCAATTGATAAGTGGAGACAGAATAAAGCGACCATCGTAAAGGCGTTTACTATTCGTTCTTCGCATTCACTGTAGTGTCTGTGTAGATACTGCATGCTATTTTCTCATGAACCATAATACTACTCTCTTTGTCCCAATTTATGTGCTACAGTCCGGATTTCGAGCGTCAAACTTCTTTATTTTGATCATCATTTCGGACATACAATCTTTAAGTTTTTTTAAAAATAATTGATATATTTAGAAACTACATGAAAGTAGTAATATCAGTCACAATAATTAACAATCTAAAAGGGCATACGAGTAACTTCGCGGTCAAAGATTTTCTTATTTGACTCTCGAAAAACAAAAAGTGTCATATAAATTGGGATAGAGAGGGAGTCTTATATTTGATTAAATTATCGAATCATTTATTTCTCTTGAGATTTTTTTCTAATGTTTCGTTCTACACATGTCTTATGGTTATACCCTAAAGAAGAAGAAAAGACGGAACAACGACTATAACGAGCCTTGTGTTGCATGCGTTGATTTACTTGGACAAGACTTTGTATGGAACATAAATTTATACACATGACACATGAGTAATATTATTTATTTTCACAATCTTTTTTCATGTTGCCAGGTTATGTAGCTAGGAGAATTAACAACTCATTTCTCATCAGATATAAATCATGAGTTGACCAAAATATTCACCATTCACAATGGAAAAAAAAAAAAAAAGAACAAAGTAATTGACAACCTTAAATAAATTTTTTCTGTATCTCTATTTACATCAATTACCTGGATTTACAATCAAAGCTAACCATGCATGCTATACAGCATCAAAAGAAAATGAAACAAACCAAAGAATTAATTAAATAATAATGGTGGACTAATACTATTTACACTACTAAAATTCCGATGAATGTTTTGGTTGAAACCCGTTGGAAATTCGCTTGTCGGAAACGTTTTCAACGAAAATCCCGAATATCCAACGAATTTAGAATGAAAATGTCCATTGAAAATTCACTTGTCAAGAATGCCATCAGAATTTTGCATTTTTTAGTTGCGCATGCATAAAGTGAAACAACAGAAAAGCAGTAATTTGACTTTTCGTCTCATTTTTGTCCATTCACGGGCACGAGCTAGCCACCGCCGCCCTGACCGGGAATTTTGGTGCAGGGAGAAGCACCGGAAGGTGGAACAGGAACCTCTAGGCAATGATGTTAAAAAGGGTGTTTTCTTGTTTCAACCATTTTCCCATATCCAAGGGCCTTGATGCTTTTGCTAATAATAGAACATTTGGAGTAGAGAAAATGGAAAATATGAGTACGAATGTAACAAATACTTTAAGAAGAACCATGATATATATATATATATATATATATTATGTAATATTAGTATGAGAATCCCTTTTTTGGAGTTTGGTTTTTGGTGAGGAAGAGAGTTATGAAGGTATAAAGTTTATAGAGGTTGTTGAGATTATATTGGGAATGAAAATACAAGGCAGGTTGATGTATTTATAGGCAAATGGATATACTTTAATTAGGGTGTTCAAAGATTAAGTAGGTGTTTGGACATAAAATATGAGATATGTGAAAAAATAGTATTTGAAAAGAAGTTGAAAAGGATATTTGAAAATCGATTTGTATTTGAACATGCATTTAACTTGAAAAAAAAAGTTTAAATTTTGTAAGTCGAAAAAAAAAATTCACTTAAAAAACCTGATCAATACCATTTTTTCAACCTTGAAACTCACCTTCAAATTAATTTTTTCTTTCAAAAAACCAATCTAATGTATATTCAAATGCTATTTTGAAATTATTCTTGACAAAAATGGAAAATTTATGAACGGGAGTAGGAATTTCCTTGTATGTGCATTAATTTATTCAAGTTTGACTTGGAAAAAAAATAAGTATTTTTAGTTGTTGACTTGGCCATGGGTAAGAACTAGGAATGATGAATGGAGAATTTTTTTTAAACTTTAATTATGACATTCCAAAAAGGACACGCATTCTTGGGCACCAAACTGCATTTATTACTAATGGAAATTTGAAAAAGAAAATATATGTTTCCTAATTCCTATTGACTTTTGTACATATGTATACTAGGCACCCAGGATTTGAAGACGACGCCAGCACCACCAAAGGTAGATGCCACCCTTTTATAATTAATAGGTTGTCTGTTTGAAACCTGGCAACAACGCCTTCTTTTTATGCATTTTTGTCAATTATCAACTAAAAACGAAAATGCAAAATAAATTCTGTAGCCTAGGTTCGAACTCGGGTTGGGTGGTAGAGAACAAGGGCCTAAGGGCACGCTGACCAAATGGACCACTCCAGCAGATATGCTTGATGGGTCTTTTTAAATATATGATAGATATTTAAGGTATATACACATATATATACAGAGTTTTTTCCGAAGTTACCAGGGGCACGTGTCACATCTCGTAGTACGCTAGGTCCGCTCCTGTTATACAACACCGAGGGACGTGGAAGGTTGGATGAGATTACTTTCTTCGCTTTTAACGCGACTTGAATCTAGATTAGTTGGCTAGCGTGTTTCGAATACTTAAATGAACTGATTCTAAGTGCACGTTCATGTGACTTTCTCAAGTAAAGCTCTTCGCATCGCAAGCACTTATTGTGTCGGCTCGGCCTTTTGATAAGTGGAGAAAGAATAAAGTGTCCATCGTAAGGGCGTTTACTATCCGTTCTTGATTCAACACACATTCACTGTAGTGTCTGTGTAGATACTGCACGCTATTTTCTCTCGAACCATAATACTACTCTCTTTGTCCAAATTTATGTGCTACGGTTCGGATTTCGAGCGTCAAACTTCTTTATTTTGATCATCATTTTGGACATACAATCTTTAAGTTTTTTAAAAAATAATTGACATATTTAGAAACTACATGAAAGTAGTACTATCAGTCACAATAATTAACAATTTAAAAGGGCATACGAATAAATCGTGATAAAAAATTTTCTTGTTTGACTCTTGAAAAAAAAAGTCTCATATAAATTGGAATAGAGGGAGTATTATATTTGATTATATTTCTCTTGAGATTTTTTTCTAATGTTTAGTTCTACAAATGCCTTATGGTTACACCCTAAAAGAAGAATAAAAGAAGGAACGACTATAACGAGCCTTGTGTTGCATGCGTAGATTTACTTAAACAAGACTTTTTATGGAACATAAATTAATACACATGACACATGAGTAATATTATTTATTTTCACAATCTTTTTTCATGTTGCCAGGTAATGTAGCTAGGAGAATTAACAACTCATTTCTCATCAGATATAAATCATGAATTGACCAAAATATTCACCATTCACAATGGAAAAAAAAAAAAGAACAAAGTAATTCACAACCTTAAATAAAAAATTTCTATATCTCTATTTACATCAATTACTTGGATTTACAATCAAAGCTAACCAGAGGCGAATTTAGGATTTCTGGAGCATGGGTTCACCACTCAATTTTCAACTGTAATTCATTGGTCTTTTGTAGTATGTGTTCCCGTAGGTAGTATTATACTAATTTTAAAAAATATATACATAAAATACATAGTTTATTTTCGTTCACGCGCTCAAAAATACCCCCTAAATTCGCCACGGAAGCTAACCATACATGCTATACAGTATCAGAAGAAAATGAAACAAACCAAAGAATTAAAATATAAGCCGTACTACAATACCAAAGAATTAATTAAATAACAATGGTGGACTAATACTATTTACACTACTAAAATTCCGTTTAATGTTTCTTGTTGAAATCCGTTAGAAATTTGATTGTCGGGAACGTTTTCGACGGAAATCATAAATTTCCAATGGATTTGGATCGAAAACGTCAATTGAAAATTCACTTGTTAGAAACGCCATTGGAGTTTGGATTTTTTTAGTAGCGCATGCATAAAGTGAAACAACAGAAAAGCAGTAATTTGACTCTTCGTCTGATTTTATCCATTCAAGGGCACGAGCCACCACTGCCCTGGCCGGGGATGTTGGTGCAGGGAGAAGCACCGGAAGGTGGAACAGGACCTCTAGGCAATGATGTTAAAAGGGTGTTTTCTTGTTTCAACCATTTTCCCATATCCAAGGGCCTTGATGCTTTTGCTAAGAATGTAATATTTGGAGTAGAGAAAATGGAAAATATGAGTAAGAAAGTAATGAATCCTTTAAGAAGAAACATGATATTTTATGTAATATTTCTGCAAAAAAAAAAAAAAAAAACCTTTTGTGGACTTTGGTTTTTGGTGAGGAAGAGAGAGTTTTGAAGGTATAGGAGAAAGTTTATAGAGGTTGTTGAGATTATATTGGGAAAAGAAAATACAAGGCAGGTTGATGTATTTATAGGCAAATGGATATAATTTAATTAGGGTGTACAAAGACTAAGTAGGTGTTTGGACATAAATATGAGATACGTGAGAAAATAGTATTTGAAAAGAAGTCGAAAAGGATATTTAATCGATTTGTGTTTGAACATGCATTTAACTTGAAAAAAAAAAAGGTTGAAATTTTGTGAGTCAAAAAAAAAGTTCACTTGAAAAACTGATCAATACCATTTTTTTGACATTGAAACTCACCTTCAAATTAATTTTTTCTTTCAAAAAACCAATCTAATGTATATTCAAATGCTATTTTGAAATTATTTCTTGACAAAAATGGAAAATTTATGAACGGGAGCTAGGAATTTCCTATTCAAGTTTGACATGGGAAAAATGTGTTTTTAGTTGTTGACTTGGCCATGGGTAAGAACTAGGAATGTGAATTGAGAATTTTTTTTAACTTTAATTTTTACATTCCAAAAAGGACACGGATTCTTGGGCACCATACAGCATTTAATTTATTACTGATGGAAATATGAAAAAGAAAATATATGTTTCCTAATTACTATTGACTTTTGTACATTTATACTCTACACATGTCTTATGATTACACCCTAAAAGAAGAATGTAAAAGATTCTTGAGTGCATGTTCATGTGACTTTCTCGTAAACTATAGCATTTATTGTGTACGTTGGCTCGGCCTTTTTGTGGAGAAAGTTGTCCATCGTGCGTTCTTGATTTACTTAACACTATTTTCTCTCGACTCTCTTTGTCCAAATTTATGTGTATGGAACATAAATTTTAATACAATCATATTTAGACACATGAGTAATAATTATTTATTTTCACAATCAAAAAAATGGAATAGAGGGAGTATTATATTTGATTAAATCATCGAATCTTTTATTTCTCTTGAATTTTTTTTCTAATGTTTAGTTCTACACATGGTTATGATTACACCTAAAAGAAGAATAAAAGAAGAATTAACAACTCATTTCTCATCAGATATATTAATCATGAATTGATTTTCCAATCTTTTCATGTTGCCAGGTATTGTACTAGGAGAATTAACAACTCATTTCTCATCAGATATAAATCATGAAAAAAAAAAAAGAACAAAGTAATTCACAACCTTAAATAATTTTTTTCTATATCTCTATTTACATCAATTACTTGGATTTACAATCAAAGCTAACCATGCATGCTATACAGTATAGAAAGAAAATGAAACAAACCAAAGAATTAAAAAATAAACCGTACTACAATACCAAAGAATTAATTAAATAACAATGGTGGACTAATACTATTTACACTACTAAAATTCCGATGAATGTTTTTTGTTGAAATCCGTTAGATATTCGATTGTCGGAAACGTTTTCGACAGAAATCATAAATTTCCAACGGATTTAGAACAAAAACGTCCATTGAAAATTCACTTGTTAGAAACGTCATTGGAGTTTGTATTTTTTTAGTCGCGCATGCATAAAGTGAAACAACAGAAAAGCAGTAATTTGACTCTTTGTCTGATTTTATCCATTCAAGGGCACGAGCCACCACCGCCGTGGCCGGGGATGTTGGTGCAGGGAGAAGAACCAGAAGGTGGAACAGGACCTCTAGGCAATGATGTTGAAAGGGTGTTTTCTTGTTTCAACCATATTCCCATATCCAAGGGCCTTGATGCTTTTGCTAATAATGAAATATTTGGAGTAGAGAAACTGGAAAATATGATTAAGAATGTAATGAATCCTTTAAGAAGAAACATGATATTTTATGTAATATTACTGCAAAAAAAAAAAAAAACCTTTTGTGGACTTTGGTTTTTGGTGAGGAAGAGAGAGTTTCGAAGGTATAGGAGAAAGTTTATAGAGGTTGTTGAGATTATATTGGGAAAGAAAATACAAGGCAGGTTGATGTATTTATAGGCAAATGGATATACTTTAATTAGGGTGTACAAAGACTAAGTAGGTGTTTGGACATAAAATATGAGATATGTGAGAAAATATTATTTGAAAAGAAGTCGAAAAGGATATTTGAAAATCAATTTGTGTTTGAATATGCATTTAACTTAAAAAAAAAAAAAAAGTTAAAATTTTGTGAGTCAAAAAAAAGTTCACTTGAAAAACTGATCAATACCATTTTTTCAACCTTCAAATTAATTTTTTCTTTCAAAAAACCAATCTAATGTATATTCAAATGCTATTGTGAAATTATTTCTTGACAAAAATGGAAAATTTATGAACGGGAGCTAGGAATTTCCTATTCAAGTTTGACTTGGGAAAAAAATGTGTTTTTAGTTGTTGACTTGGGGAAAAAAAATGTGTTTTTAGTTGTTGACTTGGCCATGGGTAAGAACTAGGAATGTTGAATTGAGAATTTTTTTTAAGGGAAAAGGGTCAAAAATACCCCTCTACTTTGAAAAAAGGGCTAAAAATATCCTCCAAACTTATTTTGGGTCAAAAATACCCCTCCTATCCTTAAAGTTTTCAAATATACCCCTGCCTTGACCGAAATTATCCCCCAAAATAATCCGAAATTATTTTTTAAACCCGCTCCATCATTTAAACCCGACCCAACTAAATAATAACCCATAAGATCCCCTTAGATAGGTTTGAAGTTTGAGGCAAATGGATATACTTTAATTAGGGTGTTTAAAGACCAAGTAGATGTTTGAACATAAAATATGAGATATGTGAAAAAATAGTATTTGAAAAGAAGTTGAAGAGGGTAGTTGAAAATCGATTTGTGTTTGAACATGTATTTAACTTGAAAAATAAATTAAAATTTTGTGAGTGGGAAAAAATTCACTTGAAAAACTGATCAAAACCATTTTTTCAAGCTTAAAACTTACCTTCATATTTTTTTTGTCTTTTAAAAAAACCCGTCTAATGTATAACCAAATGTTATTTTGAAATTATTTTATGACAACAAGTGAAAATTTTGTATGGACAAACGGGTGCTAGGAGTTTCCTTGTATGTGTATTAATTTATTCAAATTTGACTTGGAAAAAAATGTGTTTTAGATGTTGACCTGGCCATGGGTAGGAACTAGGAATGTTGAATTGAGAATTTTTTTTTTAACTTTAATTTTGACATTCCCAAAAGGACACGGATTCTTGGGCACCAAACGGCATTTATTAATGATGGAGATTTGAAAAAACAAAAAAAAAGTTTCCTAATTCCTATTGACTTTTATACATATGTACTAAGTGACTTGTTTAAATCGACACCATGACGTGGAAAATAAAAAGTACTAAGTCTTAGACTGGATTGATATTAAGACCAAGAAAAGAGAAGAAAATTATAAAAGAGATGTACTTTAGGTTAAACAAGTTATCTTCAGGGTCGGTTGTGACGTCAATCCAAAGGAAGTCGTAATCCAAGAGCGCAATGAGATGGATGAGATAGATGATGTTCGGCTTAAAATACATATATTTATTCATTGGTTGCCTCACATTTAGTATTTTTAATTGTCTTTTGAATATTAATTAGAATGAATTGCGATTAATATTACTCCCTTTGTCCCAAAAAAATTATCTTAGTTTAACTTAAACGCATTTAATTTAAGAAATAAAAGACTTTTGAAATGTATTGGTCAAAACAATGCTTAGATATTTGTGTATCAGAATCATCTCGTAAAAGTTAAATTGTTTAAGTATAAAGATATCAATCTTTTTGAAGACGATTAAAAAAAAGGAGCTTTAAGATATTATTTTTGAGACGGAGGGAGTCTATTTTTATTAAGTAGATGAAGAGAGTTGGAACAAATTGAGCAGAAAACTATTGAAGTTGGAAAAGAAGGAAAAAAACATAATTTTGTAATAAATACAAGGCTGCTTTGAAGAGATGAAAATGAAAAGACAAGCATTGTTTGCCCACGTGGAATCAACAAGAAATAATGTAGGCCTTAATCTAAGTGCTTGACTGTGCCTTAACTGAATTGAAAGGTAAAACCTTGCGCTCAATAACGCACGCGCTAGTAGGCTACGCAGCCAAGGAAATTTCAGAAGCCAACTTTCTCCTATTTTGTTTTGGATTCATTTATTTTATTTGAATTTTTCTATACCTATAAATATTTCATAAGCCACAATTTTTAGATCTTTGGAAAACTTGAAATCCGGAGTTCAAAACTTTGGACCTAGAAAGAGCTTGGAGCTGCCATGGAGGCTGGAGTTACGGGGTTTCATATTTTCTTCTCTGTAATGCTTATTTTTACGTTTTTATTTGGATTATTTGTTGTTTTTCTTCCTTATCTACGTGGAGCTAAACTCTTTAGTTCTAGGGTTTTGACACAAACATGAAAGTTGACGTTTGATTATTGTTTATATCTATTGAATTTCCATCTTTCGGTTGCTTATTTATTCTTGTGCTTAATTGTTTAATTATTTGGCCAATAGTTAGATACTATCTGTGGTGGGTAAGTTAAACTTGAAAGAGGGAATTCACATACGTAATAAGAATAAATAGAGTTTGTTTGATTTACTCGTTTCACTACTGAGGATAGAAATATACCCTTTAGCCCTACTTAGTTAGTTACGGAGAAGTAAATGTGTTCTTGTTACCTCTGGCGACCATAGAAATATAGGGTTATAGTAGCATCTACAGACTTGTGAGTAGTTCGAAAGAATATCATAAAGTTACAATTAACCCGTCAACTAGTAACTCAGGAAATTGATAGGTAGAACGGTTTAAAGACTCAACTGGATTGTTAGTGGGCATAGCCCTAGATCTATCTCTTCTCCGATAAAAATCTGTTCTTTCTTGGTTGAAGTTCATTATTTGCTTTCTTTTATCTTTAGTTAGTTTATAAATATAACTTTCTATTTTATTTCTTGTTTAGATAATTAGCATTAGTTTAATTTAGTAAATAGTTAATCATAAGTCCCTTTGAGTACGATATCTAGACTTTAAATTGTATATTACTTGTACGACCGCGTATACTTGCGTGTGCATTTGGGAGCAACAATAGATTTACCCTTAATCAGGAGTTTCAGATTAAAATTTTGAGAGTGAAAAAACTGATGATAGGAAATGATTATCCCTTTTCATGGGCCCTAACACGGTGCAAATCTGAAGTTGGATCAATGGGTATCTGATAACATGGTATATCTTATAAAAAGAAGCAAAGATACCATCACTCATGCTTGTTGATTTAATGAGTTCTACGTGGAGTGAATCTCAATTAGTCGGACTAATATCGTATAACAGAAAGTATTGCAAACCCCCCACAAAAATAAAAAGATGCAAAGGAAGCCACCATTCATGCTCGAGGTTAATGAATTTATTAATTTAGGTATCGTCATTGTACGTAATAAATTTTTACATTATCAGATCATCTAAAATTAGAAATCTATAAGTAACCCTCCATAAAATATGAAATTTACTTGTAAACTACATATATTACCTGCTACAACATGTAAATGTGACCTGATAATGTAATTTTTTTTACACTATCGATAGATATTAGTTAAACTCTTTCAAAATTCATTTTTTTCACTTTTTCTTTTAAACGAAGGGGTCAAAGTTGGTATACGTTCTTCCTTCTCCGTTAAGTCTCCTTGTGAATACACTATTGTTTTATAAGAAAGATTGTAGTTTCTTGGCAACTTTTGGTGTTCAACATGATATTGTTCAGAAAATAAATAAATGATAGCACAATGAAGTTTGTCAATAACGGCGAATGACCAAAATCAATAACGGCGAATGACCAAAATCAATATGAAGAATATTGAAAATATAGTACTCACGTTTGGAGTGCTATGTCAAAATGGAAATGAAAACTAAAATATTGAAGTATAGGTCATAAATCTTGGTACAATTTAAAGTCAAGACTCAAGCACTATAAGTAATACCAACGAGTTACACGTACAAGTTACAACGGTACGAGTGTATTAAGTAAATTAAACATATACTACAACAATAGCAACACATACTCAGTGAAATCCCACAATGTGGGTGTTTGAGAGGAGCGCAGAGTGTGACGTATCTTACATTACCTTGGAAAAGTGAAGTTGTTGAGAAGACACGGCCAAGAAAACGTAGCGAAAAAATGATAGGACAAGAATTCAAAATTGAAGATCAAAATAAAATACGAAAACGAAAAACCATGATAAAACAAATCCAAAAAAGGAGCAGTAGCTACCGCAGAAAGCATATACTAGCTGATTTGACTTTTTTATGAACATTTCAATCTTTTTTTCACTCTTTAATTAATTTTTCGTTATTACTTTTTAGATTAATACGAACTAGAGTAAAATTGACGTAGATTCATATATGTACATCGCTTTCTCTTTTTCTATTCATAGATGCATTTCCGTGTACAAATAATTAGCACATCAAAGTGGAAATTCTTAGTGTATACACTTTTAAGTAAACTCCAAAACCGATACAATTGTACCCCTTAATAGGAAAGGAAAAAAAAGAAAAAAAGGAAAACCATCAATTATAAAGTTTCTAATGTTCACACCATAAACAAGAAAATACCAAGAAATAACATTGAAAGAATGTAAGTATAGAAGTAATTAAATATTGTGATAGCAACGCATGCATCACGTAGCTTTATGTGCCACTGTACCTAACGAGTACTAAATTTTGATAGTGTACGTGCACTCCAAGAAAAAGTTATTCGTAAACGTACACGTACGTATTTTTAATATTAGCATGTGTATTTCATGGTATACATGATTAAAGAGATTTCAAATTGAGACGGATCCATGATTTAAATTTGATGAATTCGACATTTAAGGCTCTTAGCACTAGCTGAACTAATTATACTTTATGAGTCATATCTAATAGTTGTTGAAATGGTAGTGGATTTTCACATATATACGTCTATCAATAGAGACAGAATTAAAATTTTGGTTTATGGGTTCTAGATTGTAAAAGAATAACTGATAACTTTCTTCTTTTAGAATTGGTAACTTTCACATTATATGTTACCAAATAGAAACTTTCTTCTTTTAGAACTGGTAACTTTATTTTTGACACAAAATCTGTACCAAAGCTAGCTATTGGGTTATGCCGAATCTATAAACGAAATGCTAGTTCCGCCCCTATGTCTTATTTCGCGTTTAAACTAATGAGTTCAGATGAATTCATGCAGAAGAGCTGCATTCGCAGAACTAGTTTCAAGTATAAGTTGACTGATTATTTTAGAGATCTCAAGTTTAAAATTTAAAAAATCATGAAAAACTGGTAATGATGAGGTTAAATATATAATGATATATATATATATATATATATCTACAACTTTGTGTGACTCTCTTTTATTTTTAATCTGCTTGGAAAAGTTTGATTTTTTAGTTTCTAAGATCAATTTAACTTTAAATTTCTTATTTATCCTTAATGAGAAAATTCAATAGCACTAAAATACTATGACATGTCTTAAAAAAATAAGTTTCAAAAATCTTGTATATATAAACGCACAAATGTTATGCACATATATATACAAAGACAGGAAAAACTTCTAACTATCTAACTGCACTAATCGAATTGATCTTGGGGACCAACGATATTCATGGTGATTAAAAAAAAAAAAAAAAAAAAAAAACATACACAAATTCACAACAAACCCATCATAATTGTCGTGTATACGAAATCTACTGATCTGATTAATTTAGATTCAGGTAGCATACGTCAACCAAGTGTAGGCACTTGACTGACAATACCATTGCCATCAACCCAAACACGAACTCTATCACAACGAAAATCATCAGTCACAGCACTATTAGGCTCCACAATAGAAACTTTCACTCTCCTATTTTCATTCTTGATTGTAGCCACTGCCACTTGCCCATTCATGCCCAATAGCTCTGGCCACATGTTTTTACCAACACCTATATGGAAAATTAAACATAAGTACAAAAAAAAAAAAAAAAAAAAAAAGATAAATATAAAAATAAAACCATAGTGAAAGCAAAAATGAAATAATAATTCAAGTCATATATAGTTGTGGACCACTGGAGCTCGATCGAAAGGTTCTTTCTTGATTTAGCTAGCTAGAAGAATATGTAATAGCATAAAAATAAAATAAAAAGAAATTTACCAATACGAAGCATCCAATATTCACGTAGATGGGAGAAATTTTGCGCTTTTTGAAGGTATAATGTTGGGATCAACCCGACGCAAATATCAATATTGGCTGATCACACACCTCGAATGCATGACCTATAGGTCACACAGTGACAACTTTACGTTGCTCCTAGAATATGTAATGTAATGAATTTACTACGGTGATTTTGCCCAAAGAGCAGGGACGGAAATAAGGGAGCGCAAGGGGTTCATTTGACACTATGGCCATAATGAAGGAGATAAGAAGCCTAGCTGTAGAAAGATTTGAAAAAAAAAAAAACAGAGACTGACCATTGCATCGAAGCATTTTGTGATTATACAACTTGTTGAGTACTTGTTTATCGCTGTTTATGAGCAATGCTTCTAGGAAGATGAAATAGGTATTTAATCTATAGTTGGAGAGAACAACACTGAGGCCAATAATTTAAAATTGCCGGCCAAGATCTTGAATAATTCATAGACAAAAATTATTTAGGAACTTAATTAATTTATCGGTTTCGACCATTTTATATTTTAGCATTTTTGGGGCTTATTTTACTAGTAATTTGTCTGTAGCATGCAATCTATTGTGTAACTACAATATCCTGCCTATAGCGAGAGTAATGGGTCGGGTCGAAATCATGATCGAACATCTTTAACTTGGTGAAGAAATGAAATTACGACTTTGCTATCAGCTATAGCTTTTGGCACGATTGTAAGCGTTTGATCCTAACACAATCAGTAGCCAAAGAAGTTTTGCATCATAAAAAAAATAAAAATAAAAAATAAAAAAAAGATGGTATATTCAGTTACCCTTCAATCATTAGAATTTCCAATATACTTAGTTGTGGAGGAGTTTTACCATTAGAATAAACCTCATTTGTCTTTGCAGGTGCATTAAGTTTTTCTGATATTGTAGCAAGGGAATTGTCTCAACATCACCAATTGAGTTAGAATTTCTGCAAGCTGTAAAAACCTTTTTTTAATTTCCCATCAGTGTCCATTATTCGCTATGGTGCCCAACTAATCTGAATTCCCGTTAGGAAGTCCTACTTTGGAGATAAAGCGCTTTCTACCAAAGACGACTTCATACCCAAAACTTGAACCTGAAACCTTTGGTTTAGGAGGAGAACTTACCACTCCACCACAACCTTCGGTGGTACACGTTGTAAGAAATTGTCATTATAGTGTAAGTTCCTAACATTCCCCACTCATTTTTCAAAAGAAAGAACAAAAAATACCGCGCCCCTCAACTAATTCCATGTGGTACCTGCTACCTTCCCACCAACACATGTACCAGATAACTCTGTCAACCAAAGCTTAGGCAGATGGGACGAAATCACGTAATAGTTTTGCCGAATTTGAACCAAAGATCACATAATTCTCAACCCACTTCATCCACCCTTGGGTACGAAAAGAAAGAAAAAGTATGTTTGTGAACATCATACTAGTTAAAGCATAGTAATCTAACTGTTAATTCCTTTACTTCCCAATGAAATATTGTGCCTAAATTGAGTCTACTAGTAGATCAT
The DNA here is from genome assembly GCF_029784015.1 of Lycium ferocissimum. Lineage (NCBI taxonomy): Eukaryota > Viridiplantae > Streptophyta > Magnoliopsida > Solanales > Solanaceae > Lycium > Lycium ferocissimum. Next base: position 281,563 of record NW_026725865.1, read on the forward strand.
TTACCAGCAAGTTAGCTAATATCAACCATTTTGTGAGAAACCATTAAGCTGATTCACTTGATGTGGCCTTGTTTGTGCTGCAAGTACTCAACCATGGTGGAGGCAGCATCTTAGTTTGCTCATTCACAGTCTGTAACAAGTGAGGGATTACACTATAAAGTTCGGCCATCTCCTTCATAGCTCCATTTCCTTTTCGTGCATTCGTTCCATCACTCATCTCCCCATCACCATTTGACCAAATAGTGATCTTCGGTTGCAGTCCTCTAATAGCTTCCGCATTGAACTTGGCGATGTCCTTGTATATCCCTTCGTTAATCATCAAGTAATCCCTTAATGCTATGTAATTTCCTCCCAATGCTGACAACAATGTTTGTATGTAAAATCCTTGTGCTGCTGCAAAAGCCACAAGTCCTTCTGCCTCTTTCGTCTTGGCATAGAGCGCAACATCTGCAGCTTGTTTTTTCGCATATGTTTCAGCGTCTGATTCGACCCTTCGAGCCTCTGCTAACTTTTCTTTCTCATACAGTATTGCATCAGCTGCTTTTTGCTTTTGGTAATACTCCCAATTTGCCTCTTGCACCTGGATTTTCGCAAGAAATCAGCTATATTATGAGGATTCTTTATAAACAATAAAATAAGATTTGATATTTTATAGATCCAAATGTCATCTGACGATGCCACTTTTGAGTAGAACATCAATCTTATTACGTATATCAAATTTGAACAGTTTTGTTAGATGCTAGAGACCATTGAACCGTCAAGTGAAGATATAATCAATTGATGCCATATGGTTGGAAACATCAAATATATACTTCATTTCATTTTATACGGCGTGTTTGATAGAGCTCCAAGTTTAGGAAAGAAAGAAAGACTTTTAGTACTGATCAAAAGGACCCTTAGAATTTTTGGTTTCATAGCCTGTTTGGCCAAGCTTTTTGGAAGCCAAAGTGCTTTTTTTTTTTTTTTCTTTTCAAAATGCTTATTTCAGAAAATTGAGGTGTTTAGGCAACCTTTTGGGGAAAAAATAAGTGCTTTTGAGTAGTAGCAGAAGCTAAAAAAATAAAAAAAAAAAAAAAAAAAAATCCCCCAAAGCACTTTTGGAACATTGGTCAAACACAAAGTACTACTCTAATATCGGCAGAAGTGTTTTTCAAATTAATTAGCCAAACACAAATTGCTACTATCCAAAAGCACTTCTGACAAAAAGCACTTTTCAAAATAAGCAGATTTTGAAAGCTTGGCCAAACAGGCTATTAAACATTTTATGAAATTCTTTTTATGATGTATTTTATGACATTTCTACGGCTACAAGAGGACGTCATTAAGAGTGAAATGGGAAGTATAAAATTAATAAGTTTTCAAAGATAGAAAGGTACCTTTTTTTTAGTAGACAAAACGGAAACAGTGTCATACAAAATAAAACAGATAAGAGTAACTGAAACACAGTTATACACTCAAGACTCACCTTAATCTCATATTCCACATTAGCCCTGCTGAGGAATTGAGCCTTGAAGTTCTCAGTCTTAGTCAGGACATTCCTTTGCTCGACTTCTCGCTGTAACTCAGCCTCCCGTATTTCCACGGCTTTTTCAGATTCCACCTCTGCCATCTTTGCCTGCTGAGCCCATGCCGCTTTCTTGGTTGCTAGTTTTGCATTCGCCTCGGACACTTCAGCTTCTTGCTGATTCTCAAAAATCTTAACTTCTGATCCCACCTTGATCTCCTCCATTTTACCTTGACCTTGTCTTTGAGTGGTTATTACCTTTGTCTCGACATCAATCTTTGAAGCACTTTGAATTGTCAATCCTTCACTCTTTTTGGCACCAACGTCGCCCTTCATTTTTGCTTCAGCAACATCAACTTTTGCCCGGTTTGCTGCTTCCATTTGAGTTTTCTGGCCTAAGTATGAAAAGTACTCATGACCTCTGACATCAACTAGTTGCTTAATGTTAGCATTATATATCAGAAGGCCAAATTGGTTAAGCTCCACCTGAACCTTTCCAAAAACTTCGCTTTTGAAATCTTTTGTGCCTTTAAAGACGTCTTCCATCGACATTGAAGCAGCCAAGACACGCGTTTCTCCCTCAATGATGCCTTGAACAAGTTCTTTTACGTCATGGGAATCGCGCTGATGAAGAGAAAGAAGCCTCGCGTATTTGACAAGGCTGTTGTGGTCATCAGCCCGGGGACCAATAGTGAAAACGGCGGGGAGTAGGAAAGATAGCTTCTCCACGCTCATGGCATTGACTTCGAAGGTGTAATTTACAGGGGTAACATCAATTCTTGTGCATTTCTGAAATGGCCACACCATAGCCCTCTTTGCAATTTTCAACTCATCAATTCCTCTGCCAGTGATCACCAAGAATTCGGATGGCTTTGCCACATGGTACCACATTGTCCCGTTCCTCTGTTGTTTCACTTCCTGAAAAATTTCCAGAAACAATACACCTTTGTGAGACACAAAAGTACACAATTATTAGCCAAATCAGCAGAATTGCAGCAAAACATAGCTTTAATTCCAACTACTGATCCTCTTTAGTTTCCAATTAATTGGCTGAAGCAGGTGGAAACAATTAATCTACACATCATAAATACAAGAGAAAATTAGAGTTTACGTATTTGATCATCGTTTGGTAACGGGGAGAACTCAAAAAAATAAGGTGAAAGTGCCTGTAAGATTAAGCGCGTTCATATGTAGAACTTGAAGTTATGAGTTCATTCTAACACACTAACTTTGGTTCAAACTAAATAAGTACATATAGCTGACTTCGAACCCAATAAGTCAAATGAGTTATGGTAGAATCCCGAACTTGAACCCATAAAGTTCAAATCCTGAATCCGCTCATGTGCATATGAATCACTTGACTTGATAAACCAATTACACACAAAAGTAGAATCAACAAGAAAGAGAAATTGACTAAATAAGTATTAAAAAATTCAAACCCTGTATATGTGTTAAAAATTTCACTAAGTAAAAATAACTGAATTCGAACCCAGTAAATCAAATGAGTTCCGGTAGAATCCCGAACTTGAACCCATAAAGTTCAAAGTCTGAATCCGCAGAATAGTGTTCACTAACAGTGATTTCTCATACATCTTCAAGTGTTAAACTATTTTACATGCAAAATCAGAACTGCAGCAGTCACTAATAGCTCCAAATTTGATGAAAAAACTCACCTTGAATCTTACTAGCATACTTGTGACACGTGTAAAGCATAAAGTTATGAGTTCATTTGAACCCACTAACTTTGGCTCGAACCCAGTATATGTGTTAAAATCCACTAACTAAATACAAATATTTGACTTCGAACCCGGTAAATCACACGAATTGTGATAGAATCTTGAACTCATAAATTTCAAATTCTGAATCCGCCTCTATGCATGTGAATCACTTGACTTGATGAACCAAATTCATAGACATTAAAACCATGAAGAAAGAGAAATTGACCCCTTTTAAGCAAATTGAAAAAGCGAAAAACAACAACATACCCATTGTAACCCCACAACGGGATGCAGGGAGGTAGAGTAGAGTGTATGTGTGAGCCTTCTTACCCAACCTTGGGAGTTAGAGATCGTTTCAATAGTTTCTTCCAATGACCTCGGCAAGGAAATATTTCAAAGCAGGTCGGAAAAAGAAACAGCGAAAATGACCTCGGCTCAAGGAAATATTTCAAAGCAGGTCGGAAAAAGAAATAGCGAAAATGAAAAGTCATGTCAAAATACTATAGAAAGCATGTCAAAGCAATATGAAAAAAAAGGATTAATAACTACAACAAATAATACGGTGATCGAAGTGCAAGAAACAACATATAGTAACCAAAATCAAAAGACAAGAAACTACAAGAGTAAAACTACGATGCTAGTAGGGAAGAATAAGCGAGACAACACTTTGAAAAAACAAAATATGTAAGATAACCTAAATAGTGTTCACTAACAACTATTTACATGCAAATTGCAAAATCAGAACTGTAGCAGTAAACATACCTTTGATTTTGAACTCTAACTCCCTAATATTTATATATGAGAACAAGAATTGTAATATTTATATATGAGAACAAGAATTGTTTTTTTACACGCCTCAAATTACGGTATAATCTAAAAATTAAAACCCTAGTGTAGCTAAAAAACGTTCAAATTGTTGATGGACAAACCTTAGTCAATTTTCACTCAAACCAATTGGTGCATGACATGTGTACTTTGAGTAAACCTTATTGCCTAGTGTGGTTATTATAATTACGCTTTGGTCCCAAACAAGTTAGAGATCAGTGGCAGAGGCAGGTGGGAGCAAGGGGGTTCGAATCTCTTCGACGGGTAATTACACCGTATACTCAATGTTAAAATTATATATATATATATATATATGGACAAAGTTAATTTTTTTGTATGTTTACTTCTTCGTATTTTGATAAGTTAAAATAGACGAAGTTAATAAACGGGTGAGATATTAACCCGCCTAAGGTTAATATCTATTTTTTAGCAAATTTTAGTTTATTTATTTTTTGTCTTGTAATTGTTGTATTAAGAATTTCTTTATTATGGTTCTATATAACAGATCAAACAATTTATTTTAAAAAATATATAGATAAGGTTTGTTATTGCATTTTTTTTTTGTGCGGATTGTCCTTCAAAGGCATTGGTCTTTAATTTTTGTCTCTCAAATTGGTGGTCTTTTTTTTTTTTTTTTTGCCCTTCGCCTAATACCCCAAGGTTCTAGGTTCGAATCTCAACAACAACAACAACATACCCAATGAAATCTCACAGAGTGGGTTTGGGGGTAGGGGGTAGAATGTACGCAGACCTTGCCTCTACCATGGTAGAGAGGCTGTTTCTGGTAGACCCTCGGCATAGGAACAAGCAATTTAAAACAAGACGAAAAAGAACAAACCATGAAAACAGATTAATACAATAGTCAAAGTACAAGAAATAATAAATACTCCCTCCGGATAAAAAAAAAAGTCCACTTAGTCATTTGCACACCTCTTAAGAAAACACTAACTCCTAGACAAAAATAGATACTTTGACTAAACTACCCCTAATTAAATAAGCATTGGGATTTGATCATATAACATTTAATAGGGGCAAATATGGAAAAATAGGATTAATTCTTTCTTGATTTGATAAGTGGACTCTTTTTTTTACCCAATAAAAAAAGGCTAAGTGGACTCTTTTTTTGATCCGGAGGGAGTAGTAACAGAAATCGACGAGCAAGAAACTAAGAGTAATACTACGACTACTAGTCGAACCCCAGCTCAGTAAAAAAAAAAAAGAAGGAATTTCGCAAGGCAGACTTTTGCATTCAAAACTTTGGCCCGAACAGGCCTAACTTTGCTACGAAACTCTGCCTTGCGATTTTTTTTTTTTTACTGAACCAGGGTTCGAACCCCAAACTTCATGGTATTAAGTGAAGGACAAAAATTAAAGACCACCAATTTGAGGGATAAAAATTAAAGACCAGTGTCTTTGAAGGCCAATCGTGCAAATGACCCCGCCAGTGAGCCTAATAAAAATTGAAAACACAAAATCCCTCCAATAATTTGACTACCCGGAAGTCTCTACTCCTTCCTCGAGAAGCTTTGTAATTCAACAACTTCTTCACTCTACATGCTACATAAAATTATCACCCATTACTACTCCTTTTAACTTAGCTTTTTTAATACACTTTCAAATTTCTAGGATTCTCATAAATACTCACAAAAACAGGCACGAAAAAGGATAAATAACATATGCTCTCAAAAAACATAATCTAGTTTTTGACACTACAACAAATTTTTTGAAAATACTAAAGAACTTCTGCCGAGCGAGATAAAAGTTCAGTTTTCAAAGATAAAAATGTTACAGAAGTTATGCCGAGCGAAGAAGGCCCGAAATATTTTCAGTAAATGAACAACAGGACAAAAATTAAAGACCACAAATACAACGGACAAAATGGAAAGACCAGTGTGTTTGAAGGGATATCCGCACAAAAAAGTGTCAATAACATGTTTCATTTGAGGTCCAACTACAAGGCTTTGGTCCAGGGCAATTCGCAGGAATGCCCTTATTTTGGGGTGGTCTTTAATTTTTGTCCAGCAAATTGGTGGTCTTTAATTTTTGCCCTTCACTTAATACCATGAGGTTTGGGGTCGAACCCCGGCTTAGTAAAAAAAAATCGCAAGGCAGAGTTTTGTAGCAAAGTTAGGCCTATTCGGGCAAAAGTTAGGCCTCAGGCAGAATTTCGAATGCAAAACTCCGCCTGCAGACAGAGTTTTGCAAGCCAAAGTTAGGCTTCAGGCATAGTTTTGCTAGCCATCAGGCATAGTTTGCTACAAACTTTACCTGCAAGCAGAATTTTACAAGCCAAAGTTAGGCCTCAGGCATAGTTTTGCAAGCCAAAGTTAGGTCTCAGGCATAGTTTTGCAAGCCATCAGGTATAAGGCAAACTCTACCTAGCAAATCTAAACCTCGGCCTTGCGATTTATTTTTATTTTTTTGTTTGAACGGGGGTTCGAACCCGGAACCTATGAGTTTTTAGGCAAAGAGCAAAAACTAAAGATTTCAAATTTAAGGGGCAAATATTAAAGACCGGTGCTTTTGAAAGGCAATCCGCACAAAAAAAAATGGTTATTGATTAACTTGGGCTATATAGCAATCCAACTTTTAGATGGGCTCAACTCTAAAAATATCCAAATTTGTATGGACTTTGTGAAAAGGTCATATATACTCTTGGCGTTATAGAAATGGGTTGCTTTTCGACATGTGGTCATAGAGCCTGTTTGGATGGGCTTAAAAAAACAGCTTATAAGCCAAAAAAAAAAAATTGGGGTAGCCCAACTTATTTATTTTTTTAGCTTATAAGTTGTTTTCAGTTTATAAGTTGTTTTAGATAAACTAAGCCAAATGGATTCAATTATTTTTTTTGGGCTTATTTTAAGCACAAAATGACTTTAAGTACCAAACACTCAAAAAATCGAAAACTTGACTTATAGGCCGTTTTTTAAAGAACTTATAAGTCAATCCAAACGGGCTCATAGTAGTCCAATATGGTTAGAAATTCTGAAGTAATGGTATTTATATGACATTAAATCACATTTCATCTCATGAGAATGTACATGGACATATTCTGGTAAGCATGAATTTGAACTTTACTGGTAAGCCCAAGAGTATAAGAGTAATTTTTGCAAAATCAGGCCTCACGTATATCTCGCACGCATAGGGAAAATCCACCGCTATCTCTTTCATGCCCAATTTTTCACATGTCTGAGCCCATTCTTCTTTTCCCAACTCTTTATAAGTCCACTAAAACCAATTCCTTATAAAATGGAAAGAGAGATCTTCTTATTCCATAAGGGACACTTTTTAATTAGATACATTTGTAAAATTTACTTGGCATAGCTTACATTATTACCTATTTATGGAACATAACTAAACTTTACAATAATTATATTTAGTAGCTAAAATATAACATATTTACTTCCTATAGCTATCACTTTTTTACTACTCATCTGATAACTTCCCACACCCCTAAATTTAAGCCAAAAAACGTCCCTCTCTCCTATCCCCCTAAATACACGCCATTATGCCCAATATCCCTTAATTTTCTCCAATTTCAAATCGATTTACAATAGTTCAACTTCCTTATTTATCTCTAATTAACTACTCATTAATTTCACTCATAATTCAAATCTAATTCCCAAAAAGGTAAGATTTTATCGATTTTTACGTTTCACCGTGTATTTAACTTATATTTTCATTTTTTTTTTCCGTTTGAATCAGCAATGCAACTCTAAATAATTAATTATCACTGTTTGTTCTTGGTTGTTTTTTGTTAGATTCAAGTGAAATGGCTAAGAAAGCTTCTACTCCGATGAGGACTAGAGGTATAGAACCCGAATTTCCAATTCCTAATGTTTTGGATTGATATTTTAATAGTTGTTTTTCATATATATTTTGACTATATTTTTAATTGTATTTTGATTATTATGTTCAATATTACTTATTCGGTTTCGTTGACTATATTTCGGTATATATTTTTCATATATTTTGACTATATTTTTCAAAATTTCGAAAAATAAAAAAAAATAAAAAAAGTTGCGGTGAAAACGTTGTTACAATTATGAACAATTATGACTATATTTTGGCTATATTTTAATTGTATTTTTTATTATTATGTTCACTATTACTTATTTGGTTTCTTGACTATATTTCGGTATATATATTTTTCATATATTTTTCAAAATTTTAAAAATCAAAAAAATAAAAAAGTTGCGGTGAAAACGTTGTTACCTCAATTATGAACTCAACTTGAATTCGATATTTCAACGAGATGAATTCAAATATATATTCGTCGTTTAAAACGAGCTCGTTCCTTCGGTTTGATATTGTTATTTTTCAAAGTTTTTTTATGAACTAGTTTTTGAATCTTTTTTTTTTTTTGGTTAAAAATATGAATGTACTTTTTGAATTCAAATTTTTTTGAATTTGTTAGCTGTTTGAATGAGATATGAGATCAGATATGGAATGGGAGGATATTTGCGTGAATCAGGGAACATTAAAAACTAATTTAAATTTAAATTGGAATAGATTTTGTTTCCATAAATATAGCACTTTCAGTTTTCTCAGCGTGTGTATTTCCGCTATATTTATCCTATATTTAAGGAGACGCATCTACAAGCTAAATATAGGTCCTCTAGCTACGAATTGTAAATGTAGAACATGTAGTTATAGGTTGTTAGAAGGAGCTAAAAGGTAGCTGTTTGTGAAAATTTTACTACTTATAACACATATTTAGTTAGATAAATTGGATTTGAACAAAATTAAAATAATTCAAATGAATCTGTATGTTATACTTTGCATTCTTTCTAGATTTCATAACCTACTTTCTCAATTCAGAACTCACAGCGTCTAACTGAATCAACTACAGAAACATGAATTTGTGAGTTGCATATAGGGGCATGTATAACTAAGGATTAGGACTTTTTTTGCTTTAAGAATTAAGGAACTCTTTTTCATCGACTTCAAGATAGCAAAAAACTTGTTTAACATTTTAGATAAATTATTACTCCTTTCATTTCAAAATTATCTGTCACTTTTTGCTTCTCTAGATTTTAACCATGTGAACATTGACTAATATTTCAAAATACTTTTTTCATCACATGACAAGAATTGCGACCTAATTATAGTTTTTTTTTTTTTTTTTTTGTATACCTTTTTAATATCTAAAATTTTAATTTTAAATTATTGAGATGATCTGATTTAATTTAGCTTTAAAAATTAGTCAAGCTAACTCTTGAAAAAGGAAAAGGCATTTTATTGTAACATTACCTCATCGTTACGTTGGGTTGTAACTTCCTTAGCAGTTAAATGTGATGTGCCTAGTCGTCTAAATCAGACCTTTATTTTGGTACAACAACTTATAAATGCTCTTGTTAAATGATTTTTTAAAAGTTATATAGGAGACACATGTTATTATCTATATTAAGGACAAGTAGCCATGCATAGTCTAAACTAAACCAATAATATATCTGTTCTCACTGCTGTCCCCTGAAGAGTTCTCCTTTGTTCCTCAATAAAAGAACAAAAAAGGTACCTTAAACTGAGTATTTGTTCAAAATTTGGGGGAATTTTAATGTCTCTAACATAGTGAAGGAATTTCAATTATTATTATCTATACTAAGGGAAACTATAGCCATGCATAGTCTAAAGACAACCTTAATGATTTGTTCGTCAAAGTCATCATTATAGAAACATCTACCAGAAAAAGCAAAAAAGTGAATCACAATGATAAAACAAAAAAGACAGCCCCTTCTCACTTATATATAAAGGGCTTGGGAATTAAAATTAAATGACCTGACCCTTACCAAAAATATTGAAGCAATATTCAAGTATCCCAAAAATCCCCCCACCCCCCCCCCCCCCCCCCCCCCCCCTCAAACAAAAAATATGTTTACATATAAATTGAGATCGGCTATATGAGTACTTAGTTACCATTCGAAGAAAGAAATAGGAAAAACAAGATTTGTTAAGGAGAATGTTGTCTGGTTCGTGATCAATTAAGTGTCGACTTTGATCACTTAAATGATCTCGGACCAGGCTTCATTCCCCTCAACTCGATGTTTTATTTCCAAGAGCGTCGATCATCTTTTTATTTGATACTCATGAGAAGTGGCGGAAACATGAGTATTTTTCACCAAAGGAATTCACCATCTATTATATATACATAAAAAGATTAATCTTATATATATAATGTGATTTTCCGGCAAATTAAAGAAAGAGCTCTTTATTTGCATTAATGTCAATGTTCTTGTTTTGACAGCCAAAGAAGAAGAACAAGAGACAGCAAGTCATTGATACTGATCATCCATCTTCGAAATTAATCTGCAGGTAATAATTAAGTAGTAGAAAACTTGTTGAATTACTATATCCTTTTAATTTTCTAGTTCTTGATTATAATTACACTTCTTTTGTACAGGATATTGACATGTTTGGGAAATGCTAAGTAGATAATTAAAAAAAGAATGTCTCGATTTGTTTTTCAGCCATAGAAGTGTGTAAGAGAAGATATTTGAACAATCAGGTCATTTATACCGTCATATATTACCCATAAAAATGTTTTTTTTTTCAAGTCCGGTGAATTAAGCTCCCACTAAACTAATAGCCTACTAAATAGCTTAAACTATACTGATAGTAGGGGCGGATCCACATCCATGGGAGGGGGTTCAGTTGAATCCGCTTAGTAGATTTTTTTTTGTTTGTTTGTATATATAAACTATATTGAAAAAACACAAATTAAGGTTGTGTATTTTCTATTGAATTTGATGATCTGATAGAGTAAAAAAAAAAAGTACGTATATTAACGATGTGAATAACTTAAGGAATATATGAAAACAAAGTTACCTTTACATACAGTTAATATATACTGAGAGTCTTTCACAATGAACTTTGCTTGCAGAAAGTTGCAAAGGATATAGGGTTGATTTAGGGATTTATTTTCTCTGTTCACTCTATGAGAGGCTTTAGTATAATGTGAGAATTTACTTGAATGTGTCTCTCTTTTCATCTTGAGACTTTTCATCATTAACATTATGCCCCATTTAAGGCTTTCTACTACAGTAATCATATTGGGTCAGCTGATTGGGTCACTTTTGCATGGAAATTCTTTACAACCATGTGGCTTGTCATGGCCAGACAGTTTTTTGTCTAATGAGTTTTATTTTTTATGGCGTAAACAAATATCTGCATAATCGGGTCACTTGAAAGATAATTGTAAGTGAGTTTAAGTTCTATACATTGATGAAAATTATTTAGGTACAATGGTCAAAAACATAGCTGAACTATCACTTCTTCGTGAGTTTCAAACCTCAACTATCAGTTATTCCCTTTTCCTCCCTAAACTATCACCGTCTACGTACTTTTCCTCTCTGAACTATCATCATCTATGTACTTTTCCTACCTGAAATCACCATCTACGTACTTTTCCAACCTGAAATCACCATCTACGTACTTTTCCTACATGAATTATCACCATCTATGTATTAAAACACACCTAGTTGAGTAAATAGTGATAGTTCAAGTAGGAAAAGGGAACAATTAATAGTTGGCTTAATCAGCTTCAAGGTGTGTTTTAATAGATAGATGATAATAGTTCAGGTAGAAAAGGGGAACAATATAGTTGAGGTGTGAAACTTGCAAAAAAAAATGATAGTTCAGATGTGTTTTGACCATTAACTCAATTATTTATATGACCATATAGATTAATTGATATTATGTTGAAAACAATAACCAACTTGCTACCATAAATAGGTTGAAATTCACTAATAGTAATATTAATATATATAACTTAAATCCAATCAACTATACCTACCTATGTTAATAATCATTGATTGGTATAACCTAAAAATATAAATAGTAAATAACATCCAATGACTTATCAACTTCGAGTTAAATCTTCTTTCAACCGTTATTTATTACGCGAAAGTTGAGCTAAATTTACTTAATCTTCATTGAGATCATATATTTGTACTTCTAAATTTCAAACAAGTCGAGTCAGTTATATGAATCTCACTAATAATATCGTCCATTTAAGCTTATCTCAAGGGAGGAGAATTTATCTTATTATACTTGTAAAAATCCATGATATTTAGAGAAAAATGGTTTTTAGGGGAAATATTTACTTTTCGAAGAGTCAAAAGTATGGAAGAGAGACAACTTGAGTGTGTATGAAGAAAAAGCAGTTTCTTTGTTGGATAAAACCTCATCATTAAAATGGAAAAATTGATTGTTCAAACACTTACTTCCTTTCTTTTCAATGAGTTCAACTATACTTGATGGAAATTCTTGTAACAACAAAAGAAAAAAAAAAAGAACCATTCAGAGAGAAACTTTTATTCTTTTATGAAAAAAAATCTGTGGAAGCTTCAAAGATTTGTTGAGCGTCAAAAACTAAAAAGCTGCAATAGTATAGCAATAATGAAAAGGGCAGGTTTATAAGTATGCACCTTTTACTTTTTCCTTTTCCCTTTGGGTTTAGCTTACATAGGCATGATGTGGTTCATGACACAAATCTAAAAACTAAACCAAAAAAATCTTGAAATTATTTGAGACCATTATGGAATTGTATTTTCAATTGGGTACACATACTAAAAAAGAGTGTTTGCAATTTTTTAGTTGAAGTTTTGTTAGAGATGATTGTCATTGAAATATGCTACAACGATGGTGTCCAACATTCATATATTTTTCCATGAATATGTGTCGTTGAGTTTTACTCAAAAAGGATCATCCTCATCGTGGTGATTAGAGAACACCTTTATTAGTTTACCTCTAATGTGACACGTTTTCTCCATAACTTTATCAAGTTGAATAACAAAAGAGATGGATGTCTAATCTTTTTCCTATTTAAAAGTGCAACTGGTCATAGGAGATCATACCATTTGTGCAGAGAATTTTTTCATCATGGATCATTAGAAACAAATAATCAATTCTGAAACTAGAAACTCTCTAATTTATATGCCATTAATTCTCACGTATGTAGGATTCACCAGGAGAAATGTTGAGAAACCGTAGGCAGAATGGGGAATACACAACCCGCAGGAGTGGTCAAGTTGGTTGAGCAGGGATCTCCATAATGGGGGGTCTCAAGTTTGAATCCCCCTACATGCTTTCGGTCAATCTCGTCGCACGGGGCTTGCCTAATGCGGTTTATCTCTCCTCTATGATTTGCGGGCTATTACGCTGGAGCAGCGCACCCAAAGGGTAGCGGCTGCAGGCTCCCTTGTCATAAAAAAATGGGGCAGGGGGGTTACACAGCTTCTCTAACGAGTAGTCGATCAGGTTCTCCAAGTGATAATAGTAACTCGAAGCATCGGGTTATCTTAATATTGCAGATAAAGAAGAAGCAGAGAAGAAATTCAGGGCTCTCAAACAAGACTCATTTGCAAGAGGAAAATTAATAAGGCGACTCAAGTCTTACAAGAACAACCCAACAATGTCTCTGCATGCCTCGGAATTTGATTCTTTAACCAAAGCAAGTTCAGAGCTTCATCATACTAAAAACACATCGCAAGAAATAGTCGCAGAAGAAAGCTCGTTGCTGGATTCCCTTCAAGCAGAACTAGATAGCTTGAAGGGCCATAGATAGGATTAGATCTTGATAACAGCATGAAAGAGCACGAAGCAAACAAGCCAAAGGGAGATTCACGAATCCAACAGTTTACATCGGAGGCTGTTCAGTTTCTACAGGAGCGAGGCAGAGGAGATGAAGAAGAACGTGGAATTACTCAGACAAGAAGCTGTCACCGCTCGAGCTTCAGCAGAAGAAACACTGAAAAGAGAGGCGAAAGCTGCAGAGACGCTCGCAAGTCAGCAGATTCACAAGATGAGATGTGATAAGCTCAGAGTCTAATGGAAAGATAAAATTGGCAGTTGAGAAATACCAAGCTTTCAGCAAAAGAAGTCGAAGAAATCAGAAATGAGGCTGACACAAAAGTTGCCGCTGCCATGGCTCAAGTAGAAACCATCACTGCCAAGGAAAAGGAAGTTCTCATGAAAGTGGAAGCAGGTCTGAAAGAGAAGCAGGACATGGAAGTTTCAATCAAGGATGCTTTAAAGGCGGCAGAGATGGCTGAGGCAGCCAAAAAGATCGTTGAGGGCCAACATTTCCCTCTCTTGCTGTTAGGAAACGCACATATGTGTCCCTCGGACAGTCTTGATGTATATTCTGCAAAGTAGAGGAAAAAGATCATTTAATGAACTATTCGTTATAACGCAGTAGCATAGATCCAAACTTGAAATGCATGACCAACTGATTTATCATTCACTTCAAAGCTTTAGCTGAACTAAGAAAAGTCACACACAATGATAGCTATGACATGAATCATAGATAGCAGCCCATACAGTGATGTCAAGAAATAAAGTGGTCAGCAGTACTAAGCTATTTTCACACTCATCTACAGCTCTTTGCCTGGACAACCATGCTTCCGTTGGTTACAATTTACGATCGCAAAAAATCCCAGTGTAAAATATCTATTGGTCTCATTTTTAGTGTTCTATTTGGATACTTATTATACATTTTCTAGAGACTGACAGTTATTAATACGCTGGCAACGCAATATTCCAGAATCGTCTCGAGTCCCAAACACGAGAAACTTGACTGAATGCTCTCAGAACATCAATTCTCAAAGAGAATTCATTGCTTTCACCAAATAAGAGATAAGAATAGTATTTTCCTCTTTTTTAAAAAAAATAAGTTTCTCTTATCCAATGCCTGAGCATTCAGAAAGCTTTTTGGGATGATGAGGCTTTCTTAGTTTCTTTAACTTCTTCCTTTTTGATAAGTCTATTAGTTTCTTTCACTTTAATCCTTTTCCAAAAAGAAACGTTAATTTTACAGCAGGAATGGCAGAAATCAGTTGGGCTTGTTAGGAATTATGAACAAAATGAAAGAAAAATATAAGGAAGTCTGCAAACATGTCACAAAGAAGCAGTGGAAGTATGCATTTACGTGCCACAAAGGAGCAGCGGCCAGCGAGTACAGGGGTAATCTGCACAAACTGGCTTAAATCCCATGAGAACATATAACAGGCCAGAACAAATGAAAATGCTTCATTCATTTGTTTATTCTTTTTTTTTTTTTCTAACTTTTTAATAGTAAAATACCAGAACCAATTTTACAGTTCTAATTAACAGTGTAGAACGGATAAATTATTGTTTACAGAATTACAGAAGCTGAGATGAAAAGGAATGCAGACTAAAGTCAAAAGAATTAAAGTTTCAGAACCATTGCAAAGTAAGATGGTGAATCGGTTATCAGGCTTACATTGTTTAAGTATGACTAGTCTCATTAGTCTCAACCGACAGCTAAAAGTCCTAAGAACACAACTGAATTAAGAATTCCAATAATGACACATCACTAATCTTCCAAGAGATTTTGTTCAACTCAAAAATCAAGAAAAAAAGCCAAAAGATGTCTACTTTACAAATGTCCTTGAAAATTAGGACCATCTAACAACAGCAAAAAAAAAAAAAGATATGTCTCTTTGTATCTTTCTACTCATTGGCACACAATTAAAAGAAAACGTAGGAGGGGGGAAAATAAGGAGAAGAAACAGGCTAGATGCCCAAAAAAAGAAGAAGTTAGGATAAAGTTATACAGCCGTAAGCATGAGAAGAAATTAAAAAAAAAAAATGCGAAGAAATTAAAGGAAAGGAAATTAAACTGTAGATAGTGTTAAGGGGCAGATCAGAGAGAAAGAAAGTCAGCAAAAGGGAAGAATGTGAACCTGAAAAATAGTTTGAGTGCTTCATCAACAGCTAAAAATGAATGGGAGAAACAGCAAATTAACAGTGTTGAAGGAGAGATCAAGAGGGAGTAGAGTATTTATTACCTTGCTCCATTAAAGATGCAATTTTTCTTTACGCTCCGTTACGGCTAGGCTTTACGCATAAGGCCAGCTGCTTTCTTTATCTCACTTGCCATTAACTATTTCGAACACAAAAGCAAACCATATACTACAACCCTCTAAAACAAATTATAGCAATCCCTCTCTCCATCTACATAAAGTACTTTGGAGAAAGATGACAATACACCAAACATAACGAGGCAGAAGAAGATTAACCAGGATCTAATCCATAAACACAGAAAACAGAAGAAAATGATCCAGTCCATAAACTAACAGCTACGATGTACATGCCTCCCCAAAGGGAAAGCAAACAACAAGAATACTAAAGCTGTCACTGATACATGCTGAAATAGAACATAGATAAATATATCTTCATGCCAAGAAACTTTAAAGTTAAGCAGCTAACAACAAAAACTTACTTCTCAACACTATTTGGTAAAAAGCTAATACCTACCAACCAAAACAAAATCATTATCATCCAAAACTTGGACATCTCTATCCCCTATAAAGTTTTCCCGTCCAATTTCCTCAACAATCTTCACAAACTCCACTCTTTTTGGCTTTGTAAGTGGAACATACGGAAGGCGAAAGACAGGCCTCACGACTCCAAGTTGAGCTAAAGCTGTATTTATAGCAATTGGGTTTGGCTCATGAAACAACCATTCAACCAATGGCATCAGTTTTGAGTTCAAAGCAGGGTTCTTTCCTCCAAACATTAGTTCACGCATCAGACCAGGAACCAAGTTGCTAGTGACAGAAATAACTCCTGCAGCACCATGATCCCACCTTGAGTCATGGCATTCATCATCATTCCCACTCCACACTACGATCCCATTACTTGTATACTGCTCCACTCTATCATTTCCAACACACTCTTTGACACCGGCAAGGTTAGGGCTCTTTGCTAATGTTTGAATTACACGTGGGGGAATGTCTTGACCAGTTCGTGATGGCACATTATAAATGATAGTAGGGCCCATGGGGAGCACACTGTCAAAGTGAGAAATCATACCCTCTATGGAGGTCTTCCCATAGTAGGGATTAATGTGAAGAGCTGCATGCATACCTACAGCAAATCCCTGTTCTGTCGCATGGATTGCTTCCCTCGTGGAGTTGCTTCCCGTGTTCCCGATGACTTTGATTGATCCCCCAAAACAATTGATTGTGTGACCAATGAGCATGATATGTTCATCCCAGCTCATCAATTGACCTTCACCTGTAGTGCCACCAACAATCACACCCTCAACACCATTTCCGATTTGCAAATTTACTAAGGCATCATAAGCCTCAAGGTCGAATCTGCCATCCGGTAGATATGGGGTTTTGATTGCAGTAACCAATCGAAGTGCTTTTATGTCATCGGCAAACGTCCTGCATAAGAGAAGGTTAAATGAATTTATGTTAACATCGTGTTTGCATGTATCCCTTATAAATTTCCTTGATGCTGATATTCACTTAATAACTGTTTGCTTTAGCTTAAAGGGAAATGTTTGTCCATTTCCAATGCATGTATCATCGATTGCTGCTAATAGCTTATCAGATTAAGATGATAATGAATGCCCCATTTTGTTCACACAGCAATACCTAAGCATTCAATACACTAGATAGTTCCTAATACCGTGTAATCACGGAAGACTGAAAATATGAAATCTAAAACTGACCTCATTACAAGGCTAGGAATAACATACCAAACAGATGAACCATTCATCCAATCACACACACAAAGAGATGATAAAACTATGCTCAAGGAACCACCAGTGCCTTCTAATCTCTTATTCTGTAATATATGTTTTGCTAACATCGAATTCGCCAACTACAATTGTGTATCTACTAGTACTATTGAGACATTGTGATGGTCAACATACTTTTCTTTTGTAAGTAAAATTGGTGAATATACTACATTCTTTCTTTTATCATCTCACCTAACACTTTGTTCAAATAGGAATTAAACAATCTGTGATTTTTCCTAACCTTTTTGCCTTTGACAACTCTTGCAATAATCATAGTTTCCACGTTGACGTTTGCATGGACTGAAATTAACCCCAAAAACGCCACTACATTCCAATTATACACAAATAATCAAGTTGTCAGGCACTTGCAGAACAAGAAGTGGCATTATCCAATACGCACCAGACCAGTCAACAGCAGTGTGTCAATTTAGCAACACCTAACTACATATGATTTCCTCAAACCAATTTAGAACAGTAAGAATACTGAAGGAAAAGAAAAAACTTCGATCACATTAACCCCAAATCAACGTCCCTAAGAAACTAAAAGGCGGATAGTATTACCTATTTTTAACTTCATTACTGCGCATTGGGAGGTGGAAACTTGGAATTACTGCTGCTCTTGGTGACCTCCATCTTGCAGTTCTCCTGCTAATCATTTCATATTACACAATTTATCATGTGATACTACCTGGAACAATTACGAAAGGAATTGCTGGAAAAGAGCTAAGCTAGCTAAGAAGAAAGGAAAGAAAACTAGGAAACTAACAGTATTCTCATTGATAATCCGAAATGCAGCAAGTACTATGGTACTTGAAGGGGAAAACAGCTCAATCCATGTAACTGCAATGAGCAGGCGTAACAACTTTGACAGGGACCAACAACAACAACGTATCCAGTGAAACCCCACAAAGTGGGTCTGGGGAGGGTATAGTGTACGCAGACCTTACTCCTACCTTGGGAGGTAGAGAGGATGTCTCCGAAAGACCCTCGGCTTGAGAGAAAACATGACCAAAAAGGTCATATAAGGACAAACAATTCAAAACAATATGAAAATGAAAATAACGAAAGTGAATAAGCCATGATAAATCAGTCTGAAAAAAAAGGAGCAGTAACTACCACAAATAAATAAGATAATCGAATTACAAGAAACAACAGATAGTAGCAGAAATCAAAGGACAAGAAACTATTTCGTTATCACAATGCGTAAATATCAGAACATGTATCTAAAAACTAAAGGGACCCAAATATTAAAAGAGAAAACCCAGCAACAGTTAATTGAAGTAACAACTATATTTGCCATACAAAGTTCAGCGTACAACCCTGCAAGCAACTCAATTTCCAGACTATATCATCACGCAACTTATGGCTTTTCCATTTGCAGGGGAATAAAATGATTGACTTCACAAAAGGACACAAAACTTGAGTAAAAACGATTTCATTATAGGTCTATTAAAAGACTCATCTTATCAGCTAAGCAATTGTTATAGGTATATTAACGGCCTTTTAAGCGCCTCTCACAACGGACTCGACACCAATCATGATGGGGCGGGATTGGTCAATTGATATTCCAGCAACATACATACCTCTTTGTTTCAAAGCTATCGAAACTGAAGGCTAAATGTGTTTAGTGGAATATCACAAGGACCAAAACTACAATATACATATAATTTAGACACCAAAAATGTTCTTATCCCAAGAATAATCTTATATATCAGCTTACTACCTGTTATTTACCAAAAAACATTATTACACATATTAATAAACACGCTTCATTGTTTCAATGATATCGAAACTGAAGTTTAAATGTGCTTAGTCAAATATCACAAGGACCAAAAATGCTAGTATCATCCCAAGAATAATCTTATCTCTCAGCTTGCTACCTGGTATTTTTGAAAAAACAATTAATAAAGCGGTTAATTCTTATAGATATTAATCTCCAGCAACATAAATACCTGTTTGTTCTGGAAGTTTCAAGGGTGGAGAAATGGCAGCGACCTATAATTGAAGATGACATTTTTCGGAGATGTAAGCAGAGAGAAAGGTAAGGGAAAGTGAGAGAGGCGGCGGGAAAGAGATAAGCGAAAGAGGCGCTTAGGTTTTTTTTCTGGATATAGCGCCTGAGATTTTTACTATTTAGGGCAAAATGATATTTACCCGATTTAGCCCCATGTATCCATTTATTACCTGATTTTAGCATTAATTATATGCACCCAATTTTTTTTGATTCACTGCGTAGTGGCAGACTCAAAGGAGGCAATAAGGATTTTTTTTTTCCGTCCTCGTATTAGAGTTGGATTAAATTCAGACACCCGCCCCGTAAGGCCCATTAGGTGAAGCTCTTCCTACCCAGGGTTATCTATAAAGTGGCTGCGGATAACTTTGGTGAAAGAGTTTTTAGAGCCCATTTGGATTAACTTTACATTGTAAATAAATGATAAGCATTTTTAAGTACTGAAATTAATTTTATAAATAAGCAGTTACATATTTAAATAAAAGTGTTAAAACTATTAAATGGTTTCTTGATGTGTTTGGCAAAAAATGCCAATAAACTGTTCTTTTATTAGAATGACTACATTACACATAAAATTTTTGCAAAAGGATATAAATTTGAAAGTATCCGTATTAAAAAAAAAAATGTGGAACTACAGATATGGAGTGAAGGGAAAATTAGGAGTCATGTTTTGGAAATATATTTTGAGAATTCGGAAAACAGAGAAAGGGTCATATATACCCTTGTACTATCCCAAAAAAGTTGTACCCGTTCTCCGTTTCACTTTTCGATGATACATACCTCCACTGTTATTTTTCTCTTTATTTAATAAAAAAATACACAAATCCCCAATTATGACCCATACCCGTAACCCATTAGAAACCCCTTCTTCTTGATCTTTGTTATAGCTACAAGCTATGAAGAAATTGCTCAAACCTAATCTTCTTCTACACCATTATTTTTATTGCCACATACATTGAAGTGCTCAAATAAATCAGTCCAAAAGTCATGCACAGTATTTCGGGTAGTTTTAAAACATGAAAGAGCAGTGGGTGAAAAGAGGAAAAATGAAGCAGTAACAGCAAATAACAACTACTATGTACAAAACTACAAGAAAAACCGACGGGTCTTCAATATATGTGTCCCCATTAAAGGAGTCATTTATATGTTAAAAAAGATAACGGTGGGGTATATATCATCGAAAAGTGAAACAGAGGATGGGTACGACTTTTTTGGAATAGTACAGGGATATATGTGACCCCTTCCCGTTAGGAAAAATACTAAAGATAAAATATTAAAATATTTGGTTAAACTAAAAGTGCTAATAAGCTAAAAAGCTTTAGATTAGGATGATCAACTTATGACTTTTAGCTGATTTTTGCTTATAAGTACTTGGCTTATACTTCTTCCGTCCCAAAATAAGTGTCACCTTAGCAAATTCACGCTCATTAAGAAATCAACAAATACAATGTGGAGTTTACTAAACTACCCCTATTTATTAGATGCTGTTTTTTATCATTGAGCAATATTAAAGAGGACTACTTCTTTAATGTTAGGGTATAATTGAAAACACTTGCCAATTTTTATCTTAAATTCCTAAAGTGACACTTATTTTGGGACAGTGGGAGTAACTTACAAGCACTTTGGTATTTACCTAACACATAAATAAGCTAAAAAGAGTGATTATAAGTCAATTTGACAAGCTTATAAACTTAGCCAAACACCTTCGTCCGGCCATGAGAATTTTTCATTTTTTTTTTTTCACTTTATTTGAAAATTAGTGTTTAGTCATGAAAATTTCCAATACAACTTGAAGTTGTACCTTTGGAATTTAGAAAACACCTGAAACCCTATTTTTACTTTTTGTCACTTTTTTCACTTTCAGTACATTCAGACAACCAAATATTCTTTGCAAACTATAACCAAACACAACTCCAACTTCAAAATTCAAATAAAGAGAAAAGTATTTGGTTTTGATGAACAAACTTCTGCTTAGTTTCTTTTAAAAAAAAAAAAAAATTCTATTACTTGGAGAGAATAAGGAACGGTGAAGTGATAATAAACATTGAATTGATATTCATGAAAAGAGTAAAAAGAAAATACAGAGTGCATGCTATAATGCTAATTTTCCATTTCTTAAAAAGTTAATTGTGGCTGAAATATCATGATTGTTGGAGTTTATTACATCTTAATATTAAAATAATAATATTCATCTTAATATTAAAATAATAATATTAAATTGCTTGTATTTTGTCTTAGTGCTCTAAAGATGAGAAACTGATTATAATTTTATATAATATTGTATAATTTTGTATAATTGTGAGTGTGTATAAACATCTCATATACATTTTTATACAAGGTTGATACATTAAGTGCATAATATTTGCATTAAGTGTGTAATATTGTAAAGTTGTATATCGAAAGACAAAAAACAATATATAGTAGCAGAAATCAAAGGACAAGAAACTATTTCGCTATCGTAAATAACACCACATGTATCTATAAATTAAAAGGGACTCAAATGCTAAAAGAGAAAACCCGTCAACAATTAATTGAAGTAACAACTATATTTCCCATCCAAAGTTCAACAACCTGCAAGCAGCTCAATTTCTAGATTGTATCATCACACAACTTATGGCTTTTCCATTTGCAGGGGAATAAAATGATTTGACTGATAAAACACAAAACTTGAACGAAAAGGATTTTATTAGTGGTGTTTAAAAGAATCATCTTATCAGCTAAGCAATTGTTATACGTATTGATCTGCAGCAACATACCTCTTTGTTTAAATGTGCTTAGTCAAATATCACAAGGGCCAAAATTACAATATACATATAATTTTAGGACCAAAAATGCTAGTTTTATCCCAAGAATAATCTTATCTATCAGCTTGCTACCTGGTATTTTTGAAAAAGCAATTAATTATTGATCTGGAACAACATACCTATTTGTTTTGGAAGTTTCAATGTTGTAGAAAAGGCAGCGACCTATAATTGATGATGACATTTTGATAAATGTAAATGGAGCTATAGAGAGAGAGAGGCGGCGTTAATGAAGATAAGGGGAAGAGACGTTTTAGGTTTTTCCTTTCCGGCTATTATTGTCTATTTTCTCTATTTTGCCTTGTAATGTATTTGTATTACGTTTGTAGAAAAGTCACCAAGGGCAAACTTGTCATTTGACTCACTCATAAATCCCTTGATGTTTTCTGTCACATGAAATGTCTTGAAACATCTGCTCTTCAGTTCTCCTTCAGACTCTCAAATACACTTTGCTAAGTTCTCGATTCTCATATAAGCCTATCAAGCATGGGAAACCTGGTATTGGTGCTACTTACTCATCAAGGTTCATTCCATTGAAGTGACTAGTGAGATATAGGTCTTTATTTATATGATACACTTTTCTTTTTAGTCAGTCCAAAAAAGAATGACACATTTCCTTATTTAGTAACAATTTAACATTAAACTTTACTTTTTACGCTTAACGAGTTGATTTATAACCACACAAATATTTTTGACTTGTTTTAGACCGCAAGATTCAAAAGTCTTCCTTTACTTTTAAAATTCTGTGCCCAATCAAATTACATCATATAAATTAGGAGGAGTGTAATGTTTTTGTTGTAGCCTTATCAAGTCCTTATTTCAATGTGATTTTTGAAAATCATCGATTATTCAAGTGAGTTTAGTTCAAAAGACTACTCCCTCCGATTCAAAATAAGTGTCCACTTAGCATTTAGCCTCTTAAGAAAATCCTAAATTCTTAGAAAAAAATACTCCATCCATCCCAATTTATATGACACCATTTGGATTGGCACAGAGTTTAAGAAAAAATGGAAGACTTTTTAAATTTGCGGTCCATAACAATTCATATATATTTGTGTGGCTATAAATCATCTCATAAAGTTAATTGTTTGTAAATTAGAAATGTGACAATCTTTTTTGGACAAACTAAAAATAAAAGCATGCCACATAAATTAGGACATTTTGACTAAACTGCCCTTAATCAAAATTTGCATATTATTATTAACTTATAGATTGAGAAATGGTCACGTAGCACTTAATAAGGGAAAATCTGAAAAAATAAAGTTAGTCTCTTCTTGATTATGTAAGTGGACACTTAATTTGAACCAAAACTAAAAGGCTAACTGGACACTTAGGGTGTGTTCGGTAAGGAGGAAAATGTGGTCTTGGCAAATAAGTGAATTTCTTACTTATTTTCTCATGTTCGGCCGCTTAGTAAAAAGTATTTTTTAGAAAATAGCCACCCAAACCCCACCAACACCACCCACCCCAACCCCACCCACACCATGGATCCACCCAACCCCCCTCCCAAATTTTCTATGTCATATATTTTATTTTACTTTTACAAAAAATGAAAAAAAAATTCTTACCTGCACCACCCATCCCACACCAAATTTAACAACGCAAATTTTTCATATTTTATAAAAAAATTATAAACAAATATATGAAGTAGAAAATTAGGGAGGGGTTGGGTGGCGTAGAAAACCAAATAAGAAAGCTAATTTTTTTGGAGGGGTGATGGGTCGCGCGGGGGAGGGGGGTGGTGTAAAAGCTCTAAAAGAAACTTTTAAAAACTTTTTTTTTAACAGAAACAATTAATTTTTTTTTTTGGAGGGTGGTTGGGGCGGGGGGGGGGTGTGAAAACCAAAAAATAAATAAAAAAATTAAAACTTTTGAAAAAAAAAAATGGAGGGGGTTGGGTCGGGTGGTTGATGAAATGTCAGACTTGTTTTCCTTATTTTCATTAGGAAAGTCATTTTTCTCATTTTTAAGGAACTTATTTTCATAAAGAAAATATTTTCTAAAATTTTGGCCAAACGAACATGAGAAAATTGAAAACCTCCATACCGAACACAACCTTATTATGAACCGGAGGGAGTAGTAAAGGAAACAAGGTTTTGTTTGAAAGACTAGTTCTCTATTGCAATGTTTTTTTTTTTTTTTTTTTTGGTCATAAATTATCTCCATTTTTATGTGAATAATATGCTCAATTAGACATTTAGCCATGCCTTCTATTTTCTAAAGTGGTTCCTCTATTGTAAGCTTTCATCTGAGAAGTAAGCCTAAGTTGACTTGTGAATTAGATTTTGCTTTATGTCTTATATTCCTGGACTTCCAAGCTGGAAATGAAAAGGGTACACAAATACCAAAGTTTCACAACCAAGGCGTGGCCCAGTAGTCAATAAAGTGGGTGAAAATCGTGAAAATCTGGTTCAAATCCCAATAAAGATAAAAAGAAGATATTGTAAGTGATTTATTCCAACTGCCCTAGCCTTGGTATGCAAAGTTTATTGATACATTGTTGGTGGAAGGTAGAAGGTTCTAGCCAGTAAACTTGTCGAGATGTGCGCAAGTTATTCCGGACACCATCGTTAAGAAGAAGTACAACAGAGGTGCTTGTGTGATTTCAATTGTTTCTTTTGTGTAGACAAAACATTAAGGGCCTGTTTGGAAAGCCACCTGCTAATTGGAATTGGTGTAATTACTAGGGTAGTAATTACACAACCTAGTAATTACACAGCAATGTAATTACAATGACCTGTTTGTTTGTCATAATATAATTACAGTGTAATTACAAGTGTGTTGTTTGGTTGCACAAGTGTAATTACATAGTTAGTTTAATTTAAAAATAAAATCTAATTATAAAAAATTAATAATTAAAAAATATTTGCCTTTAGAAATGATATTAAATTAGTTATTTAATAACACATTGTTTCTTGAAAGTATTTTAATTAAAAATCATATATTTGTAACTAATATTGTAAAAAGTAATTGATATATATTTTTCAAATTAATAATATTTAATTTTAATTAATTTTAAACTTAAAAAAGACTTTTTTGTGAGAATGTCATGGATTGGATGTTTGACAAAAAAAAAATTTGTAAATATAATGCCATAACATTATTCAAATGTTTGACACAAAAAACCCATCAACTGTTAGTGAAAAATAAACAACATGCAATGTGAAATAACAAGTCAAAAGTACTAAAACAAATAACTTAAAATTGAAAACATAACCTAAATTCAAAATCCAAAAGAAAAAGTTTAACATAATATTCTTATGTCAAATTCAACATTACATAAATAAGTTCTAACGTAACTTAAGTAAATAATTCAAAAGAAAGGGAAAATATAAGTCTATAACCTCATTCGCATCGAAATTCTACTTTAATAACGCCACTCGTTATATGCTAAGTTTGTTAATGACTCATTCTTTCCAATATTAAGAGGTATAGTTTCAAAAATTAAAATAACAACACGGTTATGCTAAATGAATCAAATAAACAAATAAAAAAAATATGAGCAATTACATGGAACCACAAGAAGTAAAGGTTGGAATGAGAAGAAATGAAATGAAATGAAAATAAATAATATAAAAATAAAAATACATTTAAAAAAATAATAATTAACAAGTAAAAATAAAAAATAAATAAACAAAAAAGAAACAAACTAAAAGCAACCATGTAATTACACCCAATTCCCCCCGAGAATTGGAGACTGTAATTACACCCTCTCATTACACCTAATTCCCACTTAACTGTAATTACTTGTCAAAAACTGCGCTAAATCGCGTAATTACACCCAATTCCAATTAACTGGGTGGCTTTCCAAACAGGCCCTAAATGCAGAATTTTGCTTCATAATCCAGTCGAAAGTAACTATTTAGCTTTGGGACAAATGGTTTTGTGGTGTGTATTAGCCAAAAAGAATCTAATGTAAAGATGTGATTTGTGGGAAAGCACAATCTTAAAGTGATATAAGAATCTTTTGAGCGTGAAATGCACTCACTCAATTTATAAAAGGGATTCCCTTTATGAAAATATAAGTTATGTCAAACACATTTGAATTAAAGTCACCTTTTCTTATGACAAGAAATTCTTGAAAGTGAGTCGAAACTCGATAGATGATAAATTCATTTTTCACTTTCAGGCTCCACTCATGGAATTACACTTAATATGTTGTTTGTTGTTGTAATTATTTTTCACTTAAATATCAGAATTTTTTATCCATAACATGATTCGAACCCATAACATATATATTATGCTCTACATTTTTACCACTAGACTATAGCTTGGACTAAATAAAGTTACTTTCTCTTATGCTTAGCTTTACTATAACCATGAAAAAAGTCAGATACCATTGCCATCTAATAAATCATCATAAAGCTTCCCAATAAAGCAATTCAATGTGAAAAGCATGGTACTTTGCCCCTCGACACGAATTAAAAAAAAAAAGGAAGAGAATAAAGTAATATAATAGTGGTAAAATATAGGCACACAATAAGAGGAACGCATAATGGATCAACATAATCAATTTTCCGGCGTAGAATGAAAGCTATCGGTTAATATTAAAAAAATGACAAGAAGCAATATATGACATGATAATCTTTTAAAACAAGTAATATAGAAGTAACAAAAAAATGTGTCATGTATTATTCGTAATTGCTCAATTTTATTATCTGTTACACTTTTGGTCAATTCATACCTTCATTGTTAGCAAATCATCTCGTATTTGTTCTTGTCATTCAAAGCTCCACTTTGAAATAGGTGCTACGTGTCCAAATTTTTCAAGAAACATGTCCATTTCTTTTTTATAATCATAACATCTGGGCCAGCTTGCACACTTCAACTAATTCCCCGAGTTGCCTACTATCTCCCTCTAGTGACGAATGTCGAGTAACTTCATTCACTAAAGTTTGGACAAATGAAAAGAAATCACCTAATATTTGTGCCTCCACTAGGATTTACACCTGAGATCTCATGATTCTCAATACATTTTGTTGGCTGTTAGACCATACTCTTGGATACTCGTTAGTTGAGGCCACACTTTTGGATACAAAAAAGGTTTATATTTACCCCTTAATTTTTATTAAGGTAATAAGCTCAAGTAAGGATTAAGGACAAAAATGACATTTTATTCTAACACTAGAAATAATGTTAGATCAAAAGTTTAAGGTGAAATAAAATTGCTAAATTTCGAATAAGCCCTCAATTCCCGTAGTTATTACTCCCTCCATCCCAATCTAAGTGGTACCATTTGGATTTCAAGAGACGAGATTCTTTGTTTTGACCGTGAATTCGGATCTTTACGTTTTTTGTAAAATTCAAGCTCCTTTATTTTGACCGTGAATTCGGACATACAATCTTTATGTTTTTTTTTTTTTTTTTTTTTGTAAATTAATCTACACATTTAGAGACAAATAAAAAGTACTATAAGTCACAATAATTAACAATTTAAAATATTTAAAGGGCATATAAATAAATCGCGGTAAGAAATTTTCTTATTTGACTCTTGAAAAACGACAAAAAGAGGGAGTATTAATATTATAATATGAGAATATTGGATAATTTGTTATTTATTTATAAATACACCATATATAACTTGGGTGGTTTTAATAATTCTAGTATTTTTCTTCTGAAAGTTAATATCATTTGCTTATTAATAATATATAATATATATACCACCACTAATTGACATCCAAGTGCAGCCAAATAGAGCCAGTGGTGTTTCCCTCATTCCTTCACTCAAACAACAAACTTCCCTCTCTCAATTAGGTTCGATCTCTTTCTCTCCTTAATTAAGCAAAATACCTAATTTTTGTCACATTTTTTTTTTTAATAAAATTAATGTGTAAACTGTTTAAATTGTTTTTTTTTTTTTTCCTTTTCTGTTTTGTTTTGTAAGATTCAGTTTTTTGTTCTGCATCACAGTGCTTATAGTTTGTTTAATTAGGGTTTATTAACTATTTTAGCTTTAATTTGGACTAGTAAGTGGGCTTTTGAACATAAGAATTGTGAAATTTGGACGTGAATATAAATAGGAGTTGTTTTTGATTTTTTTTTTTAAATGATTTGGAGTGAAAATTGTGAAAATAACTTTTTGGAGTTTTTCGAGTTCCGAAAAAATAACTTGAATTTTGAAATATTGTAACTCCTTTTTGCACTAATTGTAATTACATGCCTTTGCACCATTATGTATACAACAAAATTGGAATTATTCAATTCTTATTTGTATTGGCAGCTTTGTTTATTTAATATACTTACAAGTATATGATTAGAATTACCCTTATAGAGAGAGAGAGTAGAAGTAGAAAATCTAGTTTTTTTCCACATTTTTTTGGGTTAAATATCATTGTGTAAACTGTTTAAATTGTTTTTTTTTTTTTTTTCTGTTTTGTTTCGTAAGAAATAAAGGATGGTTTTTGAAACTTGTGGTCTAAAATAAGTCGTAGATATTTGTGTGGTTGTAAATCATTTCATTAAGGGTAGAAGGAGAAGTTTTAAGTGAAATTATTTTTAAATATAGAAATGTATCAGTCTACTAAAAAGGAAAGTGTATCACATAAATTTGGACAGAGGGAGTAATTATTTTGTCTGATGCTCATATTTATTTGTTGTTGGACTTGAATTCATTGACCTTATCACACTAGTTGAATTGTTTATTTAATAGTACTTTATATGATAAGAATTAGCCTTATAGATTGTCTAAATGTAATTGGTTTAAACTTATTGTGTAATATTTTATTTGTCTTGTTGAATTATTGACCTTTTCTAACTGCTTATCTAATACTTACATGGTTAGAATTAGCCTTGTAGAAAGTCTAAATAAAAAAGGTTTTAATTATTTTGTCTTATAATCTATTTTATGTTGAATTCATTGACATTTTCCAACTGCTTTAGCTTTTTTATGATTTCTTTATATTCAGGTTGTTTTAGGGATTCATGTGCTTTTTGTAAGTTGAACTACTAGTGGGGTAAGGACTTGATAAAGAAAGTATGCACAACGATAACAATTCCAGTGCCCCAGGAACACCTTCAGGACGAGTTCGTCGTCGTAGAGGATCAAATGAGGTGACTTGACCTTTTTTATGTTTGTTCTATTAATGGCTTGAGCTATTTATATTTTTTTTTTTTTACTCTATGAGTTTTTGTTAATTTGTTTAGGAATGAACAAGTACATTAATCAATGGAAAGATAAGTAAATGAATTTGAGATTGGTTTAGTGCCACCTTTTTGGGATTGGAATATTTTATTTTGTACTGTAATATTTTTCTTGATAACCGAGAAATCCTCTGTCTTTTTTAGTTTTGAACTTTGTAGATAATGGGCCTGCCCCTTTATTTTTCTCCACTTAATTACTGAATTTTCTTGATATTCATCGTCCTCTTCCCGAACTTACAGGTTCCTCCAGAAGTTGCCAGAGCAAATGGAAACCATTTGCTTGTTAATGATCGGTCCAAGTACAAATCAATGCTTATCCGTGCATATTCATCTGTGTGGATGATTGGAGGCTTTGCGTTCATCATTTACATGGGTCATCTTTATATTTGGGCCATGGTAGTTGTTATCCAAATCTTTATGGCAAAAGAGTTGTTCAATCTACTTAGAAGAGCGCATGAAGACCGACAACTTCCTGGTTTCAGGCTATTGAATTGGTGAGTAAAATCAGTTTTACATGAACTTGTCTTCTTACTTTCTCATCTTATATGTGCCATATCACGTGTGCATATTCTACTTCTTTTGGGAGATCTCACAGGGGGTTGGTTCATGTCGTATCCAACTTTTGATTAAAAATTTCACTTTCTTAATATATTTGCTGGAAACTGAAGTATATAGTGTGGGTAAGACAGGGTAACTATGTAGAATCTTTTGGATCTGAATATACCTGCTTTTTCTTTATTCAAATGTATGGCATAAGTTTGAGCCATGCAAGTATTAGAGTCTCTGCTTTAAGAATAAGAATTGTTTAGAGGCATTAGCTACTCTAAGGTGCAACAGAATCCTTCCTCTATTTATATGAAAATATCTAAAAAATGCTATGAATACCAATTATCTACGTCGAGCCTTTTGATGTTTCATTAAATAGAGCATATGGTGTCCGGTTCTACTTTTTTGGTGGATATGTTAAAATAACTGTTGTTAAATGTGCATAAATTACAATGTGGAAGCTATAACTAATTAAATAAAAGTGTGCTCTCTCTAACAGTTTAAACTTCTAGATGAGTTGGTTACCTACTTTAACATAATATTAAAGTAGACAGAGGTCACACGTTCAATTCTCATAGCTACCATTATAAAAAAAAAAAAAAAAAAAAAAAAAACTTTCACATGTTTGGCTCATGAAAAATCAAGCCTGCACGTGAGGGGATTTGTTGAACATATAATTAAGTAAATAAAAGTGTGCTCTCTAACAACTACACTTTTAGATGAGTTGGTCACACACTTTAATATACAATATTGGTGCAAGGCGATTACAGTCAAATTCCTGTATAAAATGTAATTACAAGAGGAAAGTGTTGGTGCAATGTGATTACAAGAGGAAAGTGACATTGACTAACTAAACATAGAGTTCCTCGTATGCTCTCAATGTTGTATAAATATTTTACTATAAAAGAAGTAATATGAGTTATTAGAAAAAAATAGAGGTAACATGAGATACTTTTGTATCAAAAAGAAAAAGATTCAACTTCTTAGAAATGTTAAAATTAATTAAACCACTTCTATTTAAGAACGATAACTTTCAAATTTTGTAGCAACCTGAACAAAAAGAAGGCACTTGAATTGAGATGGACGATAACGTAAACTTGTATGTGTATTCAAATTTCAAACAACAACTAAAAGAACTAGGCCTCATATTTTTTGCTTTTTTGTTTGTATATGTAAACAAAAAAAGAAGTATCTGATCCCAGATCAAGCAAATGTTTATGCCAAGCCCTATACCTCTACCACTGCCTTGAGCCCTTGATCAATTAGTGGGGCATTCTAAACCTTCGTCAACAATCCTCTAGAACATATTGTTTACAAAAAGTTGGCTAAATATAGATTTCCCATCTGTACCCAATCTCAATGAGAATAGAAGCGAGTTGCTTCCGGCCGATCTTGTAGTCGTAGTCTTTTAGCTCATGTAGCCGTTGATCTTCTTATACGCATGCATCGTCTAGAATGCCTCCTTGGTTTGGGACGAAGCCAAGCCGATAGATACGGTAGGTGAAGGAAACACCCCCGTTTTATAGAGACCAGGGAACACAGGTTTGATCGAGGATTGGAGATGAGAGGTGGAATAAAGGGCTCAGGATGGATTTAGGAGCCTTTGTCCGAGCCTTATGGGGTTAGAGTCTCACATACTGTAATGAGGAGGGTTTTGGTTTTGCATCTGTATGTGTAAATTTTGGCCATTCAGGGAGAAGGAGAGTTGTTGCTATGAGGTCTTAGTTGTTAGTTTTGGTTAGCTATCAGATTTTCCTGTGGAACTAGGACTACTTTTGCCGACGGATGCATACTGCCTATCTCACACGATGATACCTCATAATCATCAGTCTCTGAAGATTAAACAGGCAGGTGCGCTGCTACTTTGCACCATTTCGGGCGGCTTATAGTTGCAAATGTTGAGTGCCATAACATGTGATGTGACATACAGTTGCATATTGTAGCTGACTCTATCCTGAAGCTTGGCACTAATTATCATATTGGCATGATATCATGGTTTTCTCGACTAGTACTTTCTGACTTTGTTAAATTCCTACTTTTTCCAGGCACTTTTTCTTCACAGCAATGCTGTTCGTATATGGCCGCATGCTAAGCCAGAGGCTTGTCAACACGGTTACTTTAGACAAGGTCCTATACAAGCTTGTCAGCAAATTTGTTAAGTATCACATGGTCACGTGTTATTTCTTCTATATCGCAGGTTTGTTCTATCTGTTAAGCATGTCCTTTCATGTAGTATTTCAACGTCGAAAGCATTTCGCAATTTGACAATATCCAAGACGTAAAATAACAAGTTGTTCGGTATTCCCTGTGTTCCGTTTTTCAAGCCTTGGGTTGTCACAGTACATGTACTATCTGCTGATTGCTTGAGAAATTTTACTGAAGTGTTCCCTCTCCTTTGAAATCAGGTTTCATGTGGTTCATTCTAACACTGAAGAAGAAGATGTACAAGTATCAATTTAGCCAGTATGCATGGACGCATATGATTCTTATTGTGGTGTTTACGCAATCCGCTTTCACTGTTGCCAATATTTTTGAGGGAATTTTCTGGTAAGGCGCCTTTAGTTTCATAGATGTTACGGATTATTTTTCTTCCTTCAGCTACCTTAGGTAATATTGGTTTGAGATGAACTTAAATGCAACGACATGGATAGTGAGGATTCATATAACCGATCCAACTTGCTTGAGATGGAGGTGTAGTTGCTATTATATCCGCCACAAATAGAGAAGGAAAATGCTGTTTTCACTGGCTAAAATAACCTATCATAACTACCCTAGCATACCGGCTCTTCTCTCTCTAGTTCATTTTGGAGATTTAAATTTGTTTCGGAAACTAGTAATTGTATCCCAGCTTCAAGTTTTAGTCCTTTTCCTCTTGGTGGATATATCTAGTAGAAATGCTTGGCGGGCACCTTTTAGTTCTTGGGGAGCATACATTTTTTTTTTTTGGTTCTAAATTTGCTTTACACATCGCCCATGTTTGTATTACTCCCCTTCTTCGTTTTATCTTTTTCTTTTTCCTTTTTTGTTAACTTAAATATAGATATAGAACTTCAAACACAGGTTCATTTTAATGCAGGTTCCTGCTTCCAGCTTCGCTCATTGTGATCAATGATATAGCTGCTTATTTTTTCGGATTCTTCTTTGGACGAACTCCTTTGATCAAATTGTCCCCCAAGAAAACTTGGGAAGGCTTCATTGGAGCATCTATTACAACCATTATCTCTGCCTTTCTGGTAACTGTTATTACATGCAATAGTACAGTACATTGGTCATTCTTTCAGTTTGGAA
Organism: Lycium ferocissimum; assembly: GCF_029784015.1. Lineage (NCBI taxonomy): Eukaryota > Viridiplantae > Streptophyta > Magnoliopsida > Solanales > Solanaceae > Lycium > Lycium ferocissimum. The sequence goes on from NW_026725865.1 coordinate 314,951, forward strand.
CGTTGGCATAATGGTGCTATTTTTTTTTTTAATCCTACTCTTATGTGATTATGCCACCTTCTCAAGACAGGCTCATCTAAATTCCTAGGCTTAAATTGCATTGTTGCTTTTATAGTTTTATGTATGTTTATAGCAATACACTAGAGGATTTTTCTTCTGAACTGTTTATGAGAAGGATATATGGTTGTCTTATGTAGATTTTCTAATCATTGTTTGTTGTTTTTGCAGCTTGCGAATATGTTTGGTCGTTTCCAGTGGCTGACATGTCCTAGGAAGGTAATATTTTCTGGCAAAGTGTCTCCCAATTGGATTGGTAGACTTGCTGCTCAGTCTTGAAGCCTAAGTTCCATATTTTGTGATGCAGGACCTATCAACTGGTTGGCTTGATTGTGATCCTGGCCCACTGTTTAAACCAGAGTATTTTACTTTGCCAGAATGGTTTCCTGCATGGGTAACTTCTCTGTCAGCCCTAGAAACTTAAAGTTGCATTTTTGTGTACTGTTGTCAATACTGATACAGCCCTGTTCTATTACAGAAGCTTTTCTTTTAGTCATAGCTTTAGCATACGTTTGCTTTGCTCACCTCTGTTACTCTTTAAGGGGACATTCACCTTTTTCTTCTTCTTTTTCCTGGTGAATTTGTTGTAGGAAATAGATATGAATTTGTGATAAGATGTGTGTGTGATTACGTGTGTATCCGCCCGTACACTTACATATATACATATGTTATACCTTATTTTGGAATTTACAACAACAACAACATACCCAGTGTGATCCCACAAGTGGGGTCTGAGGAGGGTAGTGTGTACGCAGACCTTACCCCTATCTTGTGTGAGGTAGAGAGGATGTTTCTGATAGACCCTTGGCTCAAGAGAAGTGTTTTCAAAAACAGGTTTGACAAATGCAAAGTAAAAGCTATGGTGAAAATACTGTGGAAAGAAAGTTCCGACAACAAATATAGTAAAGATAACCCAAGTAATAGAAAAAGCAATAGTAATAGAATACTAAAAATGGTACTGATAAGTATAAGAGGGAGCAAACAAGGTGCTCTAAGCTAGAACGATACTCTCCCACAGGAAAGAGAGAAATCGCTCGACTACCTACTGACCCTCAACCCTAGTCCTCGACCTCCATGCTTTTCTATCTAGGGTTATGTCTTCGGTGAGCTGAAGATGAGCCATTTCATGTATAATCACCTCTCCCCAATTCTTCCTCGGCCTACCTCTACCGCTCCTTAGACCTATCGCTGCGATTGGTATAATTTTGATTCTTCTAATAGTATACTTGAGATTATCAAGTGATTCATACTGCATGAGAAATGTAGCTCTTTTGCTGCCAGATGCATAAATAAACTGAAGTTATCTTTGATTCTTATTTCTGCAGTTTCTGTCGAGAGAGATTGCTGTTTTGCCTGTACAATGGCATGCTTTATTGCTTGGCTTGTTTGCATCTATTATAGCTCCTTTTGGAGGTTTTTTTGCCAGTGGCTTTAAGAGAGCCTTCAAGATCAAGGTAAAACATTCACTATTTTTTATCTTAATTTCTAGATGCCTTACTAGGTCCTTTACTATTACCTTACTGAATAATATGGTTTATCTTGTTCAATTCACTGCAGGATTTTGGTGATAGTATACCCGGACATGGCGGTATGACTGATAGAATGGATTGTCAGGTAACTAAATTAAATACGGGTCCTGAACTTTTGTATGAACTGGTCCTATTGAATATTTAAGAATCCTTTTTGGTACACTGCATGTCTGAGCTATAAAATTGTCTTCCATGTATTCTCTTGCTGTAACTTCATGAATTAATTCAGGAAAAACTTAGTTCTGTCCATGAAAAAGGGTTACAAATCTTGGAATCATACAATTTTAGCTTTGATGGATCCAAAGATGAAAGTTGCTTGGCTTCCATTCCTATCATCTTCCTGAACTATTACATTTGAAAAATTGATAATTTATTTAATACACTTGATGAATTTTCAATTCTTGCAGTAATATTTTTAATTTTTTTTTTTCTGATTTCCACTTGTTCGATTATGTGAGCATTAGGATAGTCTATGAGAAAAATCCTCCTAATTATTAGTTTGTGATTTAATATCCTGAGTTCCTGGCTGATATAAGAAATCGTAAAATCTAGTGTCAAGTTGCTTTCATTATGATGCTGAACCTCCTCTTGGAAGGGGTGTAATTGCTAGCAGAGATCACTTCCTCTTTTACATTTTATCTTTATATGGAAGCTGGTGTAGACTCATTATGTGTTGAACAGTAGAAAAGCCTCAGCGTAGTCGGCGTAATTCCCCTCTTAACAATAAAACATGTTGGTGTGGATCCCGTAATGGATCTATCCCTATATCTAAATATGAAAGAACTGACACTTCAAGGGTGAAGTTGACAGAAGGTTCTTACCCTTCCTCACACGCATAATAATTTAGCAGGGACAGCCAAAGAAATGTTGCATACTGATTTCTACTCTTTACATTGCTTACTAGAATTATTATTTTCAGAGACTGGTATTCTTTCTTGTGCTTCACCTTTCCCTCACTGAGCAGTAGTACTTTGTAGTTCTAATCTGAATGGTCGAGATCGTGAATCTTTTTTCATAACGAGTTATGTTTCTGCAGATGGTGATGGCTGTTTTTGCATATATCTATCATCAGTCCTTTGTTGTGCCACAAAACTTGTCAATTGAGATGATCTTGGATCAGGTATGTTTCTCGAGTTGATAAAATCTTGATGAAATACAACTTTTAGTGATGATTGATGTTCTTGTGCTATGGTGTAGATAATACTGAACCTCACATTCGAGGAGCAGCTAGCTGTGTACACGAAACTTGGGCAGATCATCCAGGAGAAGACATTTGGAGAATCTTGAGTATGATTGATGTAGCCTTCAGATAAGAATATCCTGTATATGTTCTCTCTTTTTGTTTTTTCCCTCAGAATTTAGCATTTCCCACTGGCCTTGACTTTTTCGTGAGCTGTACAGTGCTTCTCCCTCTTCTTTTTCCGTTTAGATGTTCCGATAGTTCAGTGAATCTCTATCTTCCCCAAATAATAGGGCATGATGAAGCATCATTTTTCAAAATTCCTGTGCCAATTGGTTAAGTGAGTCAATCCATACCTAATTGATCTGGTTTTCATGAGGAATTACAAGGCCAAACTCGTCGGTTGAAGAGAGCACTGAATCATTCGAAAGGGGAAGAGTCAGCATTTTAATAGTCATCTACTATGACGTTTTAAAGTTAGCTTTGACAGAAGAAATACAATGCTTGTTAGACTCGAGTCGAGTCATGGTAAAATTTCCTTGATTATTGACAGGAGTCTGGTGTAATTGGCAGTTTTTACATAGTATCATCGTGTATTTGATGTTTGCTTCTTGTGGAATTGCTACTAATTTATGTAAAACAGTTCCACATTTCTCGAGCTGGACTTTGTTCAATGTGTTGTAAGCAGTTTGTTACTGATATAATCTTTGCATTTGTAGTGCAGTGTCTGGTTTTTAGTATCAGTCGCTGTGCAATTTATGGAGTCCAATAAAAAGCCAAGCGAGCGTTACTTTTTTTTGTGAAATAGTGATGTGTATACAGTAGCATCTAAAGATAAAAGCATCTTTGAATAGACAATCCCTTACTACAATCCATGCATATACTTTTTTTGTGTGATAATCTATGCATTGTCTTGCTGCTATTATCTTTGGATAATTATTGCAATATTTAGCTTTTAGTTTCGAGTTGAGAGTCTATCGGAAACGCCCTCTCAATCCCATAGAGGTAAGGTAAGGTAAGGTAAGGTCTGCATACATTTTACCCTTTCCAGATCCTACTTGTGGGATCGCATTGGGTGTATTGTTTTGTTGTATTTAGCTTTTTTAGTTTCAAACTGTGTAATCAATGGAGTCTGATAACGAGATTATATTATGAGAGATTGTGAAATAATAATGTGTATTAACAATGTGTCATGACACTAGTGTCTCAAGGTAAAAGTATCATTCAATAGACAATCCTTTACTACAATCCATGCATTATCTTTTTGGTGTAACAATCTATGCATTATTTTTATTCAATCACTATATATGTTATTTATCGCGTAACTATCCAAATGCTATTTTTCAGGCAATGCAAGACCTTGAACCAAATGACCCTCTAAAGTGAAGAAAAGAGTATTAATCCTTGGATTTTTCTTAAATGGGATTAATGATAGGGAAAAGGGTCAAAAATACCCCTCTACTTTGAAAAAAGGGCTAAAAATATTCTCCAAATTTATTTTGGGTCAAAAATATCCCCTCCCATCTTTAACGTTTTCAAATATACCCTTGTCTTGACGAAAATTATCCCCAAAATAACCAGAAATTATTTTTTAAACCCGCTTCATCATTTAAATCCGACCTAACTAAATAATAACCCATAAGATCCCCTTATTCCCCCAATACGTAGGTTTGAAGTTTGAGGGAATTAGGGGATCTTATGAATTATTATTTAATTGGGTCGAATTTAAATGATGGAGCGAGTTTTAAAAAATGATTTCGCGTAATTTTGAAGGATAATTTCCATCAAGACAAAGGTATATTTGAAAACTTTAAGGATGAGAGGGGTATTTTTGACCCAAAATAAGTTCAGAAGATATTTTTAGCCCTTTTTCCAAAGTAGAGGGGTATTTTTGACCCTTTTCCCTTAATGATAACCAAATTTAAGTAGAATTAGGAACATAGAACAAATTGTCCTTTCATTAAGATTTGCATTCTATCTCGAGATAAGAAGAAACCAACTTGAATATTGCTACATAATTTTGCGTTGGACTAATAGTAGATAGATTTTGACATCTCAAATTAAGATAAGAAACAAAAAGACAGTTCATTACAAGTGAAAATTCAGAAGGTAGTCGTTAGCAATGGTAACCATCAAAATAGACCCAGTGCTTTATATTTGGCCTTCAAAATGAAATAAGCTATGGATCTTGAGAAGCTTAGGGATTTACTCATCCTTCATGCAAGTTAGGAACCAGTAAAGTAGTTGGAAAGCAACTACTCCCTCCGGTCCAAAATAATTGAGGTTTTAGAGTTGCGCACATGAATTAAGGAATTCACTTAGTGTATTGACTAAAGTACCATTAATTGAGAGGGAATTTGAAATTATAACAAGCATTAAATCTGTTCATTAAATTAAGAATGTGTCGAGGGTAAATTTGAAAAAAGAATAAAATATCTTCTTGATAGACTAAAACCTCTATTATTTTGGATCAACTTTTAGAGGCTAAATCCTCAATTATTTTGGACCGGAGGGAGTATTTTCTTTACTTTTAGAAAACACTGCGAAAAAATTGCCAAAGCATAACTGGATTAACAGTATTTTCTTTTAAAAAAAATCTTCATTACACCTTTTGGCTGCGATTGACATTATCAATTATAACTGGAATAAGATAAGGTAAGCCCTGCATTAGATATCTCAAACTTGTTTTGTTGAAAAGAGTGAGGAACTGTTATGACTGCAAAAATTATGGTCATTCACAGCGTTGGATTTGCCATATGGTCCCTTACCAGATAGCCATCAAATGTATCTTCATTGTGTTCTAGACTTTGGCAAAAGCTTTTGCTTGCCATCGGATCTGTCTTAACTCGATAGTAGAATTCACGAACCAACAAGCCCTTTGAAGCGAGCGTAAGAGATTATAAATATGAAAAACACGGCACAAAAGATGCCACTACCGATTACCACCTGCACAGCATTAAACCAACCATCAACCAAATAGCTAGTGTGTTTTCCCCTAAAGGTATGGCACTCGGACAACAATGTTATAGCTGGTCAGCACTAAGAACTGTCGAACTTACCCATTTAAACATGTAGCCATGTTCATGATTCCAAGAATATGGGATGTTCATCCCAAAAATTGCAGCAATCAAAGAGTAGATAGACAAACACACGGTTCCTGAACTGAGAAAGAGTTCTAACTGCAGCCAACATGACAAAAGCCCATGAACATAGAGACAACTCTCATCGTGAGTTTCAACGAGATTGTCAATAACACAGTAGGAAACAAAAATGATAGTAAAACATAAGGTATGCGATTAACATATGCCAATGAAGAGCACCTGAATGAGCTGATTTCGATGATTGTCCAGCTGAAATAAGAAACATAAGTTTTACATCATAACCCATTCAGATGAACCATATCAAAAAGAAAACTATCTTGCCATTTCAACTACCTGAATGTTTATGTAATCTTCTGTGTTTTCAATATATTCTCGTAGCTGCAAATTAAAATACACAAATATTAACTGGAAAATGAAAAAAAAATAAAAATGCATTCAACATGTCACTCGTAACTAAAAAGTCCCAACGAACAAAAACTAAAAGATCAGTGCATTTCCACCCATCTAATAGTCATGTCAGAAAGGCCATCATTTGGAACAAAAGGTGCACATGCTAGTAAGTAAAGGAAACCGAAGGGCAAGTCATTTTGTTGAACGAATGGATTCAATGAAAGCAACAAAGACTGGTCCACAATGACATCCCATTACTCGACGATGGAAGGCCTCATCCCTATTTGCAACCAACTCAAAATTACTTCATTTTTCAAAATTTGACCTGATTTTCTGTATCTTCAAGACTAAAGAGGCATGAAAGAAAACGTAAAAGAAAGCAATAACAATTCGGGTTCAGATAGAAGGAATATATATATATGTAAGCATAAGCAGACTTGGTTGCTCCCTGTCCATTAAAAAACAATGACCACCAGTATTGACAATTGAAGAGCATTGAGAAGAGGGGTAAAAGGAAACAAATTTACTTTTGTGCCAAAGTGAATTATTGGGATGGATTTGTAAAGTTTTTTTTTTTTTTCAATCAAGGGGATCTGTCAAATATTAATCAACAAGATACGCAACCAAAAAAAAAAAAAAAAAAAAAAGCACCACAGATTGGAATTGTAAGGAAGAGCCAAATCACTCAAGGCCCGATAATCAAACACACACATATATTATCCAAGAGAAAAGCTAGAAAAATCAAGATGATTTTTTTTTTTGTGGGGAAAGGGGATTGGTGAAGAACTGGACTATTTGCCCAAGTCCGCTATTCAATTGTCAAGGAACTTCAAAGCCAAGCATACAACTTAAGACTCTTACAGCCATCTAAAGCAATAATATGATATCTCTACTATAGAGGCACATTGACCAAATTTAAAGAGGCTGTCAGACTTAAAACTCCACAAAAACATACATGCAGCAAAGGTTCTAAAAGGCTTTGCCAGCTTAAATTATCCCACTTCACATCACTAAAGCTAAAGAGGGCAAAACTTGCTTACCGTAGTTAGTTTATTAAATGTGCCATCAATTTGCATGAAGTAAGCCTGCGAGAAAGAGAACCACTTCCTTGTAAGTGTGACTCAATAGAAGCATTCTTTTTTTTTTTTTTTTTTTTAACTTTTCTTTCTCTTAGGTATAACCAATGATGGCATCAGAAGAAGTTTACCTCCAATAACATTTCAAGCTCTTCAACATCATTCTCATCCCCCCGAACTGTTGCAATACTTGCTCTACTAGCCCTAGATATCTTTGAGCCAATGGTAGGTGAGGCAAGAAACCAACTGGCTGCACCTGATCCACTTACAGGTGATGCACCAGCCAATTTTCTGGACAAATAAAGGTCAGCCATGTCATCATCATCATCCAGAAGTTGCTCAAGCTCATCTCTCACCTGCAATACATAAAGAAGCAAACATAATGAGTTGATGACTGTTCAGTGCATAGCTGACAAAAGATGGAGCAAGGGCAGGTGGGAGCATTGGTATTACACAGCTGATATATTCTCCTGTGTTTTTTTGGGATAAGATAAGATTTATGATATCAAAAGAGCTCTATGTAAGCTGTCTAGTGAATTGAGCAACTGAAGGAGGCCAGTTACATCATGTACAGGGTTCTGTCTGCTATACAAAGTAAGGAAATAGACATATAATTAAGGCTAATTACATTTTCCTTTCTGCCTTACAAATTCTAAGATTTTTTTCTATCCCATCAGTCCATTAAGTGCCTGTTGGAACTGTATTCCAAGTGTTGGTGGCCATTTTGCTCAGGTCCTTACTTTTCTGATTCAAGAAACAAAACAAAGATATGGCAAGAACAAAATGCTCAAGATAAAACCCAATATGCTCCCAGGCACCTTCTAGTTGTATTCTTCAAACACTGAAGGACTAACTTAGTCGAGATGGATGACAATGCGATTTTTTTTACCTTAGGTCACAAATAATAAGATGTTAGTAGAAATGAATCAAGAGCAGAGGTATGGTAAACTGGACTGAACGAGATCAAAACATGATCAGAACAACTTTTTTTGACAAGGAACATGATCAGAAGAACCTTTTTCAGCCAGAAAATGACGGTGTGATTATGCTATCCACTAGAGGAAGCCTCGAAGGTGAAGGGAAACTCAGTAAGAAGATGCAAGTTCCAAGATCAATTCTCAGAATTCTTCTGCTCGAGAAGCTACAACAATCACCTCTTGCAGAAATGCAGGGTAAGGCTGCGTACAATAGACCCTTGTGGTCCGGCCCTTCCCTGGACCCCGAGCATAGCGGGAGCTTGGTGCACGGGGCTGCCTCGAGAAACTACAGCAATCATGGGCATCTATATAAGTATTATAAGCATGTAAGGCGCGAGGTAAGAGAAGACCGGTCATTATTATCCCGTAAATGCCATTTAATGCGGGGTAGATGGATACTGCACTTAAAACCTCACTTCATTAATATCAAAGCCCAGAAGGCAGTTACAAAGTGTTCCCAGGAATACAGTGGAAGGAATCCTCTACTCAGAGTCTCAGACACAGTCACAAGGAATAAATGGACTCCCAGAGAAATGAATGAGGCCACAGTTCAGGAGAAAGGTGGTATCATCAGCATTTCTGGAGGAATCAATAATTCCCAAAACGCACTTCTTTCTAGGAGCATGGGGGGTAGCCTTCACCACTTGGGATCGTTGGGCTAGTAGCACTTGGAAGCAGGCACACCGAGTGTTAACATTTATGAGATGGGGCAAAACCCTTCCTCTTCGAATTCTCATTGAAGACAACTGCAGACCATGTTCTAAAAGGGAAGTGGAATTGAAAATGTCACAAGTTTCATCCTCAATGGTTGTCGCCGACGGTGGGCTCTCTCTCAAAAACTGCAGGCACCAATCATGTTTGGATCAGGCTCGTAGGTCTCCCGCTACAATTATGGTCCCATAAAGTTTTCAAGGAAGTAAGAGATTACTATGGAGGTTGGATTCAAACTGAAGAAGAAACATAGCTCAGAAGCCATCTGAGCAAGACTGAAGGTGAAAGGGAATGGGGACTTAATCCCGAAGGTGGTAAAGGTGGAGAATAAAGGAATGACTTTTTCGATTCAAATATGATGTGAAGTGCGGGTGAGATTCAGCTCCGGTGAAGGCCGCAACGAAAAGGCTTTGAACCAGCGATCGCTTAAGGCCAGTACGATGTCAGGGGAGGGGCTCAAGGATACAGCGATGGGATGGGACATGTCGGTTGCTCCAAAGATGTACAATATAGTATCTTTGAGGGCTCATATGTTTTGGCATGTGAGAGGACGTGTCTTTTAAGTGATCCAACAATAACAAGATTCGGCAAAGAATTTGATGTAGATTTCCACGGATGCGAAAAGGAGGCTTTATAATTGTTCATGAAGATTGATCACATAAATTCAGCTCAACACGCCCATTTTGACACTTCTAAACGACATGAAGGCTGGATTCAGTGATCATGAAGAGACATTTTTAATGAAATAAAGCTATATCACAAAACATGCCTCTTTCAACAAAATATCCTCAACAATCTGAAGAGGAAAGGTTCAAAGGATTTACATGTTATTCAGCCTGTTAGAACAGACTAATAAAAATGAAAACATAAATAAGAAAGTTGTCAATGTAACTTAATTAATAGGTTCTAACCTTTTGTACACGAGCAGTCAACCGTGTCATTTGACTCTTTAATTTCCGCACTCTATCCAGATTACGGCTACTAATCTGCATTATAAATTATTTTGGAGAAGTTACCCCATGAAGGACAGATAAAATTCTAGCAATCAACCTTCTAAGGATTGAAGATACAAAGAAATGCACATTTAGGTGCATGCAGCACATTATGGGTGAGAATCAGGAAACGGACACAATGTCCAAGATGCCAAAAGACACAAAATAGACCAGCAAACTAAGAAAACAGTATACATTCTTCCTTTTTTATATGTAAAAAATCATATGCATTCTTCCAATAGGAAACAATATTTGAAGGAGAAAGAGCTTTTTCTGTAAGTTTTTGGGAAACACCTTTCATTGAAATAGACATGTAGAGGGAGAGGTCTCTCTCTCTCTACATATATATATATATATATATATACAGAGAGAGAGAGAGAGAGAGAGAGAGAGAGAATGCGTAAAACGCCCAACAGTTGTGCTGAGTGAGTATGGCCTGTACTAACTGACATCTGTCCGTTATCCTTTAAGAAGCAAATATGACCAAATTTTACTCCAGATACCATCAAAAGTTTTCTGTGATATAACATGCGCATGAAGGGTACTCATTCTAAAATTAACACTAGGGGAAAAGGTAAAAAGCGACGAAACCTTTTTTGGGCATAGTTCAAGCTTCCTCATCGGAAAAGCAGTAAAGGAGAGTCCAAACAGTATTTAATATGGCAAGGAATTTTCATTTTAAAGGAAAACAAAACTGCAAGTACTACTGTTTATAAAAAGGAACTACCGTTAAGGAATTATTTACTGTTAATAACAAAGTATTATCTGGCATAGAGATAGTCCAACACTTTTACCCAAATATATTTTAATTTTTCTTTGCCTTACAATTACTCGTTGAATTTTATGGTGTTTCATTTCCTTGAGAAGATAACAATGGCCAAAAGCAATTGGGAAAAAAAAGAAGTGTGGAGAATGACATATAGGATCTTAGTTCAGGTAAACAAACAAAAAACATAATACTCCCTCTGGTTCAAATAAGTGTCCACTTAGCCTTTTTATTTTGGTTCAAAATGAGTCTCCACTTACATAAGGGGTGTGAAAAAGGCTAAGTGGACACTAATTTTGAACCGGAGGCAGTAGTTGAGATAGAAGGTTTCCAGCATACACACAGAACAACAACAACATCATACCCAGTATATTCCCACAAGTGGGGTCTAGGGAGGGTAGAGTGTATGCAGACCTTACCTCTACCTTGGGAGGTAGAGAGGCTATTTCTGATAGACCCTCGGCTCAAGAAAAGGCATTTCAAAGAAGATCAGTCACGAATTAACAAAAGTAAAAAAGTCATTGCAAAATATAAAAGAAAGCATAACAAAGCATTATGTAGAAAAGAAACAGTAACTGCAGCAACTATGTGTTAGTGTGCGTGCAGGGAACAGTTAAGGATTGCGAGTCATCAATTGACATATAACCGGAAATTCAGGGTAAACGAGGAAAAAAGGAAAGATAAGCATGTTTGCAGAAGTTTTTTTTCCCCCTAATGATGGAAGTGCTATATCCTTTAGCATACTTATGATGCAAATATAGCAATGTGAGCACTACACAGATTAAAATTTCATATACACACCTTTGATGTTAGCATATCTAAAGCAGGGTAAACAGCAGTTTCCAATTCTAATGTGCGAGCAGCAAGGAAACTGCAGATGGCTTCCAAAGCAACCTCTAGAGCTCGGAATTCAAATGGAGACTCTGCATTGTGTTTGGCACAAGAAAAAGATCAGCATACTCACTAAAAGAGAGCGAGCAATATCCAAAAATGAGATAAAAAATCCGATGTGAGAGAAATTCACAAGTACAGAAAATTGAACATGATAAGAGGAAAACCATCTTCTTCAGTTGTTTCAATATCATGCTGAACATTTGAATCTTTTTCCTCTCTCTGGTCTTCACGATTTCCATCCATTGGTTTCAGTCGCCTTCTAAGTTCCTCAACAACAGGAGTAACATTTTCGTCTGATGGATCTCGAAGAAGAATCTGTCCAATAGAAAATTAAGAAATGGTCATATATGTGGGGCTGATCTTATAAACAAAAGTTGCTCAGTGTGTACAAGTTGATGTGAATATCCACAATAACAAGATCAAACTGCCCACATGGAATTTCAATGACCCAACAATAGTAAAGACGTATGTACTCTTTCTCCTCAACAAAAATAAAAAAACATGGGAGCCAAGGGAATTGGGTCAAATCAGAATGGTAGGACCGAATCTGACTCATCTTGTCTAATTACAAAGATTACTTTTGTTTATTCCAAATGATATCTGGCTCATGTGGCAAAAAATAAAGGGCATTGTACTCATTCCTCTTGACTTGAATTCAAAAGAATATGGTAACAGCAGGAATTCTAATCCTACTTGGGATCCAGATAAATCTAGATTAAGAGCCAGTTTGTTTGGGTTAGCTGATCGTAAATAGTTGATAAACTTTAAATAGTGGAAAGTATTTTTAAGTGTTGAAACTGATTTTATGAAAAAAACGGTTACGTGTTTGGATAGTAGTGCTAAGACTGATAATACGAAGCTAATGTGTTTGGTAAAGAAGTGTTGATAAGTTGTTCATTTGTTAAAATGACTAATTTAATGTTTCACAAAAAATTATAGATCTAGAAGTATCCTTGTAAAGAAAATTTGAATGATAAATACGAGTGAAGAGAAAGATAAGGTTTTATTTTGGAAAAGGTATTTTGAGAATTAGAAAAAATGTTAAGGATAAAATAGTAAAAAACTTGGTCAAACCAAAAGTGCTTATAAGAGGAAAAGCCATAAGTTGGCTGACTTTGGCTTATAAGAGGAAAAGCCATAGGTTAGGTGTTTACCAAATGCGTAAATAAGTCAAAAAGTACTTATAAATCAGTTTGACCAGCTTATAAGCTTAGTCAACATCCTCTCAGATGCAAAACAAAAATAAAAACCTCAGTTCCTATCTTCCCTGGATTGAACAAGACCTGAATAAAAACTAATATGAAATCACTCCGTTCAAAGTATGTTTAGATCCGAACGGGCTCCATAGATCCGAACGGGCTCCAAGAGGAAAAAGGACATGGTAGCATTTTTTGACTTCACAGAAAAATAAAAGTGAGTTCTGCCATCTAGACAATAAAAGATGATACACAAGTTGTCAAATCCAGTCTTTCTACCCTTGCAATTGTAGTCTTAACTCCTAATTTCAACTGATGAAACTCAATCATAAGATTTTTCAACACACAACACATACTATCGCCTTAATAGAGTGAAACTGTTGGCACACCCTATAATTAAGCATTGATAGTATACTAAAGTAGTTAAACCTCAAAGTGAATTAGCAAGAACACAGTTGACTGCATCCTGCCTTTGAAAGTACAACAAAATGTAGTCCCATAGACTCCATACATACAATTAACAGAAGTTAAAATTACTTTGTAAAAGAAAAAGGCAGAAAACAAGATGCTTCTGCAAAAAAAAAAAAAAAAGAACATAAATTACCTCTTCAGATGTAATAATAGCCTTGATATGCTGCCCTTAACACAATCAAACAAAAAATACAATGATCAGTAAACAAAACACTCGAAAATGAAAAATGAAAGTAAAAAATAAACTTTCAAACAAAAAAGCAAACTGTGAAAAGCAGCTATAATTATTTACAGGAGAAAAAAAGGGAAAATTATTCAAACATTTAGCACATTATCTCCAAACACATAGTGCACATTGGGGGACGGTTTTATGAATTCTTAATATTCTTTTTGCTCCATTTCGACCAGTCTCATTCCAAAACTCAACAATAGAACAAAAAATGCAATGATCAGTGAACAAGACACTTGCAAATGATAGTAAAACTAAACTGTCAATTGAAAAAGCAAACTGGCAAAAGCCGCAATAAAATTTACAGGAAAAAAAAAAGTAATAAAATTCAAAAAATTTAGCATATTATCTCCAAACACAAAGTGCAAATTCCTAATTGAGGACTGCTTTATGGATTCTCAATATTCATTTTGCTCCATTTCGACCTATCTCATTCTAACAACAACATATCCTGTGTAATCCCACAAGTGGGGTCCAACACTCAACAATAGAACAAAAAATGCAATGATCAGTCAACAAGACCCTTGCAAATTAAAGTCAAAAACAAAATGTCAAGCAAACAAGACCCTTGGCTCAAGATTTTATCTAATAATAATACTATTACCTTCTGGGTTGAGCTCGTCGCAGCACAGGGCTTGCCTAGTGCGAGTTACCTCTCCTGTGTGGTTTGCGAGCTATTGCACAGGAGCTGAGTTTTACCCTATGCACGCCCGAAGGGTAGTGGCTACGGGTTCCCATGTCATTAAAAAAAAAAAAAAAAACTATTTTATCTAATAATAATACTATTGCCTTCTGGGTTGAGCTCAAAGCCGCAAAGACGGGCTTGCCATGCAGCTTACCTCTCCCCGTGTGGTTTGCGAACTATTACAGGAGATGTTTACCCTGTGCGCAACCTAAGGGTAGCGGCTACGAGTTCCCATGTCATTAAAAAAAAAAAACAAACTATTTTATCATTTACCCTGATGTGTGACACTTGTGTAACAACAGCAAACGATACAATCTATCCAAACCTTGTATTCATCAAAACAATACAGTACGATACAATACAATATGATAAAAAATCAATCAAACTACCTCTAAATTGAGAACAATAGCTCTTTCACGTCCCATAATAGTAGAAGGATAAGATAATAACGGATCAATAATCCTCAAATCACGCGCGTGTATTTGCACGCGATGCATAATCTCATATTTATCAACATCTAAAACCGTTTCCTGACCCGAATCATCTACTAATAACCAACTCCTTGACCCGGTTCCCTTTTTCTTCAACCCGACCGTACCCGTACCCGTACCCGTACCCGGATCCATTACCGGTACCACTTCTCGACCCCTCATCATCATCAATAACAACAACCATTACCAAAATAAAACTTAATTGAAAACATATATTATCAATTTTGTTTTTTAATTTGTATGTTTATGTAAATATTTCTGTACAGAAAAATTGAATTGGAGAAAATTTAAACCCTAATTAAATGAACTGATTAGGGTTTTTGGGGCAAAAGGGAAATCTATAAGGATCACATTTCTATATATATATATGCACAGATTTTGTGGAGAATTTTTTGTATTTAGATTGAAGAAGGAAGCTTTATTTTGAGTTTTTAGTGAAATTATTCGTTTTTTGGTTACTATTTGAAATTCGTTTTGTTTTTTGGGGGTTAAAAGTTGTTATATGATGGCCAACATGGGCCCGACTTGTATTTCATTTGGGACCACAGTTTTGTAGAATAAATACTTTATTTGCTCACATTTAGCCCCTGTTTGGCCATAAGAATTATTCACTTTATTTCGAAATTTTTTTTCACTTTTTTTTTAATCGTAGTTCGTAGAATTCTAATACAAACAGATTTTGGAATACCAAAAACTCAAAAAACTTATTTTTCAATTTTTTTTCACTTTTTTACAGTTTCATTTCACCAAAAATTATAATTTCAAAAACTATGGCTAAACACAACTCCAACTTCAAAATTTCAAAAAAAAAGTGATTTTTTTTTTTTATATCTACGGACAAATGGGGCCTTAATCTTAGTGTTAAAGAGTTTGTAGTGAGAATAAATATCATTTAATCATAATAATTAAGTGATAATCGTGTGCAGGGGCGGATTTAAGTAGAGGTGAGTGTGTTCACCCGAACACCCTCTGCAAAAAAATACAGTGTATAAGGTAGATTTTCTGTATTTATGCATATATATTAACTTTTGAACACCCTGAACATATGTAAAAGGTTAGCTCAAGTGATCTACGGTGTTCAAAATTGTCTCTAGCATCGTAGGTTTGATTCCCATCAACAACGTTATTTTTTATATTTAGCTTTTTTTCGAACCCCTTGAATAAAAATCCGGTATAGCTTTTATCACTTTCTTATTTATTTTTTGTGTTTGACACAATTTTTAGTATTGCAATATCTGATATTTGATGGGACGTTCCTGTTTTTCTGGATAAATATTTTTTTGACAGTGCCAATAAAATTTAACAACCAAAATTACTAAACAGATATCAAAAGTTCTTCTTTAGACGAATTTAGCGAGCAAAACTGCATAGTAATATATTTAAGGGAGCATTTTGAGCTTATCCCAAACATAAGGGATCATTTTTGCTATTTTTAATCAGTATACTCAATAAATAATAGGAGTAATCAATAGTTGGATGAGGTCAAATTAGGATAAGTTTCAAATTAATTACACTAGTGTTTCATTTCAAATTAAATGTATTATTGACTGATCATCTTGGTCGTTTGTCTGGTAATTTACTCCTAGTTGAGCTACTTATGTTGTCCTTTTCTTAATTTGTTGACTATTAATTTGGTTGCTTCAGTATTTTTTAAGTTGTTATTATCCCTTTAGGATGTTCCCACTTAAGTAATTAATTTGAGATACTTTTTACTTTATAGTGTACTAGTGTCACTTAACTACTCCACATTGTCTTGTTTGGGCAAAAATGGCATTTCACTATTTATAAAAATTGAAGTTCGATATTGACAAATGTTAGTTTGTCATGAATAGTTGTAAATACGCCACTTCAGTATTTGAACGTAAAACAAACTATTAAAAAATATTGAAAGTCTCTTTTAAGTGAGGTAATATCTTCGTCAGAATTTTTCAATTTTTACTTCTTCTTTTTTCCTAGTGAAATTTGTATTTAGATACTATTACAACTTTCAACTTAATTTCAAATATCTTTTTCTTAACTTCAACTTCAATACTCATCCAAATACTTACTACATTATTAATCAACTAGAATGTATTGTTTATAGAAAATTCATATTGACCTAGGAATCCTTTTATTTGTTTTGTAAATCGAATAAAAGCATCTACATCCATTTGTTTTTAATATTATTATATAAAGATGAATAAGGAATATGCCCAAAAAGACTGCATTAATTTGAACCACTACTCTAAGATATTCTTCTTAGAACCACTCCACAACAAATATATTCTTTTCTTCTTCTGAATTCTGATAGAACTCTTACATCAATCAAACCGTAAGCAGTATTATTATAAAGCTAATAACAATCACATATCAGCAAGGAAAGGAACAAAAAGGTTCGGCCTTACAAATTGGTGACTGTTATAAATATACATAGAAAACTGAGGTTTTACTTTAAAAAAGAACCTAATAATCGATGTCGGTTTTTAGAATTGTTTTGACACCCGAGAAAATAAATAGCCCTTATCTTTGTTAGCATCTAAAAAATGGCCCTTAACTATACACTTACCGATTTTGTTTCTTAACTATCCAAAAACTTATCAAATTTGTCTCCGTCTTTTTTTTTATACAAACAACAGACAAACTCATAAACCGCGATTAATCATTAAACCATTGAGATTAATCATTAAACCATTCCTCGTACTCTATATTTCTCTCTCCCGCTTCTTTTTCCTCAAGTTCCTCTTTTGTTTTTTGTAAAAAAAAAAAAAAAAAAGCATTCTCAAGTGTCGCTCTCGAGTCTCTAAAATTCGAAAAGACAAACTCAGGCACAAAATTTCTATAACCATTCTTCTCAAACACTATAAAAAAACTGGTAAAAACCGATGGAAAAAACCAACGGAAAGACCGACAGATTTTGTCGGTTTTTTCAATAATTTTTTTTTTTTTTTTTTTTTTTTTTAAGAAATCGACGGATCAACGCTTATTATTTTTTGCACAAAAATGCGCAAAAAAATATAATTATTTGTTATATTATTTTCTAAAATAAACCGATGGAGTCCGTTAGTTTTTTATTTTTATTTTTTATTTTTTAATAAAAAAACCGATGGAGACGGAGTCCGTCGGTTTTTAGAGTGAAAAAACAGTATAAATTAAATCAATGTAAGTATTTGAACAAAAAATATCAGTGGTCTAGTGGTAAAACCCTTTAATGCCAAGGAACATACCCGGGTTTGACTCCAAGTTCCTATGGAACATAAGAATGTAAGTCCGTTTTTTTTTTTTTTTTTTAACAAGAGGAACTTGACGAAAAGAAGCGGGGAGAGAGAAATATGTGTCCAAGGAATTGGTTTAACGACTAATCTCACGAAGGTTTATGAGTTTGACCTATTTGTATAAAAAATAGATAGAGACAAATTTGATAAGTTTTGAATAGTTAAAACTAAACCAGAAGTATATAGTTAAACATTTAAATCTACTCCCATAGATAAGGGACTATTTATGGCCTTTTCTCTTTGACACCCCTACTAATTTAGTGTCACATTAATTAGTCGAGTAAACTAAGAAACTCGAAAAACATGAGCTCAACAATGTGACTTATTAGTAACTGTGATGATAAAAATTACAACAAAATGTTTTCTTTTTCTTGTAACGAAAAGAAATATTTTCACTATATATTATACGTCATTAAAACATGGAGTGTTGTGGAACACGTAAGTAAAGCATTACTACAGGCCTATAGTTCATAATTTGTCTGCTCCAAGTACTTCCGCAAACAAAGGGCTACTGCAAAATTTTGTAATATACTTCCTGTACACTAATTTCGTGTAAGCCAAACGTTCCATAAACAAAAAGTTAAAATAGAGGCAATGAGGAAATGATTACTTATCTTTTTCACCCCCCAAGAAAAAAAAAATACTAATTACCAAAGAGACATTTCACCTTGGATCTAATGTACAACACTTCCTCCTCCATATAACTACTTGAACAACAACTATATACAAAACTCAAAATTAACCCTGCACTGCTAAAGCTTGCAAATGCTCAATAAAAACTTGTAAGCTCAGTTCTTCAGTAAACATAATATCTGAGCCTTGTGTGTAAGTTGAGTTGTGTGTAACAGATGGATTCAACTTAGCAAGTAGAAACCTAGCTTGACTACTGTGCTGATCACATTTTATAAGCTTTGGCACAGGGATCCTTTCCGATACCAATTGTTCTGCATCGATCTCGGGAGCTTCTAGTAGTTTCCGGAAACTGTCTTGGCTGGGATCTTTGTGGTAACCAAGTTTACGCCATTGTGCAATCTTAGAGCCATAATGAATAACCACGTAGAAGTAGGAGTCGAAGAGCAAGATAATGTCCGGAGAGACGGAGCAGATGTCTAAGAGAACTGGGATAGGGGGGCCGTCAAATGAATACTGGAAAAGGGTTGGCTGGATCATAATAAGTGAGCCAACTACCCCCTCACGGTTCAACAAAAGCCGGAAAAAAGCAGTCTCGTCTGGGGTGCAGTTGAAGACGTCGATAAACTGAGACCTCCTTAAATAATACATGAACTGTGGGAAAAGAGATAAATTAGTCGCGAGACGGAATGATGAGGGGTCTTCCGGAACATAATCTCCAAACTTTGAAGCAAAACGTATCAAACTTTTATCTAGCCACCGGACAATATCTTGAGAAAAATTGCTCTCTGCTTTATGAATTGCAAGCCTAGCCATTACTGAAGCTGCTGCTTCCTGATCAAAACCGGAAGCAATTTCCGGAGAGTGGTTCGGGACCCACCTTCTTGCAGCAGTAATCACTCTCTTACGAATGCCCATGCTTCCATATCTATAGCGTGTTATGAACTGTATGAAAAATGCAGAGCTAGGTTGGGCTTTCTGTTCATCCCCTACTTCAAAAAAAAAGGCAATACACATTTTATCAGTAAGTGCTCCTAATTTCCACATATAGGTACCTCCCTCGCCGATTTCCTTGTCACTGACTGAACCGTTCTTCTTCTGGAGAGACACACATGAACCAAGGGCCCCACAAATTTTAACGTCCTTCGTAGTTATTATCTCGATAGTTGCATCAAGGCACATTTTCAAATTGCCAACCTCGTCATGGCTAAATATGTGACGTAAACACTTTTTGAACTGGTCCGAGTCAAACGACTCTGTTAACATCATGAACCCCCCTGAACTTTCGACTGGAACTCTAAGCTCAGCTGCTCCAACTTGATCCAATGAACAAGCAAAGAGATCAAGAGCGATGGACGAATTGGACAATCTTCTTGATATCTTCTTATAGAATTCAATGGACTTCTTGTAGTAAGGTGCATAACCATTACCAATGTCTCGCTGATTCCTAATGGCATTGCCAAAATCAGAGCTTACGATCATCCCGGGGCCAATTGTTGCTGGCCCTGAGGTGAAGATCATGATACGCGAACCTGCAGAGACCAAACATCCTTCTAGTAGTCCAACAGCAACCGATACTGCTACTCCTGTAGCCCGTAAAGGTCTATGCCCTGGCATAAGCTGCGGTGAAGAATGGATATCTTCAATTGCTGATGTGATGCTGAACTCCCCTTCTGATAGCGGTATCAGGAATCCCTGTTTTGGAGCCATATGTACCATTCCTGGTTGGTACTTCATACGATGAATACCCAGGAGTTGCTTGGTCTGTGATAAAAAGAATACATTAGCAAAATGAGCAAATTAAAGCATAATGCACAATAAGTTTCTAAAAACTGCTGTTAATGCATTTTTGTGTGCTTGTGGGGGGCAAAACAGGTTACGCGAGGTAGCTTACTTTAATTATTACTATTTCATTTTCTTTGTGGTTCAGAATAATCAGTAAATTTGGTCATCCAGAAACTCTAAGCGCACCGAAACTCTTTAAATTTTAAACTATTTTAAATTTGGGCAAACGCCTTGAACTAACTAACCCTCTTTTTTATCAAGTATAATTTTATTGACAATGGGAGAGTCATATACAAGAGGTATACCCAAAAAGTAGAGAATTTACACATAGATATGATTCTCTATCTCTACCAAACACGCCCAATCTTCTACACCAATAGGGACCACATGGGTACACCAAAAGGACACTATAAGCAGGAAGCTATTCATCATATTCACAAAATCAAGCCAATACTAACCACATAAGTTCTAATGCCGCAACACCCCCCACGATCAGTGTCTTGTCTTTCGTCTTCTAAGACCCAACTAAATAGTGCATGCTTCACAGTACCCAACACGGTCCATCGTATTGGAGACCATCCTAAAAACTCCACCATAGACGTGATGCTACTTGGCAATGCATTAAGACATAATCTATGTTCTATCCTGAGTGTTTTCACATGAAGCTGATCCTCCTCTTCCTCAAGTTTTCGACTGGCATAATCAACCCTAGCCGTCAACCAAGCGAAAGAAGCACATCTCTTAAACTAACCCCTTAGACAAACATTTGTGGGCCTACCTTTTAACTTACAAAGAAGCAATTGATCTATTGTATTAGTTTTCACCTATGTTGCTCAGACCCTTCAATAATGTAGACGGGTGTGTCTGATCCTCTAAAAGTAGTGCATTCTTGAAGGATCAGATAAGGTACGACAACATTTTTGGAGAGTCTGAGCAATATAAGTTTTCACTAAGCAAAATTAAGTCTAAGGGGTGCAATAGCAATACCTTTTTCCTTTTTGTTTTCTTTTTCCTCACCTGTGCACGATCATTGCTAAGCATCAGTCAAACGCTTCAGATGCATTGCTCCCTTGCTAAGATGGAAAATAGTTCTTCTAATAATTTTCTTACTTTTTTCCCATGCTTTCGCTCTTTATTATTTTCAGGTTTCTCTTTCTTTATTTCTTCAACTCCTGTTAGGAATTGCTTCTCTGGCCAATTTTCTTTCTGCCAATACTTTACCAGAGTTGAGCTATGGAACGAAAAATAATGTTGCAGCCAGTAGTTCAATGAAGGAGAAGGAAATAATCCTCTTTCCACCCCCCCCCCCCCCCCCCCACACACAAAAAACAAACACACACAAAAGAAAAAAATTTAAAAAAAAGGAGAAAGATGGATAAGTTGTTTTTTTTATGACAAGGGGCTACTCAAAACCCTTTGAGTGCACACAAAAAGATGGATAAGTTCCTGGGAGACAAGATTTCACTAGCCTGTGAAGGTGGGGGTGTTGTGTTGGTTGTCGAGAAAAGAGACTGGAAGAGACATGAGAAAAGAGCAAGAGGGGGAGAGGGTGTTTTGGTTTTGGGGGGGAGGGGGGGGGGGCGGGGGGAAGAGTTGTAGGGTGATGGTAAAGAGGATGATGAAGGAGCATATACCCATTGAAGTACGATGGAAAAAACAAGTAAACAGTGGAAATTAACGAGAAAGAAACAATAAAGGAAATTAGAACTCAGGTTAGGAGAGAGCTAAAGGAGAGAATAAGCAAAGTCTAAGAGAAAAAAGAGAGCACATAAGAAAATTAGGGGAAAACTAATGGAGCAGGTGACTACTCCTGAACAGTGAGCATTGACAAGAAGAAACTAGGAGAACTGGAATTTCCAACAATTCTCTCACTGTTGAAATTGATCTTAGTTAAAAACTGACGTAAGGGACTAGTTGCCACCTTCTAAATGTTTAGGTGGTTATATGTCATTAAAGATGGTTTACAGGGTAAGTTGCCAAAGTTTAAATAGTTATAAGGGGCTCCGTAGCACTTTAATATCCCTAAAACAGGTTAAAGATGTTAGGCACATGTTCATTAGTTAGCACGGAGTTTTGGACTAGAATTAAAGCATAGACATGGGCGTGTTCAACGACATCCCTAATATAAATAAAACCAATGATAAGTTGTAGAAGGAGAAGCCACGAAAGTGAAGACCAATTCATCTCAATCTACACCAAAACACTTCCTCTTAAGCTAAGTGCTAACTACATCTTCTGTGTCTCTCATCATAACGAATAATACTTCCTTTCAAATTGAATACAACTCTTTGACTATAATCTTTAAGATGTGTCGATCAACTGTACTATACAAAGTGGAGCAATCTTGCCAGCTGACTGATTTACTTCTTTTAACGGTAAATATTAGGTTTTGTACGAGCAAAAGTGAACCTTATATTCATCTACAGAACTGAGAACTTCAAAACGACGACCCTCCAACTTCCTTTGACACTTCTTTGGTGACAAGAAAAAAAAGACTAAAAACTCAACTTGGAGTTTTTTAATTCTCCTTAAAAGTATAGTGCATGCCCCCCACCATAAAGGCTTATTCATCTCACATTTCTTACCGAAAGAAATGCATCAACATTCAATCAGAGATCCACAGTTCAAAAACAATTAAAGAAGGAATTGTGTTAGTCTAGCTAAAACTACCCGATATGTTATATTTCAACTTTATTATACGTTTAAAAAGCAGCTCACCATTGATAAATCATACATACTAGTAAATTGAACTAGATAAATCCATTAGCAAAGACTTAGAGAAACGGTAAGTCTTAGGTTTTATCTGATCAAACGAGAACCTTATATCATCTGCAGAACCTAGAACTTCAAAACGATGATCCTCCAACTTCCATTGACACTTCTTCGGTGATCGGTGTTTTCTTATTCTCCTTAAGAGTACAGTGCATGCCCGTCCACCCCACCCCCAGCCACAAACACACACTCTAAGGTTCCTCTTTTTTTCGCCTTTTTACTAATTCCTTGCACCGCAAAGGCTCATTCCTTGTACATTTCTCATTTCTTACTGAAATAAATGGTCAGCATGTCCCCTGCTTCATCAAGGTTCAATCAATGATCCAAGCTCAAGTACAACATGCACTACTACGCGATATATTATAGTTCAACAGTATTATCCGAAGCTGCAGATGGTCAGCATGTCCCCGCTTCATCAAGATTCAATCAATGATCCACAACTCAAAAGCAAGTATAACATGCATTACTACGCGATATATTACAGTTCAACAGTGTCATACGAAGCAGCTCTATTGATAAATCGGACACATTATTAAACTGAACTAGACAACCACATCAACAAAGATTTATATGACATGTCACATTTTACCTGCTCAGAAGAAAGCTCACGCTCACCATGGAACACCACAACTCTACAACACTCTCCAAAACCAAGATCATAAACGCTAACCATTGAATCAAAGACCACCAACCCAACCAATGCACTTTCAGGCAATTGAGCAATCACATGAAGTAGCTCATTTTTCACTACCCTAAGCTCCTCATCCGATGTACAACCATCCACAACAAACACAAACGCTGGGCCAAGATCGAAGCCCGAAGAAGAGCCCGATAACGAAGGCATTTTCGATAACAACGACACATTTCCAAAACTAGAGCTCGAATTTGAATTTTGAGCTAAACCCTTTTTCCCCAAATGATCCTCAACAGTACTGTACGTCGGGCCAAGCCCATGACCCGATAAACCGGACAAAGAGCCCGAAAATGACACATTTCCTAAATTAGAGCTCGAATTCGGATTTTGAGCTAAACCCTTTTTCCCCAAATGATCCGAAAACGATATATTTCCAAAATTAGGGTTTTGAGCTAAACCCTTTTTCCCCAAATCCAAGCCCGAATTCGAGCCCGAAAACGACGAATTTCCAAAATTAGACCTCGAATTCGAATCTTGAGCTAAACCCTTTTTCCCCAAATCATCTGAAAACGACGAATTCCCAAAATTAGAACTCAAATTAGGGTTTTGAGCTAAACCCTTTTTCCCCAAATGATATTCAACAGTACTATAAGTAGGAAAAAGCTCAGCAGGTATATTATTCTCATTAATTCCATGACCCGATTTAGGAAACGGGTTTTTCCGAAAACAAAACGGGCAAACCCAAATTCTTGATTGATAATCAACACGAGCATAAGGGTTTAAAACAGCATTACATTGAGAACAAATAAGTGGATCATATGGTAATATTGGAAGTTCATTAAAATGCATTAATGGTGTACACATAATTGATAATGGAATTACTAATGATGAATTTTGAGATTTTGTTAATGGCCATGAGTTCCATGACCAACGTAGACCTTCAATTGCCTCCAATTCCACGAAATCCATTTGGATTAGTGAAATCTGAAGGCAAAAATAATAATATTTGGACTGATTTTACATAATCGTTGAAAAGTGAAGGGTTTAAGTGGATTTGATTTTTTGACGTAGGGATTAAGTTTGAGAGAGATTTCGGGTCGGGCGGCCAACGGAAAAAGAGAAGTGGTGGGCCGCCGAGTGGAGGAATGGAAAGTTAAAGGGGAAAAGATTCGATTCTTTGATAGTGATGAAGTTTGTGTGATCACGTGATTAAAGTCATGTTATAGATGTTTGACTTTGAGTGTAGTTCTTAGGTGGCTTTTGTTTTGTTTGGGGGAGGAGTAAGGGGGTGAGTGGGGTTGTTTGGGGATGGGTAGTGGGGTGTGTGGGGAGGTAGGTGGGGGTAAGGGGTGTGGGTGGCGGGGGTGATTGGTTGGATGGGTGGGTGGGGTAGGGGAAAGGGGATCCATTGGGTTAGGGGTTTGGAATTCGACACTCCGTATTGTACATTTTAGGATTTAGAATTTTTTTTTCATACACAAGATTCAAGCTGAAAACTTTCATTAAAGGTGACGGAATCATCATATCTATCCACCACAACTCTCGTTGATTCTTAGGAGGGTTTAAAACAAGACTACTTGAATCAAATAAGTGGATAATATATATCCAGTTCATTGAAATGCATAACGATGTTAATTGATAATGGAATCTCTGATGAATTTTGGGATTTTGATAATGGCCACGAGTTGTGAACCTTCAATTCCTCCAACTCCACGAAATCCATTTGGAACTATCACCAAAAAAATTTGGATTAATTTTACATAATCGATTTTCGGGATTATTTAGGGATTTGATTTTGTTGCATAGGGATTGAGGTTTAGAGAGATTTCGGGTTGGGCGGCCAACGAAAAAAGGGAAAAGCGGCGGGCCGCCAAGTGGAGGAAAGATTCGATTCTTTGATAGTGGGAATTGTGTGATCACGTGATTAAAGTCATGTGTGAGATTTTTGAATGTAGATTCGTGGCTCTTTCACATTTTATTCTCAATGACAATTGACAAGGGGATTCTGTGTCGTTGTACATTTTAGGATTTCGACTAATTTAGATATTATTAGGGGTGACGGAATCATAATATATCCATCCACCATATCAAAGTTTTAAAAGTAGTATAATTATGCAAATATTATAACATATTTAAAGTCATAATTAAGAAAAATCTTTTGTTAGACTATTAATGCTTTCAAGTATTATAGGTCTCGGTGAACACTCAATTGATTGTTTACTTGTAAAATACGACTGACGATCTATCCAACATCTCGTTTACCAAATCAAAACGGTTCAATAATGTAGTGATCTATCCAACTATCACTAACTCTATATATGATTCGCTAACCAAAGTCTAACCAAAAGGTAAGCCGTAACCTACCTGGAATGTCGAACAGGAGCCTTGATCAATCACGCTGGCGCCTTGCCTTTTCGTTGCGCCTCCACGTACTCAAAGTCTAGTCATAATCGAGTTATATATTAAAAACCATGAATATCAACAACTATATTGCTATACTTCTAGTTAGGTCAATTTCTAACCCATAGAATTGGGAAACGGGCCCACAAGGGTAAAACGGGAAATTGAAGGATGGAATATGCATATTCAAGCTCTAGGTGATCAAACCCACTAATCAATTGCTAAATCAACTCAAGATTAGGCCTAATTCGGATTTAAAGTAAAACTCCCAAATTTGAGTATAAACCTTAACTCTTTAATCCTCAAATTAATCACTAATAATGGAAGAACAAAGCTTAACAACAAGGAATTCATCAATTTCTATGATTATTTTAGTCAATTTCATCATCAATTTCTATTTAGGAAGTCTAAGGCCCAACTCAAGAAATAATCATGAAACTAGACTTTCTATACTTAGATTCCAATGATTCTAAGCATGAATTAATGAACTAGGAAGGTAAATGGTAGTTGATAGGGTCATAGCACCTGTTGACACCCAATTTTGTCCTCCTTTATTTCAGTTTATTTCCTTGGGCTTCTTTTTAAAATTAATTAAATCTAAATATTCTATTTTCACTATTATTTCTACTACTATCATTACTTTCATTTTCATTATTCTACTACCAATATTAATAGTATTACTTTATCACAATTTTTTAAAAGGGGTTCGTTGTCACTTATTTTCGTTAAATTAATCATACTTTACCAAGTCTTTATTTTCTACGCGTTGATCATTAATTATCATAGTATATATACTAGTGGTTAAATTAGAAGCCCAAATCAATAATTAAATAGAGGAGGAAAGACGCACATTTTCAGCCAAATTAATGGCCCAAAATACATTACCATTTTCTTATTTACTTATCTATTGAAACAAATTAGCCCACTATCTAATATTACCCTGTTCAGCCCAATTCCCGCTCCAGCCCACATCTCCTCTACCCGACCCGGCCCACTATTCTTATACACCAAAACCTAATTTTCCTAAGCCCGCGGCTCGCCTCTCTTTCTCTCTCCTCTCTCTCGCCGCGTCATCTTCTTCTCCTCCCTCTCCATTTCTAGCAAAGAGCTAACCCATCCAAACATGGCGCATTTTGCCACCTCCATGCCAAATCTCTTCTCCTCCCTCTCTTCTCTCTAGAGAGTCTCTTTAGCTATCGAATGCCTTTGCACACCATTTCCACGCAAAATTTGCGGCTTCGTGCACGCTTCACAAGGATGTCGGGTCCCGGCAAACATTCAAGCAAGTCGGGCTTTCAACGTTCGGATTAGGTGTTTCTTTGACTCAATTTTTTGAATTTTAGATTTCGACACGCCACGACTCGCCCAAATGAAACCCTAAAATCACCCTATAAATACATCTCTAAATCTTAAACCGAGGGAGTTCTTCAATTTTACCGAGCCTTCTTGAAGTATTCATATTTCTATCACTACATCTGAAAACATTCATTTTGGAGTGGTAAATTATTCATTTTTAAATTCGGCTTTTACTTTGGAGTCGAGGGTAGATTCGAGATCCCGAAGTCGCACCAACGGAAGTGAAATGCACAAAGATGGCACCATCCGACCGTTTGGAGACTATAGGGATTCAACATCATTCGAATTTTTGACACTCGCAAAATGCATCGGATGAAAAAAAGAAAGAGGGACGGGGTGAAATTCGACTCCGAATATTACATTAACTTGCTTTGTTGCGTTGGAGGCCTTTATTTGCTTGTGTGTTATTTGATAAACAATAAAACTAACAATCGGTTTATTTAGTCATGATGGATATCATCTGTACTAAGGACATATCACCCAGTCAAATGGTAGTAGACGTCGGACCTAGTCATAATATTTCTTATCATATAGGATATGACTTAAGTTTGAACACTAAAAATCAAAACCCAACATCCTTTCCTCTTTTCAAGTCCAAATGATTTCTTATCCGTAATTTTCAAATATGCTAAAACTTGAAATAATGCCTAAGTCGAAACATTTTTGCTTTTTATCTTGTTTAAAACAATTTGTTAGGTCATTTTTTTAGCATGTGTTTGTTGATGCTTTATAAATTTAAAATATCTAGTTACGAGTTATTTTTCAACATGCCATCATCACTATATTTATACTCAAAACATAACTTTTTCAAATTAATCATCTTAGAAATTGTTAATGGAATTTAGAGGATACCACCCTAGATTAGTCCCCCGTAATTTTGGTTTCGTAGATTTTAATAAAATCAACTCTAGATTAATAACTTTAATGAACTTTAGGTGCCCTAATTCACCGTAAATAATTAGGTGGCGACTCCTTAATTTTAATTAACCCGGAATTACCCGGATGTTGTAAACTATTTTGACCCGGTTAAAATAGGGTATGACAACTTAGCGACTCGGGGAATACTTAGGTTCTAACCATAAGGACTTAGTTTTTAATTAGGCTTTGGGTTTTTACAACGCTTGTTTGGTTTGAATGTTTGCTTTGGTCATTCCGTTTCATTTTCCTCCACTCCCGGAAAATTCACACAAATCACACACCAAACGGTTTCGCGGGGTAGTTACTAAAAAACCTTTTTAGTCGGATTGATCTTGTGTTAGTCGATGTGAGTGCGTGTGGCGTGCAGGGGGAACTTGTGAAGTGTGTGTAAATAGTAAACCAACATGACATACATTCATGTTTCTCACATTATTAAATCCATTAGATGACTTCACCATCCAAAAAAACATAGAACATATTAATGTTTGAAGGGTTTAAATTTAGCTTTAATCAATTAAATTAGGGAACAACTAACATCTATGAAATTTTCACTTAAAGACTCAATCAACAAGACGGTAGAAAATTGATTAGGAAAACTTGTATTCATTTAATATGTAATAAATATTAACATTTTGTACTTTATTTTGGGAAATAGAATTTGTTTAATTAATCAAAAGCAATGGAATGACGTATTATGGCACAACCCTTCAAACAAACGTATCCGGCACAAAGAGGTCACATTTTAGGACGCGTTATTGTTTGATATATCTTTGATTGTAACTCTTGATTTTATGTGATCATATCATTTGCATTGTTTATGTTTCATACCTCGAGAAAATACCTGGATGTTCTTATTGGATGGTTCAAGGAAAGGAAATTACCCCGATCTATATCTCTATTTCAAATCGATTCGTAAAACTCTTTAGATTGGGAAAAAAATCCTACTTGAATATGTGGAGAAAATGTTTGGGTTAAAAACATGACCAAATCCGTTACACTCCAAAGTCCACCTCCCGAACCTATGAGCACCAAACCCGCATCGTTTATCCAAAAGGAATCAAACATTTTTCACTTAAAGAGATCCAAAAAGTCATCACAAAATGAGTCCACGGGGGCAAAAGGGTCAAAAACCCTATAAGGCCCAAACGGGAGTTACATCGGTAGTTGGCGTGCGACGTGTGTGTAAATAGTAAACAACTCAGTCTCACATTACAACGAGATCACCATAAAAAAATATATTAGATCGAAATTTTCACTTAAAGTCAATGGGGGGAGATTGAAAAACCATTCATTTCAAGTAATCTTTTTTTTTTTTCAATCATTTGCTCATTTCATACCTAAAATATTGGATGCTTGTTACCCCCCAAACTATATCTCTCTTTAGATTAAAAAAATCCTCTTGAATATGTGGAAAAATTTTGGGAACCTGAGAGGCGTGTGGGAGATGTGATGTTCACATAACATGTCATATGAACGTTTCAGGAGCCTTTGAAGGTGATTTAATATGAGTTTAATATGAGTTCATGGGAGTTCTGTGAACGCTCAATAGTTTAAATATGAAACTTGCAAAACGGCGATAGTTTAAGAGTTTTTCAATCTATTCACTCTTTCCCATTTTATTCTCAATGACAATGGACAAGTTCTTGTAGCCCATAGATATTATTGTAGGTTCAATATCACAAGTTTTAAAGTAGTATAATTATGCAAATATTAGACTATTTAAAGTCATAATTTAAATAAAAAATCTTTATTTATCTTAGACTATTAATTTTTTCAAGTGTCATCCTACATATTGGCGAACATTCAATTGATTGTTTTGCTTGTAAAATTCAACTAACGATCTATCCAACATTTGGTTTACCAAATAGAAACTGTTCAATAATGTAATGTGTGTGTTCGCATGTGAGTGCGTGCGGCGTGTGTGTAAATAGTAAACAACATTAAATTCATGTCTCACATTACAACACATCATCATAAAACCATAGAACATATTAAAATTTTATTTAGATTTATTAGATCGAAATTTTCACTTAAACACTCAATCAACTAGACGATATGATTGCAAAACTTGTTACATTCACTTCAAGTACACATTCGGTATCTTTTACATCAATATTTGATTGAAACTCATCAATTTCCGTACTAAATCTCAAATTCTTTCAACATCGATTTGATTTGACTAAGAACCCTCCTGAATTTTCAATGTAGAGCATACATAATTACCTTGCTTTAATTTTCCAATGGACTAAGTTCGTGATTGTTTTGCTACAAAAAATTGATCTATAACGGATATATCGATTGAACATCGATCGATAACCGATCCAACGTATGGTTTACCAAATAGAAATGGTTCACCTCCAATTGAAAAATTGTAGTAACTCTATTTCAATTTTAAATGTAAAGCATACATAATTACCTTAAAGAAAAAAACCAATTAAAAATGTGGTATGTCTTACATTAAGAATTTGTTACATTCATTTAGATTTATTAGATCGAAAGTTTTACATTACCATTTCCAATTAGATAGTATGGTTGAACACCAATTTTTGAATGTAGCTCGTCAATGTCCTTATCCAAATATCTTCCAAGGTTTTCCATCTCTTGTGTCAGCTTCTCAAGACTTTCTGAATCAGTCCCCTCGAAATTTTTAACTGTAGAGCGTTCAAAATTATCTTCAATATCCTTTCCTTTTTCCTTGTCATCAGTTGTCTTCTTTTTCTTTTTGTTCGTCTTGTCATGTTTTTTGTGACCACAATTTCTTTCCATATTCATCCTATAACTGGAGGAGCGATCGATTGATTGTGTCTCCTGCAAAAATCGATCGATAACCGATCCAACATCTGGTTTACCAAATAGAAATGGTTCACCTCCAATTGAAAAAAATAATTATAGCAACTTCTATTCTACATGGAACTGAAAGATTTGTTGCTCTCGTACAAAGAGCTTTCTGTTTTTTGAGGAATGTGACCTCTTCAGAATGTTTATCTTTGATAAACTTCACTTACCAAACTATCACAATTTGATCATTTCAAACCTAAAAATTTGGATATTCTTATTACCCCCAACTATATTTCTCTTTAGATTAAAAAGTCCTACTTGAATATGTAGAAAAATGTTTGGGATAACTTACTGAGAGGCGAATGGGAGATGAAAATGTCATAAAATGAGTCCACGCTACACAAGGAGTTTGGTAGTTCAGGTATGAAACTAGCAAAATAGTAATAGTTTGGGGGAGCCTGGTAACTCATTTTTTTTAAACGTGTATTGCTACTTGGAACTTTTGGAGGAGCCTTTGGAGTGTGATGTTCACATTACATGTCATATCCCTCCATGGGTATTTGATTGTAGTTCATGGGAGTTCTGTGAACGTTCAATAGTTTAATGTGAAACTTGCAAAACGGCGATAGTTTAAGAGTTTTTTAATCTATTCACTCTTTCCCATTTTATTCTCAATGACAATGGACAAGTTATCGGGGGTCTATCGGAAATAGCCTCCCTGCCCGTCAAAAGGTAGGGGTAAGGTCTGCGTACACTACTCTACCCTCTCAGACCCCACATGGTGGGATTACACTGGGTATGTTGTTGTTGTTGTTGACAATGGACAAGTTCTTGTAGCCCATAGATATTATTGCAGGTTCAATATCACAAGTTTTTAAGTACTATAATTATGCAAATATTATAACATATTTAAAGTCATAATTTAAAAGAAATCTTTATTTATCTTAGACTATTAATTCTTTCAAGTGTCATCCTACATCTCAGCGAACGCTCAATTGATTGTTTTGCTTGTAAAATTCGACTGACGCTCTATCCAACATTTGGTTTACCAAATAGAAACGGTTCAATAATGTAATGTGTGTGTTCGCGTGTGAGTGCGTGCGGCGTGCGTGAAAATAGTAAACAACATTAAATTCATGTCTCACATTACAACACATCATCATAAAAAACATAGAACATATTAAAATTTTATTTAGATTTGATAGATCGAAATTTTCTTTTAAAGACTCAATCAACTAGACGGTATGATTGAAAAACTTGATACATTGATTTCAAGTACAAATTTGGTATATTTTACATCAATCTTTGAATGTAACTCATTGTTGGAAATTGGATTTTGGCCTCCCATGTGGGTCAACCCGAACGCATATCCAAATAAATAAGTATATAATGCGCTATATATATATATATATATATATATATTATTATATTATGTTAAAAAGGAAAACAATTGGGAAAAGACATAACTATTGGGACTCTTCCAGAATAGTTGTACCGCTTGAGAATTACAAAAGGGGTTTTGTGCACATGAAACAAATGCTAGTTCTTTTCCCAACCAACAGAAAAAAATCTCTCAACTCTCTTCTTCTTTGGAAGAATTTTTTAGGAAGATTCCTGAAGAAAAGTGAAAGCACTCTTCTACCTTTGTTCGTTGGAGCATCATTCTGAAAATTTTATTGTAGTTCGTCTTTGTATGTGATTACGCCGTCGACTAATGAAACAAATATATGGAGAATCCTAGGAGAACTATGTGTTCTTGTAGATTGTGTATGACTATTAAATCTCTTTCAAGTGTTGCTTTAACCAATAGTCTCTAAATTTTCAATGTAAAGCATACATAATTACCTTCAGTAGCATTTTCTTATCCCTTCTCCTTGATAGATTTTGTTTCTTTTTGTCCACTTTCTCATGTTTTTTATGATTATTAATTCTTTCAACTGTCATCCTACAGTTTGGAGAACACCCAGTTGATTGTTTTGCTAGCAAAAATCGATCCACGATCGATCCAACATCTAGTTTACCAAATAGAAACGGTTTGCCTCTAATTGAAATTGTAATAACTCCAATTTCAATGTTGATGAACATTCAGTTGATTGTTTGCTTTTAAAATTCTATCGACGAACGATCTAACATCTGATTTATCAAATCAAAATGGTTCTCCTCGAATTGAAAAAAATAATGTAATGTGTGCATACGCGGGCGTGCAGATGGCGTGCATGCGTGTAATTAATGAACAACATTAAATTCATGTCTTACATTACAACATAGCATCATAAAAAAAATAGAACATATTAAATTTTTATTTAGATTTATTAGATCGAAAGTTTTACTTAAAGACTCAACCAATTAGATGGTATGGTTGAAGAATTTGTCACATTCATTTCAGGTACATATTTAGTATCTTCTAAACCAATATTTGAATGTAGCTCGTCAATCACCTTATCCAAATATCTTCCAAGGTTTTCCATCTCTTGTATCAGCTTCTCAAGACTTTCTGAATCAATCCCTCAAAATCTTTCCATGTAGAGCATTCAAAATTATCTTCAATAGCCTTTTCTTTTTCCTTGTCATCAGTTGTCTTCTTTTTCTTTTTGTCCGTCTTGTCATGTTTTATGTGTCCACAAATTCTTTCCATATTCTTCCTATAACTTGAGGACCACTCGGTTGATTGTTTCTCCTGCAAAAATCGATTGACAATCGATCCAACGTCTGGTTTACCAAATAGAAATGGTTCACCTCCATCGAAAAAATAATTATAGCAATTTCTATTCCATAGAGAACTGAAAGATTTGTTGCTTTCTCGTATAAAGAGAATTCTTTTTTTTTTTTTTTTTTTTTTTTTTGGAGAATGTGACCTCCTCAGAACGTTTATCTTTGATAAACTTCACTTACCAAACTATCACCATTTGCTCATTTCATACCTAAAATATTGGATGTTCTTGTTACCCCTCCCCCCCAACTATATCTCTGTTTAGATTAAAAAATCCTACTTGAATATGTGGAAAAATGTTTGGGATAACTTGCTGAGAGGCACGTGGGAGATGAAAAGGTCTTAAAATTAGTCCACGCGCCTCAAGGAGTTCATGGTAGTTCAGGTATGAAACTAGCAAAATAGTAATAGTTTGGGGGAACCTGGTAAAACTCCATTTTTTTTTAACGTGTACTGCTACTTGGAACTCTTTGGAGGAGCCTTTTGAGTGTGATGTTCACATTGCATGTCATATCCCTCCATGGGTATTTAATATGAGTTCATGGTAGTTCAACATTCAATAGTTTAAATATGAAACTTGCAAAACGGCGATAGTTTAAGAGTTTTTTAATCTATTCACTCTTTCCCATTTTATTCTCAATGACAATGGACAAGTTCTTGTAGCCCATAGATATTATTGCAGGTTCAATATCACAAGTTTTAAAAGTAGTATAATTATGCAAATATTATAACATAGTTAAAGTCATAATTTTAAAGAAATCTTTATTTATCTTAGACTATTAATTCTTTCAAGTGTCATCCTTCATATCAGCGATCACTCAATTGATTGTTTTGCTTGTAAAATTCGACTGACGATCTATCTAACATTTGGTTTACCAAATAGAAACGGCTCAATAATGTAATGTGTGTGTTCGCGTGTGAGTGTGTGCAGCGTGCGTGAAAATAGTAAACAACATTAAATTCATGTCTCACATTACAACACATCATCATAAAAAACATAAAACATATTAAAATTTTATTTAGATTTATTAGATCGAAATTTTCACTTAAAGACTCAATCAACTAGACGGTATGATTGAAAAACTTGTTACATTGATTTCAAGTACAAATTCAGTATCTTTTACATCAATCTTTGTTTGTAATTCATCAATTTCCTTACTAAATCTCTTTCAACTTCATAGATTTGTTGCTTTAATTTCCCAAGAGACTCGGAACCAGTCGCCTGAATTTTCAGTGTAGAGCATACATAATTACCTTTAGTAGCATTTCCTTATCCCTTCTCATTGATAGATTTTGTTTCTTTTTGTCCATTTCTCATGTTTCTTATGACTATTAATTCTTTCAAGTGTCATCCTATAGTTTGGCGAACACTCAGTTGATTGTTTTGCCAGCAAAAATCTATCAACGATCGATCCAACATCTGGTTTACCAAATAGAAATGGTTCGCCTCCAATTGAAATTGTAGTAACTCCAATTTCAATGTTGGCAAACATTCAGTTGATTGTTTGCTTTCAAAATTCGACCGACGGATGACCCAACATCTAATTTATCAAAACAGAACGTTTCTCCTCCAATTGAAAAAATAATGTAATGTGTGTATACGCGTGCGTCCGTGTAATTAATGAACAACATTAAATTCATGGTTACATTCAAAATAACATCATAAAAAACATAGAACATATTAAACTTTTATTTGGATTTATTAGATCGAAAGTTTTACTTAAAGACTTAACCAATTAGATGGTATGGTTGAAGAATTTGTTACCTTCATTTCAGGTACATATTCAGTATCTTCTAAACCAATATTTGAATGTAGCTCGTCAATCTCCTTATCCAAAAAATCTTCCAAGGTTACCATATCTTGTATCAGCTTCTTAAGACTTTCTGAATCAGTCCCCTCGAAATTTTTCAATTTAGAGCATTCAAAATTATCTTTAATAGCCTTTTCTTTTGCCTCGCATCAGTTGTCTTCTTTTTCTTTTTGTTCGTCTTGACATGTTTTTTGTGACCACAAATTATTTCCATATTCATCCTATAATTTGAGGAGCACTCGGTGAATTGTTTCTCCTGCAAAAATCAATCGACAACCAATCCAACGTCTGGTTTACCAAATAGATCAATGGTTCACCTCCATAGAAAAAATAATTATAGCAATTTCTATTCCACATAGAATTGAAAGATTTGTTGCTCTCGTGCAAAGAGCTTTCTGTTTTTTTTTTTTTTTTTTTTTTTTGAGAATGTGACCTCCTCAGAACGTTTATCATTGATAAACTTCACTTACCAAACTATCACCATTTGCTCATTTCATACCTAAAATATTCGATGTTCTTGTTACCCCCCCCCCCCCCCCCCCCACACACACACACAAAAAACCAAACTATATCTCTCTTTAGATTAAAAAAATCCTGGTTGAATATGTGAAAAATGTTTGGGATAACTTGCTGAGAGGCGTGTGGGAGATGAAAAGGTCTTAAAATTAGTCCATGCGCCTCAAGGAGTTCATGGTAGTTCAGGTATGAAACTAGCAAAATAATAATAGTTTAGGGGATCGCTTTTAGCCTTGTAAAATTCGAATGACGATCTATCAAACATTTGGTTTACCAAATAGAAATGGTTCAATAATGTAACTTGTGTGTTCGCGTGTGAGTGTGTGCGGCGTGCGTGTAAATAGTAAACAGCATTAATTCATGTCTTACATTACAACACATCATCATAAAAAACATGGAACATATTAAAATTTTATTTAGATTTATTAGATCGAAATTTTCACTTAAAGACTCAATCAACTAGACGGTATGATTGCCGGGGTTTATTACATTCATTTCAAGTACAAATTTGGTATCTTTTACATCAATCATCAATCTTTGATTATAACTCATCAATTTCCTTACTAAATCTCTTTCAGCTTCATTGATTTGTTGCTTTAATTTCCCAAGGGACTCGGAACCGGTCGCCTGAATTTTCAATGTAGAGCATACATAATTACCTTTAGTAGCATTTTCTTGTCCCTTCTCATTTATAAATTTTGTTTCTTTTTGTCTATCTTTACATGTTACTTATGACTATTAATTCTTGCAAGTGTTATCCTACAGTTTGGCATACACTTAGTTAATTGTTTTGCCAGCAAAAATCGATCAACGATCGATCCAACATCTGGTTTACCAAATAGAAACGGTTTGCCTCCAATTGAAATTGTAATAACTCCAATTTCAATGTTGGCGAACATTCAGTTGATTGTTTGCTTGCAAAATTCGACCGACGGACGACCCAACATCTGATTTATCAAATCAAAACGGTTCTCCTCCAATTAAAAAAATAATGTAACGTGTGTATACGCGTGCGTGCAGAAGCCATGCTTGCGTGCGTGTAAATAATGAACAACATTAAATTCATGTCTTACATTACAACATAAAATCATAAATAACATAGAACATATTAAACTTTTATTTAGATTTATTAGATCGAAGTTTTGCTTAAAGACTCAACCAATTAGATCGTATGGTTGAAGAATTTGTTACATTCATTTCAGGTACATATTCGGTATCTTCTACACCAATATTTGAATGTAACTCGTCAATCTCCTTATCCAAATATTTTCCAAGGTTTTCCATCTCTTGTATCATGTACATATTCGCTAGTCTATGAAACCAGAGATTCTGGATTCGAACCCCAGCATAGTTACATAGAAACTATGCCTTAAGGGCATAGTTTTGTAGGATAACTTAATTTCTACAGAACTATGTCGAATAAGACATAATTTCGGTGTAACTTAATTTCTACAGAACTATACCTTAAGGCAAAATTTTGCCCGAATAGACATAATTTCTATGAAAACCTTGCCTTGCGATTTTTTTTTTCTTTTTACTCTTCTGGGGTTCGAACCCAAAATGTCAGAGATATTTTTGGCCAATTTTTATTACTTAGGTGCCGAAGGAAAAAAAAATTAAAGACTAGCGATTTGAGGGCCAAAAAT
Source organism: Lycium ferocissimum (assembly GCF_029784015.1). Classification (NCBI taxonomy): domain Eukaryota; kingdom Viridiplantae; phylum Streptophyta; class Magnoliopsida; order Solanales; family Solanaceae; genus Lycium; species Lycium ferocissimum. Next base: position 352,903 of record NW_026725865.1, read on the forward strand.
TAAAGATCATCCCCGAAATAGGGCATTTGTATGAATGACCCCCCAAATTTCATTTGGTTAAGCTCAGCTCAATCTTGAGCATCCTAAGAACGAAAATTAAGTGGGATGATAAATTTTTGAGACGGCAATCAAAGTTTAGCCATCATTTCAAATGTAAAAGCAAGCAGTCATTTTTTAAACTGAAAATAGTATATGAACAAATATATGCCTAGCGAAAACATGAAACATCAAAATTTTGACAAGTAAAACTCCATGTGCTAGTAGGAGCGGAGCTAGAGTGCCGACTTCGGGTTCAGCCAAACCTAGTAGCTTTGATTCAAACCATATATTTATCTAAAGACTTCATTAAATATATAAAGATTATGAATTTAAACCCAATAACTTAAAAAAAAAAAAAATGAATTCAGAACCCATTACTTCAACCTGGCTCCGCCTCTGTCAATGTTTGAGTTCGAATAGTTCCTGGAGTTTGAATCTCCAGGAAGGATTCACGGAGCTTGAAACGTCATCCTTATTCAAATTCCTAAAGTTTTGAACTCTAGTTTCAAACTTCAGACTCATATATCGGAAGTTTGGCCTGAAACACAAAATAAGGATCAGATTCTGACTGAATAAGGCCTTACTATGATGAGTGCATGTACAACGGAAAAAGATTTTATTCAATGAGTATAACACAGAAAAATAAATTCCATTGCTTAGTATGCTAAAAATTACTATAATGTTATGGAGATTCATCAAGTTAACCCCTTTGGTGTGAGTGTGAGAGAAAGGTCGCAATCCAAGAACACTCACTCATGATTTTAGGGGCATAGACGTGGCTTCACCAAGAACTCGAAAACAATATATATACTCATGAGAGTATTGCATCGGGTTCCCGAATCTAGTATTTTTTATGCGAAACATAAATTTTTATATGAAAATTTACGAATCTTCAACAAATATTATATTTGAACTTTTAGTTGATCTTAAAGGTACGACTAATTCAGTAAACAAAATAAAAAAAATCACACATATCAAATTAAAATTTGGGAAAACATCACTGAATACCCCTAAAAATATAAAATATTTACCCTCTCATGCCCCTTCTAAAGTAATTTCACTTCTATCCCTACCGGCTGGAAATATTTACCCGACATACCCCTCGACCAAACTCCTTCCTCCGTGATACCATCGCAGTATATTTATATATCACGATGGTATCTTGGAGGACTAAGAGAAGGACTGAAACAGTCATCCATGATACCATCTCAGTCTATTTATATACCATGATCGTACCATGATCCTGAGGAGTATCTCGTTGAAGGACTGAAGCAGTCCTCATGATACCATCACGGTATATGTATATAAGACGATGGTATCATAGAGGTTTTTTTCCGAGAAAAGTGTGTCTTCTTGAATAATGAACATTATCATCCATAATATATATCTCAGTATATTTATATACCATGATGGTATCATAGAGGATTAAGAGAGGATTGAAGCATCTTTCACGATACCAACTCAGTATATTTATATGCCATGATGGTATCATGGAGGACTAAGAGAAGGACTGAAGCATCTTCCATGATACCATCTCAATATATTTATATACCATGTTGGTATCATAAATGGAGGGCATCTGAGGTAAATATTTTTTATTTTTTATGGGGGTACGAAAATAATGAGGCTATGGAAATATAGTTATTTTGATTTGAGGGAGCATGCGTGATCTTTCCCCTTAAAATTTTGAATCCATCTCTGACTATGAGTATCAAAGTGACAATGCTGGTGACAACCAGTGTTTTAAAAGGCGAGGGCGCCGTTTTACGTCTGCCTCGGTGAGGCGTAAGCCCCATGGGGTTTTAATTTTTAGTATTTTATAAAATGATATAATTATAATAAATACTTTTAAATAGGTGAAATAGCGTAAACAATTGAAGAAAACTATAAATAAGTGATATATATATATATATATATATATATATATATATATATATATATATATATATATATATATATGCTCCACCCCACAAAAAAACTAATTAAAACAATCTATTACACGCTACTTACCAAGTACAAGTGATTGCTCGTTACTTTTTTGAGATAGTAGAAGACAAGATAAATAAATTGGAAAAGAATATATATTAGGCATTCTAGCAATAAAAAAGGTCTTGACTTTTAAATTTAATATTTCAGTTCCTTTTTAAAACATTTGAATAATTACATGTTGACTTTTGAGAATTTGGGCATTATATTAAGGACTTATTTAACAAATTTCATTTTAGTTTGAATAAGTTTTCTGGGCTTACGCCCCAACAAAAAAAAACTCACCCCAAACGCCTGTGTGCGCATACGCCCCCGAATCTTTGAGCGTACGCACGAGACTTTCGCCCCGACCCATCGCCTGAGGGCATTTTTGATGCTATCCGCCCTCGCCCCCCGAAAACACCTTTTAAAACACTGGAACTGACAACCATAATCATGCCTTTATGATCTGCAAACAGAAGATATTCAATTCAAGTGGGTGTTTGGGCCTACATGTAGTCTTAACAGGAGACTCAGTCCAATTGGAATATCCTCTCGTGTGCATTGAATTTAAAATCATGTTTTTTTTTTTTTTCTTTCAAACAATGACGTGTGCATGATTTTTGGTAAGCAGTGTTAATATTTAAAGCACAGAAAATATGAATAAATCACTATAATAATAAACAATACCAATTTTTACATTTATATGTAATATACTTATTTTGCTAATTATCTATGTATATATATATATTTTTTTTTTTTTTAAATCGATGAAGCGATATCCCATGACATTGTTTGGACAAGGTATATTTGTTCCTGTTTCCAAATCTCTGGGGCCGAGTTAACAAATAGGCGTGGGGAAGAGTGAGTTGCGTTCAACGATTCTTCGGTCTATCACCTTTTCTTTTTTTCTTCAAGTTTGATAGTTAGCTATTGTACCAAACTTAAATGAGTCGGGAGCTGTGTGAGTCGAGTTCAACATCTACTTCATTCGAACTCAATATATTTGATGCAAAAACTAAATTAAGAAGTGAAAAGTTACTAAAATTTCAATATATGTTAAAGTTGAACTCATAATTTAGAAGTACGATGAGCTCATTGCTAAAAGTTTATACTAATCAGAACTCACTAAGCTTAAATCTTGAATCTTACGATGTGGGAGATGACCTAATATTCATCCTGTTAAATTAAATGCATTTGTTAAATGTCAAAGGCAGGCATGTTTGTTGAGGCAACTAATAATGACGAGAAAATGAAAGGTAATGAAAATCACAGCCTTAGAGACAGCAAAACACGTCGAATTTTCATGCTGAATTTTTGTTTTCATATTCTATATGAAAGCAATATTGCCACGAAGGTTCTAATTGACAAAATCCAAGAAATGTCTTGTTATTGTTGGTTGTATACTTTCAGCTACATAGACAAGTTGATCTGTGATTTGATTGGTTCAGTATCTTCATGTTAATAGTTATTAGTGGAGAACATAATTAAAAGACAGAAAAACAGAAGCACATTCAAAATTTGAACATTATGAATTCGAGTTTAAAATTACAATTCATTTGATTTACTAGGTTTGAATTTCATTTATTGTACTTATTTTATGGAATTTTTAACACATATGGAGGATCTGAGTCAAATGATTTTTAATTTATGGCCTCTCGACTACAATTATTTTTGCTTATTGGATTTTAAGTAAATTATTTATACATATATTAAATAATCTTTTAACAAAAAATACAGAATTTTAGGTAACACTATTGAATTCGCACCGGATCTGTAACTATAATGGTGGCCCCGCTCCTACGATAAACACATAAGCTACACACTTTCGCACAACCCAACTCCATGATATATATTGTTCGCTTTGATCCAACAGATCTTACGAATTTATCCTTTTGTCCCTATTTTGTGCCGATCTATAATTTTTGGCCTTCAAATGGGCCGGTCTTTAATTTTTCCCTTCAAAATAGAACTTACGCCTAGAAGGGCATAATTTACGCATCATAATATCCACTGTTATTACTCTACTTTGCTTTAAAGAATTTTGTTACTGCCGTACATAAGTTCGATTTTGAAGAGCAAAAATAAAAAACCAGCCCATTTGGAGGGCAAAAATTAAAGGCCAGTTCATCTGAAGGACAAACCGTGCAATTAGTTCACTTTATGTTATCACATCAAGCCCAAAAATTGTATTGTACCGTGTAATCTTGTATTCTATGACTTACATAACGTTTCATTTTCCTCTCCCTTTCCCATATGTGATTTGCCTAAGGCTTCACATGTAACTTTTGTTCTGCAACTTGCTAGCCTAAGGGTGTGTCCGGTATGAAGGAAAATGTTTTCATGAAAAATGTCGATTTTCTTTTGATGCTCACTCATCAGCCCAAAGGCGGATATGAAATTTTAAGTTTTTCGGTTCTAAACTTTAATTTGGACAAGATAATTTATTAGATTCGAGGTAGATTAAGTAAATTTCTTTACATAAATATAGGTCTGAGTCATAATTATTGAATTTTGTAATGTCATTAGAAAGTTGAATACCTCTTGAAGACACATTTTAAGAAAAGAAAAGAGAAAACTAAATGATGTCGATACATTTATAGAGTTTAATAAGTAATACTTTTAGATAGTAATTGTTTCTTTATTACGAAATCTCATCATTTGTGTGCTACTTTTACTTTAAATTAAAAAACTTGAGAAGAATCTCAGCAGCTCCCCATCTTCTCTTATTCTCCAAAGCCAAAAACTATATTTCTTTGAAAATATAATGCTCATTTAATTCCCCCTAAGATTCTTTGACTCCTAATCATGATTATTGTGACAATAATATGAACACGTTCTTAATAAAATGAATTGTTCTTCAAAGACCAGACAACGAATATATATAATGAGTATCAAAACATGCTTTCAATAAATGCTATTTTATTTCTTAATCCATTCAACGAAATTACTCCTCTGTCCCAAAAAGATTGTCATACTTTCCTTATTAGTTTGTTCCAAAAAGATTGACACCTTTCTATATTTAGAAACGATTTAACTTTATGAGATGATTTACAGCCACACAAATATCTAAGATTTGTTTTGGACCATACATTTCAAAAGTCTTCCTCTATTTCTTAAACTCCGTGCCAAATTAAACTAGAACAATCTTTTTGGGACGAAGGGAGTAATAAACTAAAAAGTAAGAGACTAGCAATAGACCGAGGGAACAAAATCATTTCATGTGCCATTTTCATTCTTGCTTTATTTCTTACGCGTTTTCCCCCTTATTCCATGTGAAAATGGAAAGAAGAAATAAATTGAAAGAAGTCTAAGGTTAGTGTTGGGATCGAAATGACAAGTTGTCATGCGAAAGCTAACAATTGTAAAATCTTAAAAAACGATAAATCAGACAACAAAGAAAATATACTAAAAAAGGCATAATTATATAATATGATATGGTCAAGTGACCTACATATTGCGAAACCTAATATTTAAAAAAAAAACTATGAGCGAATAATCTCTCCTAAACGAAACCCTTTTAATGATTATATTGTGAATGCTCTTGTGTGTTGTTGTGTATTAGAGAGATTCTTCAATATATAGAGGTCCAAAACCTTTTCATTCAAGAAAGGGGCTAGTCAAATATGAATTTTTTTTTTTTTTTTTTTAGGAAAAGTAAAACAAATAATGATAATACTTTGCCTTTCCTTAAAGAGAAAAATGTAATCAAATATATGATAAGAAAATCAGGGCAAAAATCCTAACAGTTAGAACCCTCAGCATGATATAAGCTCCTACACATATAAGAGGGAAAAAAAAGTATTGTCATCTATCTCAACTAGTTTTCTGAGGTGTTGGAAATTCAAACTGGCTCAGAGAATCGGTCTTGCTATTGAGCCGTTGGTTCTGCCAAAAAAAAGTGTGTTATATACCATGTAATTAATAATCTTGTTGTCGTGTATTAAATAACACTTTACTTTTCTCTTCTTTTCTATGTGCAATTCGCCTAAGGCATCATCTGTGATTTTTGTTCTGTAACTTGCTAGTTTAGAAACCTGTTAATTTTTTTATTTTTTTTGTGACTCACACTCATCAGCCCGCCCTTCGTTATAGGTTCGAGAGAGTTATCCTGTGCTATATGGTTAAAAAAATAGTTGTTGTCTAAAACCAAACAAGCTACCTCATATTTTTTTTTTTTGACTAATCCACTGAATTATGTCATTATGAATTTAAATATCTCCTGAAGACATATTTTAAGAAAAGAAAAGAGAAAACCAAATAATGCTTGCTACTTTTATAAAGTTAATAATACTTTAGATAATAGTTTCTATATGACGAAGTCTCATCATTTGTGTGCTACTTTCACTTAAATTGAAAACTTGAGACTATCAATAGTTCCACAACTATATCTTATTCTCAAAAGCCAACAACAAATATAATTTCTTTGAATACACTCATTTCCGCATAAGATTCTCTTCGCAACTCCTAATCATTTTTGTGAGAAATAAATATGAACAAGTTCATAATAGAATGAACTGTTCGTGAAAGACTAGACAAAGAATATTATAATGGTATCAAAACATAGTTTAATAAATGATAGTTTATTTTCTTAATCCATTCAACGACATTTATAAACAAAGGGGATGGAGATAGTGGCAGAACCACAACGGATTAGATGGTCAGTTGAACACCTTTTAGATTGGAAAAATTAAGAGCACATAGATCAAATATTACTTTTTATACGTACAGAATCTTGAACAACTTTGTAATGGTTAAAAAAAATGAAAAGAGGAACTTTTTCAGATAACCACGTTATTACCGGTGTACCACTGAAGGTTATGGTGGCTGGATATGATCCCATTAATCTGAGATCTGGGGTTCGAGCCCTCGAATAAAAAACCCCTATAGAGAGTCATATACTGAGGTCTCCTTAAAGTTCACGACTTTTCATTTAAACACATTGAAATGCCTTTATCTATTAGACATTTCAATCTCAGTTAATGTGTGCCTATTAACACAATAAGCCGACAAGGGCAAATAGGGTGTCTTGACCTCTTTTAGACGCGTGAATTGTCCTAAAGGTAATAAACGTACATATCTTCAACATGCATTAAATGTGTAATAGGTAACAGGTTTAGTTGGAGTGTCAAAACAAAAAAAGTTTTCAAAAGTGTTGGCCATATGGGTGGGTGAACTTGTCCCTTTTGTGTCCCTAAATGTTCAAAGCTGCTACTCTTCCACCCAACAGCCTTAATTAGCTTGTCTTTGTCTCAAAATTTTGCACATTTTAAACTTTTTTTAAAAATTTGATTCTCCAATAACTCTTCACCATTTTCCCTATTATATAACAACAACCTACAAACTATTAGCTAACTCATATTTTCTTAAACACAAATACAAGGTCAAGTACAGTGTCTTTACAAAAATCTTGAAGAAGAAAATCAAGAAAGTGTTAGAATTTTGTGTTTATTATTTGAGATTTAATTGTGTAGAAGCTTTTATTACAAAATATGGAGAAAAGTTTGAATCTTAAGGCAACTGAACTTAGATTGGGTTTGCCAGGGTCAGAGGAAGAATCTGATCACCAACAAATTGTCTCCAATTCCAAGAACAACAAAAGGGGCCCTGAATCTGAAGAGGATGAATCAAATTCAGATTATGAAGCCACAACACCCCCTGTTGCCAAGTAAGTTTGATACTCCTTCTGCTCCAATTTATTTGACCTAGTTTGACTCGGTACGGAATTTTAAAAGAAAATAAAGACTTTTGAACGTGCAGTCTTAAACATTCACTATCATTTGTGTTGCTATAATAGCTAAGGGTTAATGTTGTTGCTTGGCTCCAAAATTTGCCGATGCACCTGTATCGAATGATAAAAATTGCACTACTTTTAAACATTTGGGCACAAAAATATTTTTGGAGGATTCGAGAAACATAGGCTAAGGGTAAAATGAAAAATTAAGTTAATTAGTGCCAAATCTAGAAAGTTGTTATTCTTTTAAATGGACTAAAACGAAAACGCTGCAACATAAAATGGAAAGGAGAAAATATTTCATTTCAAAATCTATGAAAATTTTCGAGTCTTGAATCATAGTAATGAAGAAAAGAACTAAATTTTACATGGTGAATGGAATTGCAAGGAATATTAGCTATAAAAGTTGTCCCTTTTTAGTTGCTAAATATCCCTTAGCTAACAGGAAATTTGTTCATAATTCGTCGCTAAATAGAATTAGCAACGATATTTTGTTGCTTAGCAATAGAAATTGTCCCTAATTCATGTTCTTTTGTAGTAAATTATTTTTAAATTTAAAAAGTTGTCATTTTTTAAATCTTGAATCATAGTAATGGACAAGGACTAAATTTTGACATGGTGAATTATTGCAGGGCACAAATAGTGGGGTGGCCACCAGTGAGATCTTACAGGAAGAACACCTTACAAGATCAATGTGGATTTTATGTCAAAGTTAGCATGGATGGAGCCCCTTTTCTTAGAAAAATTGATCTTAAATTGTACAATTGTTACACTGAGCTACTTAAGGCAATTGAGAACATGTTCAAGCTCAATATAGGTGAATATTCAGAGAGAGAAGGCTATAAAGGTTCAGAATTTGCACCTGCTTATGAGGATAAAGATGGTGATTTGATGCTTGTTGGAGATGTTCCTTGGGAGTAAGTTCTTGAACTCTGACCCCAACCGCCCCCCCCCCCCCCCTCCCCCACAACAACAAATAATTATTGCCGATAAAAAATCAAATCATTTATAAGGTAATTGTAGGTAATTTTTAGAAAAACATATAATTGATAATCCGATAAAAATGATGATTAATTTGCAATAATAATAGGTTAAACCTATATACGTCGTGTAAAATTTTACAGTGTCTATGTATATAACTTAAACTTATATATATGTTATATACATGTCTTTGAGCATGGATGTTAATGGAATTTTCATCGCTATTACAGAATGTTCATATCATCATGCAAAAGGCTGAGGATAATGAAAGGATCAGAGGCAAGAGGCTTGGGATGTGGAATATAATGTATATGAAAAATCCCACACACAAATTTAAAATTGATTCTTTTTTTTTCTTTTTCTTTTTATTTTTGAAATTTTGTTCAAACAAAAGTGCAGAAAAAGAAGAGGAGAAACTTATACTATAATTTACAGGTACCTTTTTGGTTGTTCTTGTTGTAACATCATGTATATAGCAGGAAATAAACCGTGGTGGTCTATAAGTCCTGCAGTTTTATTGTTTTTTTGGACTGGGATTATCTCCCCTTCAAACGTACAAAGCAACTGTTTTTTTTTGGCTGTAAGAGCAATTGTATAAACACACATACACAGTATTTTTTTTCTTTTTTCAATTCTTGGGTATGAAAAATATTTTTGTTCTCCAATTTCTCTTAGCTTCTTCAATAATTTTTTTTTTTTTGGAATAATCATCTGATATTTAGTGACTGATCTGACTAACTCAGATACCTGCCGCGTATGACCCATTTAAAAAAGGAACGTTCCCTATAAATATAACCAACAATCTCGATAGCTTGTTTGTAAGGAAAAAAAAACATACTCACTTATCAGTGCATCTAGTAGATAAGGAATAATTGAATTGTCGAACTAAATTGAACTATTTTTTATTATGAAGTATGACACACAAAAATATTGGTTTGTGTAATGTGACTACAACCCACAGACTGTGATGATTTTTTCAAAACTATGTATATAAACTAAGACTCTTTTTAAATTACTGCATAATCTCTTCAATGATTTAGGTAGATTAAATAGGGAAAAGGACACTGTGTGTCCACTCATCCAAACTAATCCCACATTTAATTACTGTTTGGGGTTAATCCCACTAGGTGTCCAATCGGCCCAAATTAATGCAAAAAAATGGTCGGTCGGCTCAAAATAACGCTAAGGCTACGTCCACTTAAAATTGTGTGCTTGAAAAAAAAAAAAAACTTTTTGTGGCGACTAAATCGCCACAAAAACGTCGCCACTAAAGGGCTGCTACAGCATATATACATATGTTGGAATTATATATACATTTTATATACAAGAATTATACAGTTTATATACATATGCTGGAATTAATCATACATTTATTATACGTTAATTATACATTTATTATACACATATTATACAATAATGATATGATATTTATTTTTAACATATACAATAGTGATACATATTATATACCACAATGATACGGTTTCTATAATACATTTTTTATACGTATAGTGCACTTTCTATACAAGATCGATACGCTTATAAACACACATCTTAATTATATATACACTTTCTATACAAAAATGATACATATTATATACAAAAATGATACAATTTTCTATTCTATACAGTACGAAGCGCTTGCATTATACACATTATATCAATAAATTATATATATTATATAGAAAAATGATACATACCTTAGTGATTCATATTTTATACAGTATCTATACATTACAGATAGATACTGATACATATTTTATACACAAATTACACATATTATATATAAAAATCGCCTCAAACATTTTTGTATTTGGGTTTTTATTTAAAAATTGCCTTATTTAAGTTTTGGCTAATGAATGGGATTAGTTTAAGGGGTACAATTTAGGTTTAGAAGAATTGTGGCCAGCGAGTGGAATTAGTTTCACCCGACCTAACAATTATGTCCTTTCCCCGATTAAATATGCCTAGCGAAAGATATATGGCTTGTCATAATTAAAGTTAGAGAAACTTGCAAACACACCCATGTGGTATGCTACCCAACTAACAGTATGTTGTGTTGTAATTTTAAAATATATGAGTTGGCAACAAGTACTTGCTCGTAGATTATTGCTTTAAAATGATCACAAGAACTACCTAATCATTAAGTAATTAAGTCATTAAGTCCATTTATTTACATTAATATCTAAGTACTTAATTGATCTGAATAGGTCTTAATCATTAAGATTTTATTCAAAGTCTTAATATCATTAAGAGGAACTTTGTATGAATAATTTTTATCACCGGCTCCACCCACCCCCACTCCTACCACCCACCCCAACTCTCCACTACCCTATCCCCTATACCAACCCCTACCCCCACCCCACAACAACCACCCCAAAGCCCTCACCTATACCCACCACCACCCCCAAGCCCCTAACCCCATTCACCACCCCTATCCTATCCCCACCATACCCCTGCACTCCACCCCCACCACCACCCACCCCCAAAACCCCACTTACCACCACGCACCTACTCCACCACCATTACAAAGCATCTCTACCATTACTTGCAAACATAAATGTTCATTTTTTTATCAAATAATATTTGTATTTTATTAAATTTGTATCTATTTTCTAATATTTAGTTACTTTTTTATTTGAATTGTATATTTATTACTTATGTTTAAATTCATACATTATGCACATTCAGATGTTGAAAAACAAACAATCTTAATCATTTAGTGTTCAGATCTAGACACAACATCTTAATCAAGATGTGCATTCAGATTAGACGCCTTGATCTTAATGAAAACAAATAAAGTATAAGTAATTTTACATGAGTTGGTATAAAATACTTTAGTTGGGTTAAGTATTTATCCAGAAACTACATGGTTGAAGTTTTTTCCCCAAGCAAAATGTAAAATGTATTTGATGTTGAGTCTCATTAAAAACTAAAAAGGGGCCAATATGAAAAAAGTTCAACTAAAAAAAGGAGCCAATGTGGTTGAAAAGTAAAACATAGTGGAGTATGACGAATGTACTTTCTTCTCCCTTAGCAGCCATACGCACTCCCTTAGTTTTACTTCACTCTCATCGCTTTCCCCAATTCTCGTGTAAATATCGTATCCTCAAGCCTATTTCCAATAGACCCATTTGGCTAAACACGTAAATTCTCTTTCATTTTGTCTTAATTATGCAAATATTTGCTCGTAGCTTTGTATAGTACTGATTCTTTCATTGTGTCTTTAATTATTTACATTTGGATACTCCCTCCACTAAAAAAAAGTGTCCACCTAGCCATTTGCATACCCTCCTAGAATTTTTTTTTTTTTTTGACTAAACTATCCCTAATTTAAAAAGATATTGAGATTTAGTCACTTATCACTTAATAAAGGCAAATATGAAAAAATAAAGTTAATTCTTTTTTAATTTTGCAGAACTATCTGATTCTTTTTTTTTTTTTTTTTTTTTTTTGGTTTTTGGGTTCTTTTCTTCTTCTTCTTTTGTTGCTTTTCTACCATTTTCATATGCTTATCTTGAATTTGTGCATTTTTTATTGATAAATTGACATAAATAGGCGCCCATTAAAATAATAGCCAACAAATATGTATATTTTTTTGTATATTAGTGTATGTTATACATAAAATATGAGTACATCTTTAATTATTTTTGGTCAACTGGCCAAATGTGTAATGTACCGTTTGTGTGTCATATGGTGCAAAGATTGAGTTGTCCTCAAATAAGTATTGTCTGAAATTCGCCTTCTCAAGCAACTCAAACCTATTTCCAGTTGACCCTTTTGGCTATACATGTAAATTCTCTTTCACTTGTCTTGATTATGCAAATATTTGTTCAAATCTTCCTATAGTACTGATTCTTTCATTTTGTCTTTAATTGATTACATTTGGATACTCCCTCCGGTTCAAAAAGAGTGTCCACTACGCCATTTGCACAGTAAAATACTAAGTCCTAGGCAAAAGTAGATAATTTGACTAAACTGTCCCTAATTAAAAAGGTATTGAGATTTGATCACTTAACACTTAATAAGGGCAAATATGGAAAAATAAGATTAATTCTTTCTTGATTTGACAAGTGGACGCTCTTTTTGAACTAAAAAATAAAGGCTAAGTAGACACTCTGTTTGAACGGAAGGGAGTAGACATTTTTTTTTTTTTTGGGTTCTTTTTCTTGTTCTCGTTTTGTTGCGTTTAAATTTGTGCATTTTTGTTGATAAGTATAGCCGCTCACCAAAATAATAGCTAACAAATGTATATTTTTTTGTATATTAATGTTGTATGTTATACATAAAACTTACATTTTGGATACAAATTAGTATATATTTTTTCTATATTTAGCTAGCGAATGTAATTATTTTTAGTCAACTGGCCAAATGTGTAACGTGCCCTTTTTTGTTACATATGGTGCAAAGATTGAGTTGTCCTCAATAAGTATTGAAAAAGAAAAGAACTTTATCTGTTCTAATAAGTGCATTTAGGATTTGACCATTTTTCTGCTATGAATTAAATAGACATAATACATAAACAGACTCTTAAACTTGGTCTCAGTTGGCAAGTATGCCCTCCAACTTTGGGTGTGCACAAGTAGGCACCTCAACTTGTCTAGAGTTGAACATGTGAACACAAATGCTGACGTGGCATATAAATTTTGGAGGGCCACGTCAGTGCCACGTAAGCATTTGTGTTTATGTGTTCAACTTTATATAAGTTGAGGTGCCTACTTGTGCACACCCAAAGTTAAAGGGTATACTTGCCAGCTGAAGCCACGTTTAAGGGTCTGTTTATGTATTATGCCAATTAAATAAAGGGTGTGCATAGATGCTAATTGCATTTTGACCTTTAGCAAAAATTGCATTTAGATTCTCTTTCACTGTGTCTTGATTATGTTAATATATGGTTGTAGCTTTGTACAGTAATGTAGATAGAATTTTATGATTGCGAAATTAACTTTTGCAAGTTTTCCTTTTGCAGAACTATCTAACTTCTTTTTTTTTTTTTTTTTTTGTCTTTTGTTGTTCTTCTAATGTTGGGTTTCTAATTTCTGCGGTTTCCTTATGCTTATCTTGAATTTGAGTATATGGTGCAAAGATTGATTTGTACTCGATAAGTATTAAGAAAGAACAAAATTTTATCTGTTCTAGTATGGGCATTTACAATCGACCATTTTGCTGTTATGAATTAATTAAAAAGTGTACATGGATGCGTGCCTTTGGCAAAAAAATCATGTATATTCTCTTTCATTGTGTCTTGATTATGCTTATATTTGCTTGTATTTTCGTATAGTACTGCATATTGCATTCCGATATATAGCTTTTTATGTCCCTAATTAACTTTGGAAAGTTTTCATTTTGCAGAACTATTTGATCTTTTTTGTCTTTTTCTTGTTCTTCTTCTGTTGCGTTTCTAATTTCTGCCATTTCCTTATGCGTATCTTGATTTTGTGCATATATTGTTTCATTTGGTGCAAAGATTGATTTGTACTCCATAAGTATTAAGAAAGAAAAAAATTTATCTGTTCTAGTAAGTGCAGTTAGAATTGACCATTTTGCTGCTATGAATTGAATAAAAGGTGTACGTAAATGCGTGACTTTAGCAAAAATAAAAAATGGTGCACTTATCAGGAAAAAATCTAGTAATCATTAATCTACTATGCCTTAGCATATTGTAGGTGGTTCTCTCTGATTCTAGGATTTTTTTTCTTTCAATATGCATGGGCGGGTGTTAGCTAGATCCAATACAAGGACATTAAGGAATCAAAACTTGGAGCAAATGTTAATTCTTGTGAATGCTTCTGAAAAGATCATACGTTTACTTGTACCAAGTTGTACATTACCAAAGAAAAGATTCTTTTTTCTTAAGAGGATGTTCCATTAATCATGAGTAGTAGAAAAATTCAAAATCATGTGGTACTTCGTTATTATTTGTTTGAGTTTCTTTCAGCACTAGTCTTAAAAGTTGCTTCCTTTAGATCATTTGAACTTTTATTGATCAACTTCAAAACACTAGAATTTTTGTTTCGTAGTCACTTATCTCCATCTTGTCATTCTGTAAGCATTCAAGACAAAAAAAACGTGTCCATCACTGTTAGACTCCCTTTTCTATATTAATTGGTCCTTTTTTTTTTTTCATTAGACGAAGTTTCGCAGTTTTATCCAAAATGAATAATGTGGGAGCCATCTCCACTAAAGAGTTTCCTCTGGGTTTGGATGCGAGTTCTGAGGAAGAATACTCTTCTCAATCTAATTTGCTCCAAGATTTCACTAGTATCCCCACCATTGACAAAGCATGGACTTTCACATCTGACGGTGGTATGATTTCTTTAGTTTTTCATTCTCTTTGTTTTGGTGATGAACAATAATAATTGCTGTGTTTGGTACGAAGGAATATGTTTTCCATGGAAAATATTTTTTTAGAAGATGTTTTCTTGGAAAACAAGTGGGTTTCTTACTCTTTTTTTTCCCGGTGTTTGGTAAGTAAGCAATTTTTTTTTTATTCCAAGAGCATTTATATGTAATCTAGTAAAACACTATGGAGGTGGGATGGAGTGGGGAGTGGGGGTTCGAGGGTGGTGGCGGGTGGGATGGTCAAGTGGTGGCAGTTGGGCCGTTGGGTGGGTAGGGAGGAGATAATGGTCTTGGAAAATGATTTATGGAACTTGCTTTCCCTACTTCCATTAGGGAAGTCATTTTCCTCATTTTTAAGGAATTTATTTTCCTAGAGTATGCCAAAGTATTTTGACCAACCAAACATGGGAAAATAGGAAAGAAAATGCTTTCCTCCATACCAAACACGCCCTAAATCTGACCTGGAGAATAAAAATGGTGTAGTATTAGTTAAATTCTTCCCTTCCCACTTAAATATTTTGCTTTATTCTTTAACTGCTGCTAGTTTTTAACCCTTTTTTTACCTTTCAAGGTTCCCAAGGTATGTTCTCGATGAGCCAACCAAATCTCCTTGCCAACAAGAAGAGGAGATACATATTACCTTGTCAAATTTCAAAAGAAAGTAAAAGTGCTGTAAGCTTTAAATGGGCTGCTTTCCCTATCGAGATGTCCAACGTGTCTATGATGATCCCATCACCTTCAGGCTCAAAGCTTCTTGTAGTTAAGAATCCTGAAAATGATTCTCCAACCAAGTTTGAAATTTGGGGTCGATCTTTGGTCGAAAAGGAGTTTTGTGTTCCTGCTTCTGTCCATGGCTCTGTATATTCAGATGGATGGTAAGTTATTATATGAACTAAACATCGAGAAAATGATAAAAATAGTCCCTGATGTTTGCAGGTAGGTTCAGAATAGTTGCTTTAAGAATGCAATGAACAACTTTGGTCCTTTAAGTTTGTCAACAGTTAACACTTTTAGTTTCCGTCAAATATGTACCGAACTCTGTTCGTTAGATTTGACAGGAATTATTAAAAAAAAGAAAAAAGAAAAAAGGAAATTAACAGGAACTCATATTTAGAGGTATAATTTTTGTAGTTTCTGCTATTTTTGATTAATTTCTAGAGTCTGGTCCAGCTTTTGAGGTTTAATTTCTTTATATCTTTTTAGTGTCTAGTGCAGTTTTTTGTGTTACATATTTTAGGATATGGTGGGACTTTCTTGGCGTTTATGGTTAAATCTGCCCTTTTTGGTTTCCATCAAACTAACTAACATAAATGGTTTAATATTTGACGTAGACTAAAAGTGTTAAACATTTAGCAAACTTAAAGGACCAAAGCTGTTTAGTGCATACTTAAGGGACCATTTTTGTCATTTTCTGCTAAACATCACTTTACTTACTTCACTTTCCCATACACTCACTTGGTGTTTGTTAAAATTTGATAATGCAGGTTTGAGGGAATATCATGGAACAACGATGAAACTCTTATTGCTTATGTCGCTGAGGAGCCTGCTCCCTCAAAGCCTACATTTACTACTTTTGGCTATAAGAAAGATAATTCTACAGATAAGGATAGTGGGAGTTGGAAAGGTCAAGGGGACTGGGAAGAGGAGTGGGGGGAAACCTATGCTGGAAAAAGACAACCTGCTCTTTTCATCATCGATGTCAACAGGTATGACAATTTGTTATATGGCAGTATACACCGATAGCCCCTTAAACTTGCCAGTATATTTCATTTAGATATTCGAATTACTACCTGTTTTGATCGAGCACCTGAACACATGATAAAGTTTCCTATTAGACATTTTTGACTCAATACTTTTAAAAGCTTTTGCGCGTGTTCTCAAGCGCCCTTTACGTAGATAAGTTAAGCACATAAACATGTCACCACCTTTTATTATATGCATTAGCCTCAATAAGCCGTAAAACCTCAAGCATGTTCCAATTGGAGTTGATGTATATATAATTAAAGGAGGGGCATATTTTATGTGATTAACTTTTCTATGTAATAGGCGTTTGAGAAAACGCGCAGTTTTTTTTTAAAAAATGAGTCAGGAGTATCTAATAAGAGCACTTTATCATGTGTTTAGGTGCTCAATTAGAATAGGCTATAGTTCGAGTGTTTAAATGAAATTCACTGACAAGCTTAAGGGGTTGACGATGTATTCAACCTCATTATTTTTGCTTGTATCAGTCTGGTAAAAGGATTTAGTTTTGATGTCTTTGGATAGAACCCTAAATATAAATTTATGCAGTGGAGAAGTACGTCCTGTTGAAGGAATGGGGAAGTCACTGAGTGTCGGACAAGTTGTATGGGCTCCATCCAGTGAAGGCTTGCAACAATATCTGGTTTTCGTTGGGTGGCCATCAGATCCTAGAAAGTTGGGTATAAAATATTGCTATAACAGGCCTTGTGCCTTGTATGCTGTTAGAGCTCCACTTTCAAAGTTAGAAGTCCATCAATCTGGGTAAGTAACTTGCTAGTTACCAGAAATGAAAATGTTGTGGATTAACTACATCTGCTTTTGTATAGATGTAGTATATAGGGAACTTATAGCATGTCTGACCAAGCTTCTCCAAGGCCAGAAGTGCTTTTTTTCAAAGTTAAGGTGTTTGGCCATGCTTTTAGGAGAAGAAAAAGTGCTTTTGAGTAGAAGCAAAAGCTGTTTTAAGAAGCTGAAAAAAGTAGCTTCTCCCCAAAAATGCTTTTTTGAAAAGCACTTTTGGAAAATATACCTAGAAGCACTTTTTAAAAGCTTGGCCAAACATGAATTGATGCTCAAAAGTGTTTTTCAAATTGATTAGCCAAACACAAACTACTTCTCACGAAAACTATTGTTTTTTTGTTATGAAAAAACACTATGCAAAATAAATTGATTTTATAAGCTTGGCCAAACAGGCTATTAGCTAGTGGAGAATTCTTGTATATTTGATTTATGCATTTTTGGTAGTCTCAACTGACTTTTTGTCACTTTCAGAACTAATGCAGCCAACGATGTATCTCCGATTAAGCTGACACAAAGCATAAGTAGTGCTTACTTTCCTCGTTTCAGGTTTGTCTTGAATTACTTGTCTGGCCAACTCCTCCTCCGTCCCCTAGAATAAAAAAGAGAGAGAAAAAAAAGAGAAATGGTAGAAAAAAGGGAAAAGGAGATGTGTGGATGAAGAAGTCATTCCCCTAATTCCTTTTCATTAAGATAACATTTGAAAAACATCAGTTGGATCTAACTAGTCTTTTCAATAAATTTTGCAGCCCAGATGGAAAATTGCTTATATTTTTGTCTGCTAGAAGTTCAGTAGATTCATGGGCACATTCTGCAACTGGTTCACTTCATAGGATTGATTGGTCATTCAGCGGAAAGCCAACTCCAGATGCTAAAATTGTTGATGTGGTAGACTCACGTTTTGTAATTCTGATTACTTGCATCAGCACTTTGAGGCTAGTTATCATTAACCATTTTAGCAGTATTATTTACTTTTAATTGATTCCGAGCTTTATCCTTTGGTCAGCACACCTACTAGGGGTTTCAAATGGGCGGGTGGGTCACAACCCAACCCGCCCAATTCTTACTAAGTTTTAATTTCTTTGTATGTTCTTTTATAATTTTTTAAGTACCTAACAAAACTTTTGTTTTTCTTTTCTTACGGCTATATATATAACATATCAAATAAAAACATGTCTTTTTGGAATATTTTAATAAGATTTCTCATGGGTCAATTTGGGTTACATATCAGCCCAACTTTTAGATGGGCTGAAATGGATTGGGCTAAAATGGGCTGAGCCAATAAATTGGCGGGTCAATGACCAGCCCAAACTTGGGCGGGTCATGTTTTCATGGGCTAATTTGCCACCCCTACTCATGCTGTGAGGGGCAACTGCAGGTTCCTGTTGTGACGTGTCCTGAGGATGGCTGCTTCCCTGGCCTTTACTGCTTTAGTGTTCTTAATAGACCTTGGCTTTCCGATGGACATACTATAATTTTATCTTCTATCTGGGGCAGCACACAAGTAATAATTTCAGTAAATGTGATAAGGTGACCAGATATTTTGTTACTCAATCTGAATGGCATGAATTCTTTTTCTGTACCAATGAGTTAATAATTGTGAAATGCGTCTTTATCAAAAATAATAGTGGAAGCGTATCGCGCATTAGCCCTGGAGACTCTAGCTTCTCTTGGAATTTGCTTGAACTAGATGGTGACAACATCATAGCTGGTAAGAATCAGTGTTGATACTTAAGTTATATACTTTATACTGGTTCCTGTAAACTGTAATAGTACTCCCATTAATCAAAGAGTCTTGCATTTTTTTCCGGTTATAGTTTGTAGTAGTCCCGTTGATGTTCCTGCAATCAAGTATGGTTCCCTTGTCCGTAAGGCATCCACAGAGGACTCATGGAGTTGGTTAGATGTTTCAAGCCCCATATCTAGATGCTCTGAAAAGGTCTGTCTGTTTTCTTTGTTTATTTTATTTTTTTTCCTTTATTTATTATTTCATCTAGTCTGTTCTGTTAGGCATTCACTTGCTAGGATGGCTTTTCTGAAATTTAAATGTCCCCAAATATGCTCACAGGTTACATCTTTGCTGTCTTCCCGCCAATTTAGTGTTATGAAGATTCCTGTCAGGGATATCTCGCAGAACCTTACTAAAGGTAATAACTCATCGCACTCTTCACTAAAGACTTGCTTACAGGTAGACGTGGATTTCTTGGGATGGGTTTATGTATCGTGATATAAAGACCAACTTCTTGCCATAACCTTATGCAAACCTGTTTCTTTTGATAGATTGCAGCTATTCCTAATGTTTTCTCATCTATAGGGTAGGAAAGCTATTAAAAAATGAACAATTTATTTATCTGTCAAGCTGTTTGATTACTCGCAGTGATTCTCCCATGAGTGCATAGGGGGTTAAGAACCCCATCGAACTTAAGGGCAAGTTTATAAATTCATGGAAGGACGTATGATTGTGACCTCTTATGCTATTTGCAGATCAATAGATGCTTGGATACTTCCAGATTACTAATCTCTGCTGTTTTTACTATAACCTTCAATGAGTTTTATTCATGTTAGGTGCCAGCAAACCGTACGAGGCTATCTTTGTATCCTCCAAGTTGCAGAGCCGTAACGTGTGCGATCCACTGATTGTAGTCCTTCACGGAGGTCCTCATTCTACTTCATTGTCAAGCTTCTCAAAGTCCTTGGCTTTCCTTTCCTCACTTGGTTATAGCTTGTTGATTGTAAATTATAGGTAACCAACATTACTGACTTCTTTCTTCACACCTCTGTTAATTATAATGGTTACTGAAATATAACTCCGACAGTGAAATACTAGTAACGTATATTTGAGATGCTAGATTAATGTTAAAACTCCCTCTGTCCTGATATATGTGAAACACCTTTCGATATTTAGTAACATTTTAATTTTATAATACCCATTTTACCCTTAATGAGATGATTTATAGCCACATATATGTATGGCTTATTTTATACCACAAGTTTCAAGTCTTCCTTTATTTCTTAAACTCCGTACCGTTGATGAGCACTTTTTATTTAATCTCCTCACAGAGGCTCCTTGGGTTTTGGCGAGGAAGCAGTACAATCTCTTCCTGGGAAAATTGGATCACAGGTACTTGTTTGCAGTCTCTTCGTTTTCTTTCCCTTAAAAGGTTTCTTCCTTACTTTTGTTTAGGCTTGAGTGGTTTTGTTATATGAAATAGAATTTCTCCTTTTTCATAATAATTCTATTAAGGGATTTGGAACCTAAGAGTGTTTGTACTCTTTTTTCATAATCTGCAGGATGTTAATGATGTACTTGCTGCTATAGATCATGTCATTGAAAAGGGACTTGTGGATCCATCTAAAATAGCTGTGCTCGGCGGGTCCCACGGTGGATTTTTGACAACTCACTTGATTGGCCAGGTCTACCAATTTCCTAATACGCCACTGTCTTTTATGGTTTCTATATGCACCCATTTTCCTGAACTTACTTATGGTGCTTGTCAAATTTGTTCAATAAACATTTGTGGTGCTTCACAAAGCGAACCCGGACAATTTTTTCTTTTTTTTTTTAAATGACTATTGCTTGATAGTTCTGTTACTATTTTTGTAGGCACCGGATAAGTTTGCAGCAGCAGTTGCAAGGAACCCTGTCTGCAACCTCGCTTTGATGGTCGGTACATCGGATATACCTGATTGGTGCTATGCAGAGACATTTGGAGATAAGGGAAAATCAAGTTTTACAGAGGCTACTTCAGCTGAGCATCTTGACGCCTTTTACCGAAAATCACCAATTCTACACATCTCCAAGGTATACGCCTCTGTTAAATCTGTATTCGACAGTCTCTTGTGTTAAGCAATTTATCTTTCTGTTAGTTCTCTAGAAATGCCTGCTTAAATTGGAAAAAAAATTGAAATTATAAGTCATGCTAGATTTCAAGGATCACGGATACTGTTACAATCAACCTCTCTATAATAGAGTCGTTTGTCCGGATATATATTGGTGCTATGGTGAATTGGTTTTTTTGATAACCGTGGTGTCCGGGCCAGCTTGCACGCACCTCGACTAGTTCCACGGGATACCTTCCACCAGCAACAGGTACCAGGTAACTCTATCCACCAAGGCTAGGACAGATGAGAAGAAATCACCTTGTATTTTTGTTTCTGCTGGATTTGAACCTAAGACGTCATAGTTCTCAACCCACTTCATTGACCACTAGGTCACCCCATTGGGTGCTAGCTAATTATTGTTATAGCGAACATATAATATAAAATAACATGAAAAATCCGTTCCAAAAAAAACTTGGCCGTTATAATAAAATGTTGGTGTGAAGGATGACTGTTATAGAGAGGTGTGACTGTATATGCGTCTCCAACATCCTTGTGTTTGCCAATTTTGCAGGTCAGAACTCCTACGCTTTTCTTGTTAGGTGCTAAGGACCTCCGTGTACCGATGTCTACTGGGTTGCAGGTGAGATTTCTTATCATCTTTCTTGTTGCTTGTTTTATTCATTGAACATAAAGGTTCATTCTTAAATGGAATCAAGTGAGATTTCTTATCATCTTCCTAGTTGCACCTTTTGTTGGTTGCATATCATGTTTCATTTTTAACATGATATCAAGGGTATGGGCAAGCTCCTTTTTTTTTTTTTTTTGGTATGTTCATGGTGTATATCATTTACCTTTTGGTTCCTTTGAACAACTATGAACCAATCCATTATATGATCATATCTCTGCGGACTCTAGTTGTTGGCTCTATTGATAAAGACAATCTACAAGCTTTGTGTTTACTGATAAACTGTTGTAAAAAGGATCTGTTGAAGTACGCAATCATCTATGGACCAAAAGTGTTATATGTGCTGCCGCCCAATTGGCAATAAGAATCAGTGAATCACGTAATTCAGTGAGATGAAGGCGGGTTAGTTATTGTTGATAAGCCAGTTTCACGCACGAGATTCCTGTAGGTATAGAAGATTGGATGTCGTTCATAGAAAACCATATCCTTTTGTTCGGTTTTCTACTTTTTGGCATACTTATATACGGGTGTGTTTTGCCCATTGTTAATAAATTCCTATTACTTGATCAAAATGGAGCCATTACAGTACTATTTGCTCTGGTATAATAAGTGATGGCCTTTTAAGTTTTGGTTACTCATTTCTATACAATGTATTGCTTAAGAAAGTGTGTGATTTGCACTCTTATCATGTGCAGTATGCTCGGGCGATGAAGGAGAAAGGAGTGGAGGTTAAAGTCATCGTGTTCCCCGAGGACACTCATGCACTTGATAGGTAATCTGGTTCTATGTCCTCCATGAGTTTCATTTCCACTCTTTTGCTTTCAAATTTTGAACTCACATATATACATCTCTTTTGCAGACCACAATCTGACTTTGAAAGCTTTTTAAACATTGGAGTGTGGTTTAAGAAGTACTGCAAATAGATGAATTCTAAATTTCTATTGATGTCCTTTGTCACATTCCTTCATGCTGAATGCCAGAATATAAATCTCCCATCCAATCGGAAGATCGAGAGACGGGAGATCAGTAAAAATAATACAGGACACAGGAGATCTTTTTAGAGTCGTTTTCTTCCATTTGAAATGCAAGTGGGCATAGGAGATCATTTATTCCCTCTTTAAAGACTCAACTCTTCTGATATTAGTCCAATGATTTATTGTAAATCACAATTTACTAAATTATTAAATTGACCTCACATGGAGTTTTCTTCTTTCTACATGATACAGCAGCTCTAGTATAACTTTTGAAAAAGGGAAAAAAAAATGTTATTCCTCGATATTTTGACAATAATTTTTAAACTTTGGGGAGACAATATTTTGGTTTATTTATTCAGTTTGTTTGTTTTAGCTAATTCTAAGATGTATGAAAAGAAGTATCACTGTACTCTGTACTCAAATTAGTGTGATGTAAATCAATCTAGGCACAATAACTTTGGTGTTGCTTTCAATCATGGAGTTGCGAGCAGTCACATAAACAGAATTGTGTAATTGTTTATATCGTCCGCTCTTTTGAAAGAATTTTAAAGTCATGGGTGTTAAATTACTTTTAGTCGTAGAGTTACAAATAATCACATAAGGAAAATATAATTTTCTAATATTTAAGATATTTAGTTAATTAAATTATTAACCATTAAACATTTCCTTATTTGAATAGGTAAAAACTTTTTACAATTAATAATTTAACATCAATTAAGATTTCATTAATATAATTTTTTTTTCTAACATTTAGAAATACGAGCCCGTTTGGCTTAGCTAGCTAATAAGTATTATGTTGAAAAACTCTTTCAAGTGTTAAAGCTGATTTAATAAATAAGTAATTATGTGTTTGGATAAAAGAGTTGAAAAACTGATAATAAGCTGTTGAAATGTTTAGTAATAAAGTTTTTATAAATACTTTTTTCTATTAAAATGATTTAAATGCCTTTAAAGTTATATCCGCTAATAAGGACGCGATTTTTGCTAAATTTACATTCCAAATTAATTGAAATATAAAATTATTTATGTCTAATTTATTTTAATACAAAATTAATTATAAAATATTACTTTCGATGAAAAGTAGTTATTTTATGATAAACGAAAATATAATCGACATTATTTCTTAAACACAACACAAACGACTTTTAAAACGTAAAGAAGATGAAGGGTGATTTACCAAAGGGAAAACTTAACAATCATAAATTCAATAGCACAAAGAGATAGGAAAAAAGACCAAATTTAGTTTCTTGGTTAAACAAAAAGACCAAAGTTAACTAAATATCGTTTATAAAGAGATGTGGGGTAAGATACGGCGTAGCATATTGGATCTCATATAATAAAATATGTACTCTTATAAATATTGTGCAAGTAATTTAACTAAACTCATCATCCTTGCATTCCTGAAGATACCAAATTTAGCTATTGCGCCAATGTAATAACATTTTTCATCATTTAATTAAATATTGCATTTATTTTAACCCAAATTACTATTTTCAATTTATTTTTGTACATCTTTTTGTTCATCAACGCAAAACTAGTGTTAATGAAAACAAATGAGCCGTTATAGACCCTTAATATAATTGGCGGCAGTAAGCAGCTAATACTTAATGTAATTTTTTAAAGTATAGTAATTAAATAATTAGAACCGCCAAGCAAAGGGGAGTAAAATGGTCTAAACAAGAAGATAGTAGATTGTATATAAGGAGGGGAAATCAAAATTGTAGTTCTAGGTTTTGTTTTGAGACCATGCAGGTACATGTACAAAAGAAAGGCAAAGGCAAACAGAGTCCGGGGCCAAAATGGCTTGTTTTTGGAGCTAATAGCCCAAAATAGGATGCGTTTTTTTTTTTAATACCAAAATGGGTATTTCGTTGGATAACTAACGAAATACCCACAATCAATACTGTTCCGGTCCGGTCTGGATTGTTGCATTTCGCTACACTTGTAGCGAAATGTAACAGATAATTTTTTTTTTTTTTGTATTTCGGTGGTATTCCAACGAAATAGGATTTTTTTTTTTTTTGTATTTCGTTTATCCTATTTCGTTCATATACCAACGAAATACAAAAAAAAAAAAAAAATTATATTTTCCTATTTCGTTTTTATATAAACGAAATAAAAAAAAAATATTTTCCTATTTCATTTTTTTATAAACGAAATACCAAAAAAAAAAAAATTATCCTATTTCGTTCATATACCAACGAAATACAAAAAAAAAAAATTATATTTTCCTATTTCGTTTTTTTTATAAACGAAATACAAAAAAAAAAAAAATCCTATTTCGTTGGAATACAAACGAAATGCCAAAAAAAAAAAAAAAAAAATTATTTGTTACATTTCGCTACAAGTGTAGCGAAATGCAACAATCCAGACCGGACCGGAACAATATTGATTGTGGGTATTTCGTTGGTTATCCAACGAAATACCCATTTTGGTATTAAAAAAAAAACGCATCCTATTTTGGGCTATTAGCTCCAAAACAAGCCATTTTGGCTCCGGACTCAAATATAACAAGTTGTGTTTTCTTTAACAACTTAATTTTGCTTATGGGTGATATCATAGGTTCAAGCATATGTTTTGATAGCCTAAAATCCCCGATCAAATTAACTTACGAGTATGAAAAGGAACTAGTGAGAAACGTATTGTGCAACTTAAAATCAACAAGAGGATTTTTATTTACAAAATCATATTCAAACACTAAAAGAAAAGATCTCAACTCCCAAGCAGAACAACTATCACATGCCTATACATTCAATAGCATCTGTGATGGCTACCATCATTGTACAACTCATCCTCTGCCATTTCCCATTGAATTTCATCCAACAACCATCCTTCATCAGGATCAAGTCCTAAAAATGAAGAAATTTCCTACTACGGAACGCTTTTAGCTTTAGTGAACTTAGGATCAAGTCCTAAAAATGAAGAAATTCCTAGTACGGAACGCTTTTAGCTTTAGTGACCTCTATCGGTGACGTAACTCGTCTTTTGCCATTTCCCATTGAAAAATTCATCCAACAACAATCCTCCATCGGGATCAAATCCTAAGAATTGAGAAACTCCAAGTATGGAGCACTTCCCATTTTAGTGATCTAATACCGGCAACAAAACTTATCCTTTGCCATTTTCCCAATGAAATTCATCCAACAACTAACCTCCGATCCACCGGGATCAGAAACTTTTAGTAAGGAGCGATTCCCTTTTTAGTGAACTCGGAAGTCACAATTTTCCTATTGAAATTCATCCAACAACCATCCTCCATCGGCTCAAGTCCTAAGAATGAAGAAACTCAAAGTATAGAGCACTTCTCGCTTTTTAAACTCTATGCAGCATGAATCCAGATTAATCGAGCTAGTTAGTTTTGAATAAAAATGCAAAACAAAAACTAAAAAAAATAAAAGAAGACAAAAACAACCATCCACCATCTTTTCCCTTCAAGACCCATCATTGTACCATGAAACTACAATATCTTTCATCCCAAATTTCAACTCTTCCCATTGATAATCCTCAAATTCTAATCCTCCATTAATAACCTTAATCTCCACTAACAACAACTCCATTGCCACCTCCAAAATCTCCACCATTAAAACTACTCTTCCTTTAACCAATCCAATACCCCTACCTTTCCCTCTTTCCACTTTATACCCTCCATTTTCTCCAATTTTCATCAACTTCTCTTCAACATCACCAATTCGAGCACTCGTCGTAAACTTCATCTCTTTCTTACTCAATCCAATTTCAAACAACCCTGTTAAATCCAACCCCGATGACATTGATATTATGTCAAACGCATTTACTCTGCCCAATGTTCTACAATCTTTTTCAAATAAACATTCACCTACTTGCACCTGATGATGACTCGAATGTCCCATTTTCGTCGCGGATTTCTTGAACCAAGAAAGCTTCATTAGTTGCTCTATGCTTAATCTAGTATTCGGGTTAGGATCAAGCAGCTTGTTTATTACATTCCGAGCTGGTTTTGAAACCCAATCAGGAAACTGAAATACGCGACGGTGCATTGCGCGGTACATGTCTGGTATATTTCCATCATCAAAAGGAAGTGATCCAGAGAGAAATGCAAATAAGATTACTCCACAAGACCAAGAATCAGCCTTTTTACCATCATACCCTTTTCTGTATGCTACTTCAGGAGCAGTATAAGCTGGTGTACCACAAGCTGTATGAAGTAGGCCGTTCTTTTGTTGTTCAGGCAAGGCAGAGAGACCGAAATCTGAGATTTTAAGGTTGTTGTTTTCGTCAAGAAGAATGTTTTGTGGTTTCATATCGCGATGAGTAACGCCATTTTGATGGCAAAAATGGAGTGCAGAGACTAATTGGTGGAAGTAAAAACGCGCGGTTGAATCAGAAAACCGCCCTCTACGGTTTAACTTGGTGTGGAGATCGCCACCAGTGGCGAGCTCCATCACGAGGTATATTTTGGTTTTTGTAGCCATTACTTCGATCAATTGGATAATGTTCTGATGATTGAGACGACACATAGCGGATATTTCACGTATGATACGTGGCTCCATTGAGGCATCCGTAATGGTGGTTTTCTTGTCAATAACTTTGATCGCGATATTGGTGTTGTCGTCTAAACAGAGGCCGTGGTAGACTTTAGCGAAGCTACCACGGCCTAAAAGACGGCCAAGTTTGTACTTGCCAAGAATTATGGTTCCGGTTCCACTACCGTTGGAGCTAGTGGTTCGTCTTATTTTCGCGGTGGAGGAGGGTGGTTGGGTGCATTTCGGGTCCATGCCTACGATGAGGGGTGGGGAGGGGTGGGGTGGGGTGGGGGGTTGGTGGGCAAGAACAGGGCTGTCAAATGAGGAGGTATTTAGGTTGGTTTTATAGGAGATCAGTTTGAGTGGAGGCTTCACTGGATCTAAGCTGTTTTACTTGAGTGATTTGAAAAACTGGGATACTTTTGCATGGAAAAAATTGGTACAACTTCATGTTATATTCAACTTTTTGTGAGTGTCATGATTTTAAAGTTACAAACAAAAAATATTGTAGCATACAAGTTAAGTTACGACAAGTAAGTATGATTTTATATTATATTCAACCTCTAGTGCCTGAAGGATTAGTCATGAATCATACAGAATAGTCACAAGTTCTCTATAGACTAAGATTATAGCTTGTTCCGTAAAACTTGTAATATTTCGGCTTATATTACAAGAGCACATATGTTATTTGACTTGCTTGTAAATACAAACATGCCTATATTTGGCTATTAACAATACAATGTGAATAATAGAAACCATTAAGCATACGAAGATATGTTTGGCTAGCTTATAAGCTTATCAATCTAGTTTATAGACACCTTTTAATTTATCTATCCGTTTGACAGATACAAAAAAGTATTTATAAGTACTTGATCAAACTAGCTTATAGAAACTTTTTAACTTTTATTCGCCTTTGAGTAAAGTATTTATAAGCTAAGTGCTTATATACCAAAATCAATCAAATGTTATAATTTGGTCACCCTCTCTTTATTACTTTTCAGTTTATAAATATTTGTTGTTTGACCAAGCCTTTTAATATTTTATCCCTAGTATTTTCTTAAGTTTCCAAGATAATATTCCTAAAACATGACTCTTAATTATCTAGATATTTTATTTCTGTCATTTTGTCTTCTTCTTTTTCTGTAAAAATATTTTTAAATTTATTTTTCTTGTAAATACTTTTTACCAAATTAGCTACTATTTTTTTTTTTTTATCACTTTCAACACTTTTATTATAACACGTAACCACCTATTTGTAAAATCAATTTCAAAACTTAAAAGTATTTTTTTAACATTTGAGACTTATCAGCTAGCAGCTAAACAGGCTCTAAGAAATAGTAGGGACTTCTTTTATTTCCACTATAAATTGGCTTATTTGAAGGGTAGCTATTAAATAGAAAGTAATTAATGCTCAACAAGGGACAAAATATTTAGCAACATTAGGCTTTCAATTCATATTGGAACAACTTGTCATTTCTTATGTCCAAATCCATGTTGCCTTTACAAAAGATAGACATCTTTAAATAAAAAGATTGAACTATTTATTATCAATAATAAATAGAGCACATGATGCTTAAATTTTCAATTATCTTTTGATTACTTTAACTTGAAATCTCATATATATCTTCTTATGGATTATGCACTTCTTTTTTTCCAAACATTTGTCCTACAGTTGCATTACTGATTACTGCATATACAAATCGTCTCCACTTCCATAGTAAATTGAATAATTAAACAATTAAAGTTCTTCGATAGATATTTTTCTAGATTCTTTAAAATCTGTCACTTTCCCTTTTTTAATGAAATCTATCACCAGCTTTCATATACTTTAAAGTTCAGGTATAAACAATTTGCTACACAGGAAGTTGATGACAGATAAGAAAATGCGAAGTATCCTTTAATTTAGGCCCTTTCTTTATAGTCATCAGCTATTCGCTATCTACTGACTCGACTAATTCACACTCACATTGTATAAGACATATTAAAATGAGGAAGTGCACCTTATTAACAATTTCTCCATTCTCAGATATGAACTTGAAACCTCTTGTTAAAAATCAAAGATGTTAGTTATCTCACCACATCCCGGATGATTCCTTTAGCCCCCTTTTTTATAGTCAATTCTTATTGTCTAGAATAAATGTATGGACAATGACATTCTTTTTCTTTTTTTTTTCTTTTTTTAATTAAAAAATTCCTCTCCTTTTCTTAGCTTGATACCTACTTTAGAACCATATCCGCTATTCGGTGCTTATTGACTCGACTAATTCAAATTTATTTTGTATAGGAGCATTAAAAGGAGAAAATGCTCCCTACTAAAGTTTCTTCCTTCTAAGAGCACGAACCCGAGACTTTTATTTAAGTATCAAGGATCTCATTTATCTCGCCATAGTCCGGAGTGATTCCTTTAGATCTTTATCAAGTAGTGACAAATAGACATGCACCAACTTTTGCATGCAACTTCAAAAGATATTTATTACTTTAATTAGCACTATATGGAAGCTTCCATATTAGCTTCATAGGGCAACTTGCTTTTTAGTAATGGTCAAAAATCTTAAGAGAAACGCTGTTGCTTTTAAAGAGTCGTTGTGGGACTTGCCTGTTTCCTTTTTTTACTTTATTAGTCACAAGATGCATGCCATATTTTTCCCTTTTTATTAGATTTAAAATAAATTTATTGATATCTACTCAATGATTTTTTTAACACATATATAAAATATAAGCTAAAATTACTGAATTCTATCAACTTTGTAATTAATGTTATAGATCCGCCTGTTTGGAGTAAAATTGATCTTTCCTTTTTGCCGAAAAATTATGTTGTGCATATACGTAAAAACTATATAGTGTATAACTGATCCAAGAAATCGTAGTGTGCATATTGTAAAAGAAATTTGGTCATGTGCAATACACACACGCACTTCCTATTGTTATGTTGGAAAATTGCGCATCGAGTGTCTTGGATTCAGTATAGGAGCAGAAGCATGTAAGTTAGTACTAATCAAATGAAAAAAAAAAACTCAATTGATAGAGTCGTTAGATATGAAGGAAGCATCTTATCTCACTCCCACTATTCCTATAGATATTTTTTACTTGATGCATATAAGATAGAGCAACTTTTGGTGCCTCTGAAGAGTCACCATTATATATGTCAATTATATTAAAACGGAGTGTTAACTATTGTCTTTGTCTAATTGTCTTCATTAAGGTTGTTTAAGTCGCACCTAATCCAATAGTTATCTAAAGAACATATTCTTGACATTGACAAGAAATCTAATTCCGTTTGTTTATTGGCCTAAATGGCCACTCTCCTTCCATGAATTAGCCTACGTGTTTTTTAGTGTTCAAAGAAGAAATCCTGAAAACGAAATATCCTGTGCAAAATTTATTTTGTTTATCAACGACATGCTTAAGTTTATTTATTAGGATATTACTTTTTTGAAAATTGAATTATTAGTTTCATCCTTTGTAGAGAAGTAGTCACGGGCGAGAAATTAGCATAATTAACTCGATTTCTCCTGATAACAGAGCGAGCCTAAAGAGAGAAGTTTCAAATTTTTAAATGCCTGAGACATCTATATAAAAAAGAATTAACGACGGACAAATTTTGTAAATAGCAAAATCCTTCGCTAAATTGGATCAGCGATAGATTATTAAAAAAAAAAAATTGTTAGCTACAAGCGATTTCGAGATAGATTAGCGACAAAGCTCGTAGCTAATTTCAGTTTGTCTTGTAGTGAATTTAAAGGTTCCTGTTCTCTAACATTATACTCTAATAAAAATGTTCAGATCTTGCGTCTTCTTTTGCTTAACACCTCCCACTCACACCCATCTATATGCAACTTCTACGCGTTTATTGGCCACTTTTCGCCCCTATTTTTGAAAAATAATCACTGTAATGGAGTTTCATATTTCATAGGAAATTCCATGAGAATATCGTGGAGTTATACTTGTGGATTGAAAAATTCATACCATAACTTTTCAATTACAGGAGCTGAAAATGATTATTTTGTAAATGTTACCCATATACTTATTTTTGCGCGGATTTCCATTCATATGGACTGGTCTTTAATTTTTACCCCTCAAATCGCTGGCCTTTAATTTTTGCCCAGCTTCTCATTTAATCATAGCCCAAGCCGATTAATTTAATTCGGATTCAAGTAACATATATATATATATATATATATATATATATATACACACACACACACACTAGTCTCTATAAACTTGCAGTTGCACGTTATTCCCAATCAATTTTATTCATAATAAAAAAATATTAGATAACATTATTTGTCATTATATACATTTATTTTATAAGTTACAAAAATGTAGATAATAAAACATAATCTTTTCTAATTATTGATAAACTCAGTTTAGCATGAAAAAAAGAAAGAATTTAAATTAGATTTTCTTAATGACATTCTTTGTGCATGGTTCATTTGTGTTAGATATTTGCGAGCTAGTCTCCTCATGAAGTGTCCAAATATTGTTCAGTATTGACAAAGTATTCTACGACAATAAGAACAATATTTGTTATTTTGAAAGTAAAATAATATTATTAGTTATGATAAATATGAATTTATTTTCGTATATCTAAGTAAATCTCCCAAAAAAATTATTGTTTGCTTCTGTCATAGCAATTGAAGACCATGTTTATAAGTTATTATTATTTTGCAATCAAATTACGTTTATTTAAGTTCATGAGGTTTAGATTATAAGTATGTTATCTAGCTATATTTCACCTAATAATTTTCAAAGCGGTATATGTTTACCAACACAACTTCTACAAATTTTAACTAAATAAGATTTGACTATTTAGACTTTGTGTTTACAACAATAACAGGCTACGTTTGTGGCCTCTTTTCAGTGACAATTCTTCCCTTTCTAGTAAAAGTTAAATTAAATTTAATAGTTTAGTGGTACAATGATTTGTACATATTATTTGTTGCAGTAATACTATACGAAAGAAAAAAAATTTAATTAGCCTCAACATATACACTTAAATATAAGTATTTTATGTAGGGGTGTTCACGGTTTGGTTAAAAACTGATCCAAACCGAAAATAAAAACCAAACCGATATTTACTTTGGTTGGGTTAGGTTTGGTTTGGTTTAAATTTTTTTAAAACCAATAATATTTAGTTTGGTTTTGGTTTTACTAAAAGCAAACCGAAGAAAAACCGAACCAAACCGATAAATTTTATACATAATTTTTATAATTATATATATACAATATAATAATTTTTATAAATACTTTTAAATAATTTATATACTTTTTATTAAAAATTTCGGTTATCTCTAATAGGCTAATGAACTTTATACCTTAAGCCGATTTAAAAAAAAAAAAAGAAATTTCATGAATTCAAACTCATTTATTTAAATAAACAACTACATGAGATTTACCTCGATTTATTTTTTGTATTTCTTATAAACTTTATTCACTTAATTAAAATCATAAATCCTAAGACATTTTTTCCATAATGCAAGAAACTATAGCTACCACAATAAAAGGGTAATAACGGATTATAAGTTGGAAAAGGACAGAAAATTCTCTCCTAATTGTAGGAAAAAAACATGAAAGAGAGAAATACTGTTAATTTTCTTAAAAACCGAAATAACAACCCAAACCGAACAAAGCCCTCTACAACCAAACCGATGGATATGTATTATATTTGGTTTGGTTTGGTTTTAATCCAAAACCAACCCATGAACACCCTTATTTATGATTATAAAGGTATTTAGATTAAAAAAATAATCAATTAGAATAAAATGAATGCCGCTTTAAAAAATATACACACATTTTGAGTATGTATATATTATTAATTTAGAACCGTGTAACTTTAAAAAATTTAAGTCTAGAACTCCTAAGTTTGTAAAATAAGTAGATGGCTATATCAAATCAGAATTTTAAGCTTTACTTACATTTTCCTTATAAAAGATCGACACTGTCGGTTGGGTCATTACCGTCATTCTTGGCATGATACAATTACCGGAGATCAATGACTTTGATATTGCTCTGGGACAATCTGGATTTAAGCATCGTATGAATATGAAATTTTAAGTGAATTAATATTGGGTTAAGATTATATATATGTTCTTAGAGATATTTTTTGGATGGGAATGAAATACAAACAATAGAATGACTTTGAAGTAGGAGAATCTCATATTACGTGTCTAGTAGTGTTTTTGTCCAAGTGGAATTCGTATAATATTGGTTGACCTCAAAATTATAGTAGTTATTAAGTAAACTAATGAATGCACAATTTTATCCAACAAAGGTTACATGATTGAACTAATTTTAGCTTTTGAAGAATATAAAAGTCGTTTAATATTTGAAAAATATTTTGGTCAACCAACATGAATATTTTGGTCAACTAACATTTATATTCATGTTTTAAAATAATATATCTATATATACACACACATACATATACATATAATTGTTACTAGTTTAACATGTAAGGAATATAATTGTTTGGTTTAGAAATAAGCTGTAGGGACTAGTAATATCATGATTAGTAATCAGAGGTTATTCTCTATCAAGTGTTTCGTTCTTTATCCTGAGAATGAGATATATAGGGTTGAATTTAAATGTCTTATTTTTAAACTTAATAAATTTGAAAAGGTGTTGATGACCGATTTGAAAAAACGATAGAGGATACTTTTATCTTTTGGTATTTAATCCATTTGTTATTCCATATTATTATATTGGATACAAAATTATACACCAATTGTTATATCAAATTATAACCAGGATTAACTATGCAAAATTTAAAATACAAACCAAAGGGCCATATTATACCAAGAATATCTTTTGTTGATTTTTCACTGAGTTCTTGAAAATATTTGAGATTATTTACTACATATAAGTCGTTCAAAAAAAATAAATGAGCATTGAAATATCAAATTTTGAGTGTCGAATTCTGACATGTTACTAGCCACGTGCAAGTTTTGTCAACTCTGTAAGTAAGTTTCACGTAAGCATTTCTTGACTCACTTTTTATATCTTTCCCTCCCAACTAGTTATGACTTCATCCCTATCAAATGTGGTGCTAAATGGATAAGAGTTGAGTAAACTAGTAAAGAAAGAAAGGAATACGTGGATTTTCGTGTGGATTTAAATTCTTGGCTACCTCTCCAAACAGAAAAAGTCTTTTCACTATATTTGGCAAAAGGATGGTCACCTAAGTGCACCAAAACTAATAACCTCCTATCCACCTTTCCAAGTCCTAACTACGACTATCGCAAGCACATACCTTTTGCCATGGACCTATGGAGTTTTTTTTTTAAAAAAAATAAAAATAAAAAATTAAGATATAGTACGAAGTCTAAGAAGAGAGGTTCGAGAAAAGTGAAGGACGAAGCTGCCGCACGTGGGGAGGCCTCCCCAGGTGCGGTAGCTTGGAAGAGGAGGAAGCGCCAACCTTCACACGCTTAAGTAATAAATAATAATCGGATATATTCCAGTGCATAACGAATATAAAGTATGTAAGTGTATAATAGTGTACATAGAGCCCGTTTGGATTGGCTTATAAGTTGTTTTCAACTTTTTTGAGTGTTTGGTGGTACTAAATTTAAAAGTCATTTTATCTTAAAATAAAAGTGCTGACATATATATACATCTTAAGGAGAAATATTTACGAAACGTGACGATAGTTTTATATTTACAAAACATAACATTACAAATCCTATACAAAACATGCTTTATATTTAAAAAAAAATTATTTTTAAATTATTTTTTAAAAAAATATTTTTTTATTTTTTAAAAAAAATATATTTTTTTTTTTTTTTTTAAATTAATATTTTTTTTTTGCTCAAAAACTTATGTATGAAAGTTGTATGAAATGTGTATATCTCGCTCAAGACTTAAAAAGTTTGCTCAAAATTTAGTGTATGAAAAATGTATGAAATGTGTATATTTCGTTCAAGGCTTAAAAAATCCGCTCAAAATTGTGTGTATGAAAAAAATATGAAATTTGTATCTTGCTCATGTCTTAAAATTTCGCTCACATTTTCATGTATAAAGTTCATGTTAGATTTCTGTAAAATTAATACAACTACAACAACATTGTAACAATATTCAAGGCTTAAAGTTTTCGCTCAAAATTTTGTATATGAAAATTATATTAAAAATTTTGCTCACACATACACATTTCATACAACTTTCATACACAGAAATATGAGGTAATTTTTTAAGCCATTGAGCAAAAAAAAAAAAAATTAATATTTAAAAAAATATATATAAAAATTATTTTTTTTTAAAATAAAAATATTTTTTTTAAAAAAAATATCTTTTTATAAAAAATATATATATTTTCTGGAAAAAAAAATAAAAAAACGAAAAATATATGAAAATCCGTCATGTTTTGTAATATATCGTTATGTTTTGTAAATAAGGAAAACTATCGTTACGTTTCGTAAATATTTCTCCTTAACATGTATATATACGTAGTTTTCCCTAAAATAAACTCAAAAAAATAATTGGTCCTGTTTGACTTAGTTTATTTAAAGCAGCTTATAAGTTGAAAACAGCTTATAAGCCCAAAAAAATAAGTTGGGCTACCCCAACTTATTTTTTTCGGTTTTACTATAATTTCGCTTAAAATAAGCCCATCCAAACAGCTCATAATGATTATCGTGATTATACATACTGACTAAAATTTATTAAAAAAAATAAAGATTAGGATTATTTTTGTTGTCGACTTTGTTGAGTTGTTGTGTAGTATAAATATACCTTTTCGATTTAATAATCCAGTATTAACACCTACTAAATTGACTAATTTGAATTCGTATGGGTCGAATAAGCCTATTATGGGAGTTAAAATATTCGTACCAAGAAGTTCTTTATTCGTATGTAGGTTTTAAATCCAAATTAAATTTTTCATTAAGGGTGAAAAAATTCCCATCATCTTACGTACCACACTCATTGATGTGTGAGATATGGGATGACATATATGAACAAAAATTGAATTGCCAGTTGGGTGGTGATTGTTGGGGAGCTACTGATATGAGCATTTAAAACAAGAAATCATGCACAATTAGTTTGTTTGTTCAGCCAACTTTTGCCCCCTACTTTAAAACAAAAATAGAAGTAAATAAAAAAAATGCAGTTGACTTTCCTTGTATATTTGATGTGTGTCTAACAAAAAGTCAAAAACAAGAATTGAATTTAAAATGCTGACATCTTTTGAAGTTTGCTGGTCAAATTAAGACTGCTGACAAAAAAAAGTTCGTCATTTCCATATGTGTCATTTGAGTTTAGGTTCTTTTTAAAAAAAAAAATTATTACATAGGGGTAGGGAAGGGGAAATGCAAGAGGGGATTACAACGTGGGATTTGAACCCTCACCAACATGATGAAAGTTCAGATAGCCAATCAACTGAGCTACTAGATCTCTACTGAGTTTGGGTTCTTTAATTCATTTATGGGCGTTCTTTAAATACAAAGGCATGGATTTCTGAAAGATGTAATTTAATTATGAACTTTCTTCATATTTATTGTTGCTGTTAATGCGTGTTGCAAACTGGGATGGAGCTATACACACACATGATTTGAAAGCGGTTTGACTTTCTTTAGGAAAAAATTATATCTTGTATATAAATAAAAAAACATATATGAGAAGGAGAATTGAATTTTCTTGACCAAAAGGAAACTCCTAGAATAGTGATGAAAGTAGGCAATAATATGAGCAATACTCTTAACTTATATATCTTAAACTTCTTATCTAGGAAAGAATCTTAAATTAAACCCAAAACATTACTATAAAACAAAAATAAATGAGACATAAAAGCCAGCCACGTGTGATGCAATCTCAAACTCTAGCATGGCAAAGCTCAAAACTGAGGAAATGATCTCTGATGATCCTTTACATTTTACTAGAATAATGAATCACTCAATATAGAGCTTCTTTTTTCATTTACTGATGAATTCAATATGATATTTTATCCATTTTTTATGAAAAAGGTCATGTAACTTAAAGAATGTGTAATAGGTAATAAAATCGATCTGAAATAATCTCAACCAATTACAATTTGAATAGAAGAAATCAAGAAAATGAGCTCACAAAGTTTGCATGTGTTTAGCTTAACGGTTTCTTATTTTATCTCTTACAGACTTTTAACAATCATATAACTAAAATTACACTTGTAATGGGTCATATATTTGATTTCCCTGTAGAAAACAAAGAGATGATCTCCTATGCTCACTTACAACTGGGATAAAACAAAAAATGCTACAAAGATCTCGTGTGATTTATTTACCAATCTTTCATGTTATATTTTACTGAATCCCATGGAGATAATCATATAACTAAAAAGATATTATGCATGAATAATTGGGAGGAAAGAAAGGGCGATAGATGATAATAAGAAAGAGCGTGTCACGTAAGGGATGAGCTTAAAAAAGATGACATACCATGTAGTGGGCAATAACCCTCACCTCATGTAAGACAATTAAATGCACATTGTAGTACTGTTGAGGAATTGGAAACCGACTTTCCCTCACAAGCAGAGTCAGGCCAAATTTCAAATTACTAAATTAAAAAAAATATATATACACGAATTCTATACGTATAGTATTAGTACTATACGTATGAAGAAAGCTAGCATATTCGTCATAGAAAATCAATGCTCCAAACCAGATAGAGCTTCGTTTGGTAGGAGGTATTAGAAAAAAATAATGCTTGCATTAGCTTTGTGTATTACTAATACCTTATTTGGTACACTTTTTGAATCTATACATAACTAATACAAGTATTACTTATACACTCTATTTGATATTATCCTATGTATATCTTATACATAGCAAACCATGGTATCAGCAATGCAAGGGTTTTTAATACATGCATAAGCATGGCTAAAGTCATAATTGCCCCTGAAATATCTCAAAACCTTTTCCAATTATTAAGTTGGAGGGTATTTTTGTAAACAACTAATTTATGCAATGCATGTTATTTTAATACACAAAATCAAACATTGGATAAGAATAATCTCAGCATAACTAATACACCTTATTCAGTATTATTCTTATACACTCTACCAAACGACCCCGAATGTAATGAGTCATAAAACCGACCTTCCCTTGTAAGTAGAGTCGGTCAATTTTCAAAATACTAAATTAAAGAAAACCTTATGCACGATTACACGATATCTATACGTATAGCATTAGTACTATATTTTGTCCCAACTGGCAAGAATTAAATGCAACAGCAAAGCTAACAATTAAAAGTTCGTTGGGGTAGTTGCACCCGCCTACTGTTTAATGTTCATGCACCCTTTAAGTTGTCTTACAAATTCACCATTTTTTTCCCAACACATCTCAAACTCTATATTTTGTTCAATCTCTACATCAATTTTTTTCACTTGGGTATCTCAAAACATCAAGTTTTCTAACTTGGGTATCTCTTATTCATCTAAACAAAAGTTCTTTTCACTTAGCTATCTCTTATTTCATCTAAAAAGTCAGTTTTTTTTCATTTGTCTATCTCTTATTTCATCTAAAAATAAGTTCTTTTCACTTGGCTATATCTTATTTCATCAAGAAAAATCCAGAGAAAACCTCGCAATTTCTCTTATCATACTTTAACAATGGGGGATGAGAAAAACAAGAATCCAGTGAGCTCTGAGAATGCGAGAATTTCGGTTGAAGCAAAAATTCTTCCTAATTTTCTTCAATCAATTAGGCTCAAATATGTGAAACTTGGGTACCATTATTTAATCAGCAATGCTATATACCTGTTTTTAGTTCCTGTTTTGGGAGCTCTTTTAGTACATGTTATGACAATTTCTGTTGAGGACTTAGTACAATTATGGGATAAGTTAAAATTCAATCTTGTCACAGTAATTTTATGCTCAGCGTTAGTGGTTTTCTTGGGGACACTTTATTTCATGACAAGGCCTAGGAAAGTGTACTTAGTGGATTTTTCATGTTACAAACCTAAACCTGATCTTATGTGTACTAAGGAGCTTTTCATGGATAGATCAAAACAAGCCAGGAGTTTCACCGAGGAGAATTTGGCCTTCCAGAAAAAAATATTGGAGCGGTCAGGATTAGGACAAAAGACGTATTTCCCCGAGGCACTCGTAAGGGTCCCAGCGGAACCTAATATGGCCGAGGCGAGGAAGGAGGCTGAGCTGGTGATGTTTGGTGCCATCGACGAGCTATTGGCGAAAACCGGGGTGAAGGCTAAGGATATCGGGATACTTGTGGTGAATTGTAGCTTGTTTAATCCAACACCATCACTTTCTGCTATGATTGTTAACCATTACAAGCTGAGGGGAAATGTTATGAGCTATAATCTTGGTGGTATGGGTTGTAGTGCTGGACTCATTTCTATTGACCTTGCCAAACAACTATTGCAGGTTTGTTCCTTTCTGACTTATAGTATGTTTGGCTAAGCTTCTGAGAAGCCAGAAGTGTTTATTAAAGAATTGAGACGTTTGGCCAAACTTTTAAGAAAAAATTAGTGTTATCCTCTATATTATTATTAATGTTGGCTGTGTAAGGGCGTGTCTATTTTCTTTCTCTTAACTCAGAAGTTCTTTTTTTTTTTTTTTTAATAGAGAATGGGCGTGAGGTAATAATTCCATATTGATTCGAATTAATCCATACGCTCCCATTTTTAATAAGATTCCGAAGTATTTCCCCTATCATAGAAGGTGTGAAGCAGGCGGGGTCTTTAAAGAAAAAAAAAGCAAAGCAAGTTCCAGGGATGCGGGCAGAGGGGGGTTTCTCGATAGTCCAAATAGCAGAAGCTGTTTTTCATCAGCTGAAAAAATAATTTCTCTCCAGAATCACTTGTTGAAAGCTTGGCCAAGCATAAATTCTTTGCTCGAATATTGGCAGAAGTGCTTTTCAAATTGATTAGTCAGATACAAACGGTTACTTTCCAAAAATACATTTCCAAAAAGCGCTTCTAACAAAAAACACTTTCAAAAGAAGCAATCATTTATTACTCTCTATCCAAATTTACCCTTTTACTGCTTCCATCAGTGAAGTGTTCATTAAGTTTGACCATTTTTACTGCTTCAATCTGTGAAGTGCTCATTAAGTTGATGTTTAAGGAGAGATAAAGGATAGTTTAGACAAATACTCTTATGATTATGGTCATTAATTGTCTTTCTTTAGGTGTAAGAAAACCTTAAAAGACGGATAATATGGACACGAGATAGTAAAATACAGTGAAAATTGGTTTTCAAGTGGAGAGGACCACATAAATATCCAATGTCTACTAACTGCCAATTCTTGATGATTGTCCCACTTCTCAAAAAGTGTTTCATTAACTTTTTCCCACGTGGGAAAGTGGGAGAAGAACAGCAAACATTAATTGTATGCAAATTATGGAACTTTACACAGAACTTATTTATTTATATCAAATATTAAATTTTCCAATACTAACTGTTTCATTTTATCAATGTTGTTGTATCAGGTGAATCCTAATTCATATGCACTTGTAGTGAGTATGGAAAACATAACACTCAATTGGTACTTTGGCAACAATAGATCAATGCTTGTCTCAAATTGCATATTCAGGATGGGTGGTGCTGCAATTCTTCTGTCAAACAAATCATCAGACCGTCGTCGTTCCAAATACCAACTCATCCACACAGTACGTACACACAAGGGCGCGGATGACAGGAGCTACGGTTGTGTGTTCCAAGAGGAGGATGATAAGAAGAATGTCGGTGTTGCCCTATCGAAGGACCTAATGGCTGTTGCAGGGGAAGCACTAAAAACCAACATCACGACTCTCGGGCCATTAGTCCTTCCTATGTCCGAGCAACTCCTTTTCTTCGTGACATTAGTCGCGAGAAAAATCTTCAAGATGAAAATCAAGCCTTATATACCCGACTTCAAGCTGGCGTTTGAGCATTTCTGCATACACGCTGGTGGAAGGGCCGTGCTGGATGAGCTCGAGAAGAATCTCGAGCTCAGCCAGTGGCACATGGAGCCATCAAGAATGACGCTTTACAGGTTTGGAAACACATCAAGTAGTTCATTGTGGTATGAATTGGCTTATACTGAAGCTAAAGGGAGGATCAAGAAAGGAGACAGGACATGGCAAATTGCATTTGGCTCTGGATTTAAATGTAACAGTGCCGTGTGGAGCGCTCTAAGGACGATTAATCCTGCTAAAGAGAAGAATCCATGGATGGATGAGGTTCATGAATTCCCAGTTGAAGTGCCCAGAATTGTGACAATTGGTGATTCTTGAATATAATTTTAACTTTCCACACCAGCAAAAGAGCTATCTAGTATTATCATTCTTTGTACGTTACCTTAAAAAGAGTTTTTTTTTGTTTTTCCCAGTATCCAGAGACCTGCATTGAGGCTGTAATCCGAATTCTTCTTTGGGTAGTCCCACTTTGGGGGCAAAGGACTCCTAACAAATTCTCCGTCTTACCTGGTCGAACTCGAGACCTTAGTTAAGGATGGAGTAATACCAGCCACTACACCACAACCATTGTTGACACCTTAAAGAGTTCAGTGTATAATGTAAATTAATTATTTATAAAAGTGATGCTATCTCTTCTAATATTTTATTTTTTTTATGTCTATTTCCATATTTGAATCATGTGTCATTGGCATTCTTGTCAATATTTTCTTCTTTTTCAGTACGTAAATTCTTTATTAAGCCACAAATTCTGAAGTTTTGTTCAAACATGGCATCCTCAAGTATTTGGAGGACATGGGATTGAAACATATACTCCCTCTGTCTCATTTATGTGTATCCCTTTAAAATTATCTTTTTCTTATCTATACGTATATCTGGCCATGACGTCAAGAATGGATAAGAACATAGTTACAAAATTTTCATCATTGAAACATATATTCGTATGTTAGGAAAAATGACACGTTTTTCTTGTGAAAACTACTTAATCTCTGTAGCCCCAGTTTGCCTTAATGACATGATTTGTCGGAACCTACACATAAAAAAGTTCAGTTTTTATAAGGAAAGAGAAAATGAAAATTACACTTTCACTGCCACGCGTTTAAAAGGACATTTTTGATACTTTGTATATATTTGGCTTCAGAGGCAGATCCAAGATTTTGAACATGGATTTATATTCTAGGACAGCAACCTCAAGTGTTAGTAATTGCGTTCTAAATTTAATTTTTATAATATTTAATGGATTTCTCGCACATACGAGGTTCAAGCCAAAGCTACTGAATTCTGTTGAACCATCTATAAAGCCTACCTCCGCCCCTATTTGGCTTACATGTCAAAAGTCTTCTTTAATCTTGTAAATTTCATGTTCAATTAAATACCTTCACATAAAATAATACGAATATAATTTTTCATAAGATGAGGTTGTCCAACAATATCACTAGCTGTCTGTATATGTGATTTATGCTAACTTCAAAACTTTTTC
Organism: Lycium ferocissimum; assembly: GCF_029784015.1. Taxonomy (NCBI): domain Eukaryota; kingdom Viridiplantae; phylum Streptophyta; class Magnoliopsida; order Solanales; family Solanaceae; genus Lycium; species Lycium ferocissimum. The sequence goes on from NW_026725865.1 coordinate 395,846, forward strand.
GCTGTCGTTATTTTCATTTTAATATCTCTTTGATCTACTTGTCCGTATCTAACCTCTTTTGTCAAACTTTCTCTTGAACCGAGCGTCTTTCTGAAACAGCCTCTCTACCTTCCAAGGTAGAGATAAGGTCTGCGTACACTTTACCCTACCCAGACCCCACATTGTGGGATTCCACTGGGTGTGTTGCTGCTGCTGCTGCTGCTGCTAACTTTAGAACTTGTATTAAATTCTGAGTAATAAATGCATGAAAGGGTAGAGAAGATGAACATGCAAATAGCTGAGCAATGATGGAACCAGCTGTTTTGCGTGTTGAGATGAGAAGGAGAAACTGACAAGAAGGGGCCACATGGAGCTGGAAATAGCTACAGCAAGAACAGGTAGAGGGGCGGCCATAGTGTTTCGGCATAGGGTTCATCCAAACTCAGTATTTTCGATACACTATTTTTTAATGTGAAAAAGGGTTTAAAAATTCCAACAAATATCATATCCGAACCCTTTAATTTTTGAAGAGCAACGAGTTCAGTGTTTAGAAGACCGAACCCATCAGGTTAAAATCCTGGATTATCCGCCTCTTTCGGGTCAATGTTTCTCCGAAGGGACAGGTTGTACTAGTGCTTCAACGAAACTAGTATTTTCGACACCGAATATAGATTTTATGTGAAAATATACAAAAGTTTCAACAAATATTGAACCCGTAATTTTGAAAGCACAATGAATTTAATGTTAAGGAGCTTAAAAGTCAAAACTATCAAGTTAAAATCCTAGATCCATCTCAGCAGCTCAAGCTGGTAATGTTAATCTGAAGGGATAAGTAGTGTAGCCCAAGTTGTATGTTGTGAGTTGTAACCACAAAAGTTACTAGCATATTTCCTCCACATTCACTTTAGAGAGTCACTCTCAAGTTTACCTGTAGATCTCTCTGAAGTATGGACATAGTCTCACAGATTCTTTACAGTACAAAAGAGCATACTTTAGTTTCATTTAGTCCTAACATGGAGTCTTGAACTTTGCATGTTAACACTTTCTTTTCTGGTGAAAAATTCATCTAAAGCCAACTCTTAGGACCATCATGACCTTCAAAACTCCGAAATGATGGACCCGTCCATCTACCCTTCTTCACTTAGCGACGGGCTCAAACCTGGGACCTACACCAATAGTCCCTCAAACTTCACGTCTCAACATTCAGCCCCTCATTCATGCACCCTTTTTATACTTCTATACCGGAGAAATCCCCTGTGGACTTCTAGTCCATTTTCAGTCGGGGCAAAAATTCAAAATTCTGGGGTGCATAGCATCCCTCCAACTTAAATACCGCAATAAAGATCAAGCTCATAACAAAAATCTAACCAATACATCACATGTTACCTGATTATTCTTGAACCAAAGACCTGAGGAGTGAGGACTAGCATATAATTAGTGCACTTGCTTTAAGGAGAAAGAACTACTGGCTAGAACTAAAGTTTGCATTTAAGAGCTAGATTAGAGTACATAAAACAAGTATAACTAATAAACAGTCAAGGTGAACTAATATTTACAGCAGAATGTCAGCAGAAATCCACCCAAGACAGCACCATGGGTTACATGCCCCAGATACCACAAGCTGATGCAACTTTGCTGCTTGGACGCGATGTTAGTTCATATAATATCCTCGCGAATATGTCCGAGTACCTCGGATCCCCGAAAAGCATCTCTGCAAAAGCATTTTCATACACTAGTAGGAGCGGCTTGTTCTGAGGCTCCAGCACGAGGCTTTCCAAAATAGTTGCTGCTTTACGACAAATTTCAGGTACTGGATGTGGCGCCTTAATCACTTTCAACAGTCGATCAATTGCCCTGAAGTTCAATGTGGTGAGTAAGTCGTTCAGATAAGATAAGATTAATTTTAAAAATAAAAAAAATAAAAAAAAAAAAAGAGGAATCTGTCGCCAGTATCTAAGTAAAATATTCTCACTTACCATCGTTCACTGGCCAGCTTCAAACGACAGTCCACACTTACCTCTGCAAGGTTATATAACGCACCTACAGCAGCTGCTTGAGAATCAGTAGGTGGTAGGCTCATTATATCGACTAATCGTTTATATATCTGCATGTCCCATGAATCGTGTTTAGTGAGTTTTCTGAACATTCATAAGGTACAGACGCGTATACAGTACTGCAGCTATCAAAAGGAACATCAACCTGAGAAGCAAAAGGAAGTAGGAAAGGTTCATTGTCGGGATTTATAATAAGACGACCAATTAATTCAGCAGCACCAGAGTGCCAGGCCTTCACAGCAGATCCCAGCATTCCCATGAGAGCCTGGACGGCACGTTTCTCCCTGGGTAAGGGAACAAACAACTCAATTTAGAGCATACTGATACAGAAAAAAGTCTCCACTCAGTATTAGAGCTAATAATACAAAGCCAACAACTGACAAATCAAATGCTTACGTCATTTTGATAAAAGAAGGTTTTGAGGAGCTAAAGATACGAAGATTCAGCAGTAGAGCTAAATTCACTACAGTCTCGAGGGCATTTGTGACAAGTTCCTCGTCCTCTGTCAACATAAGAACTCCAAAATTAGAATAGGGAGAGAGGAACATGTTTTAAATGGATACGAGTCAAGAAAACATTTTAATCAAGAACATCTGGCATTCAGGCGTAACAAATAACATATTCATTTTCCGATCTTCTTCACAAAATAGGACCAATGTGTTTGTTTTTCCGTTCTTAAGGTTTATTTATCTAATTATTAATTTTGGCGGAAGGGCATGCCATGCCATGCAACAACATAAACAAGAATGGGAAAAATTATAGAATACAAAGAGGTGGTAATTTAAGATAAAGAAACAAATAGAAAGGGCCATGCAAGTAGACCAAGTCAATTTATTAGACACTCCAGCAGAGTCCAAGCCGTTCTTTCGATTATGCCTGGCAAGAACATGAACCTTAAATTGACACTTCCTATGAAAAGCATAAAAGTGAAGCCACATAAGTGATAAACTTAATGGGTTGACAACAGTAAAAGGGCGAGTAAACAGCTAGGGAATTTGACTATGAGAAGTTTGGAATGTGCTAAATATTTAGGGAGGTTCCCAAGTAATAAACAAGAAAGAACTTCCTCTACAATGATAGGAACTTTCTCAGCAGGATTTATTGGTCTAACAAGTCAATTAGAGATATTATTAACGATCAACATTCTTCTCAATTTATAACCAGGAAGATAGTTTCAGAAGAAAGTTTGCAAATGTCTTGGATGAGAGAGACCATAATACAAAATGCCACATGATAGATGGCAAACTTGTAGACGAAACACAAAAAAACTTACATTGAGTTTAAACCTCTTTCCTCACCTGTAACATAATCTTCGAGACATTGAAATATGGTTTCCAAGCAATGCCTATGCTGCGCCATGATCACTTCATTATCTGGCATGTTAGAGAAGTTGCGGATAATGTTTGAAGCAGCAACAGCACAGAGCTGCTTCTCAGCCCGCCCCTCCTCATCCAAATTAAATAGGCCATCTTCTTCAAAACTCCAGACTCCAGGGCGAAGCTTGTTAGCACACTTTAGAACAGATACCTCTTTGTTGGAAGATCCAGGTCCAGTACTGTGGTCAAGGATAAATGGATTAGGTAACACAAGGCAATTAAATACAGGGTAGGAACTCGGCATTGAAGATCTCATGCATAAGAAACTGTGATTTACAACTAAAGGCAATTAAATTTATAGGTTCTGAATTTCAGAATGACGATGTCAAGTGGTAATAACTCGGTTCCAAATTTAATATTTGTACACATTAATAAATTTCTTAATACAAATACACTGTTTGATCAAAATCTACTGGGCTTGGCCAAATCTATATCCGGGTTTCTCGCTCCACCCCTGAAACGCACCCGGAGGAAGACGGAGGGGGTGAAGGCATGCTGAATTACCTAGGATGGGGTAAGGGATTGTCCGAGTTCAACGCCTCATATTCATTTCCAAATCCAGTAACAGCTGAATTTGCACCCAAAAGTCGAACACGTGGTGTCTTCACAAGCACCCTCGGTAAAGCTATATCACGCCAGTCATCTATCTGTCGAATAGATCATTGCCATCACTATGATAGTAAATAGGGAAAAGATAATAAGGAGTTATCCATGAACCACAAGTTGCACAAAAGACATTGAGAAACATACAACTTGAAGTAGAGCATCAAGCAACCCAGTAATTTTCGCAAGAGGTTGTGCATCTTTCCGGACTTCATCTTTCTCCTTAAATGACATCAAAGTGAGTGTGTTTAATGCCCACGTCAGCTCACTCTTCAATCCACTTTGAAGTGCCAGAACAATCCTTTTATGATTTGTTTCTGTAAAGAAGAAAAGAAGATTGGTAACCAAATGATGATCATAAGCATATGTGGCTGGAAAATGCAACATTTAATCCATATGCTCATCTTCTACAAATGCTTGTATTATTTCCTCAAATTCAAGTATTCAACAAGTCAATCAATTTTTCTGAAACACTTTTAATTTACATAAATTGAGTTTCATCTTACACCAATGGTACCTTACGTGGATCAGAAAATATTTTTATTAACTTACCTTCTACAAATGCCTGTACTATTTCCTCATATTCAGCAGGTCAATCAATTTTTCAGAAACGCCTTCAATTCACATAAATGGTGTTTCATCTTACGCCTATGGTACCTAATGTTGATCAGAGAATACTTTAATTTGCTTGCATTGGGTTGACCGAATTGTTGGAATGTTATAGTTGGCTGGAAGAGTTAAGTTATTGTCCCAAAATGGATGTCCTAGAGGAGTAACATCCAGAAGAACCCAGGTTCAGATTCATCTATGACACTTGGTGTAAGCTTTGTTATTAAAGGCAAATGGCATTGAAAAGCATCAAGATTTATTAGGGCTAAGAGCAAGGCAATATATGTAAAGCACCTCAACTAATCTATCAGCTATCTGCTATTTCCCACAGGCACAAATATCAAATAACTCAGGTCCCCCTCACCCTGGGCTTTGACATATGGAAAGTTTATCTAGCTTTATTTTTTTTATTTTTTTTTTATTTTTTTGGGGCCTCGGTGGGGTTTGGACCTTGACCTCCATGGTCCATTCCAGTTTCATTGACATCTACGGCACACCCTCAGGTGTTGTACTGTAACGAAAATATTATAGATTCTTACATTTTTTTGGTCCAAATAATTATTTCTATATTCATGGTATTTCCTTCTTTTTGGGTAATGCAAGAAAAATACTATGAATACAAAAATAAAACAAAGAATTGTAAATATCTATAATTAAGCAAAATATATGAAGTAAAATAATGTCCATCAAATTCAAAGCCCATACATCTTGATTTAGATGAACATATGGAGTATTAAGTCTTCATGACAAGTTTCTTATACTACATTTCTAACTTTTTGTTAAGAATGTACTAAAATCCTACATCTTAATCCTATTTGATAACAATACATCATTTAACTACTACGTCGCTTAACCACTATTTACTGCCGGGCGATAATCCTCTTAAAAATAAAGCCCATACACAATAAGATGCAGGCTAAAATCTATAATCAATATCTTATTTGCATTCTCTATTTTCTCACATAATATTAAAGCCGCTGCAATCTCAGTAGAGACTTAAGTAGCTTCATTCTACCGGTCTAAATTTTTCCTTCTATCCTATTTCTGGTGACATCCAGAGACACCGCTTCCTTTTTAGCAACTAGTTTGCCATATCACGTCTCTTTCTAATGACAGCCGCGAAAAATCTGGTAGGGATTTGTTACATTTCTCGTATGGAGTCAAACCCACCGCATACGAGCGGCAACCGTTACAACTCTGAACAATCGTAGAAGTTTTTCCCTTAGCTGAAAGTAAAGCAATGAATTAAAAAATGATGTTGCTTCAAAGAGAAAACTGAGAGATGGATGTTGCTTCAGTAATAAGTACACAGGAATTACATGACTCAGATATGTCCCAAATATAAGGACACACTTTCTATCATTAAATTAAAAAGGATGGACCTTCCCCCGATAGTAGAGATAATGGATCCAACTAACCAAAAAGGAGGCAACAATTATAGCTGCATCGAGAAAGCATTTCTCGGAAGTTCTTTGTTAATCTGATAAAAAGTGCTTCTTTATTCTTGATACCTATAAAAGTGGTTCCTGTACTATGTCTGGTAAGGTGAAGGATGCACTATTTAGTTGGGCCTTTAGAGAGCAGAAGAGAAGATTGTGCGCATGAGATGTTGCTTCATTAGTTGGGAGACACTTGTTCATATATAAGCCTATGTAGGAGACAGTATAATCTCTACTATTTTAAAAGTGGGAAGGTTCAAAGTGTAAAGTTAAATTACCATAATGTCCATCAAAAGTTGAACGACCTTAATCAAATATTATTTCTATTAAATATGTGTACAACAATGTAATATACATATATGTGTACAACAATGTAATATACATTCTAATAAATACTATTCATTTATAGAAATAAATTTAAAATGAATCATCTAATTAAAAAAGAAGACGAAATGGTAAAACAATTGTATTAAACACGGATACACTACAATAGGAATACCTCATATGTTTGCGATGCTTATTATCTAAAGAATTTAAGTTTATAACGAATCGCCTAATTAATAAAAAAAAAAAGGACAAAATGGTGAAACGCTCGCATTAAACACAGATACAATATAATAGAAATAACTCAAAAGTTTGTGATGTATTATCTAATAAAGAATTTAAAGTATAGGTTGCCAAGCCTCCTGTTTCTTCAACTTCCTTGGTCATTCTACACAATCTACTATATAAGCTTCTTTAGTTTGTTGGTCCATTTGAATTCAACATTTTTAATTCAAATCCATCAAGATAGGCATATTAAGTATCAACCAAGCCCCTTTCAACATCAACGTCATTGCGGGACTTTTATGATCCTTACATAACTTTCGAGTGACCTCTTTTGGTTATAGATTTGTTGGGTACATTTTCTCTTTTCGGAAGCTCTTTTTTCAATGATTAGGGTGGTAGTATTTGCTTGGTAGATCCTTTAACTTGCTTCACTTTTTACATTTTATGCCATTTTTATGTTTGCTATCATTGTCGGAGCAATACATATAAATGAGAACAAATTTCATATTGGCCACATCATTCAACCTAAGCTTGTTCTTTCTTGTCTTATTTGATGGTAGTGCTGAGATGGTTCGGACATGTGAAGAGGAGATGCGCAAATGGCCCAATGCGGAGGTGTGAGAGGTTGGTTATGGATGGCTTCAGGAGAGGTAGAGGTAGGCCGAAAAAGTATTGAGGAGAGATGATTAGACAGGACATGGCGCAGTTGCAACTTACCGAGGACATGACTATAGATAGGAAGTTGTGGAGGACACGGATTAGGGTAGAAGGTTAGCAGGGTAGTGGCACGTTGTCTCGCATATTCTTCTTTACTGGTAGTCGTAATATTTTTTTTTCCCAGTAGTTCCTTTTCCTTTGATTTATGTTATTATTTACTCTCTCTTGTTCTTCGCTTAGCATATTGTTGTGTTGTAGTCATTGTTTCCTTTTTCCTATTTGACGTGCTTTGTTATTGATTTATTCTGAGCCGAGGGTCTATCCGAAACGGCCTCTCTACCTACCAAGGTAGGGGTAAGATCTACGTACGCTCTACCCTCCCCAGACCCCCACTTGTGGGATAACACCGGGTATGTTGTTGTTGTTGATTGATCATTCAAATGCTTTTAGAATGTGTATGTATATTAATACTCCCTCCATCCATTTTTGTTTTAACTTGTCCATGTTTGACATGGCACACCCTTGAGAGAAGAAGAAACCGTGTAACGATCTTATTTGTATAAATGGTACTTCGAGCTTGGAACGAGCATGAAGAGATTAACTACACTTCTTTATCTTTTGAGTTGTTCTGCTTGATTGGAAGTAATTAATAAAATAATAATTTTAATATATCACCCTTTGTATATAATAAATTCAATGTTTTGGGAAATGCATAGGGAAATGATTATAGTTAATAAGAGTGGTAAAATTAGGAACTATGTAATAAACTATGTCTTGGTTTTCCAAACTAGACAAGTAAAAGTGGACATCTATATTTAGTATAGTGAACAGAGGGAGTAATTCATATCTATTTTTATCTATATTATATTAAAAGTCGGAACCCCAAAACCTAAAAGTTAAATTACTTAAATAATACCATCCTTATTAACCTACATCCTTATTTAATTGAAAGAAACTAACGCCTACAAAGGGAAGCTAAAGTGTCATCTGAAGTTTGAAAAAAAAAAAAAAAAAAAAAACTTTTATTCATAATGTTGCGATTTTTGTTTTTGAAATCGCCAAAGACGAAGTATCGAATTTCTATATTAAAACTTTTCCTCATAGCTTTGTTTTAATAATATTGATATTATTATTCTTCAAATCGTCTAATGCTTAACTCGACAACACGTGCAATGCACGCGTCAAAAACTAGTCATATTTAAGGCCGACAACTGAATAAAGTCTTAAGAGTGAGGTTAGGAGGTGAGCATCTGCCTCTGGATTAACAGGCCGGGAATCAAGAGGTCGAGCATTGCACAATAGCACCTTCTTCATGAACACCACCTGATAATGACTATCGCGTCCCTTATTAACACTAGTCAATAATTCAAGACGAATGAGTGTGTTAACAACATTACTTCCTAAAAAGGTTATTGCGAATGCACGACTATGGAGAATTGTTCATAGCGACTAATCTGGAGGAGCCACTATACAACCTCAGACAACGAAAGAATGAGGAGAGACAATAGAGTGACGGCGAAAACAAGAGAAACGAAGTGAACAAATAGAGCAAGGTTCAAGTTAGTAGATCATAGTTTAAAAAGAAAACACAAATTAGGTGACGCTGAAGTAGCATCCGTAGCAATAACAATCGGAAAACTAAAGGAGGAGTAAAAAGGCTTCCCTAGACACGTTGGACGGACATGAGAATATCTAAGACACCTTGTATAACCATGAGCTTTTAATGGTTACAGTTTCGAGTGCTATTTACTATTATTTTATTGTTTCCGCAATCATTTATGATCATTACAAACTTAAGCAACAAAGTGAGCTATGAACTCGTTTTCTTTGGTGAGCTCTGCATACAAGGATCCTATAAAAGCTTATTTTTTCAAACAAACCTAGAGGCAGATCAACATCCTTCGGAAATGCTTTCTTCTGAAGGATTGATTAGCATACCGGGAGCTCAAGGACAGCAAAAAATCAACTATCCGAATAGATCTTAGGTCTTCATTTGATAACGATGTTTACGTATTTAGGTTCCAATAGATTGCCATAACCTGAGTGTCTACCACCTCAACTTATGAAAATTCAAACAAAGTCTCCAATTCCTTCTAAAGACCAATTGTTAAAAAAGAAGGCAGCAACAAAACCTGTGACAACAAGAATAATTTTCCTAGGGAACATTTTAATTAAGGTTTAACGAAAGTGCTAGGAGAATGACATTACTTTATTTGAAATAGGTGTAAATTCCCCTCGGAACGTACTTGTTATTTATTCATTCCCCCTTTCACTACTTTTCTAGCAGCATTTTGTCTTTGTAGGTTAGGGGTTTTGGTTATAAATTCTTTTTTGAATCTCTGAAACTCTTGGATAGGAGTAAATGTTAATTTCCTGATAAACAATATCCAGTGGCAAGATGCAACTTCAACCCTTCCAGCCCCAATACGACATTCCATTCCAATTATTCACATCCTATACAACTTTAATTCAAATCCCTAAGCTTCAATGGTACAGAACTGAGAACCCTGATAAGACTATTCCACAGTCATACCTAACGCAACTCGTAGTACCAAAAAAAATAGGGCAGCATGGTGCACGAAGCATCCTGTGTTCACGCACGATTCGGAGGAGGCCGCACCTTAATCTCAAAAATTGTAATAATTCAGTTCAAAATTACACTTGTAATAGTATTATCAAAAGCGCAAAAAAGCTCTAAGGCCTTTGGCGCTTTAATCGCAAAGCGCAAATAAAGTGTGTGCTTTAATGAAGAAAAAAAAGGCGCAAATGGGGAAAACATACAATATATACTTTAGTCCAAGACACTCATAATTATAAGCATGCTTCACAAATATATGGGGAAAGAAATTGAAAAAAAAAATGCCTATAAAGTGAAATAGCAATTATTTAGTGTTGCCTCTTCAAGAAACGCTAAGTATGTCTTAGAGACTTGATGACGACACTGAAGCCCATAAAGCGAGGCAAAGCCTTCAAGCTCAAAACTTTTACTCCCTCCGTCTTATTATAAGTGTCACCTTAGCCAAAAAAACACGCATATTAAGAAACCAATAATACAATGTAAAGTTTACCAAATTACCCCTATATAATAAAAATAAATTACTTTTACCTTTTGATTAGAGCATGCACAAAAAGTAAACCTTTTGACATAATCTAACAATTCCAACTTACTACGTGATTTTTCCAACCATCATTTAGATGTTACTTTATTGTCTAAGGATAGAATTGGAAAAAACTAGTCAATTTATGTCTTGGTTTCCTAAGATGACACTTATTATGGGACGGAGGGAGTAATAATTGAGTTCAAAATTACACAAACATTTTATTAATTTTCTACAAATTACATCCATACAACCAGCTACACTTCCATTCAGACAGATAGATCATCCACGTAGCACCATGGGCGGAGCCACCTTAGGCGAAGGGTGGTCAGGTGCACACCCTTCGCTAAAAAATTACGCGGTGTACATAGGTTCAATGTTAGCGATTATGAGTATATATTTAATTTTGCACACCCTTAACACAAGTGAGAACAAAATTTGCACACCCTTCCCCATATTCCTGGCTCCGCCACTACATAGCACTAAGAGCCTGTTTGGATGGGCTTAAAAAAAGTAGCTTATAAGCTGTTTTCAGCTTATAAGCTGCTTTAGATAAACTAAGCCAAACGGGCTCAATTAATTTTTTAGGCTTATTTTAAGCACAAAATGACTTTAAGCTAGCTAGCCAAACACTCAAAAAAGCTGAAAACAGCTTATAGGCAACTTATAAGCCAATCCAAACGGGCTCTAAGAAGCTTCACTTTATAAACCTAACAAAATTTAAGGGTAGCGTATCAAAATTCAAAACGAGACACATATGATAAGGGCACTCAACTAACCAGCGAAAGCATAATGAACATGAAGTGAAGGCCCAAGGAGTGTTGGCGGAGCTATGGCGTCGGCTGCATTAGCCGACGCGGCAGCTGCAGCCGCGGCTGAAGCAGCGTTGCTACTGCTTCCGCTGCCAAAAGGACGACCTCTTTTAGCTGCTGGAGTACCGGCTGCTGCGCCACCGCTTTGCCGCTTGTTCATCCTTTTTTTTTCTTTCCCGCTTATTTCACTCCTTTTTTGGGGTGCACGAGAAAAGACCACTGTGATAGTGTGATGTATTCGAGGTGTGTATGTGGGAGAAATAATTGGGTCGGGTTTTCTGTTTTCATATATGTCCAAACATTGAGCCCATTATTGTAAATGTTGCACTTTTGTCCTTCAAACTGGCTGGTTCTTAATTTTTAGCCTTCAAATGGGTTTGATCTTTAAAATCGAGCTTATGTCAAACGGGGCATAAGTATTTTAAGGGCGCGGGATATGACTTATGAGATATTATGATGCGAAAATATAAATATGCCTGAAAAATTACTATTTGTTCACTCCAAACACCCTTGGTAAAAAATTATACCGTATATAAGGTATTTTTTTTTAGATGGGTATTTTAAATTTTATATGTACATATATAGTTTTTGAATACCTTGAATATAAGAGTAGAGGTTGATTCAGTGGCTTAGGGAATTAAAAATTTATCTTGGAATTTCAAGTTCAAATCTAAGGCACCACATTTTTATTTTTCGAACACTCAATGAAAATATTAGATCCGACACTGCACAAAATAAAATCAAAAGTGCAAATAACCTTTTTTCTATTCACGAAAAGGTGTGTGCATGAGAGAGAATAAATGCTGAAACAGTGGGTCGGGTTTTCATGTAAGTCCAATATTGAGCCCATTATTACTGTAACTGCTTTGTTGCTCAAGATAAATAATTTGCGAGGGAACATAAATTTATGTTTCGCTTCATAATATTTTCATAGGTTCAAAATTAGTGTTCACTTAGCCTTTTGCACAATCCTTAATAAAATATTACTCCTAAAAGAATATAGGTATTGTGATGTAAGTATTTAATTTTATATAGTGTGATGTATTCGAGGTGCTTGTGGGAGAATAAATGATGGAACAATGGATCGGGTTTTCATATATGTCCAAACAATGAGCCCATTGTGAATGAATCTAGGCTTCTTTTGGGGTGGTCATTAAATTTTGCCCCTAATATTTGAAATCTTTAAATTTTGCCCTTCAAGTTAAAACCCGTGGTTCAGATTCGAACCCTTACTCGATCAAAAATTTAAAAAAATTGCAAGGCAGAGTTTAAATTTCGCTATTCCTTCCCTAAGATACACACTTGTTAAGGAATTACCAAAGTTATGCGGGACCAAGATACTTATGCCTTATGGTCGTTTCTTGGCACAAGTATGCCCTGTCCGATAACTTTTGATAATTCCTTCACGGGTTTATCTTTGGGTCCAAGATAATACTTATGGGCAAACTTTTAATTAAGCATTAACTAAAAGTCTTTTTCTAGTTATGCCTTAACTAAAAGTCTGCCCCATAAGGCATAACTAGGCAAAGACTTTTAGTTAAGACTTAATTAAAAGTTTACCCATAAGTATGCCGGACCCGGCATAAACTTGTTAAGGAATTACCAAGTTATGCCGGACCCGGCATACTTATGTCAAGTCTGCCCATAAGGCATGAGTATGCCGGGTCCAGCATAACTTTGGTAATTCCTTAACAAGTGTATGCCCGGTCCGGCATACACGCGATCCAAACCTTGCGTTGCAATTTTTTTTTTTAATTTATGCTTGAGCGGGGGTTCGAACCCAAAACCTCATGATTTCTGCGTGAACGCTCAGGGTTGCAACGCGAAAGGCAAAAATTAAAGACTAGGAATATGAGGGGCATAATTGAAAGACCACAAATATGAGGGGCGAAATTTAAAGACCACCCCAAAAGAAGGGCAATCCGTGCAAAAAGTCATTTGCACTTTTGTCCCTATTCTGTGCTGGTATTTAATTTTTGATGGAATTGCACGATTTGTCCTTCAAATGGGTTGGTCTTTAATTTTTGTCCTTCAAATGAGCTGGTCTTTAATTTTTGTCCTTCAAATGAGCTGGTCTTTAGCGCTTTAACAATCGAACTTATGACAAGTCACACTTCAGCGCATGATGGCATTAACAACATTAAAATAATTGTCTCTCATCTCTTTCTTCCTTTTTATCCTTTCTTGAATATTTTGCTCTACCCATTTTTTCGTCAAAAAAAGGCAATTTCTCATATCAAAATATTCAATTATTCATCACTGACCGAATTACTCATTTTCGATTCCAATCCTCGTAATCATGATTTCATAAAAAATCTCAAAGTCCAATCAATCAACTTAGATTTTTCTTTTGAATCTACTTAAATGATGAGTCGGGTTTAATTGGATGGGCGTGTTAAATATTTTAAATGGTAACCAAATTTAATTGGAGGAAAAACACATAAGTCCCAGATAAAAAGAATTAAGGCGGACATGAAAATTTAATGGATTAGGTAAATATGAAAATTTAATGGATTAGGTAAATATAACAATGGACAAAAATGTATATTTTAAATACAAGCCTAAATCTGACCTTTTTCATAAAATAATTGTCTAGTCATCTCCTTCTTCCTTTTATCCTTTTTGAATATTTTACTCTCAATAAAATTCCCATTTCTTCGTCAAAAAGGCAATTCACATATAACAAAAAAAAATCAATTATTCATCACCGATCCAATTATTCTATGTCCTCCTTCGTGTAATTATTATTTTAATTAGATACAGGTTTGGAGTCTTATCTAAACTCCTCCATTACGTGAATGGACCTTCTAAAGAAAACATCCTAATCTTCATAATTAGGATTTCATCAAAAATCTTAAAGTCCAATCAATCAACTCAAATCCATCTTTTTTAGGATTGATTTAAATGGTGGGTCGAGTTTAATTGGGTTTGTGGATTGAATATTTTAAATAATGACCACATTTAATTGGAGTAAAAGACACATAGGGGTCACATAGCAAATGAATATTTTAAAAAAGTTTTTTAACAAATTAGAGGTAAATATAATGAAGGACAAATATAATTTTTTTATTGGTCAAGTACCAAATCTGACCCGTTTTCATAAAATAATTGTCTAGTCATCTCCTTCGTCCTTTTTATGCTTTTCAATATTTTACTCTAATAAAATTCCCATTTCTTCGTCAAAAAGGTTGTTTCTAAGATAAAAAAAAGTCCTATTATTCATCACCAATCAAATTACTCATCTTCGATTCTAATTCTCATAATCAAGATTTCATTAAAAATCTCAAAGTCCAACCAAATCAACTTAGATCATTTTTTTTAATTTTGGATCAATTTAAATGGGGTTGGGTGAAATTAGATGGGCAGATTAAATATTTTAAATGATGACCAAATTTAAATGGAGGAAAAAACATGTATGCGCCACAAAGAAAAATTAAAGTGATACATGTGAATTTAACAGATTTAGAGATAAATATAAATAAATATAATTTTCTTTTCAAGTACATGCCAAATTTGACCCTTTTTTCATAAAATAATTGTCTGGCCATCCTTTTTATCCTTTTGAATATTTTACTCTAATAAAATTCCCAATTTCTTCATCAAAAAGGCAGTTTCACAGATCAAAAATCCATTTTTTTTTTTTAGAATTTAACAAATTAGAGGTAAATATAATGAAGGACAAATATAATTTTTTTATTGGTCAAGTACAAAATCTGAACCGTTTTTCATAAAATAATCGGAGAAGGGCCAAATATACCCCTCGTTATACTTTGGGTCTAATTATACCCCTGACGTTATACTTTGGGTCCAAAAATACCCCTGACATTATCTTTCGCGACAAATATCCCTCATTTTAACGGAGAGACACGTGTCATCATCCTATTGGTCTATTTTAAACTATTCCCTAATTAATTTTAATTCAATCTATAATCCGGTATCCACTTAAACGACCCATACCCATACATTTTTTATTTTAATGTACCTTTAAAACCTGTAAACTTGTCAAAATGTTTACATACAATAGATCTAATTTTCGTGGGTTTCCTTTTCTTTGAATTAGTTCCATTAGTAGTTTTATGAGGTGTACTTTCACCTGCATGCAATTCTGCTATCTATGAAAACAAACAATAAATCTATATCAGTTACACATTAGATCACTTAGATAACCAGCCATAGAACCAGAATGAATCAGATAAATTTCGAGTCAGTCCATAGAAGAAATCCTCTAAATACAGTCGAAAATGGATTTGATAAAATTCAACGGAATCTAAGAAATGATCAAATTCAAAAATCATTTCTATTTTGATTCTATAAAAATTCAAGTTTCATTTTTCAGAAGTGTCTGGATATGTAAGGCACAGAAATTAAAACAGCTTATATTGAACCATTGCTGGTCGTCGGCGTTGGACTCGATTGCCAGTCTACCAGAGACGGCACATGTTCAACAAATCAAAGTATTCTTGAAGAACTGCACTACTCAGTCACAGAGAAAGTTAGGGAAGACGGGTTTCATTAAGAAGAAGGGAGCAAAGCGTTGATTTTAATTGAACCGGGTATGGGTATGGGTATGGGCCATTTAAGTGGATACCGGATTATGGATTGAATTAAAATTAATTAAGGAATAGTTTAAAATAGACCAATAGAATGAAGACACGTGTCTTTTCGTTAAAAAGGGGTATATTTCATGCTAAAATATAATGTTAGGGGTGATTTTTGATCCAAAAGATAATAAGAAAGATATTTAATTCCAAAGATAATCTAAAGTATATTTGGCCCTTTTCCGATAGTACAGGTGTATATTTGGCCCTTCTCCGTAAAATAATTGTCTAGTCATCTCCTTCTTCCTTTTTATCCTTTTGAATATTTTACTCCAATAAAATTCCCAATTTCTTCATCAAAAAGGCAGTTTCTCAGATCAAAAATCCAATTATTTCCTAACCGATCCAACTAAATCAATTTTTTTTTCCCGATCAGATCTATAAAGTTATATATATAATGGGTGGTTTCATATCACGATTTTGGTTCATGATGTTTCCCGCAAAAGAGTATAAGATCGTTGTAGTTGGATTAGATAACGCTGGTAAAACGACGACGCTTTATAAGTTACATTTGGGTGAGGTTGTTACTACTAACCCTACTGTTGGTAGTAATGTTGAAGAACTTGTTTATAAGAACATTCGATTTGAGGTACAACTTTCTATTTCACTTTTTTTTTTTTTTTTTTTTTTTTTGTAGTTGTAATTAGATTATTGAATCATTATGCTTGGAATTGTAATTTCTTGTACTATATGTTGTTTTTTTTCTAGACAAGCTGATCATGCTTTTTATAGTATTTTTCCATGACTTTTTATACTGCTTTGAATTGGTTGTTCTTGTGCCGAGGGTCTACCAGAAACAGCCTCTCTACCTCCCAAGCAGAGGTGGAGCTAACCATGCCCGAGTGACACCCCTTCGCTGGAAAATTACAATGTATAGATATGTGAAATTTTGGTTTTATAGGCATATATACTAGTGTTGACACCCCTTGGCACAAGTTGAAGGTATAACTCAGTGGTTAAGGGGTTGCGAAATTTCCCTAAGGTCCTGTGTTCGAACTTGGGTTGTGACATATCTATATTTTTTGACACCCCTAAATATAAATCCTGGCTCCGCCACTGCTCCCAAGGAAGAGGTAAGGTCTGCGTACACTCTACCCTCCTCAACCCACACTTTGTGGTATTTCGCTGGGTATGTTGTGTTGTTGTTGTGTGAAATAGTAGTATGAAATTGTTCTATTGTAGTGTACGGGTCAGTATGAAATTGAGTATTGCACTGGATATCTGTGTAATCTTGGATAGATGGGATGAAATTGCTTAGAACCCTGATCTTGGCAAAGCTAGTATATGAGGCGGAACCAAGATTTACAGTTTATGGGTTCTGAACTTGTCACCGAACCCATAACTCGTCTTAGTCACTGAGGTCGTAGCTAAATATACAAATTTAATGTTTTCTCTAATACAAATACAGGATTTGAACAAAAGCTACTGGGTTCTTCTGAACCCGCATATGATACTATAGCTCCTCCCCTGTGGTTATGGGTTCGGCCTAACCTAGTAATTTTGGTTCAAACCCTATATTTGTTTTAAGAAATCCATTGATATGTACGAATTATGCATTTAGAACCTAGTAATTCAAAAAGGAATAGAAGTCCGAACCCATAAGCTTCAGATCCTGGCTCCGCCTTCTATGGACTTTAATTCCAATACATTGAACCATGAGACCATATTCTTGGATGCTTAAAATAAGTGATTTTGTTTAATAAACATAGTGCAGAAATGAATTGGTTTAATCCAGAATAATTGCAATTTATGGAGATTTATTTGGTGTTATGGTTTAGTTCACTGTTAAACTTGGAATGTGTTTGCAGAAGTAAATTTATAGACATATGCTAACGTGCTAAGGAGAAGGTTCAGGTTGCTAAGGGGGAGAGCTCTGTTTGTTCATGATAATGATTATACTTTTTCTGATAAAAAAAGAAAAAGATTATTGCACTGGATATTTGTGTAATCTTGGACAGATGGGAAGAATCTGCTTAGAACCCTGATCTTCCATGGACTTCAATTCCAATACATTGAATGACGAAACCACACGCTTGGGTGCTTGAAAAAGAATCATTTTTGCTTAGCAGATATACTGGAGATATGAATTGGTCTAATCAATAGGAATTATATTTGCAATTTGTGGAGATTTATTTGGTATTTTCGTTCAGTTTTACTAGTTTAACTTGCAATGCATGCTCAGAAGTGAATTAATAGACATTTGCTAACGTGCTGAGGAGAAGGTTCTAGTTGCTAGTGGGGAGAGTTCAGCTTGTTCGTGATAGGTGATTAGCACTCATTGTCTAAAGAAGAGATTTATAAGTAAATTGTCTAAAGAAGAGATTTATAAGTAAAATTGTTATTCTCCCGGAATGGTGGTTAATGAGAAGTTATTAGACAAACTTCCCTGCGAAGAATTTAGGAGTATGTAAACATGATTTCTACATTGAAAATAACCCTGAAACTGATCACTTATCTCCTTTATAGAATAAGCTAGAAGCAGCATATTTGTCTTCCAATTCGGAATCATTTAAGAAATTTTCATGGCATTCCAAAGATTATGGACAAACTCATATTTAGCTGGCTGTTGTTCTGCTTGTCGTTTAAATGCTTTTTTTTTTTTTTTTTTTTTTTTTTTTGGGTTTAGGATTGTTCTTATATTTCAAATTATGCTTTGAGTGAGAGATATGATTATTCTGTACAAGTCGTGCTGTGAAAATAATAATAATTGAAGTTTGTGTTTCTGAGGAAGCGATCCTTTATTTGTTGATTGTGTAAATGAAGTGATTTTGATACACGTTGGTTTCCGGTCAGTGGCGGATCCAGGATTTACACTCAGGGCGTCCGAAAAAAACAACAAAAGCTAAACATAAAAAATATCATTGTCCTTGGGAATCGAACCTTGACACCAAAGAGAATTTTGAACACCCTGGACCGCCTGAGCTAACCTTTTGGATTTGTTTAGGGTATTCAAAACTTATTTATGTACACAAACATAGAAAATCTACCCTATATATAATGTAATTTTTCGCTGAGGGTGAACACCCTCACATCCCACTAAATCCGCCCCTGTATCCAGTACGCTTGTGCATTTAGTGGGGTTACATTGGGTATGTTGCTTGTTGTGCATTTCGTGTGGAAGTCATACGGAGAAAATGAAAGTCGAGAGGCAGCTGTTCTGGCCCCCTCCTAAAATTGAGATATTACTCAATCTGATTAAGCGATGCGGGAAAAGACAGATGTAGGGTAATATAGGGATTCACCAACTTAAAACTTTTTAGTTAAAGATTAGAAAATTTGAGGCAGATTTTGGCTGAAATCATGAGGAAAAGTATTACATGTTAAAGACTGTTATGGATGAAATTATGGAGAAACTAGTGGGTTAAAATTTTAATAGAATCTAGGTGGAGGAGGGAACGGGAGTAGAAGAAGGGTGTGGATTGGAGTAGGTTGTCCAGTTCAAACTCAAAAGGATTAGTCTTATGATTGTTTTGACAGGACTAGATCAAGTTTTCAAGTTTGTTTGTTTTTTTTTTTTTTTTTTGAGAATGGTAACAGTTAACTATATATCCACAGGTATGCTACATCAAAAGAATGTAGTCCCCCTTTCAAATTGTTACACCTTACAGCTTGAATCTCCTATCTATATTCTTCCTTACAAGTAATCTAAAACATCAAAAATATCTTCAGTTTGACCTAAAACTTCCTGTTTACACCAAAAATAGTATAGAGCTAAACAATTCATTACACCAAAAAGTTTTCAAGTTTTTTAACTAGTTTTTTAATATACAAATACTTTCTTGTGATGGAAAGGGATCACACATCTTTGTAGTTTATTGATGTGATGGTGGAGAAAGCAGATACAATATATGTAAGAAAATAGAGAATTCAAACAAGAAATATGTGATTAGAAAGAGTGTCCAATCATCTATCCGATCAGAATATTTAAGTGCTCAAAAAAGGTACGAATATAGAAAAGTTCCACCTATATGTACATGTGTTTTCAACTCCTTAAAACGTGTTTGACATGCCGAAAGTAATTTTCCATGGAAAATGCTTTTCATAGAAAATGCTTTCCCAGTGTTTGGTTGGTGAGTTGAAAATATTTAAAAAAATATATATATATTATTAATAATAGTAGCAGCAAATTCGTTCAGATGAAATTCTGAGTATTATACTGGGTATGGTGTTGTATTAATAATGCTATTTATATGTTAGTTGGAAGTTAAAAGCTAAAATAGTTGCAAGGAAAATGACTTCAGGATAGGTGACTGAGGTGAGGGAAATCATTTTCTCCCTCTTGAGTCTTGATGGTCCAAACACCAGAAAATGACTTTCTGATGGAAAACATTTTTCTGAAAAATGTACCAGATGCACCCAAGTCCCTAAATACTCCTCATTCTCTTTGTCCATAGTGTCTACATGAATGCCAAATTCTCCTCCTACCTCCTCCGCCTTAACTTCCATTCCAGCTGCTTCTTTCTTTCGATTTGTGGCATTACCCACTCAGTTCCAAACATGTTCTGCACAATATACTATAACCTGTACGTAATTGTGTAAAGGAGCAATGGTTAACATCCCAAAAGGGACCGTCCTAATTGGATTTATTTCAGCCATCGGGCTGAATATTTGTGGAGTTTCCTGGTTAATGCCTCATAGTGTTAGGAGTCTGTTGGAGAGCTGGCAGAGCCAAAGGATATCTAAAAGGCAGCAGATCTTTTGAGAACTACCCCTCTGTGGACTTTTTGGACACTATGGTTGGAAAGAAACGAAATATTTTTTGAAGGACAAGGAAGGCATATCTCTAGAATTAAAATAATTACATAATTTGTATTTTTGGTGTTGCTTAATTTGTATTTCTGGTGTAAGAGCAACATATTGAAAATGTAGAACAATACTTGGATTTTATACAGATGCTAAAGAAGGAGGAACTTGTGATAGGTTGTGTTTGAGCCTTTTTTCTTGTACTTTTGTACCAGCTTGGTACTTTTGTTGTTAATGAAACCTTTACCTATTAAAAAAATTTGTTCCAGCCATCAGATGAGTCCTAGGAACTGTCTGTGTGAAAACTCAGATTGGGTAATTGGATTTCTGCAATGATGGTCCTTCTAGTCCCATGACTTGCTATTCAATCATTTTGCCGTCTGATACAAACAACAAATGAATATTAGGTTTCTAATGTCTAATTTTATATTCACGATGACAACTTACCTAATCATCTTCGTTATTGTCCGTTATCCTCACAATGGTGTTCTCCTTAAACCAGTTGACACCTTGACCATGTGGTTTTAAACGATTTTTTTGTTTTGTTTTTGGATAAGGTTTTACATGATAAGGATTCTTAACTGGAGTACTAATTACAGCTCCCATTTTGTTCCAGCTCTGGGCACAGTGCTTTATTCTGTGCCCAAACTCTTTGCGGAAGGTCATTCAGTAGTTTTTGCTGTCGCTTTTGTATCTTTTAATCACAAGTTGATCCATTAGCTCCAATTGGGGAAACATTCATTTGCTTAACAATTAAAGGATCCTATTGTCATATAGGTTAAGGGTAGCTTGTGGGCATGAAGTACTGGCATTTCTTAACTTTCTGTGAAATAATTCTGATGACTTCTTAAAATTGTGAAAATACAACCGTCTATCGCCCAGTCAAAGATATCTGTTCCTTGAAAAATGACTACTATTATTTTCCGAATGACCCCAAAACCTACAAACTTATTTTATGATCAAATTACTTCTTTTGCCCTAATTGAATATCTTATTTTGATTTGACGATTATAATCAAAGGAGTAGTTACAAAGATGTTACATGTGTATGTCTCAGCCTTATCAACTATTAACTTGAGCGTTTCTGGCAACCTTTGAAGGTCACTAAGTAGGTAATCATATTGGATTAGTACCATTGATTTCAATAAAATATATATTGTGTTGC
Source organism: Lycium ferocissimum (assembly GCF_029784015.1). Lineage (NCBI taxonomy): Eukaryota > Viridiplantae > Streptophyta > Magnoliopsida > Solanales > Solanaceae > Lycium > Lycium ferocissimum. The sequence goes on from NW_026725865.1 coordinate 417,527, forward strand.
TTCCCCCATTCAATAAAATTGTTTTGTCGCTCAGAACTAGTAATGCTAGAGCCAAGGAAAACCAACTGTTGAATCTCTTAACAATCAGAATAACAGAGGTTATTTGCTTACTTGAAGCGAGACGTCTCTGATTGATTTTAGGATGCATGACAATGCTTTTTCTTAATTTCTTCTAGCTGACTCTTGAGATAGGTTTATATCTAGTGCACATGGGTTTCATGGGAGGTGTTACATTGAGTAGCTTGAACTCTTGCTCTAGTCTAATCCAATTGTGCAGTATAGTCCAATCAGACAATAAGGACTATCTTTCTTTTATGTGGACTTGGCTAGGAACCCCTATGTTCTACAGTGTCTTGGCCTTCAGTAGACATGAGGAGAAGTAATTGCCCTGTGCTGAAGTCTTTAAGCAAACACATGTCCAATGAATTTTTAACAACGAAACAATGTTTGAGCCAAAGCTACTGCGTTCTTCCGAACCCGTAGCTAAAATGGTGGCTCCGCCCCTGAGCTTGAAGCATCTATCTAACATTGTGAAAACACATTTTCACTTGTCACAAAAGAAAGATAATTTGTGATACCATTTGAGTTCAAGAAAATTTGTGATACCCATTCGAGTTCTGCCCCTTGATAGTCTTTTTGTCCCTGTCCACTAGCACAAGGACGTTTGACCCCATCATTGACATTATATGCTAATTTCTGCACTGGTGTGTGCTCCTTAAATTAAAGGTTACTAATATTCTTAATTTCGATTGTATTACTACTGTTGTTTCTTTTGTATCTTTATTATTTTTGCTCTCAATACTTTTCCTTTCTTCAATATTTTCATCATAGCTCGTTTGCTTTTCAAACCTGTTTTGAGAAACCCTTTTCTTGAGCCAAGGGTCTATCGGAAACAACTTCTCTACCCTGCAAAGGTAGGGTTAGGGTCTGCTTACACCCCAACCTCCTCAGACCCCACTTGTGGGATCACACTGGGTATGTTGTTGTTTGTAGTATCCTCCCACTTTTTCCTTGCGTTTTCTCCGTTGACCAAGTGTATTGACAAAACACTGCAAGTTATTTCCATGTTGTTTTGCCTTCTTTTATATTTGGAGAAATGGATGAACAGGCCTTTTTATTGTGGCATACAGCTTATCTTAACTAGGTTCTTTCTATTCTGCTGTTTTATCAGGTCTGGGATCTTGGCGGGCAAGAAAGACTGAGGACGTCATGGGCTACTTACTATCGTGGAACTCATGCTGTTATCGTAGTTATCGATAGCAGTGACAGAGCCCGGATTTCCCTTATGAAGGACGAGCTGTTCAGGTTACTCCCACACGAGGATCTGCAAAACGCAGTTGTACTAGTCTTTGCGAACAAACAGGACCTTAAAGATGCGATGACCCCTGCAGAGATAACCGATGCGCTTTCCCTTCATAACATCAAGAACCATGATTGGCATATTCAAGCCTGCAGTGCCCTTACTGGTGACGGTTTATACGATGGTTTAGGATGGATTGCACAGAAAGTTCCTGGGAAAACACCAACCTAGACGGCGTCAGACAAATGAATATGTTTTTTTTTTTTTAATGTATTCACGGGATTAATATGAAACTCCATGCCCTTGTTGTAAGTTTTTATGTGTACTTGATACTATCATATTGCATTTCCTTGAGACCTGCTGGCTTTGATACATCTGACCCATTGTTTGGACAGTGAAAAGTATGACAAAGTCTATATCAACCGGAAATAGAGTTGGCAAAATGTAAAAGTAGGTGATTTCACTCAGTGAGTGAGTTTGCATCAAACATTACCCTTCTTAACTCTGTTTTCTCTATGTTATTTCAGCTTCATCTTTACCTCTCAACTCTGTTTTCTCTTCTATTTCTGATTCTCATTTGGATAGTGAAGGCCATAAATGTTCAAGGCTGACAAAATTGCATTTGATGTTGATGTACATTGGCAACAAGTTCTGATGGATTACCTGCATTTTCAATCACAATTGTTGAAAAGATGCTGGCTATCTGTCACGATTTGACCAGAACCAGAGATCAAATCCTAACGATGGTCATGACTTATTGTTAAGACAACTTTTGTCTAATCAAATAAGAAATTCTGGCAGCCCGTTAGAATTTTGTTCCAGATGGCGAAAAAGTTATCTTGCACTGTTTCTTTTAACAAGGTCAAAACTTAAAATAACGGAAGATCCTATCTGTTCAAACCACACTAACTTTGATTTTGAACAATTTTCGTTTATTGATTTAACTCATCTTAACTCACTTAAATATAATCCAAATAATTTATTGCCACAATTATGAGACTTCTCTATCTTTAATCACAATCTTAAGTTAAAATCATAGGAATAGAAAAATTCATACTAAAACTAGTACGTCTTGCATTGCACGAATTTAAATTAACCGAACCTCATCATTCGGATATCACAATATCCACATTATTAAAAAAGAAAACCTTTTGAATGGTAACGTGTTACGATAAACCGGTGCATCCAACGTGGTTGTTGCTGCATGCCTTCAAGTGTCTTTTCAATGCACACGTGTCATCTTCTCATAATAATAATCCTTCATGCAAAAGTATACTACATACTACTACACTATTTTCATTTCTACATCATAATTTCCCGACTTAACCTCTACTCTCCAAAAGAAGAAATGTCTAGTACTTTAATGGCCATTTCACAGAGTCTTTTCAAGAAGGCAATCCCATTATATCACTCATCAGCTTTTACAGCTCCATTAACGGCCAAAACTTTAAGAATAAACATCCCAAATTTCATTTCACTTTCAGCCCAAATGAAAGGTTACAATTACCTATCCGATTTAGAACCTATAGAGATACCACCAGAAAAGCCTGATAAGAAGCCACCCATATCACCTCCAAGCCCAAGCCCAAATTTTCCAGGCCCACCAAATCCATTACCACCTGAACATGATCCACCAGGCGCAGACATGCCTGGGCCTCCGCCCGAGATTGTTCCGCCTGGTGGGCCCGATGTTGTACCTCCGGTGGGGCCGGAGATTGTTCCACCTGGTTGGCCCGATGTTACACCTCCGGCCCCACCGGAGATTGTTCCACCTGGTGGGCCGGATGTTGTACCTCCGAAACCGGAGGAACCTGGGCCGTGGGAAGTTCCCCGGCCCGACATCCCATCACCCATCATCTTTTAATTTGGCGGAGCTAGGATTTTGAATTGATGCGCTCTCGATGCACATTATGTACACGCGGTGGGCATCATGCTGAGACAGACACGGAACTAGGATTTTGAATTGATGTGCTTTACATGCGCATCCTGTAGAGGCAGAGACGAACTAGGATTTTGAGTTGACGCATTTTGAATTTTCAAAAAAAAAAAAAAAAAACAACAAGCTTATTGGTTTTGGATAAATTACTATCTCATATGTAAGTATATTTTTTTTTTTACTGGCTGTCCCAGTCAAACCTGTAAATAGAACTGTAGCTCATGAACCCTACTTGCATGTATAGTACAATGTAAGATCCTTTCCTATATATTTCAGTCTCAGTGCTCAGACCTGATGCTAGTGAAAGTTGTCGATGAAGACGCTTCTATGTTTTTTTAGCTGAAAGGCTGGTAGATATAGTGTTTATTTAACTGAGTTTCGGCAACTTAACTTTAAGATCCCCTTTTGATTTTTGTATAGGTTCTTCTTTAGTTTATGATTTTTTTTTTTAATTTTTTTTTTGATGAGAATTCAGTAGAAAATGTGTTAGATATAAAGAAAAGCTCATCTTGAAACACGAGACGATAATTACCATAATAATTAATAATAAGGAAAAAGAAATCCGCAAAATGATGTGAAAAAAAAAAAGGAGAGGAGAAATAATGGAAATCTCTGAAGTTGCCACGTTGTAGAAACAAGAAGTCAAGAACAAAGCAATAAAAGTTGAGGCCAGATAATAAATAAAATGAATATTCATCAATTTAATTTTTGTTTATTATTTAGTCCATGCATGCATGTCCTAAAATAAATAAGACGTCTTACTAGACATACAGTAATTCATAACACACACACACGCACACAAACACACGGAGTTTTGCCTTAAATTATCTAGTTCAAGCCATTAGATTTTGTGCAAGTTTTGTTTCACTGTCTACGCTAAATAGTGGTCTCTAAATTTTGAATTTAAATGGTCAAATGCTATCGTAATTACTACTCTCCTCATAAAAAAAAAGAGTCCACTTAGTCATTTGCACAGCTCTTAAGAAAATATTAATTCCTAGATAAAATAGCTATTTGACTAAATTATCCCTAATTAAATAAGCATTGAGATTTGATCATATAATACTTAATAGGAGCAAATCTGGAAAAACAAGATTAATTCTTTCTTGATTTGATAAATAAACACTTTTTTGACCCAAGAAAAGAAGGCTAGATGGACCATTTTTTTTTGCTTTGGAGGGAGTATAAAATTAATTTAACCTGTGCTAACACATAATTATTATTTTAGCAAATATAGGTTGACCTCCTTATTTATTTCATGATATATACTCTATTTTCGCCTCCTCGATCTACAAAGACAAAATGTATATGACTAACAGTTCATCACAGAAATAGGACCCGTTAAATCGGGATTACTTACTTTTCTATTTCATTTTATGTAATTAATTTGTTTTATGATTTATATAAAACATCATATTTCTTTATTTAAAAGAATTCACTATAAGCTTTTGTTTAAGTTTATGCTACCAACAATTTGCGAGTACAAAAACCCTCGATTACACCATTAAGATGTGTGGTGGAAAAAATAAATACCCTATTTTTAACTAAAAATTTTAAACTCTTGACATTAAAAACAATAAAGCTCTCGATGAGAAGCGTTTAATACTCTTGTGCGTTATGAATTTAAGTTAAGAATTTAAAGTTAGGAGGCAGATTGTCATAAAAATAAGATTGTCATAAAAAAAAACAATGCAATCACCGCCTACTTGCATGACCTCGTGTCGTCTTTATAACACTCAAGACACAAGTGTCTCTTCCACAACGTACACTTGCCTAATTCTGTACACTTATGTCTCTATATCTACAAAAGTTGTGCAAGTCCAAATTAATCTCCTCATAGACCCAAAGAATAAAATATAAAATGCTGAGAGTTTCATTAAATTGGCCCAAGTACTACTCTTTAATGAGAAGAATCATTATTCCTATAGCCAACACAAAATCTTCAACACTCCTCCTTCAAATTACTTCAAATAATTCACTTAGGCTTATAAGGAAAATGAGCCAAGAGGTACCTCAAATGCCTGGCCAACATGCAAATCTTCCATCTGATTTCCCTACTACCACAACACCACCAAATTTATCTACACCCACCGATGCACCACCGGCAGTGGAGGATTCCCCTTTCGTACCGGACTCTGATGCTATTCCACGCATAAGATCAGGTAGACATTGGCGAATTCAGGATTTAAATTTTATTGCGTTTTACTTTGAGAGATTTTGTCATATAGTATATTATTTGTAACTTATTTAATCGATTTAGAAGATATCTTACTTCCTCTGTCTCATTTGCGTATGTGACACAATGACTGTCATAGAGTCAAGAATGAGTTTTGTTAGACTACAATTTTGCATATGTTTTTTCTTAAAAAATATTTTGAATTGTTTAGTTAGTGTGACTTACAGTAGGAGTACTTTAATTGTGTCTACAAACTTTGAAGATTTTTTGTCCGCATTTTCATAAATACTTAGGTATTTGACCTTTGTACTCGGCCTATGCCTTCAACTCGGTCGAAAAGAATTGGATTCCGAGTATTATATATGTTTTTGATATTCAGCAACTTTCAATATGTTTTATCTTAATAATGGTATGAAATTATTTTTGTTTTGATATGCTATACAAAATTCCATCTTATTCAGCCTTAAGCAGTACGTTAAGAAGTCTGTTAATTAGTATGTTTTACGAATCTCACATAAAGTGGGACGGAGAAAGAGAATGTACATATACTTATTAGTGAATTTTATTTAGGAGTAATATCTTTTACATATATAATTATACAAAGTATGACTTGTTAAGAAACTACTCTAAAAAGAGTAAAAATATTAAAAATGAAAGCAGTAAAAATATGGAGGGAGACACGAGGTGGGGGAGACATGACATTAAGGATCTGAGATCATGAATGAGGGAGTTATAAACATAATATATAGTTGAGATCATGAAGGAGCTAGGGAGGTATAAACATAATATAGTTAAAAGTAGACGTGAGGGAATTACATATATGTAGGGGATATCCACATAAACTAATATATTCAGAACATATGACTAAAGTTGTTAGTTAATATTAACACACTACTATACATTTTCACTGCAGGTGAAAATCCTCCAACACCATCTCCATCACCAACTGCACCACGAACTGACACTCCTGAATTTTCTGATCCGCCAAATACTTTGCCGCCTGGCCCCGATGCACCGCGACCGCCCACTTCACCACCATCTGGACAGCCAGAAGAGTCCCCACCACGCACTCCAGATGGTTTGCCTCCTAATAAACAACCTCCAGATCCTGCAGAGCAAATTAGAACATCTAATGTCAGATCTGAATAGTAGAGTAGTTAGTATATAAGTATAAATGGAAGTTGAGGTTCCCGTTTTCTTGATGTTAAGGATGATTGTTTGCATGTTTAATTTCCGCTTAGAACTTGGCTATTAGTTGATCATTCTTGTTTACGTTTTAAAATGCCATGTTTTGTATGTTGGGTTTAACTCAACCTCAAAAGCTAGCTCATGATGGGAGGATTATTCAAGTCCATATAAGGAGATCAAGTAATCCATCCACAATCGACATGGGAGGATCAACATATACAGTCTAACCTCTCTATAATTGTCATTCGTTAAAACAATGTAACGTCCTGATTTTTTCTTCGGAACCGATTTTTCATGTTACATTTTATAGCGGTACTTTTTGTGAAATTACCTCTCCATAATAGACATATTCAAATATTGTGTAATAATATTTTGTACGAAATAACAATGTAACGTCCTGATTTTTTCTTCGGAACCGATTTTTCATGTTACATTTTATAGCGGTACTTTTTGTGAAATTACCTCTCCATAATAGACATATTCAAATATTGTGTAATAATATTTTGTACGAAATATATTATGTATAATAATAAAATATTAAAATATTTATAGTAATCGTTAAGGGAAGTTATTGAATTTCTTTTTGGTAAAAGTTTGGACAGAAATCTTCATTTGAATGATTATCCCTAAGAGACTGAAATTTACGAAATAACCTACAATTGTAGGATTCTTACATCACATTTAAAATATTTAAAATTTTAATTAATTTTAAATGCGTATGTTCCATAGATTTAAATTATGTACGGTAAATTAGTTATGGATTTATTTTTCATTTCAATTTTTAATTAATGAAATATGAAAATTAATTTATATTTTAAAACTAATTAATAAGTATTTTGCTCACGTTTACAACATAAAATATACAGAAAAATAAATTTTTTGGTACTTTTGTTTGTAACAGCTAAACGAAATCCAAACATTAAATGCCAGTATACATACATAACAACACCTCATTATAGCAGTGATGAAATTTTCGAACAAATGCTGCCATTATGGAGAGTTTTGACTGTACTCCTATTACTTAAACCTTATTTAGTTAATTTTTAAAGTTTTTAGCACATAATTTCTTGTTCTTTTAATGTTTTAGGTTTTGATCAAACAATTGCTGAAGATTCAGTGAGTCCCATTGAAATTTTAATGAATTTTTACATATGTTCGTACGAATTTGCGTCACTATCTGAAAAAAGACAAAAGACAAGTAATAAGTCGATGCATTATTAGAAAAGACAAAAGACAAGTAATATGTCGACGAATGCATGAATAGTCCTTTACAAATACAAATCTTCATAAATCAGAAGTAATGAAATTGAACTAAATGAGGTTTAAGGTTTAAGGCGTTACAATTTTAAGAAGAGTTCAAGGTATCTGATGCTACTTGATATATTACCCTCGGATGATAGCTAGCAATAAATTGCAATTTAACGTGTTATAGCGGAGTTATTTATTACTCCTTTCTGTCCACCGTTTTACGTTCATTATGAAAGTAATAAGTACAAAAGTTTATAAGCTACAAAGTTATCCTTATTTAATGAAAGGATGGATTTTTTTTTCCTCTTAAATATTAAGGCTAAGATAATCGTAATTGGAAACCATTGTCAATTAATATCAAATCATTAAACCGATTATTAGTTTTTGACAATTTTTGTTAAGTTAAAGTGGTTGTTAATTTAGGATAGAAGAAATATTAATCATCAATGAATATTTGTTACTACAACAGAATGAAATATATTTATTTATATATGAGATTAGCTCGTCATTTCCTACCTTTTTAAGAGCCGGTGTCAAAATTCTTTAAGCTTGCATGGAACTTAACCTGGTAAAAGTTTATTACGTACAAAATTAATTATAAAACCAAGAAGCACAAAAACTATATTACAATTACAAAACCAAGAAGCACAAAAACTATACTCTTTCCGTCTCACAATAAGTGGTATTTTTAAGTTGGACACATCTCTTAAGAAAATTACTCACTTCTAGAAAGTAGGAAGTGTTTTCGCTAACTTACCTTTAATAAAATGCCTTAATAAAGAAGTAGCTTTTAAATGCTTTACTGGTTATGTAAAATTTCATTTATTTTAAAAAGTGTAAATTGGAAGAAGAAAATCAATACCTTAATTTTGTGTAACATCACTTACTTTGAGATAAAATGAAAAGATAAAAACATCCATTATGAAACGGAGGGAGTTAACTTTATATAGTCTTAATAATCACTAGAAACAAAACTTATGAAAACCACAAAATTTTTCTTCCATTTGGAATTTGTGGCCAACAAATAAATGTTCACATCTTGTGCGTTTTAGCATAGACTTTGTGGCTCGCAGCCGCAGGACTCTTGAGTGTGTTAAAGTTATACTCTCTTATGTTGACATACACTGTACTTCCTTCGGATAAAAAAAAAGAGTCCACTTAATTATTTACATATCCCTTAAAAAAATATTAATTTCTAGATATAAATAGGTAATTTGACTAAACCGCCCTTAATTAAATCGGCATTCGAATTTGATCATATAACACTTAATAGGGGCAAATCTGAAAAAATAAGATTAATTTTTTTTTATTCGATAAGTGAACACTTTTTTTGACTCAAGAAAAAAAGGGTAAGTGAACACTTTTTTTGATTCGGAGGGAGTATTGATGAAGTCCTTTTCTTTTCCACCCTACTGTATCCGTATTGGAATTCATACCGGAAAGTTTCACATTGGAGTTAAAGCGCTCCATTACAAAGATGCTTCCATACCCAGGGAAATTCGAACTCGAAACCTTTAATTAAGGATAAAGGAGTACTTCACACGACCATTGTTAACAGTAAGATTTTTAATTGGTGATTTTATATATCTCATGATATTTAATTATATTGTAATACTATTACAAACTTGTGATTTTTAACGTATAATGACTATATAAACTTATTCTCGAAATTAAGTAAAATAGGAATAATTTAAATTATCTTCAAATCTAAAAACTAGCGTTCGTTTTTTGACGAGAATGTTGCAGCACCAAACGTGTGTTTGGTATTAAATAAAACATTTCTTGAAAATAATTTTCAATTTTTTCATAGTTGATTGGTCAAATTATGTTGAAAAATATTTTATTTAAAAAATAAAATTCTATAATTTTTTTTTTTTAGAAAAAGTTAACAAGTTACATACATATAATATTTCTCTTCTCCACCCCCACCACTCAAATGATGTTTGTCTAGAGGTCAGATTAGACTTACAACGCATGAAACCATGATCACTACGTCGTAAGGGCATTGACACCATAGAATGTTATACAAAATTAGAGTCTTTTCTTTATACTGTTGTCACATAGTTGCTCGCCGTAGCATGTTATATGAAAGTGTCACTTCTTTATAATTGTTCTTACAGAGCTCCTTGCTTAGCATGTTCTACAAAAAAGCGTCGCTTCTCGATAGTGTTCCGTCACAACTGCTCGCCTAGAAGACTAACTCGCTCTATAATATTGCCACACATACACTATTAAATATTTTTGAAAAATTAAGAACAAAAATTATTTATATAAACATTTTTCGCTAAAAATATTTTTCTCTCGTACCAAATACATATAGTGAGTAAAAAAGAAAAAAGAAAAAAAAAAAGAAATCATGGAACGGTGTCGTTCTAGCTTTGTGGCTCTTGTTTTCTTGAGAGTTGTAATCGTAATCTTAACATGTGGTCTCCAAAAAGAGGTGATGCTTCTCACTTGTACTCCCTCACTAAGCTTTTTGTCCTCCAAAATTCCATTAAAATTACATAAAAAGCTTAGCAAAAATATATGAAATCAAGAATATAACTTGGGGTTTGCTTCTTAATGGCTTCTTCAATATTGAGTGGAGCTGAGAATTTCAAGATTCTTAGTGGAATTTCTCCCTATGGGTCATCGTTTCTTGGTTCAGAATTGAATATTAAGAGTTTTCCTCAAAAGGGTATTGTGAGTTATTCAAGGAATTTGAATTCTAAATCAAGAAGAACTCTAAGACCTGTCAAATGTAGTTTGTCTGCTTCAAGGCCAGTTTCTCAACCAAGATTCATACAACACAAAAAGGAAGCATTTTGGTTTTACAGGTAAGGGTGTCAAATGGGCTGGTTAGGCGGATCAAAAGGGCAATTCGCGCTTTTTTTGGGTGGTCTTTAAATTTTATCCCTCATATTTGAAATCTTTAAATATCTTTAAATTTTACCCTTCGGCTAAAATTCATGGTTCCAGGTTTGAACTTTTACTCAGTAAAAATTTGCAAGGCAGAATTTAAATTTTGCTACGCTCCTACCGGCATACATTTGTTAAGGAATTATAAAAATTATATCGGATCCGGCATATTTATGCCTTATGGGCAGACTTGACATAAGTATGTCGGGTCCGGCATAATTTTGGTAATTTTTTTACAAGTTTATATTGGATCCAGCATATTTATGGGTAAACTTTTAGTTAAGCATTAACTAAATTTTTCTAGTTATGTCTTATGGGACAGTATAACTAAAAGTATGCCCTATAAGACATAACATTTTCTTAAGATATAAATTTTGTTTTATAAGATAAATTTTTAGTTATACTTTAAGGAAAAGATTCGACTCATGAACATACTTTTAGTTATGCCTTAACTAAAAGTCTGCCCCATAATGCATAACTAGGAAAATACTTCTAGTTAAGGCTTAACTAAAAGTTTGCCTATAAGTATGCTGAATCCGGCATAAGCTTATTAAGGATTTATCAAAGTTATGTCAGACCCGGCATACTTATGCCAAGTCTGCCCATAAGGCATGAGTATGCCTGGTCCGGCATAACTTTAGTAATTTCTTAACAAGTTTATGCCGGATCTGGCATATACGTGACCCAAACCTTGTCTTGCATTTTTTTTAAATTTATGCTTGAGCGGGGGTTCGAACCCAGAACCTCATGATTTCTGCGTGAACGCTCAGGGTTGCAACGCGAAGGGCAAAAATTAAAGACCAGCAATATGAGGGGCATAATTTAAAGACCACAAATATGAGGGGCAAAATTTAAAGACCACCCCAAAAGAAGGGCAATCCGCGCAAAAAAAAGCATCAAAATGGGCTAAGTTAATAAATGAGTTGAGTTAAAATGGGCTAAAAAAAGGTTCATAACCCAACCTGTCTAATTTTTACTAAGTTTTAAATGGTTGTTGGTTAGGAGGTGATTTGGTCATGTATCAAATCCTGCATTACTTGTACCATGTTTGGTAGCATCTTCTTGCTATATATAAAATTTAACATACCAAATTACACTGTTCGGTTAGCAATTTAGAATCCCACATAACTAATACATGTATATGAGGTAATTATGTTTTATTTTATGTAGGATACAAGACAGAATAACTGATACAAACATAACTAATACATGCATAACTAATCCCTGCATTATTTATACCAGCATTACTAATACCTGCATAACTCTAACCTGCAACCAAACGAACCCTAATTGTTTTGATTGTTATTTCATAGTATTTTGAGTACCGAATAAAAAAAATTCTTTTATTATGGCTATATATAATATATCAAACAAAAAAAGAAAAGTTAATTTGAAAGTACCTTGACAAGGTTCTATGGGTCAATTTGGGCTAAATATCAGCCCAATTTGAGCTACATATCAGACTCAATTTTTAGATGAACTGAAAAGGGCTGAGCTAATAAATGGACAGGTCAATAACCCACCCAAACTTGAATGGGTAGGGCAGGTCGTGTTTTTATGGACTAATTTTGACACCCTTATATACAGGTTCTTGTCTATTGTGTATGACCATGTGATAAATCCTGGGCATTGGACTGAAGATATGAGAGATGATGCACTTGAGCCTGCTGAGCTACACAGTAGGTATTTGCAAGTGGTGGATGTAGGTGGTGGAACTGGATTTACAACTCTTGGAATTGTTAAGCATGTTGATGCTAAAAATGTGACAATTATTGATCAGTCACCACATCAGCTTGCTAAGGCTAGACAAAAGGAACCATTGAAAGAGTGCAAGATAATTGAAGGAGATGCTGAGGATCTTCCATTTCCTACTGATTCTTTTGATAGATATGTTTCAGCTGGAAGGTAATTTCTCTACTTTGTTTTTTTTTAATAACTCGATGGATCTCCACGGTTTGAAATTCGGTGGATAATGTGCCCACCCCTCCAAGGGGGATGGAGAACGTCAGTTATGGGTTTATTCGAGCCCAGAGCCAGTAGCTTTGGCTTGAGCTCCGTATGTGTTAAAATTTTGGGATCTTTAGACAAATAACCGACATACTTACTATTTACTTTTCCTAGCCGGTATAGTCTGATGGTACATGGATTATAATTGATAGATATGTTTCATCTGGAAGGTAATCTCTCTACTTTTCTTCACAAAAGGTAATCTCTCTACTTTGTTTTTTGGATGACTGAGAAATCCCGAGGGCTAGTTAGCACACAGTCTGAAACTCGATGGATAATGTGTTCACCTCTGGCACCAAGGGTGTGGCCTAGTGCTCAATGAAGAGGGTTGAGAACCATGAGGTTTCTGGTTCATATCTGTGCGGAGGCAAAAACACTAGATGGTTTCTTTTCATTTGTCCAAGCCTTTGTGGACAAAAATATCCGGTACCTGTGCTTGTGGGAGGTAGCAGGTACCTGTGGAATTAGTCAAGCCGCGCAAGCTTACTCGGATATCACGGTTACAACAAATAAATGTGCTCGCCCCTCCAAGGGCGGGTGGGGCCTGGAAGTTATGGGGCCGAAAGAAAACAGTAGCTTTGACACAGAATTTGTATATCTTAAAATTTCACTAAAAAGTATAAATAATTGATTTTTAATGCAGTATATCAAATGAGTTGTGGTAGAATCCAGAACTCGAACACAAAAAGTTCAAATCTTGGATCCGCCTCTACACCCTTCTCCAATCTACTTTGTTTTTGCTCTTCTTATCTGATGCTACTTTATAAGAAGTTGCAAGCTATTACTGCTGAACTATTGCTTAGAGAAATTTGGGTTTCATGTTAAGGATAAATCATTATACTGGTGAAATGTCAGTTTTTTCTTGTTATTCTTGTCTTTCCTACTATTCGGACTTGTTAGTAAAGTACTATACTACTATGTGATGTTGTTAAACAATTTAATCGAGCTGGGGCAATAGTGGAGCCAAGAACTTATACGAGGGGATTCAAATAAATATTAATGTTAGACTTGGGATTTGAATCTGTCATCGAAAGCAAATCTTGAGCTCCCTTGGCCACTTCACTCAAATTTCACCTTTTGTTAAGGGTATTCAATATGTTTACATACAACAACAAAAAATTGTTTTTAGTATAATTTTAAAATAAAGGGATTCCATTTTACTCCCTTTCCGTCATCTAGCTCCGCCACGGAGCTGAGGAGGAGTTTTTGTTACTCTTCCTCAGATGTCGAAATACTCTTTAACATTCTATGATTTTGATAAAAGACCATATGGAAGGTTGTGCAGTTCAACTAGCTATGTTTCCGTTGCAATTTTTAGGCCACATGTATTGTTTTCTTATGTTTACCCGCTTCAATTTTAAAATTACTAGTGCAAAGATGAAAGATGATTTTTTTGAAGAATTAACCTTGCTACGAAGGTGTTTGTTAAACTCAAAATACAGCGCGCAACTGAATTTCAAATACGGAGAAATTTTACTTTAGGTTTTTAACCAATGTGTTATGTCTCCTTATTTATATTAAACAAATATATTAAGTTCAAGACTAATAAATATGCTTGATGTATGATTTTGCTGTTCTATTATCCGGTGGAATCCAGTTCAATTTACTTCTAGATGTAATAACATGATTGTATTTTTCCAGCATTGAGTATTGGCCAGATCCACAGCGTGGTATCAAGGAAGCTTACCGAGTACTAACCATAGGTGGGGTTGCTTGCCTAATTGGTCCGGTCTACCCGACATTTTGGTTATCTCGTTTCTTCGCAGATGTGTGGATGCTCTTTCCAAAAGAAGAAGAATATATAGAGTGGTTTAAAAAGGCTGGTTTCACACAAGTTAAACTCAAGCGTATCGGCCCAAAATGGTATCGTGGTGTCCGCCGACACGGGCTAATCATGGGCTGCTCTGTGACTGGTGTGAAGCCATATGCTGGGGAATCTCCATTGGAGGTAAGGACTTCCGTTCTTCCTAAATCTGCGCTGTTGCTTAGAATAAAGAAAGACTTTAGAAACTTGTGATCTAAAATAAATTATAGGTTATGTGGCTATAAATCATCTCATTAAGGGTAAAATAGATACTTTAATGTTAAATTGTTACTAAATATAGAAAAGTGTCATTCTTTTCAGGCCTAACTAAAAAGGAAAGAGTACCACATAAATTATGACGGAGGGAGTATTTCATTGGAAAAATTTTAAGCACGTTTTTTCACTTTCCTGCACTGCGCCACTCTCTTGATGTCACTTTACAGACACATTTTCCACTCTCTGACTTTTCGAAATTTTTGGTATATTATACGGATAAGACTAGTTCTTTAGAATTCTTCTTCATTGAGCACTTGAGATTCCAAGTATTATGAAATCGATTACTCCTATTTGGAAAATGCTTATAGTACTATTTTCTAGTACTAACGGATAACAATAAACATACAAACTTAACCTTTTCATTTTCCATCCATAGTCAAATTACATGACATAAATTGTGATGGAGCATATACCGTTGATGGCACGTAAAAAACACTTTGTAACCTGAACTATACTTTCTGACACTAATAGTAAACATTTTTGCAGCTCGGTCCTAAGGTTGAGGATGTGAGCAAGCCTGTAAACCCGTTCGTATTTCTCTTGAGATTCATGCTTGGCTTAATGGCTGCAAGTTACTACGTGCTCGTTCCGATATACATGTGGCTCAAGGATCAAATCGTCCCGAAAGGTCAGCCCATCTGAATAATAAGAAGAATTATCAATCCAAGAGAAGTTCTGCACAAATTCTGTTTGACTGTGCGCCACCAGTGACCACAAATCTGTCGAGTACCGACAAAGTTTTTGGCGTCGTCACAGAGGTGAATTTGTTGCTTTAGTCTGTTAGTTTTGCAGCCTTAGAAAGGGCCCTTGTAAAGTTTGATTTCATGGTAAAACCTAGAAAATGTTTGTGATGTTTCCTAGTTGTATAATCTATTATTCATGTTTTTTATCATGAGTTGACGAAACTCGTTGAAATAAATAGTAGTAATACATTATTTGCCATTGTTGAGCATGTTTTAGTATTTTATTCATGTCATAATTGATGTTCTTTTGTAATCCTTAAGCAACTTCAACATGTGCTGCCTGTGGAGGATGTAGCGTTAGTGCTACGGGTTCAAACTCAACCCGGTATTTTTGACATGTAATAGATGTCTTTGATAAATAACAAAAAGTTTGACAAATATTAGATTCAGAACCTATAACTCTAAAAGTACAATAAGTTTATCATTAAGAACTTTAAAGATTGAACCATCCAGTTAAAATCATTGATCCTCCTCTGTGCTGCACACTAGCAAAAAGAATCAAAAAGGGCAGGCGAAACTCTGGGTCTTACGTACACAACCTTATCTTGCATCGCAAGAGGTTGTTTTCCACGTCTTGAACCTATGACTTCCTGATTACATGGAGCGACAACTTTTACCGTTGCGCCATGCTCCCCCAAAGGATGCAAAATGAATGGAGGAAGAAAACAAGAAAGAAAGATTGAACAAGGCTAGACTCTATGCATGAAAGTTATAGAGAATATGAGTCAAGTCTCCAAATCATGATGACTTCCTTTGCAAATTTTCTTACTTGGTTTAGAAGGTGATTTGAAACACGGTTTGATGGAAATTTTTTGGGAGACAGTAATAATACTTTTATTCCTTTGGAATTTTGGACATAAAATAGCATGAAATTGACTTCTGTTTTTCTAACAAGGAGTTGGTATATATGACCTGGAAATATTTGAGGATTAGTGACGCATGGTTTGAACTCAGTGGGTAACGGATCCATCCTTCTACCCTTTTTTTTTTTTTTTAAATACCAGACTCTCATTTGCAGTAGTGTTCGAATACGTGACAAGCGCCGAATTCACACATCCTCAGTTCGGAAGAAATATGAAAATAATACATTGATTTGGACATACTCACGTGCACATGCGAATTCAGGATTTGAAATTTTATCGGTTTCATACTTGAATTAATATACCATAAAAATTGAATTCACAATCAAATATCCATTAATACATATACAGAGTCCCAACAAAAGTTATTGAGTTCATGTGTACCATATAGCTTCTGAAAGCTTATGACAACGCCAAGTGGGTGAAAAAGTGGTATTGATACCACTCCGAATAAGGTATTGATACCACTCCGAATAAATTTAGGAAAATAATAGGACTCCCGCAAAATCGAAGTATATAATTGAAAACAAAAAACACTAAAGAAAATGGAGAGTAGCAGCAAATCATGTGCCATACATATGAGAGATAAAAATGGCAATCTTCTTGCACGCAACTCAGCGTGCTGTTTGGGTGTAACCATAAAATATGGTCGAAAAATAAAAAAAATATATTTGGAGTTTTAAGGCAAAATACAAAGTAGACAACTCATATTTTTTCCAGTCATTCTCTTTCAATGCTCTTTGTTCCCTACTCATCTAACCATCCAGCTGAGTATTTAATTTGATTTATCTTTTATTGATCAAATTTAATTATTTTTGGGAAGGAGAATATCCAAGAAATTAGAAATAGAAATACAGAATCTTAACTGGATGGCTATGTTTACAGTTGGAGATGACTTACGTGCCCTCACGGTATGTGGTGGAATGGATATGATCGTCCTTCCGTTTTCTTAATCAAATGTCTCGGGTTGGAGTCCTGAAAATAGAGAAATTGCTTATAGAGGAATGCTTTTCCTTTAAATGGACCCTACAAATTGATCCGACTAGTTTAGATTCGGGCCACATGAGATTTTTTTTTTTTTAAGGGGGGCGCGCTTCCTATCCTAAACTTTTCATTTTACTTTTAATCATGACGCACTTGTAATCATAAAAATAGAGTAAATAATGAAAAACACACATAACCTATAACTTTTTCACGAGTTTCACACCTCGACTATCAGCTTCTCTCTTTTCTTAACTTGAAACTCGTGAAAAAGTGATCGTTCACATGTATTTTTAACCATTATCTCACATGTTATTACATGTTTGTGTCTGGTACATCTGATTTAGGCTGAAAATCTTTTTTCCTTTCAAGTTCAGCACTTCAAAGCATGACAATATCTTTCAAATATCTTAATATCCATTTTTACTAATTCCAACCTCTGAATCTAGTCAAACATTACTATATATCTTTTGTCTTGTCAAACCCCTTATTCCCTCCTCTCTTTTTCTCTAACTTTTAATATTTTATAATTAATTTTAGTGTAACTAAATGCCTTTATGGAGCCCTCTTGGCACAATATTATTCCTCTATTTAATAAATCTCACAGCCAGCATTATATACTCAATTTTCTCTCTATTTCTCTGCTTTTTGTCTTGTCTATTAAAGATCCAAAAAGAGAAAACTATGGCAGATAGTGTAAAAGCAAATGATAGTGTAAAAGCAGAAGATCAACTTGTTGAATTCAAAGAAGCCATCAGTTTATTTGACAAAGATGGAGATGGTAATAATAAGTAGTAATTTTTTTATTTTTTATTTTTAATTATTTTTTATTCTCTGCTGGTGTTCGATATCCATATTGAGGCCTGAAGTAATTTGAATTCGTGCTTGCATAAGGTAAGGAGAAGCGCTCCTTACAACTTTTTTTCTCATACTCAAAGCTCAAATCCGAGACCTGGTTAAAGCGCGAATTTTTTCTTGAGTTCGTGCTAATTCTTTCAAAGAACTCTACAATAGTTAGATTGGTTTTGTCAAGTTTACTTATTTTTTGGTTGAATCTCAAACATGACATTCATCTGCAGGCTGCATTACAGTAGAAGAATTGGAAACAGTGATAAGGTCATTGGGTCAAAATCCAACAGAGGAAGAACTATGCCATATGATTAGTGAAGTTGATGCTGATGAGAATGGCACCATGGAATTCACCGAATTCCTCAACCTCATTTCCAAGAAAATGAAGGTAAAAATTTAATCGCACTCGGTGTTTGTGTTTAATCATATCAACCTACTATTGCTAAGCGATTTAAGTGTAACACACTTGTTATATATCTGTTGGATTGGTGTAAAAAGCAGGTGCAGATAAGTTTTTATCAAAATTTTCATTCATATCTTTCCTCCATCTACCCCACCTGTTGACTTGGTATGTTGTTGTTGTAGTAGTAGAGTAGTATTTTTCCTCCCTCTGAATGTCAAGCCAGTACCGGAGCTAGGTTCAATGAAGCGGTTCAACTGAATCTCATTCATTAAAAAATTATACTGTGTAAATAGCATAAAACTAAATTTTTATATAAGGGTAAAATAGTTGAGAATTGCATTAGTCACAAGTTTGAATTCTAAAAATGACATTCTTGTGTATTTTAGAATTTTCTAATTATAGTTTCTGACATCACTATTATCTTTTTTGGGTTGTCAATTTACAGGAGAATGATTCAGAAGAGGAACTTAAAGAAGCTTTTAAGGTGTTTGATAATGACCAAAATGGTTATATTTCAGCTAATGATGTGAGTTAATATCGTGTTTGAATTTCGTGCTTATTGTTATATTATGTTTTTTTTTAATTAAAAATAATCTTTATTTATGCTTTTTAAAGAAGATTTACTAGAATTTTTTTCGAGTACTTTGGTGTACTCAATCATGTACGGCATGTACTCATATTGTTCTTGAAGACCAGTCAAAAAGATAAAACTGTTTTTAAATTAAAAAAAAAGAGATTGCATATTTTAATTAAATTATCAATGAATATAATTAAATTAGTTAAGGGGAAGGTGAGGGGGTTCACATGTTAATATTATCTGTCATTATCTTAAAATATTCTTATTTTTACAGTTGTTTCAAATCCTAGATAATTATTAGGTCATTATTATCACTTTGAAACCAATCTGTCAATGCAATGAATTTTTCCACAGTTCAAACTGAACAGTGCACTTATTGCTCCTTTTGACTTTTTTTTTTTTAATTGTTATTAATCTAAATTACGTAGTTTTTTGGATGGAAAACCAGGATATGTGCAATAGGAAGTTGTAAATTAAAATATTACTATATGTTGTGACCGTATAAAATTATTTACGCAATAAAATATCGTAGAAGGTAATACAAACAGATCTCTTGATAAGCATTAATTGATAATCTAGTGCACACAAATTTCTTAATAAGCGACGTAATATTTAGAGAAGGAAGCAAATGAATAAACTTCACGCAGGGTTGTTTTCCCTTTTAGTGGAGAAGAAATTGCACCATTTGTCCTTCAAATGGTTGATCTATAATTTTTGTCCTTTAGCAATATAATCGAACTTATGTCTCAGGGTGTAATTCTTTAATCATGCTGGGCATAACTTGTATATTATTATGATGCGAATATATAAACTTATACCGTAAGAAAAAGTTATTCACTTTATTATAAGGGCCAAAAACTAAAGATCAACACAAAATAGGGGCTTAAATGCCAATGACCCTTTAGTGGACCTTACGTCGCACAAATCTAGATTAATCGAGCCAGTAGCACTAGATTCCAGATGGCTATATGGCTTTTGCGTACACACAGACGATAATTTTTTTTATAGAGTACAATCAATTCACTTATGAGGTAAGTACGAATAAATCTTTTAATTAACATTAATTGGTAATTGGATAAAAGAATAAATCTTTTAATTAATATTAATTGGTAATTGGATAAAAGGATAACTTAACATGCAACCACATATTAAATTTAATAATGATATAAAAAATAATTTTAATTGTCAGTGTATATAACTTAAATCCGTTATGATTGTCTACAGTTAAGGCACGTGATGATTAACCTTGGGGAAAAACTAACAGATGAAGAGGCTGACCAGATGATTAGAGAAGCAGATTTGGATGGAGATGGTCAAGTCAACTTTGATGACTTTGTTAAAATGATGACACTTGGATAGAAAAAAATTATTCATATTTGTTCTTTTTACTAAGTATCATTTTATAATTATTTGTTTTATTGTAGTTATTAACTATATGATCAGTGTTGCAGCTAAGGAATTAATTGTAGGATTATTCGACTATTAGACTCTGAAAAATTTGTAATCAAACGATCCCTTAATTAGTTTATTTTTATTTCCCACTCTGTGTCCTGTTCCGAATTTGTTTTGGGGTCCAGTGAATTCGAATTCGCACGTAAAGTCTAATTTTGGACGTAAAGTGCTAAACCCGAGACCATTTGTTAAGGATCAGTCGTGAAACCACACTTATCCAAGAAGTTTCAATTGACATCTCATCGCTAAAAATTTACAGTGTACGTAAATAGGTAAAAAAGAATCTTTTATGTGTATATACTATATATATGTTGAATTAATTCTTCGTGTGTTTGCTTTTTTAATATTTTGTCCTCTTAATGAAAATTCTAGTTCCGCCACTATTAAGAATGAAGGAATACTTACCATCCGACCACAACCTCTAACAGTCCCTTAATTTATTCCTAACAATATACTAGAATAAGTATAAATTACTCAGTTGTTTTTCTTACCATTCTACTTAATGAACTATCTGCATGTGAACTCTTCCTAATTTCATCCAACATTTTATAGTCTATTAACGTTATATTTCTTATTTAATTTGAGATATCATAAATCTAAGAGTTAATAAGAACCTTACTTTCCCTTATGACCTTCATCTTTTACTAATCCTTTTCACACGTCTGATCTCTTTGATTTATAAATCTTGCTTTAACAACTAATTAAATTAATCTGTACCATCCATATATAGAATAATTAATTTGTCCATTCCTAAAATTAATCAAAAAGTTATAGTGTTTTAGATAGGAACGATAACAACACTACCAACAACAATGATTTATAAGTTACAGTTTTTTATTATTTTGATTTTTCATTTGAGTAGGTTATGACTTATTTTTGTTTCTTATAACTAACCAATTAGTCGTAGATAATTTCGATAAGGCACGTTATATTAGTTTATTCCTTAATAACATACCAAAATAAATAACAATGTAATTTGTCATGAACTTAATAGGAAGAAAATGGAGATTTTATATATTTGTCACGTATAAGTTCAATGATGCCTTTCACAACTCCAAAAGATGACTAAATTATCACTACTTAGTCAAGTAATTAAATAAATATTAGTAGTAAACATAGAATTGGCTTCCTTCCCAATGCCCGCAATTCTTAAGGAATAGCATATATAATTCTACTCTTAGAAATTGGCAATTTGTAAGAAACTAAATTCAAAGCCACGTTCATAAATTTGTTGACGTGACATGTTTCTACTCACATAAAGTAAATTGATTTTGCTTTAACATACTTATCTACTCTTAGCAGCCGTAGACACATGTAGAATTTTAAGTTTATGAGTGTTGAATTTTAGAAAAAGCGTTTTATTAAGTCTAAATAAATTATTTATACATTATAGATAGATTTTTTTAACACAAATTAAAATCTTAGCCAAACCTAATAAATTATGCCGATCCCGTAATTAGGATTCTAGCTCCGCTCCTAACTTATTGTTGCTTGGTTAAGCTAATGAGTCAAGTCTTTTACTTGTGACTTAAGGTTTTCTTCTCTCATGCGTCAACAACTACGTGTAAGCTATTTGGTTCATTTGAAAAGTTTTTCATGTTTTGAGTTTTTGTGCGTGTGTGACTTTTGACTACCACCAACTACAGACTACGGACCTTACGTCTCACGACAAACACTTAACTCGTAGTCAATGCCAAAAACAGATTTTTCATCCAAAGGATTTATCATTTATTATATATAATATTAAAAAGAGATAATGATCTAAAACACATCTTAACTGTCTTTTTTTACGAGTGTTTCACCCTAACTATAAGCTGTTCTTTTTTCTACCCGAACAATCACCATCTAATGGTGATAGTTCATGTAGGAAAAGGAAACAACTGATAGTTGACCTAATCATGTTCGAGGTGTGTTTAAAGCATAGATGGTGATAGTTCAGATAAGAAAAATGAACAGTTCATATTGAGGTGTGAAACTGTAAAAAGTGATTATTCCGGTGTGTTTCGACAATTAACTCTACAAAAACTGACTGATTGCATAGTTTATTGGATACTTATAAATTAACCTCATCCATTTCATACTCAGTTAATTATGTTTTATGAATAAGTCAAGGGTCAAACACGTGGAAATCATAACTCACGATCTAGAGATCTTCGTGTCCAAGTACCGGAGCGTAGCACCATGGGTGGTTTGGGTATATACGTCGAATCATAGAGTTGGTTGTGTCCACGCACTAACTCTCATATAGAAAACCGTATATGGGATTTGGCCATCTCATACTGATGCCATGACATTCAAGGTAGGGAATACTGGGAATGTTGTTGTATATTAATGCCATGGCATTTAATCTTGAAGTAGTCTCATATCGATGACAATGTTGAATGGTTCTCCTTGCCCGACCTGGACACGGTTTTGTTAGGCCAACGAGGCCTGACAAAGATCAGTTATTGGTTAGAGAAATTGAAGTAGTCTCGTATCAATGTTTTCTTATCTGCTAACGCAAGGCATCCAATTCCGTTCCCCACAATTTTGTCAGAGTACAGGCTCCAATATTTCTTCGGGGATCAAGTGCTTATCATCATGTCAAAAGCTATACCGAATAGCAAGAATATAACTTTATTTGTTAACCAAATCCATCAAACAAGCACTATGTTCGATCATGACTACGACCCCAGCCATCCCCGGCCCTCACCTGGGCCTTGCCATACCCAAGATGTTGACGTTACACAAAAAATTGCATGGCCAGCATTGTTCCGCCTAAATGCTGAATACACCAATCAAATATTGTTTTCTCAATCAAATCCAAAGGAGATTCAAGTGAAGCCAAGACCAAGCCAAAATTAGCTCACCTAGTGATAGATGTTACATTAAACTTAGCAAGAAATCTTATGATAGCGAAAAACTAATGCATCGCTCTAACGTCCTCAAAATGATTCCGATATGTTAATAGCTAGCAAGTGATCATGAAATAAAAAAGCAAATGCACTAACAAGGCTGAAAATCTGAATGATTCAGAATGAAACCTCCATTAAGTGAAAACAAATGGTGTCCAAAGTTTCCTATCAAAAAGAATGAAATACAACTCTCCAACTTCTGTACTACATAGTCCATCCACCAGAAGACTTAAAAACTCATTTTCATTAAAGCAAGTACCCTATAATATAGGTGTGTGCATAATCTTAGCATGCTTTGTTTAGCACCATAATTTACAAAAGAAAGAAACTTTTTCCGCAACCTATACCACCATGCCTCGCTATTATTATTTGTCTTTTGGAGAGTAATAATGTTAAAAAAGAATCTTCAGATACCACAATGGGGAGAAATTGTTTCTAGCCCAAACATACTGTAATTCACTTTCTAAATGATGATGCAGGCACAGGGTCAGTTACTCTGCCATTTTCAGCTTGAGACAAACTATCATAGTATTCCACCAAAACCTTCCAACCACCTGGGCACATAAATCCGTCTGGAGGGCTCTCCTTGTTCTTTGCAAGCGTTCGCATCTGAAAGAAAAACAAAGAGTTACTTAAGCTATATTGATTGAAGGACAGCAGCAAAATACTTGATCTAGCATTGTAGAATGTAATGAAGTTGTCCTTTCCGGAGTCAGGTAAAACTTACGCTGCTCGGATTCTCCAAAAATATTGCCGCACCCGAGTCAGATCGTCCAAAAAGTGCACTACTTTTGGAGGATCTGACACGTACCCACCAACTTTTTTTAATGAAGTGGTCCTTTCCGAGGCCGGAGGGGAGGGGACTAAAATCTATGTTGCTTGGATTCTCCAAAAATTACTGCCACACCCATGTTGGATCCTCCAAAAATGCACTACTTTTTGGAGGATCCGTCGCGCACCGGCCGGCATTTTTGAAGAGTCTGAGCAACATAGATGTAGAATACTGAAAGCCAAAGGAGAGATAGAAACCTTGGTGCCTGAAATGAAGATAAAATCTTGAGGCCTAGAGGGGTCAAAGAAAGCCATTCCATTCTTGGTCTTGTCATATGCCGCCACCTAAAAGAAAATTTAGTATTCACATTAGAGTTTGGAAATAAAGAGGAAAGATGTGTTGCATTTTAAACACGGTTAGGATATTGCCATACCCTGAAAGGCAAGATATTCAACCGTTCTAGTCCCGGAGCCATACTGAGGACCTTCTTGCCATGATCTGCATCGTAAAGATCTCTCTTCTCCAGTGGATGACCCATTCCAGCTGGATCTCGACCCACGATATAAAAGTTAGCACCAGCATTGATGCGAGCCTTTGCATGCCATTGCACCTCGGTTGGACCAGCATAGTGCATGGGAGATGGGAATATAGAAACCACAGTTGTCTCTGGATCAAGCACCCCATCTTCAAGTACCTGAGGAGAGTTCCAATCATGTATAGGAGTTAGAAAGCAACACCACGCCACTACATGACTCAAATTTAGAAGGTGAATCAAGGTTTAGCTGGGATTTCAGCCACCAAAAGGGATCAAAAGAAACTGAGAACTTTTCTACTTTCTTCAAGAAGTAATTTACACAAGAATAGACGCCCTAAAAAATGAACAGAAATAAGTAGGAACTTTGAGCAAAAATGACCAGAAAATGACAAACAAGTACTTTTGGTCTCTGTCGAATATTTAACAAATTCTGGCTGTTAGATTTGACGAGAACTGTAGAAAAAAAGATTTAATCAAAAACACTGGGAAAGTTCATTCACATCCTAGAAACTGCCACACAAAAAACCATACTAGACACCAAAAACTATACAAATTAGCAGAAATTGCACATAAAAACTGCACCAGACTCTAGAAAGAGACAAAAAATAACAGAAACTGCAAAAATGTACAGTTCCTGATAAATCTTTTTTTTTTTTTTTAATCACAGTTCCCATCAAATCTAACAGACGGAGTTTGTTAAATATTTGACGGAGATATTAAGCGTTAACCTTTGGCAAACATAAAAAACTAAAACTGTTCAGAACTATTTGAACCTACTCCCCAACATAAGTGACCATTTTTGTCATTTTCTCCAAAAAAGGACTGTGGAAGCTTGGTCAGTTGAAAGAGGTAAGAAATCAAGTAGCGTAGCTTTTCATTGCTTTATTTTACTGCCAAAAAGTGGAAAACACAGGCTCGATAAACAGAAGCACAAACCTGTTCATGTTGCTTCATTCTCCAATGAAGTGGAACATCATCTGCCTTTGTGTAACCTCCAAGAGGATGAAGCAAAAGGACAGGATTCTTATATCCCATCTCAAGAAGTCGCCGACGTGTGTCAGTCATCAATAATGCATGGCCATTATGCACAGGATTTCTCAGTTGAAAAGCAAAAACTGCATCTGCGTTACGCCTTGTAAATTCATCACGAAGTTCAGCAGGTGAAAGTCGGAACCTGTCAAGACCATCATGGTACTTGATTGGTTCTATAACTTTCAAATCACCACCAATTAGCCAGTCTCCAGCGTGAGTTATAGCTTCATCTGCATAAGGAAGACCTGGGGCAGTTGTGCCCCAAGTTCTTGCTATCCGTTCTTCTTTGTTATGCTTGTAGATCTCGATACTACAATTACCAAATTAACATGGAAAGACATCAGACATAATAAAGACATCAGAAATACTTATGTTGGTGACAAGCAGGTAAGAACCATGATAAAATTTAGTACATGGAGGAAAAAGGGGTGAATGAATTGCTAAACAACCAATGCGAAATAATAGTCTTCCGAATATCATTTGCTAAACATGCAAATGATTACATGGCAGGAAGTTGTGTCAAAAGACCTGCAAACGCTTGGTATCAATGCAAAGATCTATATAGGTAATAGCTACTAGTTGAGGTTAGGTTTTAGACTAGTTATGGAACTATTATTAACGTATTTTTCACTTTTATTTTATTTAGTATGATGATGATTGATATGAGCTTAAAAGAAACGAGGATTCATATAGCTGACCCCCCAACTTGTTTAGGACTAAGGCATAGTTGTTGTTGTTATCCGTCTGAGTAAATGACAGAGTTAGTTACCACCTTTTGAGCACTTTGAGTCACTACATCAGAAAGAAGATTACTGATATTGGATTCAAGAAAAATATTTCATATCATTATCCAAAAAAAAAAAAAAAATTACATTATCATTATAAAAAAGAAAAATATTCATATAGAGATTCCACCAGTGTATCAAGTTGTTTGAGGCTCCCTATTACTTCTGATTTGAAAAAGATTTCTGAACAGATGAAGAAGAGTAAAGATAGGTGTCTTCCAGCTTACGTATTTGTTTAGTAGAGGAAGATTTGATAAAGAAAGAAAAGACAATAGGGGGTTGCTCAGATGGTAAGCACCCTCCACCTCCAACCCGAAGGTTGTGGGTTCAAGTCACCAAGGAACAAAAGGGGGAGCTCCAGGGGGAGGGGGAAAAAAAAAAAAAAAGAGATAAAGAAAGAATGATCAACATGTTAATCTTTATAAAAGCAAATGGAAATCTTGGATGTAGAAAGTTGAAGCACATGATGACCTGTCATCCCTAAACCGGTAGAAAATAATCAAGCTTCTGCCTTATGAGCAATTTTAGAACTTCAACTCGAAGGCTGGTGAGCCAAATGTTATACTTTCTTAACATCAGGAGTATCCTAGGGAAAACCTAATATGACGCTGATTCATTTCAAGATATTTTGATGATGAATGTTCTTTTCATGGCACCCAAGGGTGTGACCAGTGGTCAATGAAGCGAGTTGAGCACTATGAGGTCTCAGACTCAAATCCCAGCGGAGACAAAAAATGCTAGGTGATTTCTTCCCATTTGCTCTTGCCTTGGTGGACAAAGCTACCTGGTACCTGTTGCTGGTGGGAGCTGGAAGGTATCCCGTGAAATTAGTCAAGGTGCGTGCAAGCTGGCCCGGACACCACGATTATAAAAAAAAAAAGTTCTTTTGATACATATTAAAAAAATCATAATTGTAGTTGACACAACGTACGCGAAAGTTTTTTCCTTTACTACTAGTCATGCTAATCTTGAGGGGGGCACTAAAGCCTAACACATAATCATATTTGATTTATATTTAGACGGGGATGCCTGTTCAAATAAGTCATTTTCACATGGTAAACTACCGAGACCATATTGGCACTGTGATATCCATCGAGATACCGACCTAACATATTTGTGCAACTATGCACCAATCCCATCTATCCCCACTTGTGGGGTTTTTTACACTAGGTATGTTGTTATTGTTTTATGCACCAATCCCATCTAGATACTCAAAAACACATATATAATGCTAACTGCTATTCATAATGGTTGTACTAACCATCATGACTCAAAATTAGGAAACGGTTGTAAAATCATCAGATTTAACATCAACGTATTTATGAAAAAACAGGGATAACTTCAGATTTCTTTTATGGTAAAAGTTACCTAATGCATTCATACGGGAACTGCTATCCTATTACTGTCCTCTCCGTTCTAAAATAACAGAAATACCTCGAAAACAGTACTGCTTACTACAAATAATTTCTCTTTTCCTTGATTATCATATGCTATAAAGATTTAAACTTTTCTTTAAATCCTAAAGGAAGATTTACAACCCAACATATGTCACCCAACTTGCCATTTAAAACCGTTGGCACTAGCAAATTTCCTTTTGAATAAGTCCCACGATCAATTCAAAACCACATACCACTTATCAAAACAAACGATTGACTGAAGAAAACATGTTTTCAAGCAAAAATAAATAAAAAATGCACCAAACAGGGGAAGAGCAAGGACGCTTACAAACTAACATATTTCTGCAATTGTGCTCCAAGCCCATCCAGATACTGGAATATGTATAAAGGGCTAGGTGGCATTCTTAATAGTTACCAAAACCATCATGATTCAAAATTAGGAAATGGTAGTAAAATCATCATATTAACATCAACATCTTTCTGAAAAACAGTAAAAGAAACATTCTCAAATAGCAGAAATACCTTGAAAACATTACTGCTCACTAGTCATTACAAACAATTGCTCTTGCCCTTGAGTACCATTATGCCATAAAGATTTAAACTTTGTTTTACATCCTAAAGGAAGATTTACAACCCAACATATGTCACCCTAATTGCCATTTACAAAATACAACCATAAGCACTGACATAAAAAAATCTAACTTTCCTTTTAAAATAAGTCCCAAAATCAAATCAAAACATATACTTACCACTCAGCAAAGCAAACAGTTAAAAAACAATACTTACCCAAGGCTTGGTAAGATAGGAAAAAATAGCCTACTATATAGAAATAAAGATAGAATGGTGTCAAAAAAAAAAAAAATTAAAAACAATTTCAAGAACACAAGAAATTTCTTCTTCCTCGCTTAGTATGGCAATGGGGTTGTTTTCATCATCAATAGCAAGTATTATTATTATATACAAGTAAATTATGGCATTAACAATATCAGTACTATTCCTATTCTAATACACCTTATTCATTTAAGCAACAAACCAAATAGTCCATAAAGAACGGCAACATTACTAGTACACCCTATTCAGTACTATTATTATATAAATAGTAAATTATGACAGTAACAATACTAGTACCATTCCTATTCTAATACACCTTATTCATTTAATACAACAAACCAAACAGTCCATGAAAAATAATGTCAGCATAACTAATTCCAGCATTATTAGTACAGATAGGAAAAATAGCCTACTATACAAATAAATATAGAATGTTGTCAAAAATAAAAGCCATAATACATACATGCCCTCAAACTTGGCCTCAGCCGGCAAGTATGCCCTCCAACTTTGGGTTTGCACAAGTAGGCACCTCAACTTGTCTCCACTTTGTCAGTTTAACACTCCAACTCACAAAATGATCGTCTATAGTCTATACACCTCCAAATTTATGTGTTGCGTCAGTGCCACCTCACCATTTGTGTTTACATGTTCAATGTTATACAAGTTGAGGTGCCTACTTGTTCACACCCAAAGTTTGAGAGCCTATTTATGTATTATGCCTAAAATAAAAACAATTTCAAGAACACCAAAAAAAAAAAAAAAAAATTCTTACTCGTTTAGAATGGCAATGGGGTTGTTGTCATCATCAACAAGACTGACACAACTCGAGCCACCAATTTCACTCTTCTTTTCATCATCAATAGCAAGTACAATTGGAACAGACATATTAACAACAGAGCCATCTTCAATTTTAATAGAATTAAAATGAAGAGTTTGGAGGAACTCAGATTCTCTCATAAAACCATTTAATGGACTAGCCCAACCTTCACTTAACACATGTACCCATTGTATATCAATCTTGTTAAGCTTTATTTGTGGTAACTTAAATGCTTCTTCTTTCTTTAAATCTCTTTGTGATTCCTCAACAAAGAGTGTTACTAGTTTGCCACCATCTGGTTCTATCAATAACCCACAACGGATTCGGGTCGGGGCACCGACTGACCGGGTCGACCCGGTTCTTTTTGATGTGGAACGGGTTGGGAGAGGTAGATTGAAGGGTGTAGAGAAATGGGTTTTGTGGGTTTTGGGTAAAGATTGGATTTTTGTTGGAGTTTTGAGAAAATGAGAGCTTATAGTTGCCATTGGAGTTGCAGAGAGGTGTTTTTTTTTTTTTTTTTTTTTTTGGTTCTCTATCCACTTTTAGGGTGGAGGAAATGATTTTGGTGGGGTTTTATAGGGTTAGTTAAGATAGGATATTGGAGGGAGATGTAAGGTGTGTAATTTAGGAAATAAATTTTCCAAGGACATAGATGTACGTCAGCAATATCGAAAGCATTTTAATTTAAATAACGAACTCTGATTCTACGCCAAATTTAAATAAATAAATAAAAGGTAAATGTATTTGAGTGTACGTGTTCGTTGTATCTGATGTCAAATGTATTTGAATTTTATTTGAGTGTATCTCATATGTATTTGACTCATATGTCTTTAATCTTATATGTATTTGAGCTTTTTATCTTGTATTTGAATATATTTGACTTCAGATACAAGTCAATCAGGCCAAATACATCTAACATCAACTAATACTACTTTTCTTTTCGGCAGATTAATCTCTCTATATTTTTTAGAGTAGGAATAAATGGGATAAAAATTATTTTGTCAATCTTTGTTAAATTCAGTCTCTACAGTGTGATATAAAATGACTCCAATAGAACACTTTCTAGGAATCCTCTTCTTTAAAAGTTTTAGTTTGAATTCAAACTTGTACCAAGAACTATTTATTTTGGAAAGTAATAAAATACTAATAATGGAACACATTCACTTTATCTTTTCCAATGAATGAACCTTGCCTTTTTTAAGGCTAGATTCGAACGTGGTCCTACAAGTGGTGTGAAAAAGAAACTTTTCTTCTCCACTATCTAGGAAAGAACACAAATGTTGTCACTTGTCAATTGTTTTGAATAAAATTGGCTACCGAGCTAGTCAAAGACCATTGAACTTATTTCATCATACTCGTTGTTTGGTTTTATCTTACATGAGCACGTGCGCATGTCCTCGTGGACTGACTATATCTATCTATATTATTATAAAAGTATGAATATAAATATTATTTGACCGAAATAGCCTTACGTATTAAACAATTTTTATACCTTTACTATTACTAATAATCCTAATTCTATTCAACTCCCAATCATCAACCGCAGTACCATAAAAATATTACCTTAATTACTAATTCTATTTCAACTAACCCACCTTCATTATAGCATCCTTTTACTAACCCACCTCAATTTGGCTCATTATATAGAATGAACGGCTATTTACTAATAAATATTACCTTGTATAGAACGGTTACTAATAAATATTCCTTAATTACTACTAATAAATATTCCTTTTTTAATTACTAATAATCCCATTTCAATTAACCTAACTAATTGCCGACTTTAACGTCTTCAATTAACCTATCTAATTACCGACTTTAACAACGTCTACTATACTAAAATCCTAATTTAATTTGACATGAGAGCCAAATAATTCTATAAAAAACCCATCGTTTCACACATTCTTCATCATAATTTTTCGGCATACTTCTCCAAAGGTATTATTTCTTTAGCATACTTCTCGAAAGGTATCATTTCTTTTCATGTTTATACTTTTACGCTTTGTCAATTGTCAATAGCTATTGCCAGCACAAGTTGCCTCTCCTCATTAGAAAAAAATTACATATTTTATTAGATAATAAAAGTTAATTTGTATTTAGAGTAGATATTGTTTTGCAACTTCTTCGTAGTTATTACAGGTGTTCTGAAAATAGCAATGGAATCAGACTTGGCAAAAGAATATGTGCCTATAAATAATCTTAGAAAGTCCGATGTTCAATGGGTAATAAAGGTATTAGTCATTGGAAGAGGACCGATAATAGAATATAAAAATGCAAGAGGTGATGGTTCTCGTATGCAGTTGATATTTGTGGACGAAAAGGTAATATTAGTTGCATATTTGTATTATTTTTCTTTCTTATTAAAGCAAAGCTGATAATATGGGATGAAGCGCCTATGACAAAGCGACAGATGATCGAAACAGTGGATAGGAGTTTTAGAGATATAATGGATGTCAAGAAACCATTTGGTGGAAAAGTAATAGTTTTTGGAGGTAATTTCCGTCAAGTACTGTCAATAGTTCCAAAAGCGACGAGAGCAGAGACCATAAATGCTAGCTTGGTAAAATCATACCTATGGCCTCAAATGGAAAAGATTCAGCTGAGAAGAAATATGAGAGTGAGAACAGATCCGGCCGTCAGTAATTTCTTGCTTCGTATCGGAAACGGAGAGGAGCGTTCGATAAAAGATGATTTGATCTTACTTCTAGACCAAATGGTTGTCAACTCAAATAATGATAGTAGTGGTGAAGATCGATTGGAAATATTTCCATCATTAAATGAAAATGGAAGTTGCGCAAAGTACATGACAGAGAGAGCTATCTTAGCTAGCAAAAACGAATATGTCGACAGACTAAATGATATGCTGATTGACAAGTTTCCTGGTGAAAGCAAAACGTTTCTCAGCTTCGACTCAGTAGAAGATGATACCAACAATTACCACCAGGAAGATTACTTAAACACTTTAACACCAAATGGCCTTCCACCACACAGGTTAGTTGTCACGTATATTATCATGCAATGCACTATTAAAAATTTTAAGAGTTGATTAAAGGGTTCAGCTGCATGTTCCATTTGTTCTGGATTTTTCCCTTGTAATTTTGGTTCAACTTCAATTTCTTGCATTCATTGTGTTGCACCAATTTATATTTTATTTGAGAGCTAAAACGCTGCCAAGATTAGTTTAATCTTTTTTATTTTATTATTCTTTAGAATAACGTCTATAAAAGTTAATGCTTCATTTTATTGTCCAATTACTGTATGTCATCTGATAAGTATAGTTTTAGTTTTATATTTTTGTGTAAGGATATTGTTAAAATTGTATTATCACATAATATAACGTAATATATTTAATTGATCTAGATGTGTAGTTATGTTTTGTAAATGAATATACCTTGTACATTTCTCTTTTCATAGCTAACCAAGCATGTGAATGCCTTTTGGTTTCTTTTTATATCATTTAAAAGATAAAAGGCATTCTTATTTTTGTTGGTCTAAATTCGATCATATATTTGTATAATGATATCTATGTATCCATATGAGAGATTAAACATGAACTACTCATTTTTGGGGCTACATAGGTCGTTTTTGCCTGCATATAATTGACAAACTTAAAATTTATTTGTTATTGCATACAGGTTGGTTTTGAAGAAAAATGCGCCCATCATG
This sequence comes from Lycium ferocissimum, assembly GCF_029784015.1. Taxonomy (NCBI): domain Eukaryota; kingdom Viridiplantae; phylum Streptophyta; class Magnoliopsida; order Solanales; family Solanaceae; genus Lycium; species Lycium ferocissimum. The sequence goes on from NW_026725865.1 coordinate 450,954, forward strand.
CTACTGAGAAACTTAGATCCATCAAATGGCTTATGCAATGGTACAAGGATGGTATGTAGAGGTTTTGACAATAACGTCATACTTGTGGAAATCATGATGGGTCAATGTGCTTTCAAGCATGTGTTCATCCCTGGAATTCAATTGTCGCGACCAGAAAATGAAGGAGATGCTTTTAAATTTATCCGAAAATAGTTTCCAGTGCGCTTGTGTTTTGGGATGACAATAAATAAAACACAAGGCCAAACAATCCCAAATGTTGGATTGTATTTGCCTCAACATGTTTTCTTGCATGGGCAATTGTATGTTACCCTTTCAAGAGGGATATCAATGTCGACAACAAAAGTCCTGATGATGGAGCAACCAAAACGTCAGAAGGGAACCTACATAAAAAACATTGTTTATAAAGTAGTCTTAGGTAATGTATACTCACATTGCATTTTTCATACTCTAACTACGTAACTATATTATCTAACTTACCTAAATTAATCATTTTGCAGGATGCCCAGCCATATTGAAATCAAGTATTGTGCTAACGTAATGACATTGATTCCAGACATTTAGATGTTTGTTGCATTTTTGGCTGTATATATAAAACTTTTTTATTTATTAAAATTTTGCCCCGCACATATATAATTGACTGAAAAATAACGTGCAGCACACGTTCATAGAGACTAGTAATGTTATAAATATTTGAGATAAGGATCAAAAACACACCCAACTATCACTTTTTTTTGAGTTTCATACCTAAACTATCAGAAGGTTGAGAAAACTACCTAAACTATCACTATCTAGTTTGCAAAACACACCTCAAATTATTAACTGAATGACGTATGCGATCTACACTCTCCATTTTATATAAAAATGTTGCCAAGTGTTGTCCATGTGGATAAATAATGTCACAATGGCACCTACATGGAAATTAAAAAAAAAAAAACTACTTGTTTTACAAAACAAACTGAAAAATCATAATTTTTGTAAAAAAATATCAAAAATTATAGAAATTGAAAAAAAAAAGGTTTAAAAAATGGAAAAGTTATTATTTATTTTTTTTTAAAAAGAAAATTGATTATTTAGTTTTCACATTTAAAAAAATCAACTTTTCCATTTTTTAAATCTTTTTTTTTTTCTGATTTTCTAAATTTTTTACAATTTTTTTTTTTAACATGCAGATTTTTTTTAAAAAAAAATAATGCAGTTTTTTTAATTATAAAAAAAATATTGTTTTTTAATTTTCATGTAGGTACCACCATAGCATTACTTATGCCAGTGAACAATTTTTTTGAGAAAATTTTAGCTTCACTTGTCTTTTGGAGAGTGAGTTCACACATTTGGAGAGTGAGGTGTGTTTTGCAAACTAGATAGTGATAGTTTATATAGTTTTCTCAACCTTATGATAGTTTAGGTATGAAACTCAAAAGAAGTGATAGTTAGGGTGTTTTTTTTACCGTTATCTCTAAATATTTTGGAGTATCTTTAGTGTTTCCGCACTTCCGCTCCACAGCATGACTCGAACCCTAGACCTACCAAACGTGGGTGAAAGTGTTTTACAAACCGAGCTGCCCTCACTTATCTCCTTTTAGTTGATTTGCAAAGTCTAACTTGTACGAAGTTTCTTGCGATTGAAATTAAAAAAATAGTTGAACTTTAACCATAGAGGAGACCTGGGTCGCTTATGAGTCCAAGGTCCATGATAGTGTTTTTTTTTTTTTTCTATTGCCAACCGATGTCCAGTATCGGCGTTGGGACTCGACTAATCTGAATTTACACACCGGGAAATTCCACAGTGGGGAGCAAAACGCTGCCTAAAAACGACTCCGTACCCAGAGAAAATTGAGCCCGAAACCTCGAGTTTATAGAGACATCAATTAGCTGGCGAGATTATGGTGCAAATATCTCAGATAATGTGGCAAAATTAGTATTAGCGGTCAATAACCCACCCATTTATTTGTGCAATCCATTGTCATTGATAGGAAAATTGTAAAAGTTGGTTCTTTTCTTTAAGGATAAAATTAAAAATGTCTAATTACTGAAATAAAACATAAATCAACGTTAATACAAAGTACCGTTAGATGAACATCTCATCATACTTGGATATGAATGGAGCTAATCTTATGAAATAATTCAGAATCAGTTTGCCACATACTTTTCTCTCAACTCCAACTGCTTACAAAACTCTCAACTCCTGTAGGACGTAGCCGAAAAAGACTACAGAGCTTCATAAATTTTGTCCATCAGATACGATTATAACCGATGGACTTACTGAATAGGCTTCGAATGTACAGGGCTTGTAGTCCACTTGCTAATATAAGTAGAGCATACTCTCCGACAGTGTAAAATACAACACGCTTGCGTGTACTCTCGTTAGCTACACCAGCAAGAAAACATGCACGTCAATGGTAGTTGTAGCAGATTAATGAGCTCAAAGTCCTAACCATGACCAAAAAAATGAAAACGGAATGCTACAAGAAGACTTTCCATATATCATAAGAAGAAATGGGAAAAGCTAAAGATAAATTTAACAGTCGGAAGAAAAATGATATACAACCTTAGGGCAATAGGAAAGTGCACCTCTTCAAATATCAGAGAACTTTTTTTTTTTTTTTGATAAGGAATCAGCTAGAGCTAATACTTATCAAAGAACTTTGTGTTACTCTCTTGTGTGTGTTCAAGTCATAAAACAAATGGACAGATAGTAAATGATGATTCATTTCCAGAATCAGATAAAAATCTTTTAGTATAGGAAATTTCAACCCAAGAAACGTATATACTAACAGCATCAGATTGAGATTATTCCAGCAATTATGAGCATCATAAAGCTATTAGCCTATCCAAATACTAGCTTATTGCTTACTATCCAGATCAACATGTATGAGCAACTCGTAACATTCTAATAAACCAAATAGGTTGCTGAAATCTGCGTGATTGCCACAGTCGTCAGGTGTCAGTATTTCAAGAACATGTTATGACTCATCAACAAAAGGTCTTGGCATAAACGTCCACGCCCGGTCAATGGTTTTTGTGACCATTTTCAGAATTAACCATTACTCATTCAAACGAAAAAGAAATAGCTGCCTATATCGAGAAGTCATTAAGCAAATCTACCAATTCAGGCAATATAAGGAGGGATGCATCTTTAGAAAGAGAAAGCAATTAAGTTTTTTTATTGAGAAAAAGATTGGAGACTCACTATGACGATGACGAGCATCACGTGCTCTCAAGTATTTCTGCTCTGATGTAACTGACTCCAATGCCTCTCTTAGTTCGGCAATTTTGACATTAACGGGGTCCAAATGTTCTGCAAGAAGTTCAGTAAGGGTTAGATCTAAAAAGAGAAATGGACAAACACAACATATAACATGCCTAACCGCTAATTTTGGCCATAAAAAGAACAATATCATAGCAAAGAAGACAAACCGTCTTTGGCGAGGTCATGCTCATTGGGAATGTGTCCAATATGTATGTAGAACGAGACTGTTTCTGGCGTTGAATGTGGATTATGGAAACAGAAATTGAACATCCCACTCCTTGGAGCCTTAAACTCAAATTTATCCCCTGATGTTCCCTTCATTGTGTGCACGACATTTCCGGAAGGCGATGTCACCTGTATGAGTGACAAAATCAGTAAAAGGAACCCATCCTGGCTTATAATCTCTTTTTCAGTAAGTAGCAGCAGAGAGAGCGGAATCCAAAGGAAAAAATGTGCTCTCTATGGTTTGCTTATGTAAAATATTTTCATTTCTAGCATGTCTTAAGCTTTTTTATTTCGCAAGCAAATTGAGGTTATGCATATATGTAAGACATATACATCGAGTTTGCCACTTCCTTTACTAAGTTCAATTAGCTGTGTTACTTTACTTTTGATCATTGGAATCATATCACATTCATCAGCCACAGCAAGACATGTCAATGGGTCAGAAACTGATTTGACATTAAGGGTGTGTTTGGTATGAAGGAAAATGTTTGTTGGAAAAAGTGAGTTTCTTACTTATTTTCAAGTCTGTGGTACATAAGTAGAAAAATGTTGTCCGAGGACATTTATTTGTCAGCGGGTGGGATGGTCAATGCGTGGGGTTGGGGGTGTTGGGGGGTGAGGAGGAGACAACGAGCTTTGAAGGCCAATTATGGAACTTATTTTTCCTACTCCCACTAGAGAAGTCATTTCCACATGTTTAAGAAACTTGTTTTCCTAGAGAAAATGTTGTCCAAAATATTTTGATCAACCAAAGATGGGAAAACTAGAAAACATTTTCCGGAAAATGTTCTCTCCATACCAAAAACACCCTAAGAAGTGTTGATTTCCCGTGACTTGTCATGAACACAGAGGACGAACATATTTATCTATTCCATCTTCACCAAGGTAGGATGGAAAATTCAACCCACCCTCAGTATTAACCTCCACCGGGCCATAGGTGACTTAGGTGAAGGATAATTTTGAGGGAAGCCAGGATACGAGTAGGATGGATAGGACATTGTTATGCACCAGGGATTGTGAGTGTCATAAGAAATGTATTTACTAACTTTATTAAATTCTACTTCTATAATCTTTTAATTGTGCATGGATTTAGAAGACAGAAATCTATTGCCAAAATTAGAGTTTTAGATTTGCACATATGCTTTACAAATGCCGGGTAACATGATGGGCATTGGACATGAAAAACCGACCCACCGCGGCAGGGGAGGTTGCGTATAATAGGCTGTTATAGGCGGATTGAAGTTATCATCTCCACCCCACAGATCCACTGCCATTCCTACAGCAAGAGAGTATATCTGCTCAAAAAAACCACTAACAAGTAGTACCAGATTATTCTCAAGATTGTCGCTTCTCTGTCTATCAAGATTTTTTTTTTAAAAAAAAATCGTTTTCACCATTTCTAGCATTGTTGCGTTATGGGTTTTAGAAGATATTTCTCTCTCAGTGCATTGAAGGCCTTTCAGGTTTATGAAGAAGCCCTTTGTATCCGTGATAATATGGTAGATTGACTGGGAAAGTTGATAGTTGGAAATAAGGTCACATAGAAGAGCTAGTGGGTTTTAGCATGTGCAGACGAGGCTCGAGGTAGGAGGTGGAGGGAGGAGAAGAATAAAATGTGAAGAAGGATGCAGTAGTTGTATAATTGGAGAGGGCTTCAGAAGTCACCGATTGTGGTATGACCCGGAAAAAAAAAAAAAAAAGTGAGGTTCATTAAAGATGATAGAGGCACAGTGCTCAAGAGCTAGTGTTAGATAAAAAAAAGGTTTAAGCAAACAACCTCGAACTACTCAAATCCCTACTTGAGTAGTATCACTCAGTGTAAGATGCCTCAACAGATATCAGTTCATAAGCTCGTCGCTCAGCAACTGATGCTTGAAAGATTTGTTTCAGTGATGTATTATCTAGGCGAGTGAGACAAATGGTAAGCTCTATGCTACATCAAATGAGAAGGTCAATCCTAGCTGAGGGTCATCCCTCCGGAGAGTATCATATACATAGGATCTAAAAGTAAAACAACATACCCAGTGTAATCCCACCAGTGGGGTCTGGGGAGATTAGGGTGTACACAGACCTTACCCTACCTTGGGAGGTAGAGAGGTTGTTTCCGATAGACCCACGGGCCACATCTACGGAAAAGCATTTAAAAGCAGATCGCAAAAGAAACAATGGAAGCGAAGAAGCCATGGCAAAATGCTATAGAAAGCATGACAAGGCATTTTGAAAAAAGGAGCCGTAACTACAACAAAATAATATGACAAACGAAGAAACATCAGATACTATAAGAAATCGAATGACAAGAAACTAAAGGAGTAATACTACGACTACCCATTTGGAAGGATAAGCGAGACAACACTCTACGGATAGCATCTAAAAGTGAAGTTAGATAATCCAAACATTTAGTAGGCGTTTGGCCATAGATACCAAAACAAATTCACTTTTTTTTGGAATTTTTGAAGTTGGAGTTGGAGTTGGAGTTGTGCTTGGCCATAGTTTTTGAAATTGTAGTTTTTGGTGAAATGTAGTTCTAAAAAAGTGAAAAAAAGTGAATTTTTTTTTGAAAAACAAGTTTTTTGAATTCTTGGTATTCCGGAATACAACTTCAAGTTGTATTTGGAATATTTATGGCCAAACGCCCAAAAGTAAAAAAAGTGCAAAAAAAATTCCGGAAAAAAGTGAATAATTTTTATGGCCAAACGGCACCTTAAATTTAATCCCTTAGATTCTATGGCCTCTTGGATCAGATAAGATAGCTCTGTTTGACAAACTGGGGACTCAAAAGTAGGCAGATGCTCATAAGTCAGTCCAAGGCCAAGCTAGTTGGAGCAGAGCAGATACCTAAGCAATGAGAAATCTGGAATCATGGAGCTCGTAGGTGTAGAAGTACTAAGTTGTCAAACTTATTGGACTCTCTCACTTAGTGTTAACCCACAAAGCTGCAATGCTCCATTCAACATGAAGGATGTTTCTTAATGGGGACACTGCGGATGCAATGTCCAAAAATCTTTTGGATTTTGTGCACTTAAGCACATCTATTAAGTATTTCAATAGGCAAAAACTTCAATGACCTTCACACACATCAAATCACATGTTGATAACCAACTCCCTATTTTAGACTTAGAAAAAGCAAGGATAAGAATAAAGAAACAAAAGAGCTATGAATTGTTTATTCGATGCGTAGCAAAAGAGAGGTAAAATATGCTTTGCTTACTTATCCTAGACCACGATAAAAAAAATTATAAGCTCAACTTAGCTAATAGAAAGAATATTTCCACATAAAAAGTATTAGGATGCTTTAGTGAAGGAAAATCATTTCGTTAATCATCTTTTAATGTTAGAAGTTAAAACGGGACATATGATTGTCCTGGATGGTGGTTTTGAGGGATATGGTGGAAGGCGACAACGTAAACTAGGAAAACTGATGCTAGTTATTAGATAACACTGAGAGCATCTAGAATAGCAATTAGTTGCAGACGAAATGATAGAAGAAGACTTGTGCTAGGTTATACTCCTGTTAAAATGTCCATTTTCTCAAACATGTACACATTTTCCTCTCTTCTAAATCTAATGATCACAATCTTAAAACATCATCGCGGGAAGGAAAGAATAAGCTATATTCTTTTAACCTTTAATTTAAATCATGCTAATTCTAAATAAACTTTGACAGTTAACGCAACAAAAACCTTGAACAAGCATATACTTTTTACGGAAAAATGTTCTCCCCGGCAACTTTCATTTCATATGCCTGTAATTCTTCTAACTAATCTGAGTATATAGATCTTTGCAGCTATATGTATGATGAAGAAGAAGTACGTGCAAAGCTAACAGAAACTCTTCTCCTCACCATTCTAATCCACACAACTTAAAGGGAGTGAAGAAAGCAAATACAAATCTTGAGACAAAGCAACACCATATGACCAAAAATTCCTTTTATTTACAAGACCGAATGTGATCCAATCACAATTGCTCTGGAAACTAGTTGTAGGCAAAAATCAAGGTTATGTGGTTAAAAGATAGAAATTGCAATACAAAATCTTTCCATTGCTCCAGCTATAGTTACCAAAAGAAGAAATTTCTTAGAAACATTGAGCCAAAGGGATTAGTATTCGAAGGAGAAGAGAAGGTGGGAATACAATCAAAGGGTTCTATACACATCTATATAGGGAGGATGTAGTTTGGAGTCCTAGACTGGAGGGTGTAGACTTTAGCAATATATTATGGGGAAGAGGGGAGGAGATGAGGAGGGAGTGGTTCAAGAGGAATTTTCCGACAAAGTAGTTAAGAATTGTGTTGGGGACAAGTCCCAAGCTTTTGATGGTCTCTTATGGCTTCTTTCAAGAATGCCAAGAGACTGATTAAAGATGATATCATCGAAGAACCAGTTCTTTAGTCAAAATCGGCACATATGAAAGGAGACTTAATACATCTTTGCCATTATTAAGAAGCATCTATGAGATTCTTGCAAACGTGCTTCCTTTTAGAATGCCTTCATGAATGATATAGCTCCGAAAAATATCATGAGCTATATAATCAATATGAACATCAAGTAGGAAAAGACAACAACTGATAATTCACCTAATCAGCTTCGACGCGTGCTTTTTAATACATAAATGGTGATAGTTCAGGTATCGAACTCGTGAAAAAGCGATGGTTCATGTGCGTTTTTGACCATCAACTCAATCTTTTGCAAAGAATCATATTTATCGCGGGATTTCTCCTTTTCACACTATAAAAAATAGGATCTAACAACAATTAAACTAAATCAACTTGACACTTTAATCAAACTAAACATAAACATCAAAAATTTAATACTTGGGAGAAAGGGGCAAAAAGGTAATTACAGTGAAATCAATGCCAGGATGATCGGAACTCCAGATAATATCGCCATCTATGTATTAAAACACACCTAGTTGAGTCGATGGTGATAGTTCATGTAGGAAAAGGGAACAACTATAATTGGCCTAATTAATCAAACACTTGATAGTTGGAGCGTGAAACTCGCGAAACAAGTGATAGCCATCTATGTATTAAAACACACCTAGTTGAGTAGATGGTGATAGTTCACGTAGGAAAAGGGAACAACTATAATTGGCCTAATTAATCAAACACTTGATAGTTGGGAGCATGAAACTCGCGAAACAAGTGATAGCCATCTATGTATTAAAACACACCCAAGTTGAGTAGATGGTGATAGTTCGCGTAGGAAAGGGAACAACTATAATTGGCTAATTAATCAAACACTTGATAGTTGGGAGCATGAAACTCGCGAAACAAGTGATAATCCAGGTGTGTTTTTTTTTTACCATTAACTCTACTTAAAAGTGATCTATTCCTTTCACACTATACAAAAATAGGATCTAGCAACAATCAAACTAAATCAACTCCACACTTTCAAACAACTAAACATAAAAATCAAATTCGTATAAAGGAGGGGTAAAAAGGTAATTACAGTGAAATCGATGCCAGGATGATCGGAACTCCAAAAAATATCATGATCTACAACAACAAAGTTCCCGGAAATCGTATCGCCTTCATACAACACGTATTCTTGAACGCATTCCACGTCATTTACCGTCACTGATAACGCCGTTAACTCACCGACGAAACTGAATAACAAAATCGCTACCAAAACTAACGCCTTCCAGCACTTCATTCTGGTAATGTACAATTTTTGTAATTTTTTGGGCTTAGAATTGTAATTTTGTAACAAAATCGCTAGCAAAACTGAAATGGAGACGTGTATATGACGTGCGGAGATGGAGTGTTTGACTTTACATTGGGAGAGGGTTTTATATGACTAGAAAAAGTAAAAAATGGTCCCTTATGTTTGAGGATAGTTCAACATAGTCCCTCAAGTATATATGTTGTAGTTTTGGTCCTTCAAGTTTACCAGAAGCTAACACTATTAGTCCATGTAAAATACTATTTACCAAACTCCGTCGGTTAGATTTGACGGAAATAATGGATTTTTTTTTTTTGGTAATTATAAACACCAAGAAAGCCTCGTCAAATCCTAAATATGCAACTTTTCAGACTCCACTAGACGCTAAGAAGATATATATAAAAAAATAGCAGAAATTACACCTCAAAAAGCTGCACCAGACTTTACAGATAAATTAAAAATAGCATAAGGGACATTTTTTTGTCATTTTCTCAATGTTTTTATAATGAAAAGTTATGAGCCTATGCACTCCTCGTCATTTACAGTTACCGATGACGCCGATGGGTCACCAATGAAACCGAATAACAGAATCGCTACTAGAGCTAAGACTCTGGAGCACTTTGCTCCTGCTCCGGCTCTGGCTCTGGTTTCCATTTCGGCCAGCGAGTTTTCCGTTAGTTTTCGTCGGAATCGTGGTAAATGGATGGAGACGTGTATATTGACGTGCGGAGATGGAGTTTTGACTTTATACTGTAAGATGCTTTTATATTGAAAAGATACGACTACGCTAACACAAATCAGAAAAATAAAGGGAAAATAACCCTCTATGACTATTTAGGAAAAATAATTACCCGAAATAGCCCATGTTTGTAAAATTACCCGAAATGGCCCAATTTGTACCCCTCACTTCAAAAGCCTGTTGTATATTTGTACCCTTACTATAATTGAAAAAATATTATATATTATTGTATACAGTTGAATTTTTTTGGATATAAACACCTCTTATATATTATTATACACTTTTATACAAGGTTATTACATTGTCTACTCCAGATGTATAAAATTGTATATTGTTGTATAATGTTATATATTGTGAAAAAGTGATTATACAGTGTGTAATTTAAAATATGGCTACGCAAATATAATTTTGTATGCTAGGTTGTACATCATTGAATTTCTCCAAAAAAATAAAAGAGATAGTATTCCCTCCGTCCCAAATTGTTTGACACTTTTCGATTTTCGAGAGTCAAGCGAGTTATTCTTTGACCGTGATTTTTTGTTATGTATTTTAAACATTTTAAATTATTAATTATGGTGACTTATAGTTCTTTTTACGTTGTTTCCAAATATGTAAATTTTATTTCGAAAAATTGAAAGAACACGTGGTCAAAATTAAGAAGTTTGACTTTCGAAAAGTGAAAATTGTCAAACAAGTTGGGATGGAGGGAGTAGCATTTTTGGTCCCTAAATTATAGGTTAGTCTGATTTTGGTCCTTGTGATATCTGATGAAGCACATTTAACCTTCAAAAGACATATGTGTTTTTAGTCTTTTTTATGTAAGACTTATATTGTATTTGAACTACTTTTAGAACTATATTACTGGTAACTATAGAGTAACAATACAAACTTAACATGATATGTGAGTAATTAAGTGGTGGAACGACTAATGATTATGGTAAATTTGTGAATATTCATAAGCAAGGGACTAAAAGTGCATATTTCAATTAATCGAAGGTTAAATGTGCTTAGTTAGATATTACAAGAATCAAGATTAGAATTTATCATACTTGAGAGACAAAAAGTGCTATTAACCCAAAATAAAATAATTGCGGACTTAAACAACATCATTTGGGTGACAAGTCAAGTTGAGTCTTGCATTACCAAAATTAATACTCTACATTACTTGATAAACTTTTGGGAGATTTATACAAATATGTTATTTTCGTGCCACTATTTAGGTTTTAATTTGTTAAAAAAGTCGTGCAAAATAATTTTTGGTGAAAAGGTGAAATTTAATTCCTAGTGGATCGCTAGGAGACTTGTCTTGTCATATCTCATGGCGAATTACCATGAATTTAATGTAAAATGTCCTAGCAAATCATCAGGAATTTCTAATGAGTTTGTCCTAAGTCTGCCGAATTATTTGGAGTATAATGCTAGTGTCCTAACTTCGGAACGAGTTGTCCATAAATTCTAACATATCACTAGAATTTTTTTATGGATAATAAGTCCCGGTGAATTATCAAGACTTTAGTACAAATTGTATCGTGACTTTTGAAATAAGTTATTCACAATTCTTGGTGGACCACCTGGGAAGTTTCATCAACATATTTTTATTTCATAGTTAATCTAATTTGATCCAAAACAATTTTAGATGACTCCAATTTTGATATCCAACCTTTTAATATCAATTCGAAACTTTTCCCAACAGTTAGATTCAAAGTAAACCTTTAAAAATCAATAGACATACATTGTATTCTTCAATAACCAAGCTCAACATAACCCAACGATGGTGTTCTTCGACCAAACCAATCACAAATAAATAATGAATCTTCAATTTTCTGCGACGCATGTGAAGCGGTTGGAGAAAAGGAGGGAAAAAAGAGGAAAAGAAAAAGAAGAGGGGGAGAGGAGTAGGAGTAGTAGTAGTAGTAGTTCTAGCCAACAACAACAACAACAACAACAAACCCAGTGTGATCCCACAAGTGGGTATGGGGAGGGTAGGATGTACACAGACCTTACCTTTACCTTTGTGAGGTAGAGAGACTGTCCGATAGACCTTTGGGTCAGAAAAATTACCTAGCACAATAATGTCGGAAAGTAGTAGTTATAGCCAATGTTTATATTTGCACTACTTTTCTTTACGGCGATAAAAGTTAGATAGGGTTCTTAAAAAGTACACCCACTGAATATTCTTCCTGACTTTAAAAGACCCAGTAAAAAAATTCATTACCCTTTGGGTTGAGTTAGGACCTTGCCCACCCAACTGAATCCAATCTGAAACAAATAAGAAAAATCTTAAGATTATACTGATGATAGGAATCAAGATAACCATCAAGATCGTTGGATTTCAATTGAAGGTTACTTTTGCAGTTTGGAGGCTACATGTGTAATTAGGCCATCAATTGAGGACTATATATGTAATTGGCGGTTGTATTTATGATTTGATTATCCTTGTAATTGTGCAGAAATTTACACAGAATACAAAATTTGGATAGGAGTAGTAATTTTTTTTAAAATATGATAACTTCCAGAAATTTTCACAAATACAATTTATGTACACCTTTTTAAAACTTCTTAATTAAATTAAAATACAAATTTCAATTATCTCTTAAATATCTCATTACAGAACTTGAAAAATATGGATTATGCCAATCAAAATGTAATAACTTAAATTCATTCATAATAACCTCACATTCCCTCTTACCTAAACTGTAGGTAGATTATTAGCTTTCCAAGTTCATTATATATATTTTGAATAAATACAATACATTAATGTACTCAAATATGCATATATTTTATGTTGAGCTAATTAAAATAATACCCAGGCTAGTCAGTAGATGCAACAAACTAATAAAGCTAGAAATAAACAAGGACATACAATCTAAAAATAGTGATGTTCTTACGTTCTTTTGAAAGAAATCGTCGTCGACCAGTTCTTTAGCTTCTGGTTTGGAGCAACTCCGTCGTTCAGGGACGCATAGCCTTTCTTCCGGCATCTTCTACTTATTAGCCAAAGAGCTCGCCATCAGAACTAACAATAAGGAAATGTCAATTAGTATTACCATCTTCTACGTAATACTAAAGGATAATCTTTGTCTGGTTGTATGAACTAAAAGAATTAAGTGTCTGCATAACATTTTTGATATAAGAACCTGGGCTCTAGATGCAATTTAGCTTTCAAATGTCACCTAAGAACATCACAAATCAGATGAGAATTTGAAGCAACGAGAACTAAATTGCATTAAGAGAAAACGTGGTAGTGCATTTTCTGATTTCAACATTGAACCACACCACCACGTTCTGCACAGAAACAAAACTTCTTTTCTTTCCCTTTTTTCCCTTTCAAAAGGTCAATTTTGATTTCCTTTTAGACTTAAGGTGTGTCTGGGATGGTGAAAAATGATTCCTATTTTCCCTTGTTTGGTTACTAAATATCTTGGAAAGTGTTTTCCTTAAAAATTTGAGGGAAAACATTTTCCGGATCAATAAAAACACACTAAAAAGAATTAGCGTATGCCTTAGATAGGAGGAAGTTGATATTGTGTGTCTACAAGAGAGTAGAGACTAAGTTGACGAGGACAATTTTACAGATTTTCTTATTGCGATGATATACAACACTTTTGTTACACTAGTAGAATTAGGTCTAATGAAGTAAAGGTCATAAAACATATGAGAATTAGAGAACATGTGGTCTAGATGGTATAAAAATTTCACAATCAAAATAGTGTCCTTATAGAGATTTAGAAGTTAAGACCAGTCAAGGTGGTTTTCTCAATGAAAGATTTCAGTAGGTCAAACACAAAGACCTACTAACATATTTTAGAAGCTAACTCTTGTTACACAACTCCTACACAATCATCCTGCTATTATTCTATCCTTTTTCAAATGATAGCACATACAGTATACAATTACATGTCCTAGTATTATTTTTTGATAAGTACATGTCCTAGTACTATTGAACGGGCTCCAAGAGGAAAAAGTAAAAGGTAGCAATTTTTCACTTTACAGAGAAATAAAAGTGAGTCCTGCCATCTAGACGATAAAAGATGATACACAAATTGTCATATCCAGTCTTTCTACCCTTGCAATTGTAGTCTTAACTCCTAATTTCAACTGATGAAACTCAATCATATCATAAGATTTTGCAACACACAACACATGCTATCGCCTGGTAAAGTGAAACTGTTGGCGCACCTATCATTTATAGGCACAAGCCTGCAATTATTCTTATATATATATATTAGTCTAAAGTTTACAAATAAATAAATTTACAGAAACAAACTAGATTGTCACACGAGCTAATTTAAAAGGCAACAAACAAGGATGTATACCTCAAATAAATAGTAAGGTTGTAACTCGCTCTCCTGGATCTGTTGGTGGTACCTCTCCCAAAGAGGTATAACTATTTTTCCATTTGGGTCTTCGCAATATTCTTCATCTGAATCATACGTACTATAAGTCGGTATTATTGGACTGTCATCATCCGAGAAACTCATGGTATGGCACTGGAAGTTATGTTACGTGATCACAAAGGGCAACAGGCTTGGTGGAATTCTATTATTAGACCTTAAAGTTCATTGGCACTTTTGCTTCTTAAGGGAGGAAGAATGTCTATTATTCATAATTGAGGGGAAATTGGATTTTAAAGTAAACTTGGGAGTGTGAATGATTTTGAAACTAAAATTAATACCTTGGCAAATAATTGCCAAAACTATATACTAGACTTCCCGTCACTCATTATTCTTGCACCATAAGCATATCAAAAATGGGAATTTATCTAGTATCATACCTTTCACCCCTAGCAAATTTGGCCTTCCTGAAATTTCCATTTGCTAATTAAGCATATAAGGACCGCACCAACCAAGGGAATAGCATACGAATGACACACGAAACTTGATAGTCATTCACATTGTTGTTATGCTCAAAACAGTGTCTAACAAGCTTTATTATTCCATTAGCTGTCTCATATGCCTTATTTTTCAATTTAAGATATAACCAAATGGGTTTTTTTTACATCAAGACCCATCGCGTTCCATTCAATTACTGTATCGGGGGAAAATTCAAAGGTATCTAGACCGTCCCTATCAAACTATTGAGTGTGCAACCAGTTATAAAATGATTTGTCTCTTATCGGACCCCAAAATAAGAGTGATTGGTGCACCCATTTGGCATGCTCTTAGCCAAAAAAAATGTTAGGAAAAAAACTAATCAATTCATTCAAATAAATACTAAATAAAATCTGTATGAACACAATGAGAAAATTACTTCCACTTAGATACGTCCTAGTTGTTGAAGAGTTCATTAAAACCACGTAGATCATGACGTATCACCGGTGGTTTAGGGCATTTTACTGCATTATTAACTATTGAATTAAACTTCATATTAATCAATCACGTAATGTTCATGTATTTACATGCATTGAAAATAAAAAATGTTAGTACAAATGATCAAAATATAGAAAATAAATTAAAGTATATTTATTTATTTGAGTACAAACCAGTGTTACACGGGATTAGAAAGTTGCTGAGTACAATTATGCCATCTTTCCTCAAAAAGATTCCATTTTTCACATTGTCATGAACAACTGGTTCATGCAACTCCTTCAATGCATGCGCGATTTGTCTAGTACTTTAAAAATTAAAATTAGTGAACTTGATTTAAATAAATACTGTAATAAAAATAAAAAAGTGAAAATGGGCGAGCTTACCTAAGCTTATCTCGAACTTCTTCGCTAAATCCAATGACATCTCCATTGAAATTATAATATCAAACAAATTTGAGTTCTTTTATCCAAGTTTGCTATGAAATTAGGGGTTCCACGATGGCCCACACTTCGTTATTAACTTCTATTGCACCAAGAGGCTTTGCAAAGTGTATGCTATTGAGGTTATATAAAGTATTAACAAAACGCATTGCTCGTGTTAAGTCAGGATCGAAATGTGCAGTACACTTCACATCCTTTGTAATTGAGCCTCTGTGCGTTGTAACCGTGTCGTTCCATGTGTTGACAGATATCTTTTCAAAAATTTGAAGGTTGGAAATGCTCATTCTGTTATTGGTAAACAGAAACAAGAACCATTACAACTCGAAATCGGAGGTGGCTCGAGTTAAGGGGGCCGGGTTGGCCCAACACGACTTCATTGACAATCTTAGAATATTTTGTAGTACTGCACTCAACCAGTACGTACTCCACGCCAACTTTTCTATTATTGGTTCGTCTCTTTCTACTCTAAAACCTTTTATTTATTGATTATTTTTGTTAGTTTTATGCTTTTTTTTTCTTTTAAATTTTTGACATTAATTTCATATAGAGGGACGATATTAATTTTATTTTCTCCCTTTTGGTGGAACTCTCGCCAAAATTCAAACATCGTAAAATAAAAAAGGACAAACAATAACATATGAAGCAAAAAATGCAAGGGGATAAAAAAGGCATAACCCTTACGTTCGTAGAAACCAAATTCATCACCATCATTAACAGTCATTTTCCAGAATATTTTAAGTTTCTTCGTAGTCTCTTGTTTAGCCAACTTCAAATCTTCCTTCTTGGAAGAAGTTAGAGCTGAAGGTCTTCTTTATTATGAAAAAGAGATTAGGTTGACTTAGGATCAATGTATATTTCTTAATATGATATGTTAGTCTACGGGCTTAGACAAGGCCCACATTGTATCAATTGTGGTTTACTAAATAGAATTAGCTGTTATGTAGCATTAATTACATTGCATAATTATAGGCATCATTAGCTAGGGTTGAGTAAATATACGTGTATATATGTACTACCTATTCTATGGTGAATACTATTCAGAAGTGTGAAACACATACGACTTTACAGTTCTATCATGGTATCAGAAGTCTAGGTGTCTCTTCTTGTTCTTGTTTTTTTTTTCTCAATCAGTTTCCTGCCCCTATCTCTAGACCTTGCTTCCGCGCTCTGTGTTCTTGTTTTTTCTCTTGATTTAGTAGTTCCTGCTCCTGGTTGTTATTTTCATTAATCTTGTTCGTGATGGAATCGAAGCTCTCCTCATCAAGATGGTGATGACCAAGCTCACCGATAAGAACTTTACCGGCCGGGAGTTTCACTTTAGGGTGTTTATCCAAGGGAAAGGTCTCTTTGGATTTCTCGACGGTTCGTCCACAATGCCAACTGATGCAACCAATAAGGAGGCCTGGATTGCATCCAACGCTAAGGTAATTGGATGGATGGTAAGCTTTGTGTCAGACGACATTGCTGCAGGGTTTCAGATGTATGAGACGGTGATTGAGATGTGGTCTTATGTGCATCGGCTTCATCATCAACGAAGCCTGGCAAGAACTTTTGAACTGGAACAGAACATTGCTGCCTATGAGCAAGGCGACAGGGACGTTGGCAGCTACTATGCCGGATTCATGGCGCTGTGGTCGGAGCAAGATCACGCTGTCCCTTCTACTCTTTCCACTGCGGCATTGAAGGAGATACGTGGTAAACGACAACAATCTAGGGTGGTCAGGTTTCTCATGATGTTGAGACCTGAATTCGATCATGTACGCTCTAACATCTTGAATCGAGAAGCTCTACTAGATATAGACATAGTAGTGGCTGCTATTTTGCAAGAAGAAATTCGATTTTCGTCTTCTCTAGTGTTGTCTGTAGCTCCTCCGACGGCTGTTCTTACCGCTGGATCAAATTACCGACCTACTTCACGCTCTGTTCTGTCTGGTAAAAAATCCAGTGTTATGGGTGCCATTGCTTTGGCCATATTGCAGCCCGGTGCCCTAAGAAACAATCAGGCCCAACAACATATTGCAATTATTATCGTGAATTGGGCCATGTGCTGGCTGATTGCGCAACTCAACCCACTAGCCAATTCCCAACCCGACACAAAGCTTTGGAGATAGAGGTGGTTAAGCAACCAGTTGCTGCTCCCCCTTTTCTCGATATGGCTTGCATGACTGAACTTGTGGAAAAAGCCGTAGCTCACATTCTTTTGGCATCCGCACAAGGCAAAAATAATTTAGTTATACCTTCTAAATCTTGGCATATAGATAGTGGTGCTGGTAATCATATGACGGGTGATGCTTCACAATTATTGAATATTTCTCCATTACAATCGCCTACTGAGATTGTTACTGCTAATGGCCATGTTTTACCTGTGTCTAGTTTTGGTTTAGTTGCTTCACTTTCAGATGTCCCCTTTGTTTCGAATTTGACAACTAATCTTGTTTCGATTGGTCATTTAGTAGACCAAAATTGTATTGTTCTATTCTCGATTTGGTTGTATTGTTCAGAGTGTGACAACGGGACAAATCATAGCAAGGGGACGTAAAGTGGGACGCTTATTTTTCCTCAAAGCAGTTGGTAATCAGAGGTTTACATGTTTTCTTTTGGTTTTGGTTGATGAAGTTTCTCATTCGAAGAATTTGGTTTCCCTGTGGCATAATAGGTTGGGTCATCCTCATTCTCACCGCCTAGCTTCTATGCTCAAGTCTTGTTCATTCTTGGGATAAACAAGCTCTGATGTTTCTAGTTTGTTGTGTGAAAGTTGTGCCTCTTCCAAAAGTCACAAGCTATCTTTTCCTACTAATAGTACTACATATGTTGCACCTTTTCATTTAGTTCATAGCAATGTATAGGGACCTACCTCCGTATTGTTAAGACTTGGTTATAAGTATTTTCTTTTGCTTATTGATCACGCTTCACGTTTTACATGGGTTTTCTTTATTAGAAACAAGAGCGAAGTTCCTATGATTATTATGAATTTTATTTCATTTATTCATACGCAATTTGAAAAGTCATTAAGATCTTTCGATCAGATTCGGGTGGAGAATTTACTTCCACAGTCTTGCTTAATTTCTTTAAAAATAAAGGAATTTTGGCTCAACGGTCTTGCCCGCTTACACCGGAACAGAATGGGGTTGTGGAATGTAAGAATAGATATATTTTGGAAATAACATTAGTTCTATTAGATACTTCTTCTTGTCCTTCTTGTTTTTGGGTTGAGGCGGTTCAAATGGCGGTTTATTTGATTAATAGACAACCTTCTCCTGTTACTAAGAATGTTTCACCCTATCGACATCTATATGGCACTGATCTCGATCTTTCGAGGTTGAAGGTGTCTGGTTGTGCCTGCTATGTATTGTTATCACCGCATGAGAGACATAAGTTATTAAAGAAGGCAGTTCGGTGTGTATTTCTCGGGTATAATGATATACAAAAAGGCTACTTATGTTATGATCAAACTCGTCGTTTGCTATGAGTATCCTTCCATGTCATATTTTTTGAAACTATTTTTTCCTTGCATAATCTGAAGACGGTTTCTAATGAGAATACTAATGACAAGTTTGTTATTTTTCCCATGGTGGACGACGAAGTTGCTGGTCCTAATGATACTCAACCAATTGTCTTTGTCGATGAAAATAATAGTAACTCATCTGGGTCTCTTTTTAGTCCCAGCTCTTCACACTCGCCCGGACCAGCCTCGTTAGAGCTAAGTTCCTCTTCCGCTGACTCTTTATTTGAAACCTTGACTAGTCCTCCACCTAGACGGTCTTCTCGAACCTCTATTGCTACGGTTCACTATGGCTATTCTCCGGATCGATGTGGCAAGTCTTACGCACATCCTGCTCTTCAATCATCTTTGGTTTCTACTCAGGTTCCAACTTCGTATGCTAAGGCCATTTTAGACACCAATTGGCAGCAGGCCATGGCTGCTAAAATTGAAGCTTTAGAAGATCATCACACTTGGAGTTTGGTTGATAAGCCTCCTGGATGTGCAGTGATCAGTAGTCGATAGGTGTACTCAGTTAAGCTTACTGTTGATGGGAAGATTGATCGGTATAAAGTACGGTTGGTTGCTCAAGGGTACAAGCAAGAATATGGCATTGATTATGAGGAGACGTTTGCTCCGATTGCAAAGATGACGACAACACGTATTCTGTTAGCTCGGCTCTTTGCTTGCTCTTAGCATTTTCATCAGATCGATCTCAAGAATGCATTTCTTCATGGTGATTTAGACAAAGTTGTGTATCTCAAACCATCTCTAGGATATGCTATGCCTCATCCTGACCTTGTTTGTCGTCTTCGAAAATCTTTTTATGGCCTCAAACAAGCCCCACGGGCTTGGTTTGATAAGTTTCGATCTATAATATGTTCGACTGGCTTCTGTCAGAGTTCATCTGATTATTCACTTTTTCTTGGCCGTTCAGTTGCAGGTATTACTATACTTTTATTGGATGTGGATGACATCATTATTACAGGAGATGATATTGATGGTCTTTGTTCAGTTGAAATCACTTCTTCATGCTTCATTTAAAATAAAGGTTTTAGGTCCTCTCACATATTTTCTCGGTTTGGAGGTTGGGTATACCCCTTCTGGTATTACCTTGGGTCAACAGAAGTATGCGTTTGAGGTAGTTGCTTTGTCTGGTTTGACCGATACAAAGACGGTTCTTACGCCAATAGAGGTTAACACCAAGTATGGTAAAGATGATGGTGAGCGTTTTCCTGATCACACGTTTTATAGGAGATTGGTTAGTTCACTTGTGTACTTGATTATGACTAGGCCAGATATTTCCTATGCGGTTCAGGTATTGAGTCAGTTCGTTTCATGCCCTACCTGTATTCGTTATTTGGCTTTGCTTCATGTGATTCAATATGTTTGGGGGACAGTCTCTCATAGCTTATTCTTTCCATCAGTTTCTACATGTTAGTTAGAGGGGTATTCTGACGCTGATTGGGCTGGTAGTCCCAACTCTAGGCGGTCGATTCCGGGATGGTGTCCCAACTCTAAGCGATCGATTACGGGATGGTGTATGTTTCTTGGCTCGTCGCTTGTTTCTTGGAAGTGTAAGAAGCAGACTCGCACATCCAAGTCGAGTATTGAAGCCGAATATCACTCTATGTCAGCTGCTAGTTCAGAGATTGGTTGGCTTCGTCAGATCCTATCTGATGTCACGATCCAATTTAGGATCGTGACCGGCGCTATGGGTAGTATTCCCAAAGCTAGCTTTAACAGGAATTTACAGAAAATCGAGCAGAGTTTCCCATATTTTTATGACTATCCAAAACTTTCCCGTCTCAAAATCAAAAACAAAAATATCCAATCTCAACCAAACTAAATGCAATCATCCTCAATCAACCCATTTTCAATGTAATAATACTAAAACACCTCTGAAATACGGGAAATAAGTCTAATACTAGTTACCAGTCTATAATAAATAAATAATACTCATAGAACAAATCAAATGACTGTGGAGCAACTCTAAGAGTTCAAAAGAAAAGACACTAATAAATAATAGACTCTTCGCCCACGCGGACAAGTGTGGGGCTCACCAGGAACTTTCAACTCGTGTTCTCTAGTTACCGTAATCCTCACCAATGTCACCTGCGGTCTCTGTAAAAAAAAATAGCGAGGAGTGAGACGCTTGCTCAGTGAGTAATAAAACTTAACCACAACCGTTTTTATTGGGGACAAGTCAGAAAACATGCTTATATAATATTCATAAAATATCACGAAATAAATGCCCTTTCAAAGCAGTAGCAATAACCAATCTTGTACATTTGTCATGTAAGCGAATTCATTTAACAATTCAATAATAAACTCAGAAACAGCATTGCTTGTTATATCAAATCTTATATCTGGGAGGTTTCCAAGAAAGGACCATGTAATCTGTATCATGTGGACCCCTTCGTAAAAGGAGTCAAATATAACTGTAGGTCCCTACTCGAGGGAAAACTTTACACGTATGCTAGTTCTACCTTCCCACTAGCGAGGGCTATGTAATCTGTAAATACAAGGTGCGCCAGGTCTAACGAACCCGCCGTAGCTACGGGATCCTTCAAAGTCCCCTCCAATTTTTTTATTTTTTTATTTTTTAAACAGTAAATACTCATATGAAAGCATTTTAAAAAAAAAAAAAAACAGGGCATTTCAATTCTTATCAAATCATGTAATTTCATTTTAGAAACGGTAATCATATCTCAAGTAACGGTAAAACATATCTAGTAACGGTGAAAACAATTAGAATAACCGGTAAACATCTCAAGTAAACTGTTCGGTACCATATCAAGTAAAGGACTTGTCCCACATGCAATTTCAAACAGTCGGTAACACATTTTATTTTCAAAATCATGTATAAACCATGCAAGTTATGGAAATTCAAATTGTGGTAAGATTACTACTCACCTCTCGATGCCAACTAACCAAAGCTCGACTCTTTGTCGATCCAAACTGCTCAATTTGTGTGTGAATCTATAAATCAATATAAGTTTCTCTGTTATCATCCACTAACTCCAAAATCCAATAAACTCAAGTGGTAACCCATCATGATCCCAATTACCCATGTCTCAATTTCGCTCAAAAGATCACTTTTAAGCTACTGATGGACCTAGTAAATTTTATTCCCTACCATTTTCTTTATTCCCAATTCGTAGAGTCGTTCGTGCTAATTTGCTTCATCGTGAGAATGCATAACTAAGGTTATACAATTAAACAATACTCCCAATCTCAATATCATAATTTAACTTAACCCGAATCTCTAAATCCCTATATATGTAAAAATATTGATTGAGATAGTGGCGGAGCCAGGATTTTTCACTAGGGTTCAAAACTATAAAAAAGTAAGAAACGAGGAAGCCAAAGGGGTTCAACATCTACTATTTATACATAAAAGGTAATTTTAACCTTGTGTATACATGAAATTTTTTCGCCGAAGGGGTTTCGGGTGAACACCCTGGTCGCTCCGCCCCTAGATTGAGATAGGAGCAAGAATAAATGTTTACCTTGAATTGATAACTGAAGTTGAAGTAAAACGGTAGGGAATGCTCTTGCGATTACGTGGTTGAACCAGATGAAGCTTCTGCTTCTATTTCAAACTTTGGCTACAGGGGGTTTTCAATGGTATATATATATATATATATTTTTTTTTTTTCCTAATATTGTTGGAGTAATAGTGCTACGTTTCCCCACCCCTAATCCCTTAATTCTGAATGTCTGATGCCCTTTTTCTCATTAAGGGCTGCGGCCCAACATGCCCCTTATTTTTTTTTAGTTTAATTAATTAGGTTGTATCTTTATTCATGTATTTGCTAATTACGTATATACCCTTATTTAAATGTGGGGTATTACATGTGAATTGGGGTTCCCTTCGCTGGTCCATCAGTATTGCATGCAGATAACACGAGTGCTATCCAGATCGCCAACAATCCTGTTCATCATGAGAACACGAAGCATATCGATGTAGACTGTCACTGTATTAGGGAGCTTGTTGCCGATAAGACTCTCATCATTCAGCATGTTTCTTCTCGCGATCAACTAGCTGATTTTTTCACCAAAGCCATGATACGTTTACGACATCAGTTTCTTCTCTCCTAATTGTTGCTTTGTGATACTCCACATCAATTTGAGGGGGGATGTTAGCCTATGGGCTTAGTCAAGGCCCATATTGTAACAGTTGTGTTTACTAAATAGAATTAGCTGATATGTAGCGTTAATTACGTAGCATAATTGTAGGAATAATTAGCTAGGGTTGAGTAAATATATGTGTATATGTATACTACCTGTTCTATGGTGAATACTATTAAGAAAGTGTGAAATACATACGACTTTACAATTCTATCATGATATATATTGCTCATCTCATGAGCTAACTTTTGAGATTGAGTTAGACCCAAATGGTAATTTCTTGACAAACTTAAAAGGTAAAAATTTCACGGGTTACCTTTTTGGAACCGCTACTTAACTTGTACCAAGTTTTTCACAATTTTTGCTTGTCTATCCACTTCAAACAACTTCATACAATTTGTAGCTTAAGTTCAGCCATATGAAACTTGGCTAACTCCAAACACCGCATGTCTATCTGAAAAAAATATATATTTGGAAACTAGTAAAAGGTTTTATAGAAGCACAATAATTAACAGCTTAGAATATTCTAAAAGGCATAATAAGAAATTCCGATCGAAGAAAAACATGGTTGGCCTTCAAAATTCCAATTGTGCCACATAAATTGAGACGGAAGGAGTAACTATTTATTTATGATATCAGCTTGAGAATTTAGAAATATTTAATACTTATCAATTGCTCTTATTTTGTGAATTTCAGTTGAAAAAGATGGGAATGACGGAATATTTGCTCACTGCCAAGTGTAGCAGTCAGCAATCTATACTAATTAGACGAAATTTCATGGTTATTTCCTCAAGTGTTGGACTTATTTGCTGCAAAATGATGACTGTTCATCACGCCTGTGAATTTCTGCTTACATATAAAACAGACCTTTTATATATTTTGGGATTTTGCATCTGTCTCCTTGCCTTGTTGGTTTTTGCATAAGCCCTTGAGTTTGTTACTTTCACCAAGGTACTAACTGCTTACTATAATTGTGAGTACAATATTTTTTTTTTTTTTGAGAAACCATGGAAATAGTAGTCTTGTTTCCCTTTTATCTACAATGGTAAAACATTTCTTTTTTCTAGCTAGCCTTCAAGTCCCATGCAAATTGGCGAGTTAATTTCTTAGACGGTCATTTAGTTTGAGTTAAATACGGAGTAAAGTCACTTTTTTATTCATTACAAAATCACCAATTTAACCCAAAGCTTCTCAAAAAGATCATTTCATCTGGCCGAAAAGGTGACGTTGCACTATACTATAGAATTTCTCAAATGGTCATCCAACTTACGAATTTTTGCAAAGTCTTCTCGTCTCTTAAATAAACTATGTGCCAATTAATGGAGTAATATTTAGTCAAATGCATCAGATGAAATAGCTATTTGTTAGTCGATTCCTGGACCTGGTTCACGATTGAAAGCAACTATTCTTCTTCCAATTTCGCACATCAAATTGTATATATAGAGAAGAGTTTGTCCTTCATCCAAGAGATAAAGTCACTCGACCCTTCAAGGTATTAGCTTCCATCATGTTAGAATACTGGGGCATGCCAAATTATCTAAACAAAGGAAACTTATTTGGTGAGTTACTCCAAAGTGGGATAACTCACCAAATAATATTTCTCTCCGTTCATTTCACCAGATAAAATATTCTCTCATTTATCTGATAAAACTTAACAAAATAAAATTTACTCGATAAATATTTTTTTAGCCAAATAAAAAGATACACTGATTTGAAGAACAAAGGTCTGGGAAGAAATTGGTGTAGAGCTTGCTCAATAATAGTACTTTTTCCTAGTTGTTTTCACATTTTCATTTTGTTTTGCGAATGTTCTTCTATGTAGAGCTAACAAACTTATCATGGACAGCATGGAGATCAAAGTTTTTCTTGCAGCATTACTAATATGGGATTTAAGTACCTCTGCCGTTGGCTTCAATGTGTCTGCTGATAATATGATAAGGATCGGACTAAAGAGGCGACCTTTGGATCTTTACAGCGTAAAGGGTGCAAGAATTTATGTTAAATATCATCATAAGGGTTCAAATGGGAATTTTGATGATCTTAAAGATGAAATTGTATATCTAAAGAACTATATGGACGTCCAGTATTTTGCGGAGATTGGTATCGGTTCACCCCCTCAGCACTTTGCTGTTGTTTTTGATACTGGCAGTTCCAATCTTTGGCTCCCGTCCTCGAAATGCATTTTCTCTGTAAGTCGTTATAAAATCATGCATGGGGTTGTAGTTTTCACAAGAAGTTTTGCTTATGTTGAAGTGTGCGATTATGTCAGCTAAAAACTTAAACTATTACTATTAGATATAGAGAGCATATTTTTATTTACTTAACTAGTGAATATATCCGCACTTCGCGCGGTGATAGGAGAACTAAAATCTAACTAAACAATTATTTGAATTATTTTATAATGAAAAACAATTTTTTAAACCGAAAAGCAACCTAAAGACATAAGATTGATCAAAATATAATTCAATTTTTTTTTATATAACTTTTTATAAATAGTACCGAATTTATCTGATAGCAAACTTAGGTAGAAAAAAGGTGAAACTAATGAAGTAGGAAGAAAGTTTTTCTTTTTAATTCAAATTCTCCTTCACTGGTGGCTACCTCCTATATTAATATCCAAAAGCAACAAAGCAAGAGCAAGAGGTATGTGGATCCTAACCTTTTCGAAGCTATATAAGAGAGTGGACAGACCCACCTCGTAGGAAAAAAGGTTTAACTTCAAAATTAAGATCAACATATATTATCTTCTTATGAAGGATTTTCTAATATATTTGGAAATGTTTCTATCAAAACTAAATGAAAGGATCGGAAAATGTATTGTCTTGTCCTAATTTTGAAGTATATTTCAATCTAAATTAAAGGAAAAGATTAGAACATCTCATACTGATAGAAGAAGGAATAAGATTGTAATAAAATTAAAGTGCTAAAGAAATTTGCATATAAAAGAATCAACTTTAGTCATTAATATATATTGTGCTAATGACGATGTCGTCTCCATTTCTTTCGTCTATCAAGCTTTCTTCCTGTTTTTATTCACCATTATTTCTTGTTTAAAGATATTTCTTCTTCAAGAACTTGAAAGTAAGCTTATATCAGTTAATATTTCTTTTTATTTAGAATTCAAAAGAAATAGGAAAAAATAACCAATCCCGATCATACCAATATCAAAATTTACAACTCCTAACTCTTCTCTCTCAATAAGAATTCCAGAAATGATTAGTTTCCCACCTAATAGTAAGATAAAATTTCAATACTTATGTCTCGAGATAAATCCTCATATCATTTCAAAACTTTTATCTTAAGACTTATAGATACCAAAACACACACCTCAAAGAAATAGGGGATAGCAAAAGTCGAAAATGTTGTATCACTATATTAAAAACCAAAGATTTAGAAGCTTCACTTTAAGTTTATGTGAAGGTTGTTCAACGTAAATTCTACTCCTTTAGGATATTAATTCTTCAATTTCAGTCGTAGTTTCTCTCCTCCATTGACGTTAGAGTACTTAAAATCGATAGCGTTTAATGTATATCGATCGTTTTCATGTTTTAAGTCTTTCGCGTTCGGTATGACATAAGATTTATGTTCGTAGAAAATTTTTGGTGTCATCACTCAAGTGTACATTTTTCTCTTTACATATGTTCCCAAAATGTAATTGACATTTGTTTTTTCTTTTAATCTTTACCATGTTATTAATTAAGACAATACACCCAAAGTGCATATAAATATCAAACCCAAACAATCAAGGGAATTTCATTGGAAAAACACATCCTATTTGTTCATGAGACATACACAGATAAAACGAAGTACATAAATGCACAAATTCTGAAAGCGAGAGAGGGAAAAAAGAAATAAACCTTATACACTCTTTTCTTCATGAACTTTGTTTTCCCTCTGCTTTAACGGTACACAAATCAATTTCTTTACTTCCCTTATGTTCTTTCCTGGAACAAAAACCTATGGTCCCTGTTACTGGCTCTTGATGTTGCCTCGTGTTGGTGGTCAACTATGGTAGTTGATTGAAACGAAGGTTAATATGAATGGAAGATAGAATGTGAAGTGGAAAACGGCAGATGTTGCTCCTTAATTGCTACTTTAATTATCACTAAAGGTTTCAACAATTGTAACAGTTTTATTTTTTCAATTGTGGAAACGTTTCATTGTTTCTTTTAGAAAGATGTAACAACCGTTCCCTTTTTTCGTTTGTAGCAACGTTTCATTCATTCCGAACAGATGTAATCAATTTGGTTTTTTTACTAATTTAAAATATAGAATAAAGACAAAAATTTGAGAATAAAGATAAATAGAGATTCTAGCCTAGGAGAGTGCCACATCTCCGGCCCTATGTCCAACCTTTATATATATATATATGTGATACTGATATGTCTCAACACACCCTCTCAAGCATGGGATGGTAAGACTTAAACTCGAGACATTTTGCCTGCTCCGATACCATGTTTGAGTTGTGTGACCATCTCACCTTAAGCGATTAGAAAGAGCGATCACATCTTTATTTACTTAATTATGTTTTTAACGCCTTGTAAGCATTTTTTTTTGTTGCAGATCCCATGTTATCTTCGTTCAAGGTACAGATCGAGAGAATCCACTACATATACAAAAATTGGTAGTTAGCCTATTGAATTCATTAAAACTCCTAATTTATTATTGAATATAATATTATCTTTAGGCTACTACATAGGTTCAGTTAAATCTTCAAGGCATTTACTTTGTCTTTCTACCGTAGGGAAACATTGTAAAATTCCTTTTGGCACTAGATCAGTGCGCGGATTCTTCAGCCAAGACAACGTTAAAGTTGGGAATTCTGTCATAAATCAGCAGGTGCCGCATCTTGATTCTTTGAATCTGAAGCTGTATGCATCAAAGGTTACAACTTACATGTTGAAACAAAAATATTTCAGGTTTTCACTGAGGTAACACTGGAAGGATTTTTCACGTTCTTGCATGCACGGTATGATGGAGTACTAGGACTAGGATTTCAGGATGTTGCTGCAGGACGAGTAACGCCAGTATGGTAAATATATCTCTCTCTTCGTATATTACTTACTTTTTTGCCAAATTTTCTACTGCTTGTTTATGTTTGGCTAACTGAAGCCAGTTGCGTCTCTAACTGATAGCTGAATCTTACTAATTTAGCATGATAATGGCAGGAATAATATGTTGCTTCAACGTATCGTTACCCAGCCAATCTTCTCACTCTGGCTAAATCGTGATCCTAAATCTAGGGTCGGGGGTGAAATTCTTTTCGGAGGTGTGGATTGGACGCACTTCAGGGGCCGGCATACTTATGTCCCAGTTGCTCAAAATGGTTATTGGGAGGTAGCTAAACTGTGTAGAGTATTTTATTCATGTTGCTAGTTTTTCTTCTTATTATTTATTTAATCACCAGAACAGAGTTTGTTACATATTTCAGATTGAAATAGGGGATCTTTTTATTGGAAACAATTCAACAGGTACTATTTTTACACACTTATGTTGAAATGTGTGACCAGGGTCGGATCCAATGTATCTGTATGAACCCTATACTTTCTATGCGGAGCATGAATTTATTTGTAAAACATTACTAAATTTGTAATAAGTACGTACTCGATATGAACCCATAACTTAGAAATAATGCATTCGGTTCTAAGAACCTTAAAGATTGAACCAATAAAATTAAAATCCAGGATCCGCCTCCGCGTGTGACCATCTCAGCTAAAAGCTTAAGCAACTTTTGTTATTTCCCGTCACAGGTCTTTGCAGAAGTGGCTGTCCAGCGATTGTGGATACTGGAACGTCTTTTCTTCTTTGGTCCGACTGTATGTGTTTCGAAAATCGCTCATTTTTGTTCTTATTCGCTATGTTTTTCTTTTTCTCATCCGTCTACCTACTTACTCGATTTCAGACTATTTTGACTCAAATAAATCATGCTATTGGAGCAGAAGGATTTGTCAGTATGGAATGTAAAACTGTTTTCTCGAATTATGGGAATTTGATTTGGGAAAATTTAGTATCAGGGGTAAGCTCTTGTCTGCTTTCTCATTGTTTTTGCTCTTTCCTCGATTCTAAATGGACTTTTCGTGGCCTATGTTGCTTGGATCCTTCAAAAATGCTACCAGGTGTGTGTCGGATCTCATTTTTGGAGGAGCCAAGCAACATAATTCTTGGCTCAACCACCCTAAAGTTTGTATGCATATATTTTACGCATCTAATGCTTTACTCTTTGTCCCTGCAGTTACAACCTGAAAGAATTTGCAACAGAATTGGTATATGTAAACATAACGGCTCATTTGATGTGAGGTTATATATAATTTCGAATCCCTCTCCTAATTCCCCTCAAGTAATGTCGGACTAAAGCGTTGAACCAAGTCTTTTATTGTAAACGTACGCAGCCACGACCAGCAAATGGTAGCTAGAGGTTCAAAATTGGAGAAGCTACCAAATGATGAGAGCGCTTTATGTTCTTTCTGTGAGATGACAGTTTTCTGGATGCAAGTAGAGCTTAGAAAAGAGAGAACAAAGGAAAAAGCATTTGAATATGTTAATCAGGTAAAGCCTTAATTTGCCAACAAAAGGGGAAGAAAACATTTGAATATGTTGCTCGGATCTTCCAAAAATGGTGTTGCACTCGTGTTGGGTCCTCAAAAAATGAATACAACTTTTAGAGGATCCGACACACGCCTGGAAGCATTTTTAAAGGATCCAAGCAACATAATTCCGTCTATGTATTTTCTTTAACTCTTTTGATAAGTGAATTTACCTTACCACCCTCGTTACACAGTCAAATAAAGTCACATATAATGAGATGCAGAGAGTAAGAGATATATATATATACTTGCATCTAATGCCTCTTATTTTGTGTTGAAGCTGTGTGAGAAGCTTCCGGATCCTCGAGGAAAAACGTTTATCAACTGTGACGTGTTTTCGCTGCCACATATCACAATTACTATTGGGAATAAATCTTTTTCCCTTTCTCCAGATCAAGTAAGTTGTTATCTGATTATCTTCTTCTTGTATTAAGATTTTTTGCAACATACAACAAACTGTGCTGCAGCTGGTGTCACGCAGAATACTTTTGCAGGTTTCTACAAGTTCTGTTATAAGTCCTCTATTACAATGTGCATACTAGAAGCACTTTATTCTTACACAAAAAAGCTCGACTAACTAAACAAACTTTCTGTAGGATGCACAGATGGTTTTTCCGTCGAGCTTAAGATGCCATTATATGTTGCATTCTAGAAGCACATTTAATCTTAGGCTTCTGTTCTCTGTCTTTCACGGACTAACATTCTGTGCGCAGGGGCGGAGCCAGGATTTTCAACAAGGGTGTTCATATTTTAGGACAGGGGATGTGTGAGGGGAAAAAAAAAAATAACAACGCATGAAAAAAAACACAATGCCTCTGCCAACTAGTTTCTCTAATGCAAAAATAAAAAAATTGTGCCGCTGCTGGGATTCGAACTCGCGTCCTGAGCAAGAGTTTGCACACCCTTAGCCGCTGGGCTATCCTTCGTTTCTATGTCAAGGTTGTTCATTACTAGTATATATCCACAAAGTTCTATATTTAACAAAGGCATCCGACAATTTTTTCCGATGAAGGGTGTTCATATGACCACCCTTGAATAGGTGTGGCTCCGCTCATGTCTGTGCGGATTCTGGTAATAGTATGTTATCAGAGTCGAAGACAACTACGGTGCTCACTGTCTTAGTCGATTTACAGCTTTGGATGTGCATCCACGACGTCCCCTCTGGTAATAAAAAAATTGTTTGGCGTGACTTAATCTGCATATTTATCACCTTGTCATATCACTTGCACGCGATATCGCGAGAATGATTTGTGAATTCTTGAGTGCAGGGTTCTTGGAGATGTATTTTTGAGAGCATACCACACTGTTTTTGACTTTGGTAATCTACAAGTTGGATTTGCTGAAAGTGCTTAGAGCATATTTCAGAACTGATGAACCAAAATATCATAAAATTGTTTGGTTTTGGAAGTTTGGCAATTTGGGAGCGTAATAAGGCATTTGTTATAGAGAATGATGCACAAAGAGGTTGTGTATAAAATTACTTTAGTTATGTATGTGTTTCTGCTCTTATTTAGTGTGTGATGCAATTTGTAATAAAAGACTGTTTTATAGAAAATGAGTAGAAGAATTGTGGTACTATACTCCGTGTGTATTATGGATATAATTCCAAAATTGCACTACTATGTATGTGTTTCTAAGTTGTGTGTGTAATTATGATATTGAAACATGTATTTATATGGTCGGTTTGATTGTCCCCCAGATTATTTTAATAAAAATTAAAACTAAATCAAATTTAATTGATTTTTAAAATTAAAAATGAAAGCCAAATCAGCCAACTTTTTCTCGATTGGATTAGATTTTTCAGTTTGTTTGTGAATATCTTCTCCTTAACCAAGGGGTCGTTTGGTTGACATATTAGTTATGCAGATATTACGATGTATCAATTGTTTATGTCAGGATTAATAATGAAGAGATTGTTATGCTTGAGGCATGTACTTTAAAAGGGTATTTGTGGCTTTAGCTTACTTCCTGCATAGCTAATAAACGTATTCTTATTTCACATTTTATCTTCTAAAAATTAATATATAAAGTCCACATAATTTAATATGAATATTATTTGATACCGACAAGCAAACACTACATTTTAGATTTAGGATGATTTTCTTTTTATAGGACCAACCAAACACTGTATTATATTATGCAGTATTTTACGTTGTTAGATAGTATCAAACCTAGTGAAATCCCACAAAATGATATTTGAAAAGGGTAGCATGTACGCAGACCTTACCCCTACCTTGAGACGTCGAGAGGTTGTTTCCAGTAGACCCTCGGTACAAGGACAAGCAATATGAAAGCAGAAATAACGGTAGCAAATAAACCATACTATAAAAAAACATGGTAGAACAATCTGAAAAAAGGAACTGTAACTATTACAAGTTTAACACAATAATCGACGTAGAAATAATAGATAGCAGTAGAAATCAAATGACATATTTTATGTTGTTCCAATAGATAAACCAAACGACCCCTAACTACTCCCTCCATTCACTTTTACTTGTTCACAATACTAAAAATAAATTTTTAATTTTACTTGTCTACTTTATCCTATCAAAGAAAGACAAACTTTTTTTGTTTTTTATTTTTACTCTTAACATTAATTACTCATTTTCAAATTATTATTCAAATTCAATGACACTATACACTGATTAATATAGATATTATAGTAAAATACATACTCCCTCTGTTTCAATTTGTTTGAATCTATTTTCTTTTTAGTCCGTGCCAAAATAAATGACCTCTTTCCCAATTTGGAAACAAATTCACTTTTATGAATGATTTACGGTATTACAAATTTTCAAGACTTATTTTGAACCACAAGTTTGAAAGTCTTCCTCTCTTTTTAAATTAAATGCACGCGAATCAAATGAGTTTATATAAATTGAAACGGAAGGAGTATTTTATTTATTAATTTTTAAAGAATGTACAAAATTAAAAGTAGACAAGTAAAAGTAAACGAAAGGATTATATAATTACAAAAGAGCGCCATTCAACATTTTTAGTTTAATCTCCCGCGCAATACCCAAAACATGTAGGCCCACTACTACGCGTATCCACCAATCAGAACACACCATTTCCTCCTATATATACTTCCGTACTCTCTTCCTCATTTCTTCTACACAAAAATCAATAACTAGGTTTAGGGTTTTCTTTTTCATCGGAAAGTAATAGAATGAGTTCCGGTGGAGGATCAGGCAAGGGCGGCGGCGGTAGAGGGAAACCTAAGGCAGCAAAATCAGTGTCTAGGTCTTCAAAAGCGGGTCTACAATTTCCTGTTGGTAGGATTGCACGTTTTCTTAAAAATGGAAAGTATGCTGAACGTGTTGGTGCTGGTGCACCTGTTTATTTATCTGCCGTCCTTGAATACCTAGCAGCTGAGGTAATTTTATACTTGATCTGGTCTATTGAATTTAAAATTAGTTGATTTGTGTGATTTTAGTCGATTGAGTTCATATTTGCTCAAATTTATTTGATTCTAATGGATTGAGTTCAAATTTATTTCAGTTTATGTGATTTTATGCTTGAGTTGGTTGATTTAGTTCAAATTTACTACAATTTATTTGATTTGGTTGATTGAATTCAAATTTTCTCCAATTTACCTTGCTGCTGAGGTAATTATTGTGATTTTTACTTGATTTGGTCGATTGAATTCAAATTTACTCTAATTTATGTGATTTGTTGTTGATTTGGTCGATAATTCAAATTTACTCCAAATTTTATGCGTTTTTAAGTTGATTTTGGTCAATTGAGTTCAAATTAAACTCGAATTTATGTGATTTTTACTTGATTTGGTCAATTGAATTCAAATTCACTCAAATTCATGCTTTTTTAAGTTGATTTGGTCGATTGAATTCAAATTTAGTTTATATGTGTGAGTTTTTACTTGTTTTGGTAGATTGAGTTTGAATTTACTCCAATTTATGTGATTTTATGCTTGATTTGGTCTATTCAATTCAAGTTTACTTCAATTTATGTGATTTAACTTGATTTGGTTGATTGAATTCAAATTTACTCCAATTTACCTCGCTGCTGAGGTAATTATTGTTATTTTTACTTGATTTGGTCGATTATTCAAATTTACTCCAATTTACCTCGCTATTGAGGTAATTATTGTGGTTTTTTACTTAATTTAGTCTATATATATATCGGTAGTTTCTTCCTAATACATTTCTGCTCCACTATTCTACACAAATTGAGAGGTTAGGTTTAGATTTTCTGTTTCATTGGAAAGAAATGAGTTCCGGTGGAGGATAAGGCAAGGGCGATGGCACGCCGGTAGAGGGAAGCCTAAGGCATCAAAATCAGTGTCTAGGTCTTTAAAATTGTAATCAAAGTGTCTCAAAAGATGTTGAGATGTGACATTTTTTTCACTTGTTTTTGTTCGATTGAATTCAAATTTACTCCAATTTATGTGATATGGTTTGGATCTGGAATAGTTTTGATATTTGTGGTTTTAAACATGTTATAACATAACAGTTGTGATTATAAGACTTGGAACTCGCGGTTTTAGATCTGCTGAATGTGTTGGTGCTGTACTTGATTTGGTCAATTGAATTCAAATTTATTCCAATTTCGTGCGATTGTTTTACTTGTTTTGGTCAATTGAGTTCACATTAAACTTGAATTTATGTGATTTGTTTTACTTGATTTTGGTAGATTGAATTCAAATTTACTTTTATGTGACTTTTTCTTACTTGCTTTGGTCAATTGAATTCAAATTTACTTTATTTGGTCGATTGAATTCAAATTCACTATAATTTATGTGATTTTATGCCTGCGTTGGTCGATTGAGTTCAAATTTACTTCAGTTTATATGACTTTATGCTTGAGTTGGTCGTCGAATTCAAACTTGCTCCAACTTATGTGATTTTTTAAGTTGATTTTGGTGGATTGAGTTCAAATTTACTCCAGTTTTGTGTGATTTTTACTTGATTTGGTCAATTGAATTCAAATGTAGTCCAATTTATGTGACCTGTTACTTGATTTTGGTCAATTGAGTTCAAAGTTACTCTGATTTATGTGGGTTTTTTTTACATGACTTGGTCGATTGAATTCAAATTTACTTCAATATATGTGATTTCTGCTTGATTTGGTCGATTGAATTCAGATTTACTCCAAATTACGTGACATAAACTGGAGCGGGTGCACTGATTAATTTGGTTTCATTTGACTTCTGAATTCATCTATTAGACAGTTTTCTGTTTTGTTATTTAAAATGGAATTTGTGTGATTGATTCAAGTTTATAGTTGGGTAAGATATTTTGATAATGGATTGTGACAAACATTTGATGAGCCTATAAAGATGTTTACTTGATTTGGCCGATTGTATTTAAACTTAAATGATTTGGTTTCATCTGACTTGTGAATTCATCTATTTGGCAGTTTAGAGATTTGATATTTATTTATGCTATGGAGATTTTGTTTGCTCTTAATCTGTTGTGATTGTGGGTGTATAAACTTTGTTAACGAGTTACTGCTAGGATTCTATGATTAATTTATGTTATTGATCAGATAAAGATATTTCGTAATGGATTGTGTCAAACATTTGATGAATAACCGAAGACTCTGATGCTGGAGTTGGATATTTTGATGTGATAAAATTGTACTATCTCAAGAGTCTAAATTATTATAATTGTTTGATGTAGGTGCTGGAGTTGGCTGGGAATGCAGCAAGGGATAACAAGAAAAATCGTATAGTGCCGAGGCATATTCAGTTGGCTGTGAGGAATGATGAGGAGCTGAGCAAGCTTTTAGGTCATGTTACTATTGCTAATGGAGGTGTCCTGCCCAATATTCACCACAATCTATTGCCTAAAAAGGCTGGATCAGGCAAGGGAGATATCGGCTCTGCATCTCAAGAGTTTTAGAATCAATCAACTTCTAGTTTTGAAAACGATTTGGAGTAAACCGCTTCATAGCTGTCTGTGGAAATGGCTTTTGTTTTGATAATTTTGAATTCAATGGCGCTGTCATGATATACAACTCGGAAAGTTTTTGTGATGTGAATGAATTAGATCAATTTGGATGTCAATTTGCAATCTGATATACAACTCAGAATTTTTTGTGAATGGAATTGGATCAATTGGTCTGAAGTTGATTTGTAGTTCTATCTTGAGACTCGCATTTGAATTCAAGCTTCTTTCAGCTACTTTCTGTGCCTTAACTTTTTGGATAATCGAAAGAAATTCTGGTCATGATCGATATTAGTCGATGTGGACCTATGGACTGCAGTTTGCTGTGACAATTTAAATTGGAACTATATTCTCCTTTTGTTAGGTATAACATGTTTCACAGCAATGCCTTCGCATTTCATATATAATGTGATACAATAAGCTGCCTTTTTTCTTGAACAATTCGTGTTGGGCTATACATTGTAAAATCTGCTGTCTTAAAAGTATGAAATATTTAGACTGATAGACATGAATATGAGCAGTGATATCAGATGTTGTTTCAATGTAGCTGCGTTCAAGCAGAGTGGCTTTAACATCAAGCATACAGCATTTCACCCATAACCGTGCTATGTGAAACATCTGAATTCCAAGCATACTGACCAGGAAATACATGTCAAAGTCCAGGTTAGCCCCTGTGTTCTTTATGACCTAAGTTCCGAGCTGGTCATTTTAACATTTTGACAAATAGTTATACTCTTTACCGGGTTAACAAAATTACATTGCATCATAATCGATAAACTACGTAAAAATGGAGATGTTTACAATATTCACACTTGGAGAAGGGCAATCTCTTTAATATAGTGAAAGCCAACACAACTACTCCTAACACGACTGGCGTATACTAACTAAAGCATCCAACGAAGCGAATAGGGCCTAACATGAGTGTCGACATGTATTTCCTGGTCAGTGATAGCCATTGTATCTACAATAAGCTTGTTGCTTTTCCATGTCAGGACAATTGCACATGAAAAACCATTTGCACTTATGTTGTACGGGTTAGTGTAATGATTTGTCATTTTGGTTTCAGCTAAGCATATTATAGATGGCTTGTTTCATTCAACTAGTAAACTCTTGTTTCATTCAACTAGTAAACTGAAGTATCTCCTGAACATTGGGTTATATTACAGTCGTGGTAGTTCCAAAGAAGGAAATTCATTGGGGTTTTAGATTAAATCCTTGAGCTCCCTCCAGGAATCAATGACATTTCCAGAGGCAGCTCAAGGTTTTAATCTAACACCCCAATGAAGATAATAATCTAGAACTACTGCGGCCGTAATAACCTAAAGTTCAGAAGAACTTGAATTGGTTGAATAGGGCAATCCCATCCCCGTAATCTGCCTAACTGAAACTAGAATCACAAATCATTTTCAACTATTGGACTTATTAACTTCACTGACATGTTCGACATAAGTACTGATGCTTTTTCATGAGTTGCACTGATATGTAAAAACAATCAACTTGTTGTAGATCCGGTGATTATCACTGACCAAACATATGTCAACGTTCAGGTAAGCCCCTCTTCGCCTCCTGTTCTTATGGACTGAGTTCCGAGCATTTCAAGAAATAAAAACTACACCAAACAAATATTTTTACATACATTTCCCACTCTAATATGTTAACATCAACACTTGTAGTATATATATATAATCAATAAATTACATAAAAGGTAGACGGTTAAAAAATTCACACTTAGATAAGTGCACCCCCTTTAACATATTCAGTAAAAGCCAAAGCAACTAATCCCACCATAGCAAATCTTCCGTTCCAAATCTCAGCATCGGCTGTCATTATCCCATTAGACTTTTTCTCAGCACTAACACCTTGAAATAGAGGAATAATAGAAGCCAATGTGAGCAATGCGCTTGTCCCCAAGAACCAAGAGAAACCGCCGCTCGATAGCTGAGCGAATATGTCGCTGCCAGTGGCGAGTTCAGCGCCAATGGCGGCGACAAATCCAATCATGGCCAGCCTCCCGTTGATACGCTCTGGTGCAGGTCCACTGAAGGCGAACAGGTCCCTGAAACTGGTGCTGGGCTGTTTGTTCATAAAGGAACAATGTTAGAACTGAAATTCGAACTTGAGATTTCTGATTAAGAATTGAGGACTTTTATGCCACAACTTTAGATGGTAAATGATAAAAAGAATTTAAGTCACTACGAGATTTTTGCACTATAGTTGTCTCAAACAAAATAACAGCCGACAAAAAAAATGTATATTTATATATTCAAAAGTTAATATACAATATATATATATACATATTTTATACAAAATAGAAGATATTTTAATATTTGGCTATCAAAGCAATTTATATCCAATTATCTCAAAAGTGATTTGTAAAACGTTAGTTAGTTTCAAAAACAACGCCAACAGAAAAGTGATACTTTTATATTTTTAAAAATAATTTATCTTTTACCTTCTCATTTTACTTTTATATAATTTATAATCAGAACGAGTATATTGTTGGCAAATATGTCAGAATTTAAGATAATGTTTTTGAAAAAGTTACAGGAGCTCGACCTTAGCAACAGGAGGAGGTGTTGGTTTCGGTGTTGGAACAGTATCACCCAAGGTGCTTGGAGTTTGGTCCTTCTCACCATCCTGCAAATTATTCAAAAAAAAAAAAAAAAAAGGTCAATACTTCGTTAATTTCAAAGTAGCTAGTTACATAAAGACCCAAAAAGTACTGGCTATGTAAAATTTATCTACATAATCAGATAAATAATACTAGTAAATCTCTTGCTTAGCATTAATGAGTTTACATTATGTTCAATTACACATAGTTATACACTATTATATCGATTTTTTTTTTATTCATACCATCTGGTCACAGGTCCCCTAAGTTATTTTTCAAAAGATTAACTATGAAAATCTTTTGGATAATCTAATCATACTGAATTTTTTCTATACTGACAGTATTTATAATTTAATTTCGACAGTAATAAGTAATCTGATAAAAATGATAAGTAATCTGCTATAACAACATGAAAATATTTATACAGTCGTTGTATATAACGTAGGCTAGCTTACCTCGGACATACACTTAACACGGAGACCAGAATTCCTCTGAGTTTGTGGAAAATAACAGCAAGGAACCAACTGATTCTTTTTAGAGAAATTTGAAACTGGAGTTCCCAATATCATGGACTGCATGCCACCACAAGTTGCCATTTATATGTTAACTAATTTAACACTCAAAAAATTACAATATAGTTTTCTCTTTCTCTTAACAAAAAACAGAAACGATTTGATATTTGATGAGAATAAGAAAGGAGGAGATTATTTTATTTCTATTATATGAAGTCAGTTGTATTGAATGATGTTGTTGAGGAGTTAGGTGGTGCATTTATAGGTCCATAGCCTATCGGCATGGAAAAAAAAGGGTGGATATTTTTGGATCCACGTAAGTAAAGTCTGGGCCTCAAAAGCAACTTATTCACGTGGACTAATTTGGCTGGTTTTGTGACTGAGCAGGGTGATGTGGTCTTCTTATTTACCACAAGCTCTCTAGAAAGTCGAATGTACTAGTGAAGTTCATCTATAGAGTTTAATTTGAAATTCGAAAGGCGAAAGGAGGGGATCTGGGGTTGTGTGTGTGTGTGTTGGGGGGGGGGGGGGTTGCGCTGGGAGTGGCGTCGGTGTTGCGTGAGTTTAAACTTGTCCATCAAACGAAGAGTATATTTTTTTCTTATTTGGTGTTTGGTATTCGCATTAGAGTCCTGAAAAATTCAAATTTATATCGTATAAGGTCATTAAGGGAGAAAGCACTCGTATTAGAATTTTTAAAGAGAATGCTTCGGAGAATTGTACTCACTACATTTTAATTTATATGAACATATTTAAGACTAGTTTTTTTTTAAAGTGGCGTCGGTGTTACGTGAGTTTAAACTTGTCCATCAAACGAAGAGTATATTTTTTTCTTATTTTGTATTTGGTATTCGCATTAGAGTCCTGAAAAATTCAGATTTATGTCGTATAAGGTCATTAAGGGAGAAAGAGTCCCGAACCAAAATGCCCCAAAAAAAAATATTTTGAACCAAAATACCCCAACAACAAAAAAATGTTACAAAAGTACCTTTAGCGCAGTAAAATGCGCGCTAAAGACTTAATAACGATTAAGTTAAGTTCTTTAGCGCATTATTTTCTGTATATAGCAATTTCTCTCATACATAGCGCGATAAAATATCGCGACCATAGACTCCACCATTTTTTACAAACAGCCTCTTCTTACATTTTCACTCCTTTTTACGTAATTTAGCCGTATATTTATCATGCTTTGAGACTCCGGAACTTCAATATTTCATATAGAACCCTACTTATATTTGGACAATTAATAAGATAGGCTCAATACATCAAGAATACGCAATACTTTGGATTATCGTTTTAGTGGTTGAAAAGTGCTCGAAGTCCTTTTTTGTTTGAAGACTTGTAGTCATTAGCTTTACGTTATCTATCTTTTAGGGTTTCGTCTTATTTTTAATTTAATGCTTAACTTTATTTCGAATGTGTCACGTTTTTTTTAATTATCAATTTAGGATGTGAAATTATAAACAATAATAAAGAATAAGATAATATTTATAAATATGCAAAAAATATATAATATTTACGATAAACTGTACAACACTAATGTATATACACTATCGAGGATGGGCCCACATGCAGTATGCCGGAGACTATCCATAGGCCTAAGGCTCATACCATCCCCACCGCCCTCACCATCGTCTCCATCGCCCTTTTTCCTCTTAATAACCGGGAGCTCCAAGTCATGATCATCTCCTCTTCCCCTGGCCCGTGCGCCCTTGACTAGAATGTGCTTCTTCTTGGGATCTGGTCCCGCTCGCACGGGCAGAACCTCATCATGACCTGGGTCTGGAAACTCGGACTCTTCCTCGTCAGGAGTTGCCACCGCGGGCACCGAAGGA
Organism: Lycium ferocissimum; assembly: GCF_029784015.1. Lineage (NCBI taxonomy): Eukaryota > Viridiplantae > Streptophyta > Magnoliopsida > Solanales > Solanaceae > Lycium > Lycium ferocissimum. Next base: position 491,639 of record NW_026725865.1, read on the forward strand.
TGAACACAAAAATATATAATAATTAGTACCATTTCTTATTTATATTGAATCCATTAACGTTTGTTGAATAATCAAACCTGTGTGTCAACGGGTGCCTGAGTAGGCTTCTGAGATGGGTTTGGTGGTGAATATGAGGTAGTCTCCTGGACGAGATCTTTGTTCGAAGTCCAAGTAAAGGTTATAAAAATTAAATAAATATTTACCTTATATTGAATAAAATTAATTTTAAGTAAAAAACTTACATGCGCCTCGGTAGTCTCATGAGAAGACACCTCTGCCTCGGCAGGCTGATGAGAATGCTCCTGAATGGGTCGCTCCTGTGGACCCACTGGCGCCGAATCCTAAAATATGAAAAAAACGAAATAATAAGTAACATACATATTTAAAATAAGTACTTTAAATAATCAAATATGTATATTAAATATTTACCTTATATTGAATAAAACAAATTTTAATAAAAAGTTTACCTGTGGCTTGACAGTCACATAGGAAGACACCGCTGGCTCGGCAGACCCATGAGAAAACGCCTGAGTGGGTGGCTCTGGTGGACCCGCTGGTGCCGAATCCTAAAATATATTAAATGTTAAGCATGCTTAGAATATAATGTATATAACAAAATAATAACAAAAGTTCATAGTAGAAAACTTTAATCGAAGATTTTTTGTAGAGTTATTTTAATCGAATTGTACGCCGCTTTTTTCCAAAATTCGAACTTAGAATCTTGCTCCTTGACTTGAATATACCGAGAATCTAAATTTTCCGGACGAAATTTAATAGAAAATGACGTTTTGGATGTGGGGACCACCTCGGTTTCGCCTCCAATGGCGTTTTCAATTTTTTTTTTTTGCCACTGGAGGGACCAGTGGTGGAACCCGACGGGTTTAAGTTGAGTCCTATAGCGCAGTATTTTACTGCGCTATAGTGGAGAGAGAAATTGCTATAGCGCAGGAAAATAATGCGCTAAAGAACTTAACGGGGCCGTTACGGTTAAGTGCTTTAGCGCATGAGATTTTACTGCACTAAAGGTACTTTTGTAACATTTTTTTGTTGTTGAGGTATTTTGGTTCAAAATGGTTTTTTTGGGGCATTTTGGTTCCGGACTCAGGGAGAAAGCACTCATATTAGAACTTTTAAAGAGAATGCTTCAGAGAATTGTACTCACTACATTTTAATTTATATGAACATATTTGATTGACCATGAAACTTAAGAAAGATATGATTTTAAAAAAAAAAATTATAGTCTTAAATATGTCATAATATTGTGTGGTTATGAATTTTTAAAAACTTGTTATCTTAAACATGCCATACTATATATGTACTAAGATTAAATAAATAAGAAGCCTAAATTAAATTATTTCTAGAGTTAGAAATGCGTCATGTTTTTACTGGAACAGAGAGTAATGTTTAGCATGTACGAAAGTTCAAAAATAACACGGGAGATCTCTAAATACAAATAGTATAAGATATTTTGTAGGCTTATGTTTCTGTTTATAGTAAGTGGATGTATGCAACCAATTTTTCTCTACGAAAGTAAAGCCATATATGGCTCCCTCTAACTTTTATTTTCTATTGTTCTTTGCCTGCTTAATACCTTCCAGCCTCTTTTTTTGGATTAATATTGTTAATACAAAGATTTGAGAAAAGGAGTCCAACAAATTAATCAAATTCAAAATTTAAGAGTTAAGCATTACATGAAGTGTTGACACTATGAGCACAATGACCCTTGCATACAACATAATTTTCCTGCTATCTCCACCAAATGATGTCAAATATCCTTCCTTACAAGGAATTTTCAATTCTGGTGACTGAATTGTAACATTATGATGATGTCTACTAGAATTTAGAACTGGAGTATCATCCATGTTTGGTGGCAATGGCAGCACCAAGTCCTTTGGAACAGATGGTAGTGGTGATGGTGGTGGCTCTTTTGGAGGCAAAAAAACTGGTATTGGTCTACTTGGTGGTGGCTTCATTTCTTGTACAGGAGGAACCATTGCTTCAAATGCTACAAAAGAAGTTGAATTGAAAAACAAAAGAAATTAGCCCCAAAACTTGACACCTTGCTGTAAAGCTTTCTCAAAGAATAAACAAATTACAAAGTACATGAATAAATAGTAGTGCTCCCTGTGTTTCAATTTGTGGCATAATTTGATTGGATATGAAGTTAAAAAAAAAAAAAAACTTTTAAACTTATGGTCTTAAACGTGTCATAACATTTGTGTGGCTATAAAACTTTTGAAAGTTGTTGTTTTAAAAGTTTTATAGCCACACAAAAAAAAGCAGAGCTAGGTAGAATCTTGTTTCATCGAAATATTACAATGTCCAAATAGAGGAAAAGAAAGAGTTTTGTGGTCATGTACAAATTGTTGAATCCCCTTGATACAAGAAAATGTTTTAGTTAATGGCAAAGGGAGTTAAAAAATTACTCTAATTAGGGGTTCAAATCCTCGGCATGACATTGAACTATCTTTTTGAATCCCTTTGTACAAATTTTTGGCTTCGCCGTCGTTGATATAAATGTTATGACATGTCTAAAATCACAAGTTTCGAATTTTTTTTTTTTTTCTTAAACTCTGCACTGAGTTAAATTACATCACGTAAACTGGAACGAAGGGAGTTATAATAAGCGGATGATACAAAGAAGTTGGAATCAAGATTATCTTATTTACCTTGGCATTGTGTCAATGGAGGTATTGCGATGAAGCAATTAGACAAAGGCAGCACTAGTGAGGCTTTTATAAGAGGACTAGAAGAGCCTAATATTGCACACAAGCAATAATATCCTGCTTGAATCACTTGATTGAGTGCATTGCAACAAGAATTAAAAGATGTTGGAGTACTTTTGCCTTGATCCATGCATTTTTCCAAGTTTATCCCCTCAAATGAACATTGTGGAAAATGACATGTTGCTATTGGGAACAATGTAAAAATAATTAGAAGTGATGCAAAAGCCCAAGTGAACTTGAGAGTGTGCATTTTCATTAACAAGTTTTCAATTAGGATAATGAAGTTGTAAGAAAATAGTGTATGAATTTATGCTTTGTGGTCATGAGTGTTTTTGCATGCTTGTGACCTACTCATTTCATACATTTGGTGCTTTAAGCGCTTTCTAGCTTGTCATGCTACAAATGTTGCAGATGAGCACAAATATTTCCCTTCTTAGTCATAATTCTTCCATTAGAAAAAATTTCATATGGGCTAATTGAAGTCAAACTCATTGAGATAGTGTTGAAACATTCTTTTGGTCTTGTTGCACCATTCAGTCTCAACTGGATATTAAGCATATGAAACTTCAGGCACCGCATATCTTAAGTTTGTTTCAAAGTGGTTAGACATGCAAAAAATCTTACATAATTCGGTACAAATTAAATAGTGTGTCGAAATAGGATACCCCTAAAAAATTTACGTAACAAACACCCAAATTATAAAAATTTCACAGGAGTCCCTGTACTAATACAACAAGAAATACATAATCTTTTCAGGATTCTATATTACATCAAAGAATAGTTGTATAACAAAATAATACATATCTCCAAAATAAATGACATAAACAACCCCACAAATTCACTAATTCTAGTACTGTCTGATTTCAAACTAATACAACATAAAAGCAATTGCACCAAATGCAGCAATGAGGGCTAATGGTGAAAAACCATAGCTAAGAGAAGGTGCAGTTGACGGTGTAACAGGGTTTTGACGGCGGCCAGAATTCGTCGCAGATGGAGATGGTGGAGTTAAAGTAGGAACTGCATCAGCTTGTGGTGCCAGAGCTGGTGACATTGGCTGGAAATTTGTTGTACCTGTGCAAATTTATTATCAATTTAAATTCGTATAATTCATAAACGTTTAGTTTATGTTGCTCGGATCCTCTCAGAATGTCACTACATTCGTGTCAGATCCTCCAAAAAGAATAAATTTTGGAGGATTAAATACATACTCATCGTCATTTTTGAAGGATCCGAGTAACACAACTTTTAATCAGTTAGTATGGACAGAATTATATGAGTTTAAGTTATATCAGAACTACTTGTGCAAATTAAATTCATTATCAGGTTAAAATCGTCTAAATTCATAAACTTTTAATCTATGCTGCTCGGATTCTTTTAGAGTGTCGTCGTAGTTGTGTTGGATCCTTCAAAATTGAATAACTTTTGAAGGATCCGATGCACACTTCACGACATTTAAGGATCCGAACAACTAGCTAGTAATTGGTTAGTATGGAAAAATTCGGTATCAAGTTGTAAGTAATGAACTTTTAAACTATGTTGCTCGGATCCTCCAAAAACGTTGTCATACTTGTGTCAGATCCTCCGTTCTTTGAATAACTTTTGAAGGATCTGATATAAACACGACACGCCAGGATCGATCAACATAGCTTTTAAAAGTTTTAATCTATGTTGCTCGATCCTCTCAAAATACCGTCGCAGCTGTGTCGAATCCTCCAAGAAGAATAACTTTTGAAGGATATGATACATACCGCGACATTTCTGAAGGATCCGAACACCATAGATTTTATCAGTTAATATGGACCACAAAATTATACTATTAAGTAATACCTTTAGGACTAGGAGAAGGACTGGGAGCTGATGTTGGTGAAGCACTTGGAGCCCCTGTTCCAGCAGGACCTATTTGACAAAAATATTAGATTCACATCATTTTATGATATAATCCTTGAAATATGGACATTATTATTAGAAGACATGAAATATGTAATAACAGTCTAATATATACCTGGAGCCGCGGCAGGTGGACTGGAGGCTGCAATCAAGAGAATCACTAAGGGTGTTAGTAACCATATAAAAAGTTGTACCAATAAAAATGGAAACAATTATTTATAGATAAACATAATAGTAGTCATAAATCATCTTATTTATGATAGAGTAATAAATGGGAGCCTTGACGGAGTGGTAAAAGTTATTGTCGTATAACTAGAAGGTAGTCTACAGTAGAGCTAGTTTTGAGAAATGGGTTCACTTAAATTCTTTTGCTGAAAAATTATACTATGACAATAGTAGTTTTTTTCTTTGTTATATATAAGTTGTTGCATCCCCTCAAATATGAGGGAAAATTCTAGTAAAGCGAGAAAGAGGGTTTGAACATCCCGGTGTGAAATTTTTGAACCCCCTTATATAAATGCTGGCTCCACCACTAATCACAGGTTTAAGCGGCAGAAACAGTCTCTCGCAGAAATGCAAGATAAAACCGCATAAAAAGACTCAATATGACCCCACCCTTCCCCAGACCCTACCATGCATAGAGGGAGCTTAGTTCACTAGGCTTCCATTTGTGATAAAAGGAGTAAAGGGCAGCCATGGCGCAACGGAAATAGGAGGTCATGGATTCAAACCGCAAGAACAACCTCTTGCATAAATACAAGGTAAATACATAAGACTCCATATGGTCTGATTCTTTCCCGAACAAGCACATAGCAAGAGCATAGTGCGCCGTTAAAATTCTTACCTTTGCATTGGAGGGGAACACGAGCCATGTTACAAGCACGAGGAAGAGACATGGTTGTATTAGGATTAATAGGAATTTGAAAGGGAATTCCACCATTTGCAATAACACAGAGACAAGCAGTGCCATTTCCCATCATAGTTCTCAATGCATTGCAGCAGCCAGGAGATGGTGCTGCAGTCCCATTATTGCTATTGCTGTTGGCCAAGAAATTCAAGCAAGGAGTGAAACTTGTCAGCATTGTTGCTGTACATGGAGATGTCACAATTTGGGCATTAATAGGCAGAGTTGCAAAGATAATAATGCAAGAAAGAAAAAGAACATAGCGAAAAGAAAAGGCCATGTTAATCGAGAGTTTATTTTAGCGGAATTGTTTTTGAGATATGTTTGTAATTTGAAATTTTGAATGGTTAAGTGGGGAGAGTTAAAGAGGGAATTTATAGAGAAAATGTATTACTCCAATCATAGAGGATAAAAGTTGATGAATAAGCAGGTGAATGAAGTTCAACTACCTTAACAAACTTTTTGTCAAATGCTCCCAATAGTTTTGTTGACCTGCTAGCTTTGCTTGCCGTGGCCAAATTCTCCAATAGTCTACTACATATGCATGGTAAGATAAATAATGCATTTTTGCACATCCTTGTCATGTATAAGTAGTAACTTATTGTGACATTATTCTTTAACTACATTCTAGGTCATGATTCTTATTTTATGTTCTTTGGAAAAAATAATTTTTTTTAACAGAGCTCATTATAAGTGTGATATATGAGTTCAGGGGGTAAATAATTCAAAAAAAAAAAAAAAAAGTTTAGGAGGATCATAGGACCCCTATAGTTTAAGTGTATAGTTGACAATTTCGTTATAGCTTAGATGTGTTTCTATGCCTTGTCCCACCATAAAAGAGAAAACCTCTAAAATTCCAACAAATATAACGTTCTAAACTCATAATTTATACGTGCAATAAGTTTACTAATAAGAATTTAAAAAGTTAGAACCCGTCAAGTTTTAATTTTGAATCTGCCTATGTCTTTAAAAGGATCCAATGACTTACGGATATCCTTGAGTTACTCTGTAATTGAACAGTTCTATTACTGTTGAATTCTGAGGCTATGAATGATCATTGTCAATACTTGAGAATTCTGATTCAACTGTCTTAGTATCGGAATAGTCAACACACACACACAAAAAAAAAAAAAAAAAAAAAAAAAAAAAAACAGTTGACCTACATCTAGTATAATCAAACCTCTTTATTATAATCTCGTTAGTTCAAATTGTTTTTGTTGTTTTTTTAAAAGCGATCAACTGTTATAGACCTATAACGTCATTTTACATTTAGATCTTGTTTGGTTTTTGTAAACAAAAAATTACCCAAAAGCTTTATTTTTTTCAAGTAGTTGACTATTCAACTATATTTGGATTGTTAAAGGAACTGATTAATGTCTAACTATTGCTTTTCCCTTTTTAAATTTAAACTATTGATCTTCATTTCACAGAGCAAAATACATGGTTATTGGTTCCCATGTGTAGAGTTTAGCTAAGAGCATCTATCATGAATAATAGTGTAGCAAAGAGCAACTTTGCATCATGTGAATATCGTGTAGTTCAGATTATGCTATTGTTATTAACCCCATATATTTCTTACATGATTGGTCAGGTTATGGGAATATAATATTTAGGTTAATTTGTTAGTTGAGGTTGCGTGTGTCTATAAAACAAGTTTTTAATTACAAAAGGTGTCAGCCATTATTGAAGATGCAAGTGGGAAAACAGAAATAAATAGACCAATAAAATTTGATTTATCTTGCAACTTTATTAAGAGCCCGTTTGGAACACTTTTTTTTTTTTTTACTTAGAAGTTATTTTGGTTTGCCAACGATTTTACTCTTTTATTCCTTATATTTTTTTTCTAATTTCAATATTACCCTCACTATTAAAAAAAAGTGCTTAACAACACTTGTGTACCAAACACATCAACTTTTTTTCAGCTTCAACACTTTTATCCAAACACATAACTGTTTATTTATAAAATAACTTTCAGCACTTAAAAAGTACTTTAAACACTTATGCTTAAAAATCACTTTTTTTCAGCTAATCCAAACGGGCTCTATCTCTTACTCAGTCGTGAAAAATAATTATAAACTAAATTTTCTTAGACAGTACAACATACCAGTTTAATTTTACAAATGGAGTCTGGGAAGGATAGAATGTACGCAGATCTTACCTTACTGTGGGAGGTAGAGAGATTGTTTTCAATACACCCTTGGCTCAAAAGAAAGCTTATCAAAGCCGGTTAGAAACGGAAATAACGGGAGTGAAGAAACCATGGCATGGTCACTTTTCCTTAGACAGTATGGTTATTTTTCCTTGAAATGCAACAGTATACTTTAAAGGGTCGTTTGGTTTAGAGACAAGTTAGGCAATGATTAGCAAAGCAAAAATTAGAATTGCAGGAGTTATTATTGGATTTTTGTTTAATATATTTACAAATTAGTATATGGAATATTTAAATATGTTTACTTTTAGGACAAATTGAAAGTCTTTGCTTACTATTCTACGTGTTTTTTATTTGTGTATTACTAGTAGTTATATTCTTAGTCCATATTTTATCCGAAATAATAGATTCTCACATAAAATATGCACATACTCCAGCAGTTCTCAAGATTCAAACTGCATGAACTTTGACCAACATTTTAAGATATATTTTTTCACTAAATTGATACGAGGCAAATTGCAATTTATAGTATTTTTATGTAATTTTTAAATATATATAACTAAAATATTGAGTTAATCTAATCCCATTTAGCTTCACAGTTAGTTAAATTGACTCTCGAAAAGCGAAAAGTATCACATAAATCAGTACGGAGGAGTATTATGTATGAGAAAAGAGAAAAAACAACCAACGTTATACTAATAATGCTGAATTTTATATGGAGATTAAATCTCGTTACTACGCCAACCAAATCTTCTTTAATTTCGAAATAATAGTGGCAGAATTTTAAAAGTTGGAATAAGAAGCTTCGCATGTTCATTTTATTCCAATCATAAACTTTCTTTAAATTCATGAGCCTTTAATTTAGCTTTAGGCAGCTTTAAGCCTTAGCCGTTCTTTTTTTTTTACCAATAAAGAAATTGTGGGGTTAGTTAGTTAGCAATTAGCATGAGTTGGCCACCTGCATAACTAAACCATTATCCAACTCTACCTAATTCCTTTTCTAAATTATGACAAAAAGATTCAAGTTATATACAGGATAATGTAACGAAATTTTTACATCATCGATACAATTTAACATGTTATAATAAATTACTTTTTGGTCAAGACTATTAAATTAAGTAGATTTGATTCTCAAAAAATGCTGCCGCACCTATGTTGAGTCCTTCAAAAATATATCACTTATAGAGTATCCGACATGCACTCGATAATATTTTTGAAGAGTCTGAACAACATAGGCTAGCTATTAAATGGAGTTACCTACCATTACCTTTTAACTTGATAGTTTAAATACCTTTTACACCGTCTGTGAGTATAGAACTTAAACTAATGACAAAAATCCAAAATGCCAACCTGTGACAATATGTTTTCCTTTCTTAGTCACCAATTATAGGAGCATCTTATTTTTGATTTTCCTTCTCAATTATCTCCTATATAAACCAAAGGCGCTTTCATCTTCTTCCATCAACTTCACTTCCAAGCAGAAATATTTATTCTACACATCACTAGGATTTCTTAGCCAAATAACAATCAAATGGCGAATCTAAGGAACTCATCGGGGCTTGTTTTCATCGCGTTGGCGATGATCTTGACAGGAGTTTCTGCTCAATTGAGCAGTGACTGCACAAACGTGTTGGTCAGCATGTCGCCTTGCCTGAACTACATCAAGGGGAACTCTTCAGCGCCATCCTCAGGATGCTGCACGCAGCTTGGCACAGTGGTTAAGAACAATCCGGAATGTTTGTGTCAGGTCCTTAATGGTGGTGTCTCCAACATGGGACTCAACATTAACCAGACTCAAGCTTTGGCTCTTCCTGGTGCTTGCAAAGTTCAGACTCCATCAATCAGCAAATGCAAAGGTAAGAAAGACCATTCATTTTAAAATACTCCTTCTGTATCATTTTGTATGTTTTAGTTTGACTCTGCATAAAGTTTAAGAATGTAAATAAGGCTTTTGAATCTTGTGATCTTAAACTAAAGATGTGTGTACAATATACAAAAAGTACGCTTTGAGTCTTGCGGTTTTAAATGTAGTCATTCATTTCCATGAAGGAGTGTTGTCATTAAAGGTGTGTTTGGTATGAAGGAAAATGTTTTTCATAGGAATTTGATCCTGAAAAATGTTTTCTAGGAAAACAAGTGACTTTCTTACTTATTTTCTGGTGTTTGGTAAGTAAACAAAAAAGTATTATTATAGTAGCATTTATATGTAACATAAGAAAATACTATGAGGGGTGGGGGGTCGGGGAGGAGACAATGAGCTTGAAATGTCACTTGGAAAGTTGTTTTCTAACCAAACATGAGAAATTGGAAAATATTTTTGAAATTGTATTTTCCTCCATACCAAACAAACCCTAAGGGTAAAATAGGTATCGTAATTAAAATTCACTAAATTATTACAAGGAGGCGCTCTTTTTTAAGCAGACTAAAAAAGAAAGTAAGACCACATAAATTGAAAAAGAGGGAGTATCAAATGTAAACTTTATGTCCCTTGCAAATTTGATTGCTCACTAATTAATTACCTACCTGTAACAGCCGGGTCCCCAACTAGCTCTCCCGCTGGAACACCAGATTCTCCAAATACAAACGCTTCAGGTACATTATAATCCTTTAAACTTGGTCAATGTTTTTGGGAAGATCAAATTGAGTTCTATGTTGCTCAGACTCTTCAAAAATGCTATCGAAAGTAGTGCATTTTTTTAAGATTCTACCTTGGTACGACAACACTTTTGGAGAGTCCGAGCAACATAGTCTGGATTAACTAGAAATACTTAACTTACCATATCGCGTTACAGGAAGTGGATCTGTACCATCATCACAAGGTGGTTCCAATGATGCAAGTTTAACCAAGATGATCGGTCTTACTTTCTTCTTCCTACTCTTCATTAGCTCTTATGCTTCAACATTCACCGTGGCTTAATCGGATCATATCAGAAGTCAGTTTTCCTGCAGAGACAGAGTGGTTACTGTATTTTTGTGTTCTTTAGTTCCTCTGTAAAATATTGTCTTTATGCAGATACATATATTATATATTGTTTTGGAATGTATGAGCTGGTTACAATAAAAAGACTCTCACTCATTCAAAATTATAAGAAGTTATTCCACACTCAGATACATCGAGATCAATAAGTGAAGGGCAATTATCTGAACTTGACACCAAACTTGCATCTGCAACCTTCCTGCCCTTCAAAATCTTTGCTCTAGCCGCACTGGCATTCGTAAAGCACTGCAAGACAGCCAACATAAGTAACTCAGTACTTAAGGTTATTTTGAAATCTAAATAGGAAAGAAAATGAATAATTTCATGGCAAAACATTGTTCAAATGTAATTCAAGCAAAGCACACTCAATAAATGCAATGAGGCCTCGCGCGAGCATGTTTACTTGTATGTATATATCATAAAATCGTATCCTATGCCATCAAATCACAACATTAGTTGTAAGTCAATGTCAGCTTCATCTTCCTCCTGTTGTTCCCCCGCTGGTACTGCCGGAAAGTTGATGTTGGACCAACAGGATTGTTGATTGGAATTCTTCTTACTCAGCAGATGACTTCATTTTTTAAATCTTCTTGAACTCCTGGTGTATTTAAATTTAACAAATATCCCATTATTATCCACCTGCTATTATCCCTCTAAAACTTCATGCACTTCTTGAAACCTCCGCCCGTGGCTTCATTAATAATGCTGTCTTCTTTCCAGGAACTTTTCGAGAATCCTGATGCTGATATTTCCTTGGTAGTAGTCACAAAGTATTTGACTGTTGGATTTGAAGAGTCTCCAACAGCACGAGCAAAGAACACCGATGGGTTTATATCGCCATACACATCTGCAAAGTTGATTGTAGCTTGAGGGGGGTTGGCTCGCCCCATTAGACAATCTTCCAGAATATCAAGTACAGTTCATCACTATCGCTAGGGTCAAACATCCATCCTTTAGTAGGTATCCAATTATCCGCCATTAATGTTGAACTTAGTAACCAAGACAATCTATAACTTTGATGGCAAGTTCAGAACCCAAAATCCTGGCTCCGCAGAAGAGGTTATTCTAAGCGAATATGAGATAACTCTTTAGAAGAATCCCTTTTCTTCAAAAAGACTATGTTCCTTCTTTTATACCTTCACTTGTTTTCCCTTTTCCAAATAGAAATAGAAAACAACAACTAACTATTATGATGCAGTAAACCCTAATATAAAGCCTTTCCCCCTCCACTACAACCTATATATCACATCATCACCTAGCAGCTCTTCTCCAACTGCAGCAAACTATAACAGACATTATTGTCAAAAAAGAAAGCACAGCAGAGGCCAGCCATTAAAGATGATACACCCATTAATCTTCCATTTGAGATCATATTTTCCATATTTACTAGGCTTCCAGTTAAATCGTTGTTACGTTTTCAATCTATTTCTAAATCATGGAATGCTATATTATCTGAACAAAAAATTCAAGAAAGCTCAGCGTGATTAATCCAAAGCATTGGGCCGCGAAAAGCTCATGCTACAAAGAATTACTGGGCATTTCGAAACATTCTTTATTTCTGAAACCACAAGAACAGGACGAAGAAGTAAGGATACACCATAACCACCTGCTGGAAGCACACAGATTTTAACTCCCAGATTAAATCTAAGGATGGACATAAATAGTGATTCACTTCAGTAACTAGTAATCGTGCTCTTTATTTTTATTTATGCTTCAATTAAGGTTCACTGGGATGTACCGACCTCTGTGTTCTCAAACATCCTCAGTACAATATAACTTGTGTAGTCAGCTTATCACCACCATTATTCATGTTTATAGACTGACATATTTCTGCTTATTATACTTTTTATCTTTTTGCCAATTCTAGCTAGAAAATAAGGATGTCACAGTCCAAGGGTTAAGAGGAAGAATGGAAGAAAATCACCAGCAGCAGCTGTGAAATACAGTAGAAATAGCAACAAAACTCAATCACAGGTTTTCTAAAGTAATAAAGGCGTGTCCACATATGTCTTTCTGGTGTCCTCACATTCTCCATGCCGTGAATGTTAAAATTTGGAAACAGTTGATACTTCATTCGAATCTAGAGAGAAACAGATGAAATGTTTGTTAAAGAGAACAGCCAACCTACATCCTTAAGCTACAAGTAGTATAACATTGAAAAAGCATCCTTTACTTCCGTCTTCCCCTGTGAACCATCAACTGAGCTAAGGGGTAAAAACAATAACACTAATCACTACACCTCAATCTGAAGCAAATTGGAGTTGGCTATGTGAATCCTCACTGTTCATATAGTCCAATTAAGCCCATATCGCAATATTATATAAAAGAATACTACGAATAACTTCCCTTGTGTTAACTTGCTCACATTGCCAATCCAAAATTCAAACAAGTACAATCAAGTTGGGGTCGGTCATATGAATCCCCACTTTCATTCAAGCTCATTTCATATCATCATCACACTAAGTAAAATAAAGGTGGTGTCAATCCCAAATTCGCATAAGAAAAAAAGAGAGTTGCAGTAGGTGATAACCATTGTAAAACTAGCCAATTTATGATAAATTTTCATACTAAAATTCTAAGGGTAAAGACGGGTGAATGCAACACTTTGGACAAAGGATTCATTTGAAACTTTTCATTTTTACACCGAGCATATAATTACAAGTGAAAATACACTAAAATTTCAACAAACATGAAATCACAACTCATAGTTTAAAAACTACGAGTTCAGCTAAAAACAAGTTCAAATCCTGAATCCGCCAAAAACTGGCCACTACGATCGAAGAGAATCGGTTGATAGAAAGCTGAATATCACAATATCTCTGGATTTCCCCTTCAAAATTATGTACTTCTTCAGAATTCCCTCTCTTAAAAACCCAGCTTTTTCCAGCACCCTTTGTGACCCTTTATTATCTACATCCACCAAAGCTTCAAGCCTTTCAAGATATGGAAACTCAGAAAATACAGCAGATGTCACCATTTTCACTGCTCTTGTTACAATCCCTTTACCCCAATATTTTTGAGCAAGTACATACCCTAGCTCCGCTCTGCAACTATCTAAACCTGTTGAAGGTTCATTCAAAGTTGTAGAAAATCACATTTGTTTGGGACTTGATATTTGTTATTCATTTAATTCATGTCTAAACAGAATTTATATTTAAAGTTATATAGAAATAGATTTTCCAATATCTAGTTGAAGTACATTTCACATTATTATAAAGAGTTAACACTCAAAAACACACATGAACTACCACTGTTTCGCAAGTTTCACACCCCAACTATCAACGTTCCCTTTTCCTATCCGAACTATCACCGTCTATGTATTAAAATACACCTCGAAGTTGATTAGACTAATTATCAGTTGTTCTCTTTTCCTACTTGAACTATCATCATCTATGTATTAAAACACACCTCGAAACTGATTAGGCCAACTATCAGTTGTTTCCTTTTTCTGCTTGAACTATCACCATCTCTGTATTAAAACATAACCCGAAGCTGATTAGGCCAATTATCGGTTGTTCAACTATCAGCTTTTTTTTTTCCTACTTTAACGATCACCATTTATGTATTAAAACACACCTCGAAGCACCCTATCAGCCCCTTTTCCTAAATGACCTATCTTGTATTAAAACACATCTCGAAGTTGACTAAGCCAACTATCAACTGTTTCCTTTTCTTACCTGAACTATTACCTAGATTCATTTTAATACATGGATGGTGACACTTCAGGTAGGAAAATTGATGGTGACACTTCAGGTAGGAAAATGAAATAACTATAATTTTTTTACGAAAAAAAAGTGATAATTAAAATGTGTTTTTGACCATTATTATTAATAGAAGTACTTCTACCTATTTTCTTGTAGCAGAAAAGTAGAGACGACAATTATGGAGAGAATTCAAAGATTTATAAGATTATGTGTAAATTATTTTGAAGAAATTGCATGGCTTGCCCTTCAAATGGGCTGGTATTTAATATTTGCCCTTGAAAATCCAACTTATGTCCAGTGGGACATAAGTTTATTAAGGACAAAAATTAAAGACCAACACAAAATAGGGACAAAAGTGCAAATGACCCGAAAATTCCAAACCTGAATGGGGTGTGATGGAAATCGACCCGATTGCTCTGTTATTAATACAAATAGCTCTAAGCCATGGATGAGGAATAGCAATATTGTTGATAAATTCGAATGCTTGACTTTTTGAAGTGTAAATATCCCAAGTGCAAAAACGGCTAACATTTTCATCTGTTGCCCATACCATGAAATCATCAACATCTGAAATTTCAATTGGGCGTAAAGTGATATGATCAATGATTTCTACATCCATTTTAGGATTTGATGGAAAATTTAGGGGTGAAAGGTCAACTTTGGGTATAAATTTAAAATGATGATTATCTATATTTATATCTATATAACACTAGATGCAAAGCATTTATGCGGTTGCAGATGAAAATATTAAAATTGGTGGTTAATTTTTTTTAGCAACAACAAGATGGACTTCATCTTAAATTACTGGGAAGTCCTCAATGCAAAAATAATTTTAATTTTTTTTGGTTAAAATCATTTTAATATTATTGAAAAAGTTTAACAGTTTTTTTTTTCTTTTTTACTTTTTAGGCCAAATCAATAAGTGCTAAAGTTACTTGTACAAACGGCAACAACCTGGGGTACATTAAATGACCAAAATAACCTTGGCGGGAAGTAGGCATGTCATCGAACAGCTATCTGCTTCTAGCCGCTTATATGTAGTAGTAAAGTAATAAAAGCAGAGGCAAAAGCACCACAATCAGTCTGTAATTTATAACTAATAATTAACTAATAACCAGTGTTTCAAAAGCCAGGAGCGTAAGACAGGGTGTTTTACATATGCCTCGGCGAGGCGTACGAGGCACGATGCGTGAGTCACATGGGTATTTAATTTTTAATATTTCATAAAATAATATAATTACAATAGATATTTTTAAATAGGTAAATTACATTAAAAAAAATAAAAGAAAACTATAAATAAATGAAAGATATATATATATATATACACACACACACACATATATATGTGCGTGTGTGTGTATACACACTAACTTTCAAACAATCAAAGCAATCCATTATACGTCACTTACAACTGGTAGTTACATATAACATAATTTTACAAGTATAAACAATACAATGAAATATAAATCAACTCTAGCATCTTAACTTTCAAACAATGAAAAAATCACAATTTCTTAAAACAATAATACTATCAGACTATTAATTTTTATCTCCCTAAGCAAATAATCAATAAACTTTGTCAGTATTATAATTAAAATGTAACTCCTTCATGAATAAAAATAAAATTACTTTCAAATAGTGAAATAATAAAATATGATAATTTTGATACATATGACAAAAGACCAATGACAAGTGAAAATGTACAATTCAGCTATGTGTTTTAAAAGAAATATTAAGTGATATTCACCCTTACGATGTTCTCAACTAGTAAATATTCAATACTACGACTTGTTATTTGAGTTACACCCAGTCTTCTTATTTCTATAGATGAAAAACTATTAAGTATCATTAATTTGTTAAAGAATTATGAGGGTCAATGATTTTATTAAGGAATTTAACATATAATTTGTGTAAGAACTGTTAGGCGAGTCCCGAGCGTTGGCGTTAGGTGTGTTTAGGGCCTACAGTTGGGCGCTTAGGGTGTAGACCTCACAGGAACTAAGCCCCGCACGTGAGCCCCAGGGCGTTTTGACAGTGCCCAGCCCCAGGGCGAGTCTTGAAATTGCCTTTTAAAACACTGCTAAAAACTAATTAAGCCATGTGGCATAACCACAAATATTTAAAAATTGTATAGAGCAAAATCCGTAGACACCAAGTGGACGTATCAAAAGGTGACATGTGGCGATGGCGACAAGTCAAGTTTGAGTTAGCAAACGAGGTGTTCCGGGAAAGCATATGAAGCTTCGGATTAGTAATTCAGTAACTTGCTTCCGGAGGCAGAAACTACAAAGGGTCCAGAAGAGCGTGTCAACTCGCCGGTCAAAAGCCATTCAATGCATAGTTGTTACAGAAGACCCCTAGGTTTCCTCCAGCCTTTATTAGGCTTTATTACTCTTTATTAAAGTTAGCCGGACATGTTATTTCGGACTTTACCAGAACAAGAAGATCTAAATTCCTGGTCATTAACACCCCCAGCCTCCAAGGCTGCGAGATTATAAAGTTTCAGGTATAGTTAAAAATCCTGGAGCCATAAACTCTAAAATTAAAAGTTTCGGGTACAACTAAAAATCCAAGAGTCAAATTCAAGCACTAAAAGTTTTTGGGAAAACTAAAAACCCAAGAGTCAAAGATTAGAAGTTCTGGGTGAACACTAAAAACCCCAGATCAAGCTTTTTGTGGTGGTGGTATTTCTTCAGTACTAACTGTCCGTTGATGGTAGAAGAACCAGTGGCGGAGCTATCACATGAATCCCTAAGTATTGCACTCTTTTTCCCTTGGCCCGATTTTTGTCCCAATCGGATTTTTCCGGCAAGATTTTTTATGAGGTAGTCGTGAGAGTAACTACATGATTTCCAAGCAAGAAAGGAAAAATCTTCCACTTCCGAGTCACATCTCAACGAGTAACCGGAAAGTGGGGGACTATGTGTATAGGGCAAAATCCGTAGACACCAAGTGGACATATCAAAAGGTGACACGTGGCGATGGTGACAGGTCAGGTCGGAGTCAGTAAACGAGGGGTTCCGGAAAAGCATACGAAGCTCCGGATTAGTAATTCAGTAACAAGTTTCCGGAGGCAGAAACTACAAAGGGTCTGAAAGAGCATGACAACTCACCGATCAAACGCCATTCAATGAACAATCGTTACAGAAGAACCCCAAGTTTCCTCCAGCCTTTATTACTCTTTATTGCAACATTAATGTTGATAATTGAGGGGGCACGATTCATGGAATTTGTACCCCATAGCTCTAGGTACTCATTCTATTGTAAGACATCAGAAACATTATGCAACAATACAAAGTATTCATATTATTCTTAGCATTCGTTCTTTCTTGCTTAATTCGTTGAGGTTATAGTGATTCATTGCTCGTAGACTCTAGCTCAAATCTTCTCCAAGGCCCAGGCTACACAACTAGCTATGCTTTACTTTCATTTATCTTGTTAACTATTACTTGCTATTTCGTAATTTTGATTACATTGATTCGCGTGTCCTTGATCACTTACACAAATTCAACTGTAACGATTTTCCGTGTAAACAAAAAGAATCAGGAGAAAAAACCTGCAGATTTTTTACATTACCTTTAAATCTTAAAATAATTTTTCATTGAACTTTTGAATTTAAAGTTATTGCAATTTCTCAACTCTATCCTTATTAATTTCAATAGTGAGATATTAATTATTCCAGTACAAAGAATTGATTTAACATTTTAAATTCTTAACAGTGTTCAGAACTAACTTTTACGATATATAAAGCTATGGGTTCTTTTGTAACTCACCTACTTAAGTTCCATTTGAAACTGAAACCAACTTTTTAAAAATATAATCCAAAAAAGAAAAAAAAAATTGAATAAAATAATTTTTTTTAAAAACAATTCAACTATCATGGCCTAAAAATACGGGTAATGGTGACATCTAGCATATTTAAACCGAGAAGGTATTTTAAGTATGCCTCTTCGCACCAGTGGTAATCGTTTATTAAGTTTTTTTAGCTTTGATTTCGATTCTCTTTTTGTCCTTACTACTTCTAATGCTTGCAAGTTTCTAATGACAGCAAGCAGTAGTAGTGTAAAATTTTGTATAATATTACAAGCTTAACAAAATATGAACAACAAAATGTACTCTTGGCAGGGGAAACAAATTGGACATAGGTATAGAATCAAGGCGCATATTACAGAGGAATGATGATGATTGACGCGCATGGTGGATGCTCTTAATCTTTACTTCACAAGAAAGATTTTATATGTTTATCTCTTCAGGTATTAATGTTCAAAAGTATTTTTTTATTTCCTTGAAACACATAGTCAAATGGATTGCTTTCTTTTCTTCTTGAATTACAGCCTTTCTTCAAAAATTTTAGTTGCGGATATATATTATTGATGCTTATGCTGGTATGTTCTATTTCATCTTTTCTATTTCAAGTTTCGCTTTATGTTGTGGTAATTGCATGTTCGTGTGTGTTCAACATCTCAGACTTTGGCGGCTCGTTTATTGGCTTTCATTTTTTTTTCCTTACCTTCTCTCTGTTCAGAGTATTCTTTAGTTGTTATCTTTCGTTGATAACGAATTGTTTATTTTAAGGTCTTCGCAATCATATTTTGATACCCTTTTAAATTAAAAGGGGGTAATATTTCTGCTTAATTTTGATTGTTTACGTATAGATATTGTACAGATATTGTATAAGTAACGAAAATAGTTGTTTGCTACAACCTTTGTCCATTCATATGCTTTCGAAGACGAAGTGGAGAAGGCCTTGCTAGAAATGAATGGCAAGAGTGAAAAATATGTTGTTGCAATTGTAATGACTGAAAGATTGGCTCAATATACTGATGTGAAACATTATTATCTAAAGAAAAGTCAAGGACTGAATATGTTAATTGGAATGCTTTCGTTTATCGTGATAGATGATAATTTTTGTATTACGTTGTTTCGTTTTGGGTCATCTATGAATCTTTTTCTTTTGGCGAATCGTTGTTGTATATTTTTTACAATGATTTACGTTCTCTGAAAAATATCTCTGTTGGTTTGATGATGATAACTTGAAAATTATATAGAGAAAAGACATCATTTGACCCCTGAACCAAGACGAAAACTTAGTTTAGCAACTCAACTTAAGTTGTATTTATTTCCCCCTTAACAACTTTCAAGTTAATTAAATACCCCCTAAAAAGCGGCGTGGACCAGTTGAGATCTAGGTGTTGTTCACCACTCGCCTGATGATTGGTCCACGTCATTAAATATTTTTTTAATTATTTTTATTTATTTAGTTTTTTTCTTTCTTCTTCATTCTTTTCCTATTTTATTAAACAATAATTAAAAAAAAAAAAAAAAAACCATCAACCCACAACTTGCAATTTCTTCATTACTCACTGAAGCACCCCCCATTACTCACCGAACATTCTTCTTCAACCCACCCCCGCGCCCCCACGATCGTTACCTCCACCACCACCACCTCCCGCTCCTTTCCCCCCACCCCACTTAAATCAGCCCAACTGAATCCCCGCCCCGGCCAACTTCCACCTCCACCCACCTCCATAACCACCGCCGCCGCCGCCGCCAACCTTCCCCACCATTGAAGCAATGAAGTTGTACGAAATTGCACGAACTGCCCAGTTGGGTTCCGTGAAAAGTATCCTTTCTCTTTCCTCAAATCTTTCAAGAAATATCCTCACACCCTGTTCAAATCTTTAGCTTCAGTTATATAATCTTTTTTCCTGCAAATACTTTTCACATTCTAGAAAATTACTACCATTTTGAATTTCTTATAGTGATCCTTCTCTTTATTGTCATATTTGTTAAAAAGTTGAAGTAACCTTGGCAAGAGAGCCAAAGAAGCAGAAAGTGGAAAATGTTTAAGGACCAAGATCTCTCCATTAGATTGATGGAAAAAGAATATCTTCATGAAAACCCCAAATAAGAATTTCAAAAATAAAATTTTCGAGAAAAAAATGATAAAAAGCAACAATTGAACCGTAAAATATTGATTCTATAAGCTATTTGGTTGATGGGTTTTTCTTCAGTGAGTAATGAAGAAATTGCAATGTTCAATAATGAAGAAATTGCACGAATTGCCCTTCAAACGGACTGGTGTATGGCGAAAGGGCAGGGGGGTGGGTTGAAGAAAAAGAAAGGGTGGTGGGTTGAAGAAGAAGAAAGGGTGGTGGGTGGGGGCACGTGCGTGGGAGAGGGAGGGCGGGGGGGGGTGGGGTTAGAAGAAGAAGAAAGAGAAAGGAAAAATAAAATATTAAAAAAGTATAATTAAGTATAAATTGTCATCCAATTAGAAGAGGACATATGTACAACTGGAATCGTTTTTGGTATTTTTTTCCCCTTCCACGCGCTTTTGAGAAAGTCAGCACACTTTCTTGCCACGTCACCCGCTAAGGGGGGTATTTAATTAACTTGAAAGTTATTAAGGGGGGTAAATAAATACAACTTAAGTTGAGTTGTTAAACTAAGTTTTCGTGCCAAGTTCAGGGGTCAAATGATGTCTTTTCTCAATTATATATATGAAATCATAAATGTTATGATTTTTGTACGGTGTGTATTTTATTTGTTGTGACTTTTGTTTCTGAGAGCCTAATCCCCCAATTATTCCCGTACTTTTATGTTCAGAAACTTTTGCTTACAATATATTATAGGTAAAAAGTTACCGGCATCTGATGTATGTACAAACTAATAATTAAAAGACACGTGTCTTGCATAAACCATGCTTATCAGTTATTGATTTTATTTGTTCCTAAGGTTAAGTTGCATGGTTTGGTGTAAATACTGAGTACAATTATAGCTTACTCCAATTTAGTTAGGTAATATTTTTTTACCTTGGTTTGTTTTTCAATCAAGAACATGGTAAATTTTTCATCATCAATTTGCTTGCTAAATCTAGGTCTTATTGGTGATTCCATAATCAGATTTGTGATCGTATTCTATATTATATGCTTAACATGATAATTCAAGGTGAAAATTTAAAAACAGTAGATCGTAGACTTCGATTAATATTAGTTTCCAAAAAGTACGATTAACATTTTAATTTTTTTTTAAGATTTTACATTTTACGTTTGAGAATATTTTTAGGTGTAACTAAATTATATGAGATGAGATGAAGATATTGTTAATATTTTGAGATTCAATTAGTTAAATCGGAGATGATTAATAGTTGGTTACGTGATTTTCAACTATTCATGTGAACTCATATCTAATTATTAGAATTAGAGTTTAGAAATATGAGTTAACATATTGGAGAAGATGGCGACGCATCAGTTTTTATACCGACAACAACATCGGCACACACATTTATGTACACTTGAATCCTTTTAATTACAAAAGCAAAAATATGAAAGCAGTAACAACTACATATATCATAAAATTTCTAGTCTATAATAAGATTGATCTAAAAAAGATGAGAGAATAAAATCTACAATATATCACGCACGGTCCATATACGTGCATCTGTTTCTATTATCTCTCTCCGCTCTTTCTTTCTTTGAAGCGATCCATGCAACGCACGGGTACGTGTGCTAGTATTTGAGAAAATGACAAAAATGATCTCTTATTTTAGAGTCCGATTGGATGGGCTTATGGATTATGACTTATAAATCAACAACTATAAGTTAGGAATTTTAGCTTATTTTTATTATTTTGGCTTAAAAATAGTTGCTTGAAAGCATTTTTTTAATTTTACCCAAACACGTCGAAAGTGCTTAAAAGCTATTTTTCTTTAAAAAACACATAAAATAAGCCAATCCAAACCCCAATTTGAATTTACGCATACAATACGAATTTCGAGAGTCAAATAAGAAAAATTTTAACGCGATTTATTTGTATGCCCTTGAAATATTTTAAATTATTAATTATTGTGATTTATAGTACTTTTTATGTAGTTTCTAAATATTTGATTATTATTTAAATACTTAAAGATTATATGTCCAAAATTCACAGTCACAATAAAAAAATTTGAAATCTGATCTATATCACATAAATTGGGACAGAGAGAGTAGTAGATTCAAATATTTTAGTGTCAACTAAATAGATTTGATCATTTAAGTTTGCACTTTTGTTCTCTGTCAAATATTTACCAAACTTTGTTGTTAAGTTTAACCGAAACAGTGAAAAAAAGAAGGAAAAAAAAAAGAAAAAAAGCAACCAAAAAATACTAGAAGTTTTCGTCAAAATTCCAAAAACTTCAACGTAAAAAAAAATACACCAAAGAAAAAAATTAGATAAAATATTATAACAAAATTTGCACATTAAAATATCTATTATACCAGGCTCTTGATATAGGCAAAAAATACCATAAACTACAACATCTATACTTCTAAGTTCTAAATGTTTAAATATTTTTTTTTATTTTTATTGTTCAATTAAATTTAATAATTAGAATTTGATAAATATCTTAAGGTGATCAAAATTCTAAAGCTGAGAAAAGGCCATAAATAGTCCCTTATCTATGGGAGTAGGTCTAAAATAGTCCTTAACAAAAACACTTATCGATTTT
The DNA here is from genome assembly GCF_029784015.1 of Lycium ferocissimum. Taxonomy (NCBI): domain Eukaryota; kingdom Viridiplantae; phylum Streptophyta; class Magnoliopsida; order Solanales; family Solanaceae; genus Lycium; species Lycium ferocissimum. The sequence goes on from NW_026725865.1 coordinate 514,477, forward strand.
AGTCCTTTAACTATCTAAAAACTTATCAAATCTGGTCTCCGTCTATTTTTTATACAAGCAGCGTATAAACTTATAAACCTTCGTGAGATTAATCATTAAACTATTCCTCAGACCTATATTTCTCTCTCCCTGCTTCTTTTTCCTCAAGTTCCTCTTGTTAAAAAAAAAAGAGCATTCTGGCACTGGTGTCGCTCTCGAGTCTCTAAAATTCGAAAAGACAAACTCAGGCACAAAATTTCTGTAACCATTCTTCTCAAACACTACTAAAAAACTGGTAAAAACCGACGGAAAAAAACCGATGGAAAAAACCGACGGAAAGACCGACGAATTCCGTCGGTTTTTTCAATAATTTTTTTAAATCTTTTTTTTTTCCTAAGAAAACCGACGGACTGTGTCGATTATTTTTTGTACAAAAATGCGCAAAAAAATATAATTATTTGTTATATTATTTTCTAAAATAAACCGATGGAGTCCGTCGGTTTTTATTTTTTATTTTTTAATAAAAAAAATCGACGGAGACGGAGTCCGTCGGTTTTTAGAGCGAAAAATGTATAAATTAAATCAATGTAAGTATATGAACAAAAAATATCGGTGGTCTAGTGGTAAAGCCCTTTAATGCCAAGGAACATACCCGGGTTTGACTCCAAGTTCCTACATTTCATTCTTTAATTGTCTAAAAAAAAAATAAAAAAAATTGACGTGAGACCGTCGGCTTTTTTTTTTTTTTTTTAACAAAACCGGACCGGGTCGGTTTTTTAACCGACGCAGTCCGTCGGTTACGAAACGCGAGAGAGAACTTAAGGAAAAAAGTTGAGTTTAAAGAATGAACTTGAGGAAAAAGAAGCAGGGAGAGAGAAATATAGGTCTGAGGAATGGTTTAACGATTAATCTCACGAAGGTTTATGAGTTTGTACGCTGTTTGTATGAAAAAATAGATGGAGATCAAATTTGATAAGTTTTTGGATAGTTAAAGGATTAAAACCGGTAAGTATATAGTTAAGGGATCATTTTAGACCTACTCTCATAGATAAGGGACTATTTATGGCCTTTTCTCTTCTAAAGCTTGTGCTTTTGAAAAAAGACAAAAAAAAAAAAAAAGGTGACCCACGCGCAAAAGCGGCTGACATTTTCATATGTTGCCCACTCCATGAAATCGTCGAAATTTCATAGCCTGTTTGGCCAAGCTTCTAAGAACAGCTTATTTTAAAAAGTACTTTTCAAAAAAATATTTTTTGCTAAAAGCAGTTTGTGTTTGGCCAATTAATTTAAAAAATACTTTTGAGCAGCAATTAATGTTTGGCCAAGCTTTTAAAAAGTGCTTCTATGTGTATTCTTCTCAAAAGTACTTTTCAAAAAAGTGCTTTTGAGCAAAAGCTATTTTTTTTAAGCTTCTGAAAAACTGTTTCTGCTATTCCCTAAAGGCACTTATTTTCTTCCAAAAGCTTAGCTAAACACCTCGCTTTTTTAAAATAAGCATTTATTAAAAAAAATAAGTACTTTTGGCGAAAAATAAGCTTGGCCAAACAGGCTATCAATTGGGCGTAGATTGAAATCAATGATTTCTTGAGTCCGGAACCAAAATGACCCAAAAAAATGCTTTTGATTCAAAATACCCTAATAAAAAAAAAAAAGGTGAAAAAACTATCTTTAGCGCAGTAATTTACTACGCTAAAGGAGTTAATTGTAACGACGACATTAACTCCTTTAGTGCAGTAAATTACTGCGCTAAAGCGCCCTTTTTTTTTTCTTCTTTTGGTTAACTCCTCTTTCTTTACACTTTTTTACGTACTTTAGCCGTATATTAATCATGCTTTGAGACTCCGGAACTTCAATATTTTATATAGAATCCTATTTATTTTTGTGCGATTAATAAGGTAGGCTCAATACGTCAAGGATAAGCAAAACTTCGGATTGCCGTTTTAGTGGTTGAAAAGTGCTCGAACTCCATTTTTATTTGAAGACTTGGTGTCATTAGCTTTAAGTTCTTTATGAAAATACTTAAACTTGTTCATTAATAATAAACCGAAAGTAGTTAAAATACAATCATAAAAAAATAAAAAAAATAAAAAAAAAACTTAAAATACATTCATCAATTCATGCCATTGAATTGATGAAAAACTAAACATACTAATATTCTTCAAAATAACGACATCGTCATAAATTAAACATAAAACTAAAATCACAATATTCTTAATCATCGTCAGAATAGAAGTCCTCCATATCGTCCTCGATTGGTCTGCAAGCGAAAATATCAAGGTTGGGAATGGATGCTCCGTGATAAGGAGATGCTGAAAAGATGTGGACTATTTTAAAGTTCTACACAAAACACACTTGTGATGTGGGTGACCTCGAAGATGATCATAGCAATCTAGATACTAATATGATTGCTCGTGTGTTAATTGGCGACATTGGAAAAAGCCCAAGGTATCCCCTTCGCCTAAGTTTATTTTAATTTTGATGTTAATACGATGTTCCTCGTTGCTATAAACTGATATTTCATCTTATTCAGGTTCCCTATTAAAGATTGTATTACAGCCGTACTGAAAGTATATCGCAAAACCGTTAGTAGGCGGAAGGCGTATCTTGGGCGTAGGCGTGCACATGAGATAGTCTATGGCAATTGGGAGGGCTCTTTCAAGAAGTTGCCGAGATACATGGCGGCTCTACAACACTTCAATCCTGGTAATGTTGTTGAATGGAAGCTCAAATCGAAGCCTGGTGTGCTCGATAATATTTTTGAGTTTGTGTTTTGGGCATTCAAACAAAGCATTGATGGTTTTGCTCATTGTCAGCCTGTAATATCAACAGATAGAACACATGTGTACGGGGTATACGACATAAAGCTGTTAATTGCAGTTGGAATGGATGCAAATGGAGCTATATTCCCTCTAGCTTTTGCAATTGTAGCTAATGAGAGCATTAATATGTGGGGTATGTTTTTGGACTACTTGAGGCAACACGTTATTAAGGATCGCATGAGAATATGTGTTATATTAAACAGAAATGTTGGCATATTGCACAATATGTTTAATTACACCAAGTCTTCAAACAAAAATGGAGTTCGAACACTTTTCAACCACTAAAACGGCAATCCGAAGTTTTGCTTATCTTTGATGTATTGAGCCTATCTTATAATCGCACAAAAATAAATAGGGTTCTATATAAAATATTGAAGTTCCGGAGTCTCAAAACATGATTAATAGATGGATAAAGTACGAATACTGCCCTAAAGCACTTAATGGTGCCGTTACAGTTAAGTGCTTTAGCGCAGTATTGCACTAAAGTACTTTTGTACCAAATTTTTTTTTTGAGGGTATTTTGGTTCACTTGGATTTTTATTGGGTCATTTTGGTTTCGGACTCTAATTTCTTCATCCATTTCTAGTATATATTGATTTCTGCTAGATTTGATGGGAAAATTAGGGAGGAGAAAGCCTACAATATAGAGGGAAGAGAAGACATGAATTCGTATCAAATACGAAAATGCATAACTAGAGAAAATGATGAAAATGGTCCTTAAAATATGGGTTGTACTTGCATTTGGTCCTTAATGTATAAACATGACAAAAATGATTCTTGTATTTTAAAAAATGACTAATTTGATTCTAAATTATATAAATAAAGATAATCGTTACTTTTACTGTCAAATACTATTGACTCCTTACTGTCGAGTCCCTAGATTCCATTTTGAAAGTTTAGTCTTCTCTTTGTAAGCATATAATAACATGTAATCTCAAACATTTGTTTATAAAAGGAACATGAAGATATCTGGTTTAATAATGTGCCGCCTATGATATTCTGATTCCTTATTTATGAACTATGGTTTGTTCATTTGGTAAGATTGTATAGTTTTTACAAATTTTCATATTTATGAGGAAAAAATACTAGCTTAAGAAATTTAATTGGGAAAATTTCACTTATAAACAATTTATGGGCCAAAATTACATATTCATAGCCCATATTTTAAATTACAAACCTACAGCCCAACATTTCATAGCCCAACTTGAATATTCACCTTTATACAACAATATACAACTTTATACACCTACTGTAGATAATGTTTACACCTTGTATAAAAGTGTATAATAATATATAAGATTAGTATACAATATTATACAACAATATACAACTTTATACATTTACTGTAGACAATGTATAAACCTTGTATAAAAGTGTATAATAATGTATAAGACTAGTATAAAAGTGTGTAATAATGTATAAGCTTTGGGGAATCTGTGCCACTCACTTCCAACGCTAAGGACAGATGCTCAACCACATGGATAAGTTTGACATATACACGGAGAAACGTGTATATGTTACTTTTTTTTCATAATCAGGAATGCATGTGAGACTTTCAGGACATGAAAAGATGGTGCATGCATCTACCCTCATATGCAAACACCGCACCAGAAATGGACTGCATCTAGCAAGAACAAAGTAAATGGAGAAACAAGAAAATAGTTGTAGCTTTAAAATGGAAAAAAAAAAATCACATATAAAAGTGTAATGGGAGGAAGGGAAAAAACTGAAGAGGAAAAAAATGGCTATGGCGGGTATTAAATAAAGATGGGCTAAATCGGGTAAATATTTTGCCATAATTGGCATACAGTGTAAAAGTCCCATATTTTTTTGAAAATAAGTTAAAGGACATATTAGTCATTTTAACACAAAAATTGTTTGTTAAAACTTTTAACCAAACACATCAACTTTTATTATCAGATTCAACATTTTTATCCAAACACGTAGCTTATATTGCACAACCAAATAACGATCTTGGATTATGCCTGATTTTCGCCTAGATGATGGACCAGATTACTTTATTTGTTCCAAGTTCAGTTTGCGCAATAATGATAAATAGAAACGTAATGACACAATATTTTTACGTGGAGATCACCCGACTCACAAGAATGAAAAAATCATGACCTACACCTCTGCAGGATTTGTAATGAATTTCACTACGACTATGAGCCTTAACAAATCCAGATTCCAAAGCTTGCAACCTAGAAACTAACTCTAATCCCTAACTCAACAATCTACCTAGACTATTCAGTCCCCTCCAGTTGCCCTCAACTTGGAGCTTTTGACAATCGTTTATACCTATTACAGTTAGGGGTGTTCATGGTTCGGTTTGAGTCGGTTATCCTTTTAAAGATGACCAAATTAACTTAAGTCGGTTTTTCAAATGTTAGAATCAAATTAAATCAATTAAGTCGATTTTTTATTGCTTTGGTTTTTGTTGGTTTTCTCGGGTTTTTCGATTTTTTGTTAAATATATGACAATATACGTCCGAGCACATATTAAATTGACTATTTTCTAGTATAACACTACCAAATCAATTACTCCTATATGAGAAAAAAAATATAAACCTAATCAAGTTATATGTACTTTCTCCAAATTTTGTATGCATCATCTAAGAATTTAGCCATTTTCAAGGAACATAAAAGAAAAGTTCTTACAATGAATTTGTTTTTGTGTAGTAAATTAAAATCTGATTCTGATATACCAAGATATTTTGATGAATAATTAAAGGACTCAAAAACAAGTTATTTTGAACAAGAAATAGATTCTTAGTATTATCAAAATAAAAATAACAAATCAAACTATAAAGTAAATACAAAAATTATATTACTATAAAAGCAAAAACATAAATTATGAATCAATAGTGAAAAAGATTAATATCATAAAATTTCAAACTCTCTCTCTGAAAGTGACGGCGATGATTGTTGACCACAAGTTGTGGTGGAAGACGATGGAATAACGAGAAGAGAATTGGTGTTGCCGTCTTAAAGGAGAAAAATGTTAGATTCTGAAATGGGATATAAATTGGGAATACAGTTGAAAGACAAAAATGTCCTTATTTTAATGTGTTGACTGAAATATTATGGGCATTTAAGGAAATCAAAATATGGGTACAATGCTAATCTACTATATATATATATATATATATATATATATATATATATATATATATATATATATATATATATATATATATATATATATATATATATATATATATAATATGTATGTAAATTTTAGATAGATATTTATGTTGTCGGTGTGGTTCGATTATTTTTTGCTTAAAGTCAAAATCAAATCAAATTTGTCGGTTTATAAAATGAAAAATCAAAATCAAATCAAACCAAAAAGTGTCCATTTCTTTTTTTTCGGTTTGATTTGATTTTCGATTTGGTTTGATTTTTTTATTTTCCGTGAACACCCCTGATTACAGTGCTTCTAAGAAAGTTGAAAAGATACAACTTGATAAACAATCCTAATACAAAATACTCTACTTGAAGATTGTAAAGCATTACACAATGAAACAAGCACTTCAATCTGGTCCTTCGTATCAGGTCTCACTTCAGTAGCCAATCAGAAGTCTCTCAAATATTGCTTTCGCTTATTTGCTCGATTTATGCTTTTCTCTCTATGTGAGTGCGTAACATTCTTTAGTAGAAGACTTGCATGCATATAACGACTTGTGAGTGGCAATTTAATCGGTCACAAACACCTTACTTGATAAGGCCCATGTGGAGAGATAGCGTTTCAGAGGAGGCAACCTCTTTGCTATCACACGACTTGGTATGCTTCATGGGAGTCCCAAGTTTATCCTAGATAATTCTTGCATGGACTCCTAGATCTTGTCCCCTAAGTCCGTGTCCCGAAATCACTTTAATTCAAGAGTTCTACTAATTGACCTGGTTCATTCATTTTGCCAATCATCAAAGCATGTAAGATCCAACAACATAACTACTTATTTCTAAAATTACTATAAAGTGTTTTTCGACATTTATTGCTTACTAGTTACTTTCAATCAACTAACTCAAATGCGCTAGTTTATTGACAACTCCAGAATCATCCAACTATGAGTTTACGAGTTCAGAAGAACCAATATTTCAAGGTAGAACCACATACGATAAAGTGAGCTAAATATTTCAGAATCCAAATCTATAACGCCTAAATTTTGTTATCCATCCCCATCTAAAATTATTAGGGATGAAAATTGTTTCGGCCACTGAAAACTATGTGTTGGTGGCCAGATAAATAACATGTTGTGCTATTATTATAGAGTTACTTGCAATTATCTTTTAAATATGATTTGCAATTATCTTTTAAATATGATGCAGAAATATTTATTATATCATCCGCGCATACAACTTAAACTCAAAAGTTTTAGAGATCCCAATTGCATACATATATATGAGGTCTCTCCAACATGAACAAACCCCACATGCTTTGCCATTTCTCAGGTTCTTGGCTGTGGACCCGATGAATTATACGTAGTCTAGTTTTCTGAACACAGACCTTTCTTCACAAAGGACAATAAACTTTGGTCAGGGCTTCAATTCTTCAAGGTCACATGGAGAAAAGCTGTTAAGACATGAGTCTAGCTATATCCCTGTCAGGCTATCACATTGTTTGAGCAAATAGTTGATAGAGTATGGATTTTGTGCTACAAAATATATTTCATTTTTGTGTTGTATAATATGTAGAAAATTACGTACACCAGCCATTTAAATCAAATCATATTATTTCATCATAATTAAGTAGAAATTAAGAATAAAATGTGCATCAATTAATTATGATTTAGCAATGAGACTGTAACTTAAGACATGTTTGATGTGTCATATATTTATTGAGATGATGTAAACACCTAGTACGAATAAGTTTTTACGTTTATCTTATCTAGTTGGTACTTATCTTAAGAAGTGCCCTATTCAAGTTAACCTTCCTTTTTTTTTTTTTTTAATAGTCGCAATACTTCAAGAGCCAGATGTTGCGCACGGTTCAAAACTCGGTGAATAATAAGTTTATCTATCCATTTTCGCTTAAAATAGATTTTAATCTACGGCAAAGTTCTAACTCTGTGTGTCGTTCACACGTTATGCTTCGTACAAACATGTTAACAGTGAAACAAATCTTGGAACATTTTTCTTTTGAAGGAGGAGATTGAAATAAGGAAAATCTTCCCCTATTTTTTATTGTTTCTTCTACAAAACTAGGTAAAGTTTATCTGTGCTGTACACGGGCCCAACCTCAAATGCAGAAATTAACATAAGTGAAGTTATTTGTTAGGTATGATTAACAACTTTAATCTCAATTTTAGTTTATGATCATTAGACAATTTCAGTTAATATTAATGTGACATTTTTTTTTACAGTTAAGTTATGGAGTTATATAAAAATGTTTTAAAAGCAAACCATCAGGAGAAGTGCATGTATCTGCTCTATTTACAAAAAAAAAAATCATTGTATGCCTTATTACAAACTCAAGTATCGAAATGCTACTTCATGTGTTCCAATCAATGTAAAAGAAAACATAAAATAACAAGAAGGGACGAAAGAAAGTGAAAGCTCATTTAGTGATATGCCACTTGACATTAGATAGCTAGTTAGCTTTTGACATGAAGCTAAAGTGACTGACGTGTGAGGAGTAAAGGCTGATACTCTGTCTAAAGTTAAAGGGTAAATTGGTCCGGACATAATATTTATGAAGGAGCTGCAATAAAATTATCTTTTAGCCAATGAGATTATCTCATTTAAGACTAATTCACTTAAATACTGTCACATGTTTCAGGCGCATGAAGTAATACGAAATGACAAAAGAACCGTTAGATTAAATGTTAAAACCAAGAAGCACATATGTTGACTCTAAGCTGGTCTAAATTAGTGGCTTATATATAAGAGAAATATGGTTTTTGTGGGTATAAAATATGGAACGAGAAGTTTGGTATTATTGTTTTGTATACACCATTATTGATCTCTAGGGTATGGATGTGATGTTGACCTAATAATATACTCCCTCCGTTTCAATTTATGTGAACCCATTTGAATGGGCACGATATCTAAGAAAGAGGGAAGACTTTAAAAATTTGTGATTCAAAATAAGTCTTGAATATTTGTGTGGCTGTAAATCATTTCATAAAGTGAATTTGTTTTCAAATTAGGAAAGAGGTCATTCATTTTGACACGGACTAAAAAGGAAATAGATTCACATAAATTGAAACAGAGAGAATAATATTATTAGTAATCAAAATGTAGAAGGAAAAAATCTAAGTGGTCAACAGTCAACACATGCATGGAATCAGGATAATGATCAATCCCAACCAGAAAACGCCAAGTCAAGCTAAATAAAACTATCTCAACCGAAAGTAACTGTCTTTCAAGCCAAAAGGAGAAACTACCCATAAAGTAGCAACTAATAAGACAAAGGAAAATGACAAAAGAAATTAGAAAATCCTGTAAATTATTGTTTGTGATAAGATATAGACGCGGTTTACTATATAATTTAACCGGTTATGATTTACGTGTTTGACAGAATTTAATAATTTCAGCTCAAACTCTATATGTGTGTTAAAAATTAAATTTAGAGCCTAGTTACTAACATTTGAGGTCTCTGTCCTACTATTCAAAATCCATAAAATTCAAATCATGAATATTCATCTAACTACTACATGTTACTTATCATTTAATCTAGGTTATCATTCTATGTTATTAAATAAAGTTAACTTACATTTACCTTTTAAGTTACCTGATCATATAAATATCTTTTACACCGTCAATATATAAAAATTCCTATATCCTAATAATATTACAAAGGGCTCCATCTTAGGGACCCCCCTCCAAGACAAACTCCGAATTGTCGCATTTTCCACTGCCCTATGTCCCTTAGAACATGAAAAAAAGTATGCACCTTTCCCTACTATAAGCTTTCACTTCCTCCATTTTGTCTTCTCACCCTTTTTCCTTTCTAGCCATTGGCCTAAACAATCCAAGAAAACACTTCCTTTTTCTCCCATGTGTAAAATAAAGCCAAATATGTATTAGCTAGCCAATCAAAAAAAAAAGATCTTGGTTTTGATATTCAAGAAATGGACATAGAATTGGCTAAGTGTGAGTGTTGTGGTCTAAAAGAAGATTGCACACAAGACTATATTAATGAAGTGAAGGCTAACTTTGAGGGGAAATGGTTGTGTGGGCTTTGCTCAGAAGCTGTTAGAGATGAAGTTGATAGAGGGAAGAATATTAAGCAAGTTCTTGTGATGGAAGAAGCATTGAAGGCTCATATGTCATTTTGTAGAAAATATATTAATTCTAATCCTGCAATTTGTATAGCTGATGGGATTAGGCAGATGCTAATCAGGAGAAGGTCTAGGGAACAAGATCAACAAGCAGATCCCAAGTAGGAGATGAATCTTCTAACTACTCTTATGGTGGAACAAAGTCTAAACATTTTCATGGTTAAACCCTAATCTCTATCTTTTTCTGTATTCAGAACTTAATGACTCGACTAATTCAGATTTTCGCACTATGTATAGCTCATTTATGGAGAAATGTGTCCTACAGAAGATTTCTCCATTCTAAGGGCTCCCTAATCTCATCTTTCTCTTGTATGGAGGGTGTTGTTTTGGTGGAGAGTAAGTAATGCATGTAGGTTTTTTTTTTTTTTTTGGCCTGTTTGGTTATATGGATATCGCTTATTATGTGTTTAACTTCTTTTTCGTTTTTTGGTTTTATCATTATGTATTCAGAATCAACTAACCTAATTAATTCATATTCGCATTACATATGGTTCATGTATATTCCATTTCAATAAAAAAAACAATCACAGGATCTTTGATGAAATGAGTTTTCCTCCATTTTATCTTGGGGTTGTAGGGACACGGAGACTAAAAAATTACTTGGATCAAACGTTTTACACCAAACTAATAGATCCATTACACGTGTTTGGACATAAATTTCTCTCAATAAATTATTGTTAATTGATATATATTTTCACCTCATTAAAGCACTAAACTACGGTATTAGCTTACTACCAAAAATTTCTCCCTGATAATTCAATTCCTTATTTGAAATAATTATATATATCAACCTCCAAATTGCCTCATGATCATGGGGAATTGAGTCTTTCATTATGATGCAAAATTAGAAATGCTGAAGTATGCCGATCACCTAAATTTAGCAATTGGGCCTTAGTTTGCCAAAGGCCCAGTGTTTGTTGGGCTTATCAGACAATATCACCAAGTGCCTAGTGGGCCAACCAGACGATTGACCATCTTATGCCCATAGTCCAAAATTCAGGCAGAAGAGTGAAACGGGATGGGTCATTGGCATTTATGGCCTTATTTTGTGCTGATCTTTAATTTTTTCGCAGACCTAAGTTTATAATTTCGGATCATAATATCCCATCAGTTATCTTGCTTAAATGACTTGTGCCTTGCTAGACATAGATTCGATTGCTAGAGAACAAAAAATAAAGACCAGCACATTTGAAGGCCAAAATTAAAGACCAGCTATTTGAAGGATAAATCATCCAATTTCTTCACTTTTAACACGATGACCCATCCGATTTCAAAAAAAGGACTATGGTATATATTATCATCAGGGCTCTTCCCCGGACTCTACTAACGAAATGTTTTGTGCACAGAGTTGTCCTTTTTTTCAAAAAAAAATTATTATCAGCTTGTTGAAGAAGGCTCCAACTCATGCCATTCAATCACTAAAATGATTCCATCTTTTCACGGCCCCAAATTGTGAACCTTATCATGATTTAGATTCTTGTTACTTTATTCTCATGTTACCTTCATCGAGTGTGTAGTAGGATAATTAGGATCCCTATAATATTTAACTAAGAGCTACGAGTTTGAGCTGTTGAGTAAAAACGTACTTGGTAGATAACATTTTACCCCCTTACTGAGTCTAGTGGCATAATCATATACAATGAAGGGTGATTAGTTGAACATTGCATGTTTGTAGTAAAATTCTATTGTATATATAAAAAAAATTAAATTATAGTATAATATAAGTTAAAAATTACTTTTTATACATATATACTATTAAATCTTGAACGCCCTTAGCAAAATATCTGGCTTCGCTAGCGAGTGAGCCTACTCGAAAAGAATCTGGACTAATCAACCTAGAAAACTTTAAATACCAAACGTTAAATTAGAATAAAAAAATATTCTGATGTCGTCATATGTAACCTACAAAACTAGAGCATGAGGGTCCATATCTTTTGTCCATGCAACGATACGTTGCCATTAATTAGCTCTAAAGTATTGATTCCAATTACTCATTTTCTTCTATTTCTTCTTCTTCTTCTTCTTCTCAATCTTGCCTCAACCATAGTAATAATGTCAGGAAACGACATGAAAAAACTAAGGAAACTGCCTCACGTGTTCGGAAAAGTCCTCGAATTACCGATCCCGTCCGATGCTGACGTTGAGGTGGAAGAAACACCGGAATTCTTCCGTTTCGTGGTCGAAATAATCGAGCAGCACGGTGAAAATATTCGTAATGTTAGGGCTGAGGCAGTTGAGATTCATCCGGGGGTTACAAAGATAGTGGTGAGAAATGGTGTCAAATCAGGTGGTGGTAAAGGGGAGTTACTGCTGTTGGAACAATTGAAGGTGGACACGTGGAGGTTTAGGCTGCCCGCGTGGGCCCAGCCTGAGCTGGCGACGGCGGTGTTTGCTGACGGGGAGTTAATCGTGACGGTGCCGAAGGGTGTGAGCGGCCGTGGAGGGTTTGGCGGAAGGGATGTTTTGGTACGTCGCGACAATACCAGGATTATTGTTGTACAATAGTAACATATACACTATTTTCATATTAGTTCGTGAATCTTCTCACATGAAGGAAATTATGGAGCGCATCTGTATTTGAAAATAATTTAACTTAAATTTTTCATTTTGCCCTCATGAATGACAAGCTTTTATAGAACATATTTTATGGCATGTTTAAGATAACAAATTTCAGAAGTCTTATAGTCAATAAAAATGTTATAAGTAATATGTTTAAGAGCACCAATTTTAAACATTTCTTTTTCATATTTCCTTCGAACTGTGATTGGAGGGAATATATTAACAAGAAAAACTTCATACCTTTTAACTAGACAATATACAGAGGTGCTACACTTAGTTTGCTTTAAAAATCAAATATATACTCCAATTTTGAATAATTGACATTGAAAATGTTGAATATTGTACCATTCAATTATTTCTTGGTTGTGTAAGATGATTTCCCTTGAACATATTCCTCACGAAGAGTCATTAATTGCTCCGCAACCTGATTGTATTTTAAAAATTAGTTTAACTTATACCTACGAATTATATGTAAAAACATATTTTACACTATCAAGTCACTTAAAATATATTTACTTGTAATATTATAAAAAAAATATTAATTACCTCCTCAATGCTTCCATCATCAATGTCAGTGTTGAAAGAAAGTAGCAACCTTTCGTAAAGCATATTCTCTACGTCCTCTACACCAACCGCTGCTGCTGCGTACATCATTTAACATTATCATTTATACAAGAATTTAAGTTATATACATTAGCATTAGCAGAATATTTTTAAAAAAATCTTCATTAGTTCAATAATCGATTATAATAGGTGGTTACTTTATTTCCCCTATTACCATATTAAGTTTGTTATGATTAGTTATTTATTGTTGTAAGTCAACTTAAATAATTGTTAGTGTAACATATAATAAAAAAACAATTATGTAACAACTTTTTTTGTATAACTAAAAAGAATCAACAAAGAGACCTACATCTTGAATCAATAAATATTGAAAATGCTAAATTTTCAACTATTTTCTTAATAAGTAAACATATATGAAAATAAAGAATAACACATTTAATGTGATATGGATGAATTAAATTTTGTTTTCATAGTACATTGGATAAACTAATTTTATCTTCAGTTTAATGCAGGCAAGGACAAATTAAAACTTTTAAAAATTCCTCGTTATCTTTCATGATCAACTCGTAAGGAAAAAATGTGTCTTATGGGATTAATTATTGTAATATCATATTATTATATTATCAAATACATGCTTTGTTGATAGAAAGAGCAAGAATCAAGAAACGAAAGGAAGCAGGTTCGAGCTTAGGGAATGGAGAAACGTTTGGCAGACAACGCTTCTCCCTTAAAGAAACTTTATGTGATGCGAATTTAAATTAAACGGGCCAGTTAATTTCAAAGATCAGATGGTTAAAAAAAATAATGAAGGAAAGGGTGAAGGGAGAAGGAACGTACCATTTGATTGAGAAAGGCAAGAAAAAATATCAGAGGAAAGTTGTTTTGATTTTTTAGGAGAATCTTGACCACCCCATTCATTTTCAATAGCCATTTGCAATCCTGGCCATTGAGATAATAGCTTCGATATTCCTTCGTGAAGAGGAGACAAAGTTATTGACTCGGCTTTCATATTTCTATCATTTGTAGCAACACATACTTCATCTTTAGCATGAAAATTTTCCATCGACGAGATCCCTCAACCCTTAATTAGAGATATCTCGGGCTCAAGACCTTAAAATGGAGAAATTCTTGGTAGGGTAGGCTTTTCCTTTTAACGGGCCCTAGAAACGAGAATTCAAATTAGTTGGTTCAGTAGGTATTGGATACTGAGTGGTTATACCAAAACAAATTGTTGTTCTCTCTCTTCCCAAAAAGGAAAGAGGAAGACAAAACAGAACTAAATAGAAACAAAGAGATGAAAGAAACAAATATATGTATACATACATACACTATATAATAAAGGGAATGAATTAATATAGCTCGAGAAGTGGAGGTATGGAGAGAGCTTCGGAGGATTGAATGGTGTGCACGCAGTTGCTATAGTTTTAAAACAACTGTTAAGAGCTGCAACTTCAAAATATTACAACATTTTAAGAATGATGAGATTGTTTCACCAAACTTTTCATACATTATTGGGAGCACGATTTTTCTTATATTTCATTCCAAAAACCTACTGACAACTTCATCTTAGGCACTAGGAATCAGGGGTGGATCATTTTGGAACAACTATTTAGTAAATGATCTTTTATTTATCTCTCTTGCAATTTATGGACCTGTCAGGCTGCGGTCTAAAGATCTTTTTTTAGCAAACTAAAAATCTTATGAGAAAAACGTTAAATCATGGCGTAAAATCTATAAGTTATTGCAAACATTAGACAACAAGGTTGAACAATATATGAGCACATATTTAACCCGAGTCTAACATCGTCCGGAATGGTAATTTTTCAAGGGTTATATTAGCACAAATTTTAAAAATAGAGACAATCTAAATAGGGAAACTTACCCAAATGACTACACTTTTTTTCTTTTTTTTTTTAAGGCATATGTAGCTACACTTTTGCTAATTACATTTCGTAGCTACGATAACGTGTATTCAAATTCGGCTGTATTCCAATTAGGCTGTATTTCACTGTATTCAATTCGGATGTATTCGATTCGGATGTATTCATTTATAACTACTTTTACATTGTATTCAGCTTATTGTATTTAAATTCGGTTGTATTCAAACAACATAAATGCAAAAAAATACAGGGATATTCAGCTGTATTCAAAATTCACAGTATTCATTTGTATACAAAAAAAACTCCTTCGAAATACATGTGAAAAATGCATAAAGAAACATTGCATTTTACACTAGAAAAAACGAATATACTCAAAATACACTCAAATCTGAGATACAAGAAAAAAAAAATACACTCGGATTTGAGATATAAGAAATAAAATACACTTCAAAACTTCAAATTCACTGTATTTATTTGTATACAAAAAGATCTCCTCCTTCGAAATACAGGCGAATAAAGTGTATTTTTCGGCCAGATCTGGACAATAAAATGTATTTTCCGGTCAAATCTGGATAATAAACTGTATTTCTGGTCAGATCTGGACAATAAAGTGTATCATAAAAACCAACTGCTTTAGTTGTTGAAGACCGAAAGGATGGTGATCTCCCATTGGATAGATTCCTTAATTGCCCTTCAACTTTGGAAGTTGATCGTAGGACTTCAAGCAGATTTAGTTGTACCAATTCAGAGATTTATGAAAATCTCGATGAGGAAGAAATTGATAGGACTATTAGAGCTATTATTATTGGAAGAAAGGTGGTTCGTTAGACTTGCCGGAGATTAGAGAGAGAGACCAGACGTTAGAGAGAGAGGAGGAGAGAGTTCCAGACGTTAGAGAGAGAGGAGGAGAGAATTATGTATTAGTTATCTTGTGTAATTGAAATACAACATTTAGCCATCAGATGTAATTAAAATAAAATATAGTTACTAAATAAAAATATCACTTATATGTTCTCAAGTCTCTATCCCAAGTAAAATTCTCATCTAAATAATGGCCTAAAAGGGGAGTCCGGAACAAAAATGGCTTAAAAAAAATTTTTTTGAACCAAAAAACCCCAACAAAAAAAAAAGTTACCAATGTACCTTTAGCGCAGTATTTTACTGCGCTAAAGCACTTCACCGTAACGGTACCGTTAACTGCTTTAGCGCAGTAAAATACTGCGCTAAAGGAGTTTTCTTGGGCGTCCTATAACGCGGTATTTTACTGCGTTATAGATAGATGGATTTTAGCTATAGCGCATTATTTTACTGCGCTATAGTAGTCCGCCATTTTCCATTTCACTCCTTTTTACGTAGTTTAGCCGTATATTAATCATGCTTTGATACTCCGAAACTTCAATATTTTATATAGAACCCTACTTATATTTGTACAATTAATAAGATAGGCTCAATACATAAAGAATACGCAATACTTTGGATTGTCGTTTTAGTGGTTGAAAAGTGCTCGAATTCCTTTTTTGTTTGAAGACTTGTAGTCATTAGCTTTACGTTATTTATCTTTTAGGGTTTCGTCTTATTTTTAAATTAATGCTTAACTTTATTTCGAACGTGTCTTTTTTTTTTTTTTTTTTTTTTTTATCAATTTAGGATGTGAAACTATAAACAATAATAAAAACTAAGATAATATATATAAATATGCAAAAAATATATAATATTTACGATAAATTGTATAACACTAATGTATATACACTATCGTGGATGGGTCCCACATGTAGTATGCCGGAGACTATCCCTAGGCCTAAGGCTCATGCCATCCCCACCGCCCTCGCCATCGTCTCCATCGTCCTTCTTCCTCTTAATAACCGGACGCTCCAAGTCATGATCATCTCCTCTTCCCCTAGCCCGTGCGCCCTTGACTAGAACATGCTTCTTCTTGGGATCTGTTCCCCGCCGGCACGCTCGAACCTCGAGGCCGAGCTAGGTCCGGAGACTCAACCACTTCCTCGTCCGGAGTCGCCACCTCGGTGCGCCGAAGGATGAACCCGAAAAGTATATAATAATTAGTACCATTTCTTATTTATATTGAATACATTAACGTTATTTATTTAATCAAACCCGTGTGTCAACGGGAGCCCGAGTAGGCTCCCGAGATGGGTCCGTAGGCTCCTCGATGGGTGTGGTGGTGAATACGAGGTAGTCTCCGGACGAGATGTTGTTCGAAGTCCAAGTAAAGGTTATAAAAATTAAATAAATATTTACCTTATATTGAATAAAAGTAGTTTTAAGTAAAAAAACTTACATGCGCCTCAGTAGTCTCATGAGAAGACACCTCGCCTCGGGCAGTCGACTTAATGCTCCCGAATGGGTCGCTCCGTGGACCCGCCGGGCGTCGAATCCTAAAATATCAAAATAACGAAATAATAAGTAACATACATATTTAAAATAAGTACTTTAAATAATCAAATATATATATATATTAAATATTGACCTTATGTTGAATAAAAGAAATTTTAATAAAAAGCTTACCTGTGGCTCAGTGGTCATATGGGAAGACACCGCCGGCTCGACGACCCATGAGAAAACGCCCGAGTGGGTGGCTCGTGGATCTTGCGGCGCCGAATCCTAAAATATAAAATATTACTAAATAATATATATATATATATATATATATATATATATATATATATATATATATTTAAATAAATAATTTAAATGAACAAATAAGCATTTTAAATACTAACCGGGATCAAAAACTCATCGAAGTCAAGAATCCTCGGGTCCCTCTAAATTCCTCACTACAAAGCCGCTCATCGCCTAATGAAGCGCGTAACGCCGCCCAATCAACGTTATCACGCTCCTCCATGTATGCATTCGGCTCGGCCGTGATGACGACCCGGTATCTCGGAAGCAAGAGCGCCGGCGTAAACGTAGGCGAGTCCCCGTGAGTGAGCCGCCACCGCCCGGAACGGCCGCGGATGGACTAGACCGTGAACGCCCTTCGGAACGGGATCGGCCTCATCCGCCTCATCTACCGATGGTGTCCTCCACCACCGTGTCCTCTGGCAGCAGCACCGCGGCCTCTACGCGCACGGCGTCCCCCGGCAAAGACGCGCGTCCCTCGCGCCAAAGACGGCCGCCTCCTCCGGGAGCACCCGGCCCTCCTCCCCGGCGTCGCTCGATAGTCGCCCTCCGAATAGGCTCCTCCCCGCGCCTAATCTCGCCCCTCGCCCGCCGGATATCATCCTCCGATATCCGTACCATCTCCGCCGCAAGCCCCGCAAGCCTGTGGTAAGGCATATGCTCTAACCCCAACACGCGTAAACGCCGTACGGCCACCACCGCATTTGTGTTCAAAAAAAAAAAAAAGTTATTTTTTAAAACGTAACATTCAATGCGATTAAATAAATTTAAATACGATAAACTTACCAATGCCTCGTATCGCCCGGCGAGCGCCGAGTATCCTACATCCCTGTGGGGACGCAAAGCCGGGTTGCCGATCAATCGGCGTGTGATCTCGATGATACCGCCGCATGTAATCGAATGAGAGTCAAATGGCCGACGACAACTAAAGTGCCCAACCCGTTCTCCCAACGGCGGAGCCGAACATGCATGAAAGCCGAAAATCATCATCAACGGCAGCCGATCGTCCCGCCGGTGTGTCGGAGCTCATGACGGACGTGGGGTATACTCGTGTATGCCCAAATCGTCGTAAGACACGCCGGCATGTGCTCCCTACGATGTCCAGGTGTATCAATGGACACCGCGACATCCAAACCCCCGACCCGCCCTACGAAGGCCGGCAAACCATCTAATATAGCAACAGTACGGCGTCCATATAAATAGCCGCATAACATATACATACAAATCGTTGATCACCAAGTCGAAAAGACGTTTAATTAAATTATTAATGTAAATTTAAATTGTTTTACCGCATCGTCCGTCGCGTGATCAAACCGGTCCCGAATGGTAGAATACCGTGGCGCATATCCACATCCCGATCAAAACCCGCCGTCCACCTCCTCGCATAAGGCATGTCAATGTCGAGGTGATGCCTAGGTACGGCTAAAAAGGCAAAGATTCTCTCCCATGCCCATAATCGTAAAAGCCGATATTAGAAAATACGATTTTTAAGTCGTCTTTTCAAGAGTTTTGTCTACATTAAAGGAAGGCATACTTAAAATATTACCTGGAGAACAGCAAAAAATCCACACACATCTGTGACAACTCCAATAGACGCTCGGCACAGGCATCTGTAAAGATACGCCAAAACAGCCCCCCCCCCCCCCCAGCTGTAGTCTCCCGTGGTCCGTATGCTCCAAGAAAACCAAATAACGTAAGCCGACAAAGGCACCGATGAATTCGGGAACAAGATGCCCCCGAATATAATAAGCAGATACAAACGAGCATGACGATCAACAGCGTCCTCCGCGGGGTGCCGTCATCAACCGGATCAAGACCCTCCAAAAAGTGCAGAGTGCACTAATCCGAACCCGACTCTGTCCTGAAATCTGGCCCTGGGCAACAGGCACGAAGTGGGTGAGCCTAGTCAACTCTGTCGCCCACGTCTGACCAGGAGGAGGCTCGTACCGAGTGTATAATGGCTCTCCATCTACCCGCAATCCAAATAGGACCTCCACATCCTGAAGTGTAATCGTGGCCTCACCAGTGCGAAGATGGAAGGTATGTGTCTCTGGCCTCCACCGCTCAACCATGGCTGTGATGAGCGCCCAATCATGCTGTACTCGACCAACGGACACGCAACGGTAGATGCCGACCCGAAACAATATCTCCAAGACGCCAGGGTGTGGGGGGTGCTCGCGTAAAAGAACCCAAGCTCTCTGCAGCCTACGGGGGCGGAGCCTAGTAGATATCCCTATAGTACCGACCCATAATAAGTCTGATCTATGATTGTCTTGTAAAGACAATACTGATCTATCAGAGGGTCCCGGGTGAACAGAGGGCCCCGCGTGAGCATCGGGCCCCGGGGGAACATCGGGCCCGGAGAGAACATTCGGATCCATGAAAGAGTTCGGTCTGTACAAACTAAATTAGTCATTATTCTTGAAGTGAAAGATAAATTATATTAACTAATTAACAATTTGTAGGGAATATGTGAATTATGTAGTATTATATCTTGTGAATAATTAACATGGATATGAAAAGTAAATTTAATATGTGATAGTAAGGACACATATGTGATGGCAAAGACTTTTTTGAGAATCATCTCAAGTTAATTAGTTTGAGAATCGAAATTCAGCAGTAATATTTGTTTAGAACTCTATTTTGAATATGTGATATATTTTTAGTTGACCAAATAACCAACACAGCTACGATAAAATTAGACTAAAAGAGTATATTCGTCGACCACATATTTTTCTACATACTTTACATTTTTATCGTTAACTTATGTATTTATGAAAAGAAGTACTTTAACTATTCTTTTTTGGATAATTTTTTTTTATTTAACATATATATATTCACGCTTTTAAAATTATATAGATAACAATTCATAATCATTTACAACTTATCTGGATGGTTGATTCAATGCTATTGTATTATATTATGTTGTTAATTTAAATACAATGTTTATTTTGATTGTTACTTTTTTAGATAATCTTTACATTTTTATCGTTAACTTATGTATTTATGAAAAGAAGAACTTTAACTATTCTTTTTTAGATAATCTTTTTTTATTTAACATATATATATTCACGCTTTTAAAATTATATAGATAACAATTCATAATCATTTACAACTTATCCGGATGGTTGTTACCTATTGTATTATATTATGTTGTTAATTTAAATACAATGTTTGTTTTGATTGTTACTTTTTTAGATAATTTTTATGTAACGACGAAAGGTCCTATTTTATGTAACCATTGATTTGGTCCTATACAATATGACACAATACGAAAAATGTCAAAAATAATACATAACAATCATCCAATCAAAGTGTTAACAACATAATAATTCATTACCAATCAATTTCTTTCAATTCATAAACAATATTTAACAACTAATAAATTCATAATTAATATTTAACAAAATAATAATTCATTAACAATTCATAAATAATTAACAAATTAACAACTCATAAACATATAACAAATTAACAATTCATAAACATTTAACAAATTAACAATTCATAAACATTTAACAAATATTGAATTAAACCAAAAAAAAAAAAAAATCGGAACAGTGGCAAAAGCCACTGCCCAGTCCGAAAAAGAACAAAAAAAAATTGTTTTTTTTTTTTTGAAACATAGCAAGGATTAAATGTTAAGCATGCTTAGAATATAATGTATATAACAAAATAATAACAAAAGTTCATAGTAAAAAACCTTAATCGAAGATTTTTTGTAGAGTTATTTAATCGAGTTCTACGCCGCTTTTCCCCAAAATTTGAACTTAGAATCTTGCTCCTCGACTTGAATATACCGAGAATCTAAACTTTCCGGACGAAATTTAATAGAAAGTGACGTTTTTGGAAGTGGGACCACCTCTTTTTTCTCCGTCAATGGCGGTTTCCTTTTTTTTTTTTAAAACGACTGGAGGGGACCAGTGGTGGAACCCGATCGGTTTATGTTGAAGAGTATAACGCAGTATTTTATCAAGGCTTATAGTATAACGCAAGAAATCTTTGCGTTATAGGACGCTTACAAGAAAACTCCTTTAGCTAAAGATTTCATCGCGCTAAAGCACTTAACGGTACCGTTACGGTTAAGTGCTTTAGCGCAGTAAAATACTGCGCTAAAGGTACATTGGTAACTTTTTTTTTTTGTTGGGGTATTTTGGTTCAAAAAAAATTTTTTTACACCATTTTTGTTCCGCACCCCTAAAAGGGGACATTTGCGTAAATCAAACAAAATCCCAAAGCTTTAGACTGAACAATGTAGACCAACATTAGATCCCAAATTGGAAAAGGCCAGGAAAACACAGCCCAATTTTCACAACTCATACTTAACAAGACAAACATGGGTAGTAGCCCATAGGCAGATTGTAGACCAAGATCCCACCAATTAATTCCAAAAGAACCTTATCTTCTCATCAACACATCTTATCCACACCAACAAAACCTTCGCTCCACATTTTCCTCACTGACAATGGCAACAATTCATTTTACAACCTCTAATGTTGCGTAAGTTATTGCAAACATCATACAAGCGATACAACAATCTAAGTTTTGTCCGTAACATTGAAAAATATATTGGCATACATTTGAACTAGTCTAACAGTGTCTGGAAGGATAATTTCCCAAGGGCTATATTTGCACAATTTTTAAAATTAGGGACAAAATCTAAATGACGGCCTAAAAGAGGACATTTACGTAAATCACACAAAATCCAAACCACAGCCCAAATTGGTAAAGGCCAGCAAATGCGGCTCAATTTTCAAAGGGCAGCAAAAAGCAGCCCAAAATTTCCAGAACTTAGACAAATATGGATAGCCCATAACCAAAATTCCACCAATTAACTTCCAAAAGAACCTTATCTTCTCATCAAGACATCTTATCCACACCAACAAAACCATAACTCCACATTTTCCTCACTATGGCCACAATTCATTTTACAACCTCTAATGTTTTCAGCCAGAAAATGGTACATGGCGTCGATTTCGATTTTTTAATACCAAATCAAACCAATTGCGTCGGGTTTTTTAATTTATAAACCAAACCAAATCAATAAAATTTGGGTTTTTCAACTTTGGATTTTCTCGGGTTATTCGATTTTTTCGGGTTTTTCCCCGAACAAGTCTTCATACAAAACATACGACTTTTACGTCAAATATTTATTTAGTCCTAGTAAGATACAACTATATAACTAAGGTGTTTCATAAGAAAATAACACAAAATGTGAGATGGGTGATGACATCGTATTAAAATATTCAACAAAAAAGATAATAAAATCGGTTAAAATAAGTATTGCTAATTAATAAGCCATAAATAAAAATGACTTTAATCTAAATACTAAGTTATGCTAAAATAAGTTTAATAAGTATTAATTACATGACAAAGAAAAAAATTAAGCTATGTATTTTTACGCTCTAAACCAATTATGCAAAACTAAAGATTAGATATCCAACATTACGGTCATTCCTAAAGTTAGAATTGAATTTCTTTTGTTAGCACTAGTGTTGAGTTGGTTTTGATTTAGATTTTATTTGAGTTACTAACGTCCATGGCTTATAAAACTTATTGGCATTCAAAATTCTAAGTTCAAGCTTAAAATAATATGATAAAAGACAAAAAACGATGAAAAAATTTAAGAAATATTTACAAATTACATTACAAATAAATATTTTTATGTATAAAATATTTTAAAAATCGAATACACGTAATGTCGGGCCGGTTTGACTTTTTTTTAGCTAAAATTGCCCAAACCAATTATGGTCGTTTTTTTTTTTTTTCAAACACCAAACCAAATCAAATCAACCCACTAGTCGGGATTTTTTTTTTCCGTTTGACTCGGTTTATCGATTTGGTGCGGTTTGCTTTGTACACCCCTAATGTTTTGTTTTGTAAGGTATTGCAACGACAGTCTAATGTTTGGTCTGTAAGGTTTAGCAATATATGAGCAAACATTTGACTGAGTCTAGCATCGTCAGAAATAGTAATTTCCTAAGGGCTATATTTGCACAAATTTTAAAAATAGGAACAAAATCTAAATGATGGCCTAAAAGAGGACAGTTGCGTAAATCAGACAAAATCCAAACTACAATGTAGTCAACAGTAGCCCAAATTGGTAAAGTAGCCCATTTTCCACAACTTGGTAACAACACAGACAAACATGACTAGCCCATAGGCAGATTGTAAAACCAAAATTCCACCAATTAATTCCCAAAAGAACCTTATCTTCTCATCAAGACATCTTATCCACACCAACAAAACCTTCACTCCACATTTCCCTCACTCACTATGGCAACAATTCAATTTACAACCTCTCCATCTTTCACCCTCCTTCCACCAAGAAAACAAACCAATCTTGCTGCTATTCAACTAAACAATCCCTGGTCACTCAGAAGAACCGGAAATCGTCGAGTACGGGGCCTTGTCTATGCTTATAAAGTATTAGTAGAACATGAAGGTAAAACAACAGAGCTAGAAGTTGAACCTGATGAGACAATTTTGTCGAAGGCACTCGACGTTGGCATGTCCGTACCGTACGACTGCAATCTCGGAGTGTGCATGACATGTCCAGCAAAGCTTCTTAGTGGGAAAGTTGATCAAAGTGATGGTATGCTAAGTGATGATGTTGTGGAGAGAGGCTATGCATTACTATGTGCATCTTATCCAAAATCAGATTGCCACATTAGAGTTATACCTGAAGAAGAACTTTTGTCTCTGCAACTAGCAACTGCCGATGACTGATGTAAAACTGATACAAGATGTTGTACTTTTTGAGGAATTCAATGCAAAATTATGTGTTTGTATTGCTATAAATAGTCTTTTTCAAAATACATCATTCGTCTCTGCATAAGGCATTCAAACAAATAAACGGATAAAAAAATTGCTGTTGATCCTATACAGATTAAAGGTGTGCTAAGGCAGGGGCGGAGACAGCATTGTGGTTACCGGGTCGGTAGAACCTAGTAGCTTAGGATCAAACCATGTATTTATATTGAGAAGTTCATTTAATATGTATAAATGATATATATCTTGAACCCAATAAGCAAAAAAAATTGTGATTCAAAACTCACGAACTAAAAATCCTAGCTCCGCCTCTGTGCTAAGGTCCCAGACTATCTTTTTGGAAATCGCCAAATTTTTGTACGTTGTATCATATTACAAAGAATACTAACATGTAAACCAGATTTCTCCATTAACAGTAATCACAAAAAGAATACAAATTGCAGGAAATAAAAGATTTATTCCCAACTTTGTAACTACTATGGAAACCCCTCCAATGACATATAACAATGAATTTAGTGAAATGTTCTTCAACCTTGCAAAAAAGGTAAATCATTTTTAACCTTGTTCCACTTACTACATTGCTCTGTTTGCGGGCTTATAAAGCATTGATAAATCTTCCTTGTCGCTTTTAATTACCGGACTCTTGAGTCTTGCATGACTCCACTACTTGTCAGTGTGCCGATTAAGCATACTTTCTAAAGCAATAGACCTGATTCACTTTCCTAAATCCAGTTTCAATAAAAATCGTCAGGATGATATTTATAACAATTCTTGCCTCGGTGAATAGTAATGTGGGATGACCATCTAAAGGGTTGGGCGGTGGAAACCAGGTTTCTTGGTTTTCCTCTGCTTAAGCTTCACCTTCACGTTGACGCCATTGTTAATAACGGACTGAAGAACGATATTAAGTTTCCCCTCCAATTTCTCCCCTTTCCTTGGAGTATAAACTACGTTATGAATATCATCAGCCAAGGCTCTTTGAGCCAGAACTTCCCCAACAGCAGCACAAGTAGCATTATTCTTCGTCGATCCCAAGTCAAATTTCATGTCCTTGGAAATCGAATGTGCCACAGCAACAACCTTGCTAGTTGCTCTATGAATAATGCTAGCACTTACAGAGCCTTTTGACACAAAAATATCCAAACAAAATGGCTCGTGATAAGGAGCAGTAAGTTGATTAAAAGTTGGAACCCTTGACCTCTTTGTCTCAAAATCTAACATCGGTCTGTCCACTGGAAAGGCCGAGCTATAGCTCAATTTCTCCTTCTTGCTTTTCTCGACCTCAAAAGTCGAAACTTTACTTGATTTTTCCTTCTCTTTTGGAATTTCATCTCCATTATTCTTGTTCTTATTCCTTCTATGGAAGTCGAACTTATATTCCTCGTATTCCTTGGAATCTTTCTCAAGCTTATAAAACAAGTTCCCGCGTATTCTCATATCCTCAATATCGTCAAAATCATCATTATAATTGGTTGCTACATCATCAATATCGTCCTCTTGATTGAATAAAACCTTTTTCTTCGATGCAACATTTGCGTTGCTTTTCCAAGCCTCAGCTAAGCTAGATGACACATTCCAAGTGTCATTATCCGTTATTTCAATCCTACAATCTCTTAACGCCTCGTTATTATCCTTATACAACGGCGAAAGCTGATGAAAAACCCCACGACCGAAATTTGCTGCTTCGGAACGTGGTTTACTATCCTCAACGAAATTAAATACCTTTTCTTGACTAGTTCTTGTGGTTCTTGAAGAATATGAACACACTCTTAAAGGGCATTGGGACTTAAGTATACAATACAAGTTGATAATTTTTCTTCTCAACATGGAATAATGGAATTAGCAACAACTGCAAACTAGCATAAAGGGTGCCTGAAAATGAAACTATTTGTTGATGAAAGTAAATATACTCTTTGAGACAATATATCGAACAGTTGGTGGGCAATGATTAGTATGATCTGTATTCACTTCAATGCTTATTTGAACTTAAATAATTTGTGGGTTTAGCTAATATTGAATTGCATATACTACTTCTGATAAAGATTTTGCGAAGCAAATGTATAAATAATTTGAGCTAAAAGAAGAAAAAAATAGTTCAGGTTTTGCTCTTACATAGGGAGTTTATATAAAGCAGTCTTATTTTGAGAGGAAATGGAAGTCTATATAAAAATTTAATTTTTTTTCCAGATATAAAAATTATAAATTGACCCTCAAACTTTTGCTACAATTCATTTTGGTTCTCATCATTACTTTTATTTCCCTATCTAAATTTGACGTTACTAGGGGAAAAAAAAATTAGATTGGTGTACCTGTGATCTAAAATAAATCATAAACATTTTTATGGCCGTAAGATAATGTCATGAAATGTAATGTAGAAGTCAAAACTAAATTCTTTTTGAATATATAAATATGTTCTTTTTCTACCTCAACGATAAACTAAAAAAAGAAAATGTACAATATAAAATGGGATAGAGAGTACTTTATTTAAATTTTGTAAATTCATTTTAAGGTGATGCTGGTTGATTTAAATAAGTACTTAGGTGTTATTTAACCAATCGGCAGAAGTGAAAAAATACTGGCATACACTTGTTCTTCAGAGAAAGAAAATGATTGAGAGTGCTAATTCCTCTCCGAAACATGGTACTACCATGAAGAAAGCACCATCCATTCAAAATTATAGCGATGTATATATAACAATATAACAACATACCCAGTATAATCTCACAAGTGGGGTGTAAGAGGATAGGATGTACGTAGATCTCACCCCTACCATAAGTCGTGTGCATACTGACAATCTCAAATTGAAAGCGCAACTTCTATGTGTGAAGAAGTCTATACATCTCGGACCTTTTTTTATCAACAATATCTCTATCATTTGATCCAATAACGTTCCATTAGGTAGAAATAGATTTGATAAGTACTGATAACTCTCGAATAAAGTATTAGAACGGAAAGATTCATTAGATAATGAGCTCTATTGGTTCTAATCAACCCATTCCCACTATAAATCAACAAACAACATATCCACCGGGATCACATGGAAACAACATATTTTTTTACTGAATGGAATAGTATTAATGAGAATATTAATCTTTAAATGAAATATTGAAGTTTCAACAATCACATCCTTGAAATACTTGACACACTACTTTTTTCTGCTGACTTTTTTCTGCTTCATGTCACCAGAAAAAAGCCTTCCAAGATAATGAGGATTGAACCACATGTGGGTGAAATTAGCCGTTCAAATGATGAATTTCAATGATTTCAAGGACCTTGAAAAATGAATTTTGGATCTACAATATGTACATTCAGAATCTATACGAATATCATTTACCGATAAAGTCAGCAGAATTCTCCAATATTTTCGCCCAAGCCATCGAGTATAATGCACATCTTCTACTGTTGTATAAGTAATCAACCATCTAGACTGCAAGGCAAAAACTATTGGCGCTATTATATTCCAACAAAACAAATGCACTCATTTCTAGTCAAGCCATCACATACACCACACTGGTGGTAGATATGCTGATGCTGCTTTCCCCAGCTCATATAAACGCATTTATCGCACACGTCCTCAAAATGGTAGAGGATCTTGCTCAGTGCACACCAAACAAGAAGCTACGATAGCTTCCAACTTCAGTTCAACTTCCACCTAGATCAGAAGGAGATAGCATAATTTAGACCACTTTATCCAATAGCCTTGCTGGGTAATTCTTTTCCCACCCGCCTACAAACTGCCTGTTGCACAGTTGAGCCGAAGCTTTGAAGGAAACATCAAGAATCAGTTAAGAAAAACCGACCCAAATAGCTCCAAACATCAACAATGCCCAACTAGTTGACTGTAGTTTTGGCTGGAGAAACGTCATACCTCAAGTTGGCAGCTGATTCAGGTAATGTTTACACAGCATGGCCAGTATGACTAGAACACTAACAGGATCATAGTTCTCAAGTTTATTCTTCAGCACATATCGTGCGGAAACATCAGCAGAACATGGAAAATACAAGCGTCTTATCACATTCACTTCAATGATTTTCGCCTGACCAAGATGAGAAGACTGAACAGTCCTCTTGACAAGAGGAACTTTTTGCTTCAGAACCATTATCATAAGTGTTAAAGCCAGAGTCACACACTCGAGATCCAGAAGAGCCAAGATGATAATTTGAATTATTCTCTAAAGCAGTATTATGCAAAAAAGTCCCATTTGATGAATCAATTCCAGCTTTATAGAAAGAAACTTCAGCACTAATACCTCCATCATAAACTGCAGAGGAATCCAAATTGCCGTCATTCGTAGGAAATTTGCACCCCTAACACATTTAGAATCGGAAGCTTGTTTTGGAGCCACATGTAGCTCATTTACCCCATCTGATCTGCTAGATTGATTCAACACTGAGTAAGACTGTAAAGCTTTGCCAATTCCACAGGGAGTCAAGGTAGATGCCAGACCATATCTATTGCTGCTGACTTCTTCACTAGCACTTTGGACAGCGGGGTCTAGAAAACAGCTATCTACAAAAGTCACACAAATATATTTCTCTGTTATTAGTGGCAGAACTATCAGAAGCATCTTCAATCTGTTTTTCTGCCAATGTGTTCCCGGATGTAACTTCAGCTAATGAATCAAGACCAGATTATTAACAAGGTGGTTGGTCATATTCTTTCTAAGCTTCTTGATTGATAGGCTCTACACCAGAGTTGACATCAATTTTTGCAGGATGTAGCGCTGCATCTTCAGTATCAGAACTGCCCTTACTTGCCCCAGATGGAGGAGAGAGCATCCACTTTGTGGCTGATTCAGCAAAATTCTTCTCTACCTCCTTACTGGAGATCTGGATATCTGACTCGCAACGACCACCTTGTGCTGTAACCACAGTGCTCTCACTTAAGTGAACGGCAGAAGCTGGAGAGCCAGAATCCATGGGACCAAACCTGTCATCAGATTTTTCTACTATGTTCACACATACGCCATCATGCAGATGTCCGTCACGCCTGATAGATGATTCCTGATCAGCTTTTTCAACCAAAGCAGGTGACGGAGAATGATTATGTTGTAACTCACAAGCTGCAGAAAATGTTGTACAAGTCCAAGATATAAATATCGACAGAAATGATAAAATTCTTTACTCAAATCGCAAAATGTTAAAAAAAAAAAAAAAAACCAAAGACAAAGAGGGAGCAGGAATATATAATTATCCTATTACCCTCTTGCATACCTTTCTTCAGTATCTTCTTTTGCAACAAGTCTGTCCCAGGAAATACTAACATATTGATAGATTTCATTTCTTGCTTGTTTGATTCCTCAAGTTCATCAAATCCAAAAACCTTGGTCCAGATATGCAGATGCTCAGACATAGCAGGAACGATTAACTTCTCAACTTTTAAATTGGAGAGGACCTGAATGGAGGATGTAAAAAATATTGGTCTCATAATAAACTTCATATATAAAACACATTGTTGATACATGTGATGAACATGCTGTTGGAATTTTCTAAGTGGATTCTGCACAGATGGACAGGACAATTAGAACAGGCATGGCATTCATAAAACTTAAGCCTTAAGAGGTCAGACAACATTAAATCTCGTAGTGGGAAATGAAAACAAAATGACAATGACCAAAGCAATATCACGTTTCTTGTTTCACAAAAATATTACTGTTACTCAATTTAGCAATATAACTGTTCAGTAAGGCTAAATTTTATGTGCTTTTGGCTAAGAACTTAAAAGATTTTCTCATACGTTTCAAATATTAAAAGTGAATACAATTGTGACAGCTTTTGTCCTACAGCATTTTGGATTCTCTAAAGCCACATTCCTTCACATATTTCTTGCAAACAATGTTCCGCAATAAGGCAGGCTTTGATAAATTTTATGCCACTTTAGTAAAGACACGTCAATTGTAAAATTGCTAGTTCTGAAGAGTGAAATCGCCAGTCCTGAAAAGCAATTTGGATACTTCTCCCTCCTATAATCTTTTATATGAACAACCAAAAAAGTTACAATAGCAGTAACACGCACGTAAAGGAACATGGGATACGTCGGGAGTGGGGCTGATATGCCGCCCTTCAACAAAATTATATGCAAGAAATCAGCAGAAAGAATTAGAAGCATAAAGAAAGTCTAATCAGCAACAGTAATTCTCATACCGTCTCAATAGCAGAAAACAGTCGACGACACATCCCTTGCCGCCTATATATATTCCGGGTCCCAATGAATGGCATTTCTGCAAGTTGAGTTCCACGGATCCTAACAGACAACCAGCGAAAACAGTATTTAATGATTGGCAAGGAATGAATAATCACAGCACAAGCACAGATGACGTGGAAGGAAAAGGAAAAGCAATAAGTGTTTTAACAGTTTAGTAAAATTGAGAAACTGAAGACTTGAAGAGTTCCTCTACTTCTCCTACATGAAATGATAAGGTCGAGAATAAGAAGTTAACCAAAAGAAACTCATTAAATTGTCCCCTTAAATAGCTAGGAGTTTTACTTGTAAGAAAACATGCAATCATCATTCTAGATAGCATTCAAAATGTTACAACATCAAAATAAAAATTAAAAATAATCGTTTGGCCAGTAATCTGGAGCAACTAGCTACACCTCTAAAAAGATGAGATAGAGTCAGTCCAACACTGGTACAGGATGGTCTGTTTGATATAAGTTCACACTTTAATCAGTGCACATGCTCAAAAAATAAGAAAAAACAACACAATTGTATCTGCTAGAAATCTAAGATGATTCAGTTTTAAAACAACACACCATATTATCTTGTGCCCGAGCTCTTCAAATCCGGGGGGAAAAAACTTGCATTGTAACATATGAACAAATTTGAGCAATCATCCTACCTTATAGATGCAGCAGATATTATGTCATCACCTCTTTCCAAGATTGCAGTGTAGAAGCCACGAAAGTTCAGCCGACTAAAATTTGAGCTTCAGAGGAAAGAGAATAATTTCAGATAACTACTCATTAAGGAAAAACAAATTCAGATGAAGGAAAAGACAAAAGAACAGTGGGAGGGAAAAGATAGATGATTGATTCTAAAGACAAATTATTTTAGGAGGATCACTTTGTATGAGGAAGTGTACGGGGGCAAGATGACAAATGAATAGAATATGTTGTGTCCTCCATTAAGTTAAGGAGAAACAAAAGGAACAAGGAAAAAGAAATAAGAATAGAAAAAATAATTCTACAATGCTTTAACTCTCTTCTTTATTCCTCTGAGTATCAACCTACATAAAGGAAGTTCAATTATTAACAGTCCACTGCCTCCCTTCTCAATCAAAATGCTTGGCACTGCTTCATCCTAGCAGTCAGCCAGAGAAACTTAGGAGTGAAAATGAAAGATGAGTAATGTCCCGTAAAGATGAAACTTGTGACACCCCAGCTAGGAGAATCCCACATCGGCAAAACACGGGAGGGATGCTGGGTATATAAGTAAGCAGGCCTTACACACTAGTGAGGCGTTTAATGGCCGTGCGTGCCTAGGCCCAAAGCGGACCATATCACTAGCGGGCTGGGCTGTTACAAAACTCACTATCTGGAGGCATCGAGAAGAAAAGTTACAAATTCAAATTTCTAAAAAGTGAAAAACCTATCTGAAGACATAAACCGAAAAGTTATGCTTTGACTTTTGTAAAACATATGTACAAACAAAAATGTATATCCAAAGTTATATGCTGCTTTCATGGACCCAATGTAGAAACTGCAACACAACTGAAAATAAAATCTGAAAGATCATATGCGCAAACCAAAATGGCCAAATCAAATCAGCCGGCCAGCTCTTCTCAAGTTAAACAATAATGAGTGCCCATAGATTTAATATCAGGCAACTTAAAAACACTTGACACAATTATAAAAGCTGCATACCCAGTGTTGTAGAGAACATTGTGGATAATATTTATCCCACTTCTCCTGTCGACAATGGGTACAAAACATTCATCCATAACAGCCAGTGTAACAGCTAGCTTAGAATTACACTCCACCTTTTGAGGAAAAGGGCGACGGGAAATATCTGAGTCCAAATCTGTTCGTTGAATCAGGGACCATGAAAATCCTTCTTCAAGTTCATGCTTAACACCAAGAATATTCTGTAAATGGTCATACAGCTGCATAACCAGAGAAGACAAATAAGACAAGACGTTAAAAGACAAGTCCCATGGGAGATCGCAACTCTGTTAAAAGGCAGACAGTTGAAAGCAAAAAAAAAAAAAAAAAAAAAAAGGGAAGCACATATATAGAAAACAGTCACCACTAGAGTAGAAAATGTCTCTCAGATCAATGAAAAAGTTTGCAAGATTTCAACTTAAACTGTATATCCCTCTACCAAAATTCGATTACACTATTCGATTCAACAGTCAATTAACTCAGTTTTGGAGAAAGATTAAACAGATAATTGTTTTTTTTTTTAAATTGTTTTTTTTTTTTTAATTACATAGGGGGTAGGGGAAGGGGAAATGGGGAGGGGATTACAATGTGGGGATATATTTGTTTTCCTGAAAATAAAATTCAGATGTTTAGAAATACAAGATTACACTATATGTTGTAACTTCTCGAATTATTATGAAAATATTTACAATCCTAAGACAGACATCATTTTTTTTAATAAGACAACCATTTTGAGACAGGAAGTATCAGATAGATAGCATTTGACATTTGGCGAACACAAAACTATCAAGGAAAATTCATACTTCTCAGTTCACTATGAGAAGATGATATTATTTTTTCCTAACCAACTTGATAGTTTCAAAGATCATGTACTTGCAGAGTTGCAGGATGTCTTGCAAAAGCAAGAAATCAAAGTACAAGAGCACACTCCAGCAGGCATTCAAAGAAGAAGCAGAGAAGATTTGGCCTTTCAAAGAAAATCCTCTGACAAGTACAAGAAAATATCTTCTTATCCTTTCGACAGTTTTGGACCTGTGAATGATCATGAAAACAGTGCATAGGAGTGCCTTGGAATAAAAGTGGAACATACTTTAAAAGCGGAATTACTAGTTGTGAGAGAGCACTAATTCTAAAATAGTTCCCACTATTTGATACCTCACTTCATGATCTTAATATGTTATACACCACACAAGGAAAATAACTCACAACCAGAATAATAGAAATACCTCCTGACATTTATGCCCACAAAATGTAGCAGATGGATTATCGGAAATAGCAGATAAACCATTCATCTCCAAGCTGCATGATTTGTGATCTGCAAAGGGAAATCTAAAAATCCAGCTCCAACATAAACGAGTTAATGTGACAAAAACTTCAATAAGATTACACTTTACATTTTTTATCACAGAGGCTGCAAGAAAGAAATTCGTTGACAGTTCTCTCACTATCCTCAGCAGGGTTTCTACTAGCAGCCCCACAAAATTTGCAAGTGCAATTTGGACAATGCCAAAGGCCAAGAGGAAGCATCTGCACCAAGAGGAAGCATGTAAATGCCTAGCTGCTAAAAACAGAAAAGTCCTTGTATGTTCAAATTAAAAAGCATGATAATAAAGGGTAAGCAAAAAAAGCTCATCCATCATCAGATAAACGCACTTTTTTTTGTTTGATAAGGTAACTGTGCGAGTATTGTTGGATTGAAAAGGTGAAGAAAGAGAGGTGAAAACACAGGACAACAGATTCACGCACTTGATAATAAGTAAATTACTAAAAGCTTATGTGTTCAAATCAAAAACTCCATGTGCTGAATTCTTTGATATGTCTGGATAGAGATGAATTACCCTACGAAACTAACATCCTGCAGAAGAAAGCAGGCACCTTACTGAGGAGGACATGATCCAGAAGGCAAGTCTGGCTATGGAATTGGAAGAAATTGCAAAGAATGAAGAGATACCGGCAGACAGAAATCAAGAATTCAATGGTTGAAACGGGGTGATAAAATAAAATAAAAAAAAAGTGGCCAATGCTAACAGGAGGTATAATACTATTGACTAGCTCAATATAAATGATTCTCAGGTGGAGGATTTGAGTGTCATCAAAAATGAGATCTTGACCTTCTATCAACAGTTATACAAAGAACCAGAGGTGTGGAGGCCTGAGTTCAATTATCTACATGGTCCTAAGATCAATGCTATAGAGGAACAGTGGATGCAAAGGGATCGATGAACAGGGAATCGTGGAGGGTTTAAAGTCTTGTGCATCAGACAACGCTGCAGGTCCTGATGGCTTTACCATGGGATTCTTCATTCATTGCTGGGATGTGATCAAAGGGGATCTGCTGCTTACTTTTCAAACTTTCCCTTCCCAGGATTACTTTGAGAAGAGTTTCAATGCTACCTCTATAGCTCTAGTTCCAAAGAAGGTGAAGGCAGGGGACTTTAGGCTTATTAGCCTAAACGGGAGTGTGTACAAAATCATATCCAAAGTGTTGACAGAAAGATTGAAAAAGGTGATTCACAAACTAGTGGACAATCAGCAGATGACTTTCATTAAGGGTAGACAGATCATGGATGCAGCTCTTATTGCCAATGAATGTGTGGATTCCAGACTCAAGGGTAACATCAAAGGTATTCTATGTAAATTGGATATTGAAGAGGCCTTTGACCACCTCAACTGGGATCTCTTTTTAAAGCTCATCAGAGACATGGGATTTGGCAGCAAATAATAAAATTGGATAAAATTTTGCATCTCTAAAGTAAAATTCTCCAATCAATGGCTCACCAGAAGGTTTCTTCCCTTCACAAAGAGGCTTAAGGAAGGGAGACCTCTTCTCTCCTTTTCTCTTTATTATTGCCATGGAAGGCTGAACAACATGATCAAGAAGGCAAACATAGAGAGATGGATATGGGAATTTAGATCCCTAAACAATGAGAGAAGCAATTTGGAGATCACACATCTCTGTATGTTGATGACTCAATTATTTTTTGTGATGGAGGAGCAGGTCACTCATCTCAAGTTAATCATGTCCGTTTTTGAAGTTGTCTCTGGACTTCATCTTAACGGAGAAAATCTCAGATCTTCACGGTGAATGAAGTTCCAAACATCCAGAGTTTGGCTGGACCCTTAGGGTGTGAAGTTGAGGTCCTACTAACTACTTTATTGGGCCTATCTTTAGGGGCAAAGAGCAAATCTCAGCAGATATGGAATGGGATCATAGAGAGATGTGAAAAGAAACTCTTCAGATGGAAGAACAACTGTATTTTCCTGGGAGGGAGGATTTCTAGTCAACAGTGTCATCGACTCTCTTCCTACCTACATGATGCCCCTTGTCACTTACCAGTGAAAATTGAAAACAAGATTGATGCTCTGAGAAGAAACTTCATCTAACAAAGGAACAAGGAAAAGAGGGCATTCCAGTTAGTCAAATGGATAACTCTTACAAACAGCAAGGAGGGAGCTTGGGAATCAGAAAAATGAGACAACATAACAAGAGCCTATTGGTGAAATGGCTCTGGAAATCTCCTATGAAAGAAAAAGCTATGTGGAAGAGAGTATAAATGAAAAATACGGGGACTAAGGGACAATGGTGCCCTTGTACTGTTGCCAGTTCTTATGGAGTGAGTGTGTGGAGATCCATAAGATCTCTCCGGAAATTCTTCACCAGTAACATCAGTATGAAGGTGGGAATTGGTTGAAGAACTCCTTCTGGAATGATGATTGGATAGGCAATGGGCCCCTCAAAGAGAGCTTCCCATTTTATTTTTTTGCCTATTCCAACAGCTAGAGGCTACCCTCGTTGAAACCTGAAGCCATCAGGGATGGACCCTTTTTTTTTTTTTTTTTTTTTTTGATAAGGATCAGGGTTCAGGGATGGACTTTCACCTTCAGAAGAGAACCAACTTTAGAAGACTACTAAATAATTGGGAAGTGAATAGAGTGATTGAACTGTTTAAACTACTCGAAATCTACAAAGGACCACTTGAACAAGAGGACACACAGGTTTGGCACGTAAATAACAGTGGTACTTTCTCTGTCTATTCTGCATAGCGGATCCTAAACAGATTTGATCAACTCAAATTAGCAGTCTTCTGCTGGCTAGTGGTCAAACAATGTACTGATACATGGCAGTTTGATGAAGAGAGGAATGTAGTTGTGCTCAAAATGTTTCTCGTGTGGTGTTGAGAATGAAACAAACAACCATTTATTCCTACATTGTCAGGTCACTAATAGGTCATGGCATTTGTTCATGAGTATGAGTGGCCTGAGATGGTCCATGTCCTAAGATACTGATGAGAGGTTGGCCTCCTGGAAAGTCACATGTACTGGTACTAGACACAAAAAGTGGTGGAGCCTTGTCCCTGCTTGTATATGGTGGACAGTTTGGAGGGAAAGGAACGCTAAATGTTTTGAAGATTTAGCAAATTCTGCACAGAAGATCAAGATGAATTGTATATTTTTGTTTCACTTTTGGTGTACAGAAGCTTTAGTACAGGATGTAGAGTCATAGTGGACCTCATTGGGTCCTTCTAATTTGTCACACGGTTAGTTTTTTGGTTATACTCAGTTTTTGGGAATCTTGTAACTATGTTCTGTTTCCCTCAGCACAGCCTTTGTGCTGAGGTCTATATCTTATATATGAAACTTGTTAACTTTCAGAAAAAGAAACTAACATCCTAATAATTATTTTTGATAAGTAATTAACATCCAAAAAATAATGTTCATTCACATGGTATTTGTAATGCACTTTTGTCTTTCCATACTGTGGTTGACACAATCAACATTCTTAAACAGTTCTTTACATGGAGGGAAGGAATAGGATTAATCTGTGAAACAGTTTATCTGAAGAGTAATGGTCAGACGATAGTCCAAATGTTGCACCGAAGATCATGGGTCAGGAAAACTGCCTAGAGTTAGTTTTATCGTTGATTATCTTTTGTAACTTAGCTCCTTTCTTTCACTTCTTTTCTTATTTTAATAAGGTAAAGATAACCTGGCTCCTTTCTATTGTTACCCTGAAGGAGTCCCATGTGGGGTGGAAGCGGAGGGTTCAAATTTAGTGGTTAACTATCCATGGACAGTGAAGACAGTATGTGCTAACATGGACAGTGCAACCATAAAAGTGCATATCTGTTCCAAAGATATATAGAAGAAGCAAGGGAATGGATTTAAATGAAGACTTGCATCGCAACTAAGAAGTTCTTGCCAGTGTTATGTTCTTTTTACCCTGGGACAGAGATACAACAACAACAACATACCCAGTTTAATCCCATAGATGGGGTCTGGAGAGGGGAGAGTGTACGCAGGAGGTAGAGAGGCTGTTTCCGGAAGACCATCAGCTCAAGTAACTCATATAAAACAGTTTTAAGAAAATAAAATACAGAAGTAAAGCAGACAAAGCAAATAATAGAGAAATCATTACATATCATTCATAAAAAATGGAACAGTAACAACAACAAAATAATGCGATAACCGAAGCAAAGAAACAACAGGTAGTAACCCTAGGACATAGATAATAAATGAAATTACAAGTGAAAACTTGCACCGAGTGTCTTTTTCCTACTTCATATGATTTTAACCCCCACCTTCCCCCTCTGATATTTTATTTTCTCCTACTTTGCCTCATTGATCAAATTTAAAAGTTCTTTTGACACAGATATCCAAAATTAACAAAGTTATGCATGGGGATAAGTCGATTCACATGCTTAAAATATCAGTATAAAAGTTACAATAATTGATGTCAGACAAAGGAAGGATGAAGTGCGTGGAAAACTATGACAGCATGCAGAGGCAAATCCAGGATTTTTAGTCATGGGTTTTGGACCCAAATCCTTTTTGCTTATTGGGTTCTAGATCAGATTATTACAGGTTAGCCAAAGTTATTGGTTGAACCCGTAATTATAACGGTGGCTCCGTCCCTGACAGTATGGAGTAACAGTGGATAGATATGAAACAGCAGTGAGGTAAAGAGAGCATTTGCTCATTGATACATACTTGTATGCCCAGACAGCTCTGATGAAAAGTAGATGGGCAACCATCACAACAGATAAGGTCCCCACCATCACCACAAATACCACAAGCATCATCTTCAAGATCATCACCATCAATGTCTAAATTGTAGAAATCCTGGCGATCAGATTCTTTTTGCTTATTCCATGCGTCAACCAAGCATTCTAGTAAGGAGGCTCCAGACTCTAAAACTATGTTTTGAAATGGTTGATGCTGTTTACTTCCTGCATGGAGCTCAAATTTTGAAACTGGAAGGATTTTACTACAGCAATCACAG
This sequence comes from Lycium ferocissimum, assembly GCF_029784015.1. NCBI lineage: Eukaryota > Viridiplantae > Streptophyta > Magnoliopsida > Solanales > Solanaceae > Lycium > Lycium ferocissimum. The sequence goes on from NW_026725865.1 coordinate 553,136, forward strand.
TGGACACCATCTCGTGTGATCAAACCTTCTAGTTTTACTCTTGTCCTTCTGCGGTTCACATACTGAATCTTCTGTCTCAACGTCAATGTTCCGTTGTCAATCAACCAGGACAATAAGGTTCTTTTTCCAGTATATGTAACATATCCATCAATATCTGGATTTTCCCCTTTGTCAGAATGACGGACCAGCAATGTACATCGCCCAATTAATTTACTTTTTCTTCCATGTATTGAATTAGAAGCAACTCCAACAGATGATTTTCCAACCATATCCTGTTTAAATCTCCTTACCTTCAATGAGTTATCACTTGAATTATCCCCACTCTCCTCGTCTGTCGCATGTAATTTGCCTTGCAGCAGCTTATCTTTCTTCTTCATATAGCTACCAAGTCTCTTCTCTTGCTGATCACTGTCTGTGCCCAACACAGACTCTCTCACAGAAGTCTTTTTAGGATCTTTTCTCTTGCCATCATCTTTTCTCTTCTGTCTCATTTCTTTCTCCATTTTTTTCCGTGTTTGCCTGGTAAGTTTATTAATTAAATCATTTGATATTGGATCAAATGAACAAGAGCTTCCATCAGGTTTACTTTTACCTGAATCTACCTCTGATCGTTTTTGAAATGCTTCGTAGGCCTTAATTATTGACCAATAGGCTGTTCCGCTAGGATTAATGTACACAGCGTCCAAATAGTCTCTATTCTTTCTTGGTCTATAATCGATGGTCCATCCAGCTTCAATGAGCATTCCCCTTATTCGTTCTCGCAACTGCTGCTTCTCAGTGCTTCCACCTCGATTCACTTTTCCGTCTTTTCTTTTAGCGGGGGTAACATATTCAGAAGCCAAGGGCCTGCTTTCTTCCTTTGGCACCCGCGTTGCTGAGCTAGCAGGCTGCACACTAGGTGGTGCCAACTTAAGTAATGTATCAGTCTCATCTTTTTCAGAGGATACTAAATGGATGCTTTTACCCAACAAAGGTTTTTGTGGTTTCAGCTCATTTCTCTCTGTTTTAATAGACAAAGGTAGCTTTTCAGGCTGTTTAGAACCCGAGCAAAAGGACGGACGGACAAGTAAATTCCTCTTGAGAACATCTGCAGACAAAGAACCTTTTCTACTTTCAATTTCCACAGGATCATATTCCTTGGGCATTAAGTCTATCTTCTTCTTCTTATTCACCATAACCTTCAATACCCCATTTTTCCCTTGCAATCTGATTGGTTCATCACAGACTTCTCTATGCAATGAAATGGGCATATGCACTTTATCCTCCAGCAAATCATACCTTCTATTAAAGCCATTGTCATCGCCCTTTGTCCTACTACCCGATAAACTACTTGAACTATCCACATACGAAAGCTTCCTCTTCTCAGCCACTACACTCCTAGACCCACTCCCAAACTCTCTACAACTCCCTCTTCTTTCAACCATGTTCAATCTGTCATCACTATACCCATTCAAATGGATTTTCATATCACATTGTTGATACTTGTTAACTTCAGACAAATTTACATTTCTACCAAATTCTCCATCTCTAACACCACTTTTCCCATAAACAACAGAACCATTACTAAAAGTTTGACCATTTTTTCTCTGAATTGACTCTGATATCTCATCACTATACCCATTCAATTGCATTTTCAAATCACATTCTTCATACTTGTTAAAATCAGACAAATTCATATTCCTACCAAATTCTCCATCTCTAACGCTACTTCTTCCATAAACAACAGAACCATTAGTAAAACCTTGACCAGTTTTTCTCCGAATTGACTCCGATATCTCATCACTCGACTCGTAATCATTCATTACAAACTTTGGCCTCTTTGAAGAACCGATCCCTCCAATGCCAATTCTATCATCTTTCCTTTTGATAATTAAACAACCAGAAGAGCTTCTTTTCTTCAGTACACCACCACCTGATCTCACACTAATCACACTATCCTCCATCTTCACACCTTAATACAAAAGTTCAATCACAAAATCACTAAAAAAAAGCTCATTATTACTATCATCCAATCAACTATATTATAATCTTCCAATCATTTTTTGTTCCAGATCTCTTCATCTTCACACCACTTTATTCCTACACATTAAAAATATAATATTAAGCACAAAGCAATATGATTTGTACTCAAATGACAATAAACGTACTAAAAAGTGAGGCAAATAATGACTAAATATATGCATTTTTGACCGAACATCAAAATGTGGTCATTTTCTCTTTCATTTGAGTGTTACCAAAAATTATTCATAACTCCAAATTCTACCTAAAAGTACTAAAACGTAAGGCAAATAATAACTAAATATATACATTTTTAACCGAACATCAAAATTCGGTCATTTTCTCTTTCATTTAAGTATTACCAAAAACTCTTCATAACTCCAAATTCTACCTTCAGTTATTCAACATTTAGCAGATATGAAATATAATACTAAGCACAAAGAAATATATCTGTACTCAAACGACGACAAAAGTACTAAAACGTGAGGCAAATAATAATGACTAAATAAACACATTTTTGACCGGACATCAAAATTCAGTCATTTTCTCTCTCATTTAAGTTTTAATAAAAATTCTTCATAATTCCAAATTCTACCTTTAGTTATTCAACATTTAGCAAATACTAAATCTCTTCATCTTCACACTGCTTTATTCCTACACGTTAAAAATATTATATTAAGCACAAAGCAAGATATTTTTTGAAACTTGGTACTGTGACACAAAGCAAAATAATGTGTACTCAAACGACGATAAAAGTACTAAAACGTGAGGCAAATACTAATGACTAAATATATGCATTTTTCAACATTTATTCAACATTTAGCAAATCATCCAAATTCTACTTCAATTATTCAACATTTAGCAAATCATGATTTTGAGCTCGTTAATTCCACTATTTGACCGTGGTCAACTCTTAATTAAATACAAAACTTCAATCACAACATCACATATAAGTATTACCAAAAATTCTTCATAACTCCAAATTCTACCTTCAATTATTCAATATTTAACAGATCTGACATATAAACAACAAAAATCATAACATTAGATACAAAACAGCAAAAAAAAAATCGATTTGTAGATAAAATTGAGAATTAAGTGAATTACACGAAAGAAAAAAAAAGCGGCAATCATTACCTGACCGGAAAAATTTATTGCGATTTGCTAATTTTACCGGAAAATTGATGCTACTGATCAACGATTTTTTTTTCCGGCGAACAAATCGATAGAAAATAAAAGAGAAAAATAAATATTGGTTGGGTTACTTTGGGGGTGTTGTTGTGTTGCTTGTATTTCCAGTACAGAACAAAAACGAGAAACTGTAACACTTTGTTTGGATAGTTGTTAGTTCTTTCTTTTTTTTTACCGTGTTTCTCAACCGGTGTTCAGTATTCATATTGGATCCGATTATGGTACCCGTTTGGCCAAATTTTATTAGTTACTAAAAACAGCTTATAAGGTATTTTTAGTTTTTTTGAGTGTTTGACTGGCCAGTTTATAAGCTATTTTGTGCTTAAAATAAACCCAAAAAAATAAGTTGAGTAGCCCAACTTATTTTTTTAGCTTATTTATAAACTGCTTTTTTTAAGTTAAGCCAAACGGGCCCTATATTGGAATTGTATTTTATATGGGCCCATTCAAATGGAAGCACTCCCTAGAAAGGAAATTTTCACAAATAGCTATCTTTTAGCTCTTTCTAACAACCTATAACTATATGTTCTACATTTACAATTCGTAGCTGGAGGACCCTATATTTAGCTAGTAAACGCGTCAATTTAAATATAGGATAAATATAACGAAAATACACACGCTAAGAAAACTGAAAATGCTATATTTATGGAAACAAAATCTATTCCGATTTAAATTAAAATCAATTTTTAATGTTCCCTGATTCACGCAAATATCCTTCTATTCCATATTTGATCTCATATCTCATTCAAACAGCTGGCAAGATGTTATGTTATATTGGTGATTTAATAAGATTTGAAAAGTCTACTCTATATAAATTGATTTGACCTTTTATTTTGGATTTATGTTTTAATAGTTATATTTCTTATATATTTTGGTTATATTTTAGTTGCATTTTGACTGATCTGTTAGATACTACTTATTTTGGTTTACTGTTAACTATATTTCATCTATATTTTACGTATATTGGGAGTGTATTTAGATGAAATTTTAATTTCTATAACACACTGTACATTAAAAGTGGACTTATGGAATATATCTAAGTTATATTTGTTGTATATTTCTACTGTATTTAAATGGTTAAATACTATAAAAAATTACAGTTATGGTGAAGAACAATAAACACGAATTAACTGAAGAAACATGTGAAAAAAATAAACAATACAAAATATACTTAAAATGCACATAAAATATAGATCTGGTTAAGTCACAGATCTGTAATAACTGAACTTAAAAATACAAACGAACTAAATATACTGAAAATACAACATAAATATATAGGTTAAATACACGGTGAAACATAAAAATCAGTATAGAATTTTACTTTTTTTGGGAATTAGATTTGAATTATGAGTGAAATTAACGAGTAGTTAATTAGAGATAAACAAGGAAGATGAACTATTATAAACTGATTTGAAATTGCAGGAAATTAAGGGATATTGGACATAATGGCGTGTATATAGGGGGATAGGAGAGAGGGACTTTTTTTTTTTTTGCTTAAATTTAGGGGTGTGGGAAGTTATCAGATGAGTGGTAAAAAAGTGATAGCTATAGGAAGTAAATATGTTATATTTTAGCTACTAAATATAATTATTGTAAAATTTAGTTATGTTCCATAAATAGATAATAATGTAAGTTATGCCAAGTAAATTTTAGTTTTTTATATCCAGGGCTCGAACCCGAGTATTACTCTCTCTGTCCTAATTTATGTGGCACAATCGGAATCTCGTGATTCAAACTTTTAATTTGGATCGTGAATTCGGTCAGACACAGAAGCTTTAAATTTTTTGAAATAAAATTTATATATTTGGAAATTACGTAACGTAAAAGTATTATAAATTATAATAATTAACAACTTAAAATATTTAAAAGGCATATAAAGAAACTCCGGTCAAAGAAAAACTTAGTTGAATCTCAAATTTTAATTGTTCCACATAAATTGAGACTGAGGGAATATATGTATTGTGTTGTATTGATTTGATGAATATAATGTTTGAATAGATTGTATTTCTTGTTGTTACGTAATGTTAGAAATCAACAATTTAAAGGATAAACCTACAAGAAAAGTAGGTTACATTGTAGAGCAATCATCACGATAAAGAATGAAATATGATTATTAAATAATAGCATATCCAAAATGAGAAGAAAAAAAATAAGGTAACAACACGATAACACCAAATTGGGACATTTCGTCGTTACGTAACGATGAATTTAATAATATGATACAATAAAATTAAAGTAACAATAAAATTCGATGATTTTCTTTGTCATTTAAGTATTACTACCAAAACAAAAAGACCAAGTGAACCCTTATTATGACCGGAGGGAATAGTATTTGTTTTTAAGTTGACATTGCTATTTGAAAATTGAAATTGTGTTTGGACATGAATATAAATTTGAGTTGTTTTTTGAATTTTTATGAGTAATTTAGAGTAAAAATGTAAAAATAACTTTTTGGACTTTTTCAAATTTCATAAAATTTCAAAATTCAACTCCAAGTTGAATTCAACAAAAAATTATAACAATTCTATATCCAAATAATTTTGAGGTGTAATATTTCGGAAAAAAAAGTAAAAAGTGCCCATGGTGAAAGGGGAAGGGAAAGGGGGAAAAGAAAAGAAAAAACATTAGTTAAATCGGGATTTGGGAATGCAATTCACAGCTAACATTTCTTTTTATATATTATATAAGGCTAGGATTCGGGTCAAACGCACAGTCAGTATATAATAAGATCGTAGCTTTATAAAAAAAAAAAAGAGATTAAAACAAAAAAGAAAAATTATGCCCAATTGGTTTCACTATTTTTCTAATAACATAGCTTTCTTTTTCTTCATTTAATTAATCTCCTCTTTAATTTGTTAAGAACAAGTTGAAGACATTCCAATTTTAGTTAGTATAGAGCAAAGTTGAAAATTTCAATAATCTGCATGCGGATTAGCTTTGGCTACTACTCTTTCCGTTCCAAAAAAAATTATCTTACTTTTTTTATTAATTTATTTCAAAAAGATTGATACAATTCTATATTTAGAAACAATTTAATTTTAGGAGATAATTTACAGCCACACAAATATCTAATACTTGTTTTGAACCACATATTTTAAAAGTCTTCCTTTATTTATTAAACTTCACAAGTCAAATTAAGACAATCTTTTTTAGAACGAATGGAATAGAAAATACGTCATAAAGTATGTACTTCAATACCAAGCATAATATGGTAGCTTAGCGTAGAAAATGTTCGAATAAAATTGCGTGTGACAATGTAAATATTTTATTATTATGATATTGGCACGTCATCGCTAAGGAGATAAATATAAAGACAAAAAATCATTAGACAGATAGTTTGCACATTCTTTCCACAATAAATTTTAATTTTAGTCTTTATTTTTTTGGTTAATCATATTTAACCTTCAATTAATATGATGTGCATTTTTGCTCCTTTTATGTAGGAAATATGTGATATTCAGACTATTTATAAAACTCTTTCATCCTCAAATATGGAATAATAATATAAATTTCAATGGCTGAGCACTTACTAACTCATTCAATTTCTAAAGATTCATAGTCAGAGAGAACAAAAGTGCATATATCAATTAATTAAATGTTAAATATACTTAATCAGAAAACGAAAGGACCAAAATCAGAATTTATTAATTTTTAAGGGACTAAAAACTCAAAATTATCATATTAATAAGGAATGGTTTTGGTTATTTGTGTGATTTGAAATGACATGTGTAACATTCCGTAAATCCGAATTAGGTGTGAATGTATGAATCTAGTATAAAGGTGATATTTTAGCCATACGAATCCATTTGGGATGAACTCGGGTGATAAACAGTCATTTTGAAGTCAAACCAAAAAGTGAAGTTCTTAAGGTCTTCTAAATTCGTCTAAGTCTAAGACAGTCTGTACTTATGGCCAGTTTTCGGGTACTTCCGTTAGGAATTTGGGAAAACTTCCTTCTTGAAAGTTGTAGATCTTTGAAAGGCCTTTCCAATGGTATATTATGTAGGTCAACCGGACATCCGTACAAAGAGTTATGGCCATTTTACTAAAGGTGGCAGAGCTGAATCTTCATTCATGACCAGTTTTCGAGAACTTACGTTAGGAATTTGGGAAAACTTCCTTCTTGAAAGTTGTATATCTTTGAAATATATTTCCAACGGTATATTATGGAGGTTAAATGGACATTCATACAAAGAGTTATGGCTATTTTACTGAAGAATGGCAGAGCTAAATTTTCACTGAAAATTTCACCCAATGTACACCCAAGGAGTGTTGGACGTACTTTCAAGTACAGGCCGTACATCCTAAGACATACATTGCCCGTTTTTGGCAGAAAATTCATTTAAAATGGGTATGGTCATATTTTGTTCCCCTTTTTCATTCTCCCAAACCCTAAAGACGAAATTCTTTTCTCCCAAACTCAAGATACTCTAAGGTAAGTCATTCTAAGTCATTCCAAGTTAATTCTAACATGTACCCATGATTACTAATCAAGAATTCATTATTCCTAACCTAGGGTTTTCAAGAAAACCCACATAAAGATCAAGATTCTAGCTTTTGGAGTTCTTCTTCAAAGTTCAAGTTTTTAATTCAAGTTTTGGAGCGATTAAGGTATGTAGAGTTACTATCTACGTATGGGAAATTACTATCTACGTATGGGAATATCATTGTTCTTTTCCACGCCTCATAATCCATAAATTATGATTCTCTACGAAAACTAGGGTTTCTATACCATGCTCATGATAACCCTAGGTCTATGTCCATGATTATATTATGTATGAATTGTTATAGTTCCATCATTGAGTTCTTAATATTTCTTTATGATTATTAAGAATCTTCCGTAATCTATGAAAAACCCATATATCTCATTCCATGGGTTCATGCATGCTAGTTTATGATATATTATGCTATTTTCAAGAAAATATTATACATGTTTTACAAGTTCATGCAAGCAAACTATAATTCATGATACCCATGTACAAGCAAGTTATATTCATGAAAACCATGGGCAGCAAGTGCCACTTATTTTACATGTTCATATTTTTATGATTTGCTTAGTTAACCAAGAAGGCTCAGATAGCCTGAAACTACGTAGCCGCCATAGGATAAGGGTTGTCAGCAAGGAGGCAACACCTTCATTATGCAGTTTGGATCCTTACATGCTTATTATTACTTAAATCTCATATTCCTGGCAAGATATGAGTGTTCCCGGTAGGACGCAAGTACCGTATTATGTTGTCGGTTATACTATAGCACTCCCCATGTTACGTGCGCTATATATACATGTATTTCCATTGATTTCGTTTTCGTACTTTACTTATATGTATTCATGCTCATGTTCATGTCCTGTGTTTTCGTTTCACATCTTATCATGTTATTTCATGTCCCATGTTATTTCTTTCAATTGTTTTACATACCAAGACATTCAATGTGTCGACGTCCCCTTTCTATTGCCCGGGGCTCGTATTTCACGACGCAGTATTGATTGACGAAGCGCATTTGCTCGTTAGACATTGCTCGTATCGGCTTTTGGCGAGCCCCATCTCATTCGGGGTTGTGTCTTTACTTCTATTTATGTCGCTTATGCATTTAAGGTACGCGGGGCCTTGTCCTATGAATGCTTAGCGTACGCATTCGTGTCGAGGTTTCATAGATCGATCGCCTGTCATGTTCAGTTGAGTTAGTCTCAATGGCTACATTACCATAATTCCGCATTCATAATATAATAATAACATTTTCAAACTTATGATTATTGAACTCCATGTTTTCATGCATGTTTACTCTATATTCCGCATTAGTTCAAGTCCCATGTAAACTCAGCAAGTCATGTGGTTCGCTCGGTCACATGCAGCAAGGCACCGTGTGCTGTGTTACACCCAGGCCATGGTTCGAGGAGTGACAACATGTTCCAAAGAATTTTTATCATTCTAAATGGAGAAAAAAAATCCATTAAATGATTTATATTTTTGGTGTTCACAAATTATGCTCTAGCTAAAACAAAACAAAACAAAAAATGTTTTGGTTCTTCTTGTTTGATTATATTGAGGTGAAACAAAAGGGATAAATGCTCTCTTTGTGTTAATTATTTCGTTTGATAATGCTATATACCCACATACAATTCACTTTTGTGCATAGTGATTTATACATTGATATGTATATTCTGTAACTTGTTCACCAAAGAAATAGATTTTAATAGGGTTAATTTAAATTTTGAACTATTTCGTTATTTCCAATATGTTACTACTTGTTATAAAAGTTCTACGCACTGATGATGTAAAATGTAATCAACTCTATTTAATAAGCATTGATTGATAGTTTACGGTAAGTGGCAAGCAATATACTATAACATGTAATTTACGTTATGTAAACTGCAAAAATTGTCTAAGATGAAATTAAACAATATTGAGAAATAATCATGTGTTATTCCTTACCTGTTTTTGTTGGTGGTCCTTATTAAGCGTCAAATTAAAGGCCCTTTACTAAATGTGATTATATAGACAAGTGTGATGACCTTCCAAGTCATCTTGCCACATAAGCACATATTTTAGACATGTGGATGCTTACATGGCAAAGATGCTAGCATTTGTGGGAAGATTCTAGAGCCATGGAGAGTTTTCTTGGAGAGACTCTAGATTCTTATAAAATATTTAGGAAGACTTTCGAGAAGCCTTAGAATATTCTAGCATGTAGAGATTTCTCTAGGGGGCCTACTTGTAAATATAAAGAGACTTGTGTAACAATTATTATTTATCCATTAGCCCCTAGTTGAGTAGTATAAATAGAGGGGCATACATTTGTAAAAATCCATCAAGTAAAATCAATTAAGTCTTCTATAATAAAAAGCTTCCTTCTAGCAAATTTCTCTTGTCTTTCTCAATTACTATTCCCTTAGCGATCTTGAGTGTAGTAAACTAGGCTGACTTGGCATAGCAAGATCGTGAGCAAGTCAGGCAAAGAACGCGAGCGAGTTGTCAAGTGCCGCACGCGCGCTTAGTCAAGACTAAGGACGTGACAACGTGGTATCGAGCGAAGGTTACGACGAGGGAATGGCAAACGACGGAGAAATCAACGCTGCTAAAACCCAAGCCAACGTCATCCAGGATGCCGCTGGCAAGAAGAGTCATAACAAAAAGAGGAACGACGCCAACAAGAGCCGGTGGCGTGCTTCCAAAGGTTGTGCCAAATGAAGGGCTTACATCCCAAGAACCATCTACCACCGAGGCGAGCGAGAATGACGCGAGGTCCCGTCCGAGGACGTCTCGCCAGAAAGAGTGGGTTATGAAGGTTAACGTGGGGACGGACGCCATCGACATATTTGGCCAACGTTTGGGGTGCGGGAGGCACTCTTAGCGTTTCGAGGGCATACTCTTGAAGAGATTGAAAGCATCCGAAATGACTGGAAGGGCATACGCAGCCGAGATCGAGGTAAAGCAAACCATCACCGCCTTAGAGCGCACTCATGGAGGCGTCGAGTACTATCGATGCCACGAAGGCAAAGATAAGGCACTCGAAGAAGAGCAACGTCAATGTTGGCGTGACCGAGGCAGCCAACAATGTTGTCGTGACGAGGAAGCTAAGATCGAGGCTCCCAAGCCACCGTTGTTCAAAGCGGGTTCGTGATGCACAAGAGGTAGAGAACTTTCTTTGGCACTTGGAGAACTATTTCGTGCATGGAAAAGCGAGGGACGATAAGGCCAAGATCAACACCGCCGTGTTGTACCTAACGTAGATCGCCATGCTATGGCGGGAAGAAAGGTCGCCGACGCCGACAGAGGTCTATGCACAATCAACACGTGGGGATCGCTCAAGAATGAGTTCAAGCGACGCTTCTTCCCAAATAATGTCTTGTACGAGGCAAGGCGCAAACTTAGAGAGTGAAGGCATGGGAGCATTCGCGACTATGTCAAGGAGTTCACCACCCTTATGCTTCAAATTCCCAACCTCACGACCGATGACTTGTTATTTCACTTCATGGACGGTTCGCAAAATCGGGCTAAGCAAGAGTTGCAACGCCGGCAAGTCGAGGATATAGACCAAGCCATAGTGGAGGCCGAGTCTTTAATGGATTTCAAGCATGACAAACACGACAAAGGCAAAGGCACGAGTCAAGGGTGGCAATGTGTGTGTGTGGCGGGGGAGACCGTGGTAAGAACAAGGAGTCTCAACAACACTACTCCAGATTCAAAATGCCAACAAGTTCGACGGCAAAAAGTCAAGCGGTCGTCGTGGCTATGCCGAGAAGAAGGCGCATCGAGAAGCGCGCGCGCGCGCGCGGCGCGCTACGCGCGCGGGAGGACCACACGGCTTCAAAAATCGCCCCGACTTAAAGAGCCTCAATGCAATGGTCCGTGAACGAAAGCGAGCGAGTACGCAAGGAGAGGTTCAAAGCACCGCACGCTAGGTATGATAAGCATACGTGGCGCCATCAAGAAGCAACCTATCCAACCCGACGAGAATAAAAATCAATACGCGGATCTCACCATAAACAACAAGCTCGCCGTGCATTAGTGGACACCGGAGCGACTCACAATTTTGTGACCGAGGCCGGCAACAAGAGACTAGAGTCGAAGCTTCGATCCAATTAACGCCTCGTCAAGACCGTGAATGCTAAGCCGAAAATGCTCGTGGTGTAGCTAATGGCGTTAGTGTCAAATCGGGCGACTGGAAAGGTACGACAAATTTTACCGCCACTACTATGGATATCTTTGACATTGTTCTGGGGCAAGAGTTCTTTAGGCATTGCCATGCGATGATCGACCCCTACCTCAAACGTCTCTTGGTCTTGGAGCGAGAAGGAGCTTCGTACGGTGCCTACAAATGACCATGCCGCATACAAGGGGCCAAACACAACTTTCACTATGCAAACTAATCAAAGGTCTTAAGAAAGGAGAGCCGACATTCATGGCAACCATTGCAAGTTTGGAAGAATACAGCGGGCCCCAGAGACACCGCCGCCTTGCATAGAGAAGTTGCTCGAGGAAAACAAGGATGTCATGCCCGACGAGCTACCTAAGCGCTTGCTCCTAGACGCGAGGTGGATCATAAGATTGAGTTGGAGCCGGGGCCAAGCCACCCGCATTCGCCTTTATCGCATGGCACCGCCCGAGTTGGAGGAGCTTAGGAAACAACTAAAGGAGCCTACTAGATGCCGCCACATTCGCCCATCGAAGGCACCCTTTGGTGCACCGGTGTTGTTTCAAAAGAAGAAGGATGGATCATCGCGCCTCGTGTATAGACTATCCCGGCACTTAATAAGGTCACAAGAAAGAACAAGTACCCGATCCCGCTCATCGTCGACTTATTTGATAGACTTGGACAAGCCAAGTACTTTACCAAGCGGATCTTCGCAAGTGGTTACTACCAAAGTTCGGATTGCGTAAAGGGACGAACCAAAGATGGCTTGTGTGACAAGGTACGGAGCCTTCGAGTGGTTGGTGATGCCCTTGGCTTAACCAACGCACCCGCTACATTTTGCACTCTCATGAACGAGATCTTTCATCCCTACCGGATCGCTTCGTGGTAGTCTACTTGGATGATATAGTCATCTACAAGAACACTTGGGGAGCACGTGGAACACTTACGAAAGGTTTTCCAAGTCTTGCGAGAGAACGAGCTATACATCAAGAGGGAAAAGTGCGAGTTTGCACAATCCAAGGCGCACTTCGGGCCATGTCATTAGCAATGGCGAGCTACGCACGGACGAGGCTAAGGTACGGCTATCCAAGAGCCGGGAGGCACCTACAAAGGTAACCGAGTCGAGATCCTTCCTTGGCCTTGTTAACTACTACCGCGTTTTATCAATGGCTATTCGTAAGGCAAGACCCCGACCGAGTTGTTAAAGAAGAACAAATCAGCGGGACGGAGTTAATCGCCAAAAGGCGTTGAAGACCTTAAGGCGCCCGGGATGACAGAGAGCCGCTCTAGCGCCGCCCGACTTTAGCAAAATGTTCGGCGTGCATACGATGCATGCTTCGAATTTGCCATCGGGGGTGTCCCGATGCAAGATAGGCATCCCATAGCGTTCGAGAGCCGCAAGTCGAACGATACGGAGCGGCGTTACACTCTGCAAGAGAAGGAGATGATCGCCATCAGTGCATTGTCTTCGCATACGGAGACATTATTTGCCGGGGTCGAAGTTCGTGGTCAAGATCGACAACGTGGCCACTAGCTACTTTCGTACATAGTAAGAAGCTCACACCAAAACAAGCTAGGTGGCAAGATTTTTACCGAGTTCGACTATGTGTCGGATTATAAGCCGGCAAGGGTAACGTTGTAGCCGATGCCTTGAGTAGAAAGGCCGAGCTTCGTCGCCATTACTTCGCAAGTCGGGGATATCCGAGAGGCTATAAAGGAAGGTACGCAACATGATCCCACAAACCTACAACTTACGCGAGTTAGCCACCTGGGAAGACGAGGCGCTTGGGGCGGAAGACGGAGATATTGCTCACCACAGTCGAGAGTATACGTGCCGAAGTTTGGAGATATTAGGCGACGTATTATGAAGGAGAGCCACGACACCTTACGGGCTTGGCCACCTGTGTCAACGCCGCACTGTAGCCTCGTCGAGTCGGTCTATTATCGGTCGCGTACGCGCGAGGACAGAGTGTTACGCGCGCAGTACTTGTCTTGTGTGACAACAAGACAAGGCTGAGCAAAGGCAGCTCGAGGACTTTTGGAGCCACTACCAGTTGCAGAGCATCTATGGGAGAGCGTGACTATGGACTTTATCACTCGTTTACCGAAGTCCGACTAAGCATGGAACTATCATGGGGCGGTCGTGGATAGATTTTCGAAGTATGCCACTTTCATGCCCGCTTCACCAGATGTACACTAAGGAAGCCGCCAAACTATTCTTCAAGAACGTGGTGAAATATCGGGGCTTACCAAGGCATATCATCGTTGATCGAGACCCCGCTTCACCGGAACTTTTTCGGAGGAGTTGTTCGACATACTTGGCACGGAGTCGCACTTTTCCACTAGTTTCCACCCGCAAACCGATGGACAAACAGAACGGGTCAATGCTTTATCGAGTGCTATTTCGAGGCATTATGTGAGTGCACATCGAAGGATCGGGCGAGGCTTTAGACCTAGCCCAGCTTCTCCTATAACTCGCAACGGAGCGAGTCCACAGTCGGACACCATTTGAGCTAGCCACAAAGCCAACAACCACAAACTCCACATTCACTACCAAGTAGCCGTTCGAGTGGGAAGAGCTGGGGGCTTACCATATGGCCAAGGGGTTCGAAGAAGCAAACTTGACATCGCTAAGTCCTACTTGGACAAGGCAAAGTTAAGATGAAGAAGTTTGCCAACCGCAAGTGTCGTCCCACGATTATAAGGTCGGGGACATGGTTTTGGTGAAGTTTAATCCGAGGCGTTTAAGACACTACGGGACACGCACTTAACTGGTACCTAAGTACGAGGGCCGCTAGATCGTTGCCAAGCAAGGCGCGGGTAAGATCTCATATAAGTTGGAGTTACCGCCTCATCTTAAGATTCACCCCGTCTTCCATGCTAGCGTGCTCAAGCCATACCATGAAGACAAGGATGATCCCAACCGAGTCGGGCCGAGTCGGCGCCAATTACTATTACCGTCTCTCATGATCGGGAGATCGAGGCTATCATTGATTACCAAGCCGTGCGAAGACAAGTGGCGTAAAGCCACCGCCATGTTTTTGGTCCACCGGAAGCGGGCAATCATACGAAGACTCAGAGAGAGAGAGAGGAGGCCACACGGGAGCGATACGAAGACTCAGGCAATTTAAGGACAAGATTCGAGAGTTTATGTGCAAAGAATGCGCCGCGTCGCCGCAACATCAAAGTGGGAGAGAATGTGATTTACCTTCCAAGTCATATATACACATAAGCACATATTTTAGACACGCGGATGTTTACATGGCAAAGCACATGCGTGTGTGTGTGTGTGTGTGTGTGTGTGTGTGTGTGTGTGTGTGTGTGTGTGTGTGTGTGTGTGTGTGTGTGTGTGTGTGTGCATTTGTGGGAAGATTCATTCTAGAGCCATGAGAGAGTTTTCGAGAGAGACTCTAGATTCTTATAAAATATTAGGAAGACTTTCTTGAGAAGCCTTAGAATATTCTAGGCATGTAGAGAATTCTAGAGAGTAGAGGGGACCTACTTGTAAATATAGAGAGACTTGTGTAACAATTATTATTTATCCATTAGCCCCTAGGCGAGTAATATAAATAAGAGGCATACATTTGTAAAAATCCATCAAGTAAAATCAATTAAGTCTTCTATAATAAAAAGCTTCCTTCTAGCAAATTTCTCTTGTCTTTCTCAATTACTATTCCCTTAGCGATCTGGAGGTAGTAAACTAGGCTAACTTGACATAGCAAGATCGTGAGCAAGTTGTGCAAGAACGTGAGTGAGTTGTCAAGTGCCGCACGTGCGCTTAGTTGAAGACTAAGGACGTGACACAAGGGAATTCTTGTAGTTGGATTATTGGATAAACATATGTAAATCTTTTTTTTTTTTTGGCCGGCGATGGAAAATGGTTAGTGTTAGTGTAAAAAAACTTGGTGAACACTTATTTTGATCAGCCTGTCATTGTAAACTTGCTCCTTAACATGGATTACGGATTACTGCTACTCCCATTGGTGCCTTAACTCCTCCAGAGAAAAAATAAATTAAATTCTTTCTTGATTATGTCGTTGAACACTTATTTTGAAACAAAATAAAAAGGCTAAGTGAATACTTATTATAAACGGTAGGGAGTAGTATTTGTTTTTAAGTTGAAAATGGTATTTCAAAATTGGAGTTGTGTTTGGACATGAATATAAATTTGAGTTGCTTTTTGAATTTTTGTGAGTAATTCAGAGTAAGAACAACTTTTTTGGAGTTTCTTAAATTTCAGAAAATTTCAAAATTCAACTTCAAGTTGAATTCAAAAAACATTATAACAATTCTATGTCCAAAATAATTCCGGTATCATATTTCGGGAAAAAAAAAGAAAGTAAAAGTGCCCATGGTGAAAGGGGAAGGGAAAGGGAGAAAAGAAAAGAAAAAAATATTGAAATTATTAGTTAAATCGGGATTCAGGAATGAGATTTACGGCTGGCATTCGAGTCAAACGCACAGTCAACCTATAATAAGATCATAGCTTTATAAAAGAGATTAAAACAAAAAGGGAAAAATATGACCAATTGGTTTCACTACTTTTTTTCTAATAGCATAGCTTTCTTTTTCTTCTTTTAATCTCCTCTTCAATTTGTTAAGAACAAGTTGAAGATATTCCAATTTAATTAGTATAGAGCAAAGCTGAAAATTTCAACAATCTACATGCGAATTAGCTTTGGCTACTAGAAAATACGACATAAAGTATGTAATTCAATATAAAGCATAATATGGTAGCTTAGCGTAAAAAATGTTCGAATACTATTGCATATTGCGTGTGACAAGGTAAATATTGTTTATTATGATATTGGCACGTCATTGAATAAGGAGATAAATATAAAGAAAAGATTATTAAAACAGATAATTGCACATTTGTTCCGGCATAAACTTTAATTTTGGTCTTTTATTATTTGGTTAATCACATTTAACCTTCAATTAATTGATCTCCCTACCGTGAATCTTCAGAAATTTAATGAATCAGTATGTACCCAATCTAGAGCGGATTTATTAAGGGCTAAGGGTTATCATCCGACACTGCTTGATTCAATATTTTTACGAATACATATGTAAATAATTTGCAAATACGAAATAACGAGTATTATCCAAGTTGACGCCGCTTGACAGTGTTCGCTTCTAGCACAGCGGTTCTGAGCTCCTTTTCCATTAACCAAGTCGCGAGTTCAAACCTTGTCGCTGATTTTTTTTTTTTTTTTAAAAACTTTGACCTCTCTTTTTTAAAAAGATAAGAGAGGTCAGTAGTTATTTAGCTCTTGAACTCGTCCAAATAAGTACCAGCAAAACCATTGGGACTAAATTGTTCTGATACTTTATTCAAAAAACGAAAATATATATATATATAATGTCGACACCGCTTATAAAAATCCTGCGTAGGCCATTGACTCAACCATTTTCATTATCGATGTATTATGCTAAATTTATATTATTACTCCATATTTGAGGGTGAAAGAGTTTTATGAATAGTCTACATATCACATGTTTCCTATATAAAAGGAGCAAAAATGCACATTAACGAGAAAACAAAAACACCAAAACCAGAATTTATTATATTTAAGAACTAAAATTGTAAAATTTTCATATTAAAAAGGAACGGCTTTGGTTAAATGTGTGATTTGAAATGACATGTTGTGAAGAATTTTTCTCATTCTAATTGGAGAAAAAAAACCCATTAAAGGGTTTATATTTTTGGTGTTCACAAATATTGCTCTAGCTAAAACACCAAGAATGTTTTGGTCTATCAAAGTAGTAAAGCATTTCATGTTCTTGCGCTTTGATAAACTTTGTGCTCTCGGTCCTGAAAATTGGATAACTTGAGGTAATTCTTGTTGTCGATATGAAAGTTCTAGGATTGAAATGAACTACGGTCCTAATGTAGAAATTCAATTCTAAAACGGTGCGAATTAATATTGTCATTGTTGTTGCAAATGAAGATTACTGAAGTATTTGACTATCACGTCTACAAGCTTAAACGGTTAGAGAGAGCACGTTTTTAATATTCGTGCCGAAGGGTTATCGACTGAGTAAGCAAAGCAAAAGTACTGTCAAGTTGGGACGGATGCAAGTTACTTCTCAAGCACAAGGAGGGAGATTTACGATGGATTCATCAAAAAGTACAGAAGCATGTACAAAAGAAAGAACCTTATGCACACAAAACAATCATCTAATGTTCGACTTAGAAGTGTGTTCTTGTTCTCATACTCCTGTTGTAACAGTTAAACTCTAGAATTAATAATGGAATTATATGTTTGCTATTCGCCATCCAGTTCAAACGAGAACAAGTCGATAATGGGGACGGTGATTATTTTTTCCTTCAAGAAGGATATGTAAGTTATTTTATGACTCTCTCCCAAACAAGGGCGGTGCAGTGCTTCAGCACCGGATTCATCCGAACCCAGTATTTTCAATGTGAATATGATTTTAATGTGAAAGCACACAAAAATTTCATCAAATATTGGATTCCACAAAGGATGTAAGCTTTTAAGCATACAAAATTCTTGGTGTTAAAGACAGAGTACGAAAAGTCAAATCTTTAATGATTCTGTCATTTATGATTTAATTCCAAAAAATTTTGAACATTTCCCTTCATCTACTTAATAATGTTGTAAGCTTTTAAGCATTTGAGTCAAAAATAATTTGTGGTGGCTCTTTCTTTTTATTTGTGCTTCAATTGGAGGGGTAAATTTCACATGTGGTCACTTAGGGTGTGTTCGGTATGGAGGAAAATATTTTTCGGAAAATGATTTCCAATTTTCTCTTGTTCGTTTGGTAAAAAAATTTGGAAAACATTTTCCTTAGGAAAACAAGTTCCTTAAAAAATGGGGAAAATTACTTCTCTAATTAAAGTAGGGAAAACAAATCCACAAATGACAGTTCACCAACCACCCAAACCCCAACCACTCCCGCCCCACCTAATTTTTTTTAAAATTTTCTTTTGGATTTTCTACACCACCACATCCTCCCCCCACCCCCCGCCGCCCCACCCAACCAAACCTAATTTAAAAAAAAAAAAAATTCTTCTGAATTTTCTACACCACCACTTCCCCCCCCCCCCCCCCCGCCAATTTTTTTTTCCTTTTTTCTTCAAAAAAAGTTTTAAAAGTTTCTTTCTTTATTTTTCACCCCACCACCCCCGCCAAAAAAAAAAAAGTTTTGAAATTTTTTCTTTTTGATTCTCTACATGCACCCCCTACCCCCTCCAGAATTTTCCACTTCATATTTAATTTTACCTTTATAAAAAAATTATAAAAATTGAAAGTTTACGTGGTTAAAAATTAAAAAAAATTAGGGTGTGGTGGTGTAGAAAACCCAGAAAAGAAAATCGAAAACTTCAATTTTTTTGGGGTGTGGGGGGGTGAGTGTGGACGTTGGTGTGGTATGGGTCCACCCGGGAGGGGGGGATGTGGTGGTCTAGAAAATCAAGGAAAAAAATTAAAAACTTCAAAAAAAAAATTGGGGTTTAGGGGGTGTTGGTGTGGTATGGGGTGGAGTTGGTGGGGCTTAGGTGAGTATTTTTCCAAAAAATATTTTCTACCAACTAAACGAACATGAGAAAATAAGTAAGAAATTCACTTATTTTCCACTAGCCAAACGAACATGAGAAAATAAGTAGAAATTCACTTATTCAAGAACACATTTTCCTCCATACCGAACACACCCTTAACTATCACTTTTTTTCACAAAAGTCACTTAATTATCTTTTCTAACACAAAAATCACTTAACTTTGGGTATACTAACATAAAAGTCACTAAACCACTTTCTGATGTCCCTAAATCACTTTATAGTGAAAACTCATTTTTTACTCTATTTTTAAAAAAATAAAACTGGATAAATAAAAAATTAACTAAAAGGCTCAACCCGACCTGACCCGAACCCAAAACCCATATAACAAAAATAAATATTAAAGGAACGGAAGTCCACACTTCCCCCAAGAATACGATATTATTTTTTACTCTTATTTAAAAAAAAAAAAAATTAAAAAGGTTCAACCCGACCTGATCCAAAACCCATTTTGAAGAAAGCATAAAATTAATCCAATTTTGGAACTTGGAATGAAATTTAGGAACTTTGAGCAGGTTAAAGATGCTTGTAGGAATTATGGTATCAAGAGCGGTGTTTTTCCTTCGTTTTTCTATGAACGACTGTGATAAAGTGATACGCAAATGCAAGCACGTTAGGTGTCCTTTTAAAGTGTATGCTCCTGCGGAGAGTAAGACTGATCCAACTATCAAGATCAAGTGGGGTTGAACCTTTTTAATTAAATTTTTATTTATTAGTTTTTTTTTTTTAAAAAAAAAAAGAGTAAAAAATAATATTGTATTCGTGGGGGAAGTGTGGACTTCCTTTCCTTTAATATTTGTTTTAATTATATGGGTTTTGGGTTCAGGTCGGGTCGGGTTGAGCCTTTTAGTTAATTTTTTATTTATCCAATTTTTTTTTTTTTTTAAATAGAGTAGAAAATGAGTTTTTCTCTATAAAGTGGTTTAGGGGCACCGGAAAGTGATTTAGGGACACCGGAAAGTGGTTTGGTAACTTTGTGTTAGTATACCCAAAGTTAAGTGACTTTTGTATTAGAAACGATTGTTAAGTGACTTTTGTGGGAAAAAAAATAGTTAAGTGACCATTTATGAAATTTACCCTCAATTGGAGTGCAAACTCCTATTGCTTTGTTCCCTTTTGCTTTTTGATAATAAAAAGTCTAATAGTTGTGTTTTTGATGGATTTTACTTATATATAGTGACAGTGTAAATACTAATATTGTATTTTAAATTGTTGTAGTGAATTACTTGATTTATTTTTCAAATTATCACGAGAAGTTACCTATAGTTAATAGTAACAATAAAATACTAGGTCAAAATTCCGTGTTAGATCCCTAATTAATTAGCAGCCTCAAAGACTTGGTCATCACTAGTTGTTATAGGCTTGATCGTTGAAGGTCAATTAACAAAGATTGCATTACTTGCTTTATTTTACAACTTATTAATTTCATTCATTAAGGGAAGTTACCTATAGTTAAATACCGACAATAAAATACTTGGTCAAAATTCTGTTAAGGCCCCTGATTAGCAACCTCAAAGACTTGGTCATCACTGGTTGTTATAGGCTCGATCGCTGAAGGACAAGAGACCGATTCAAAACACTACTTGTTTTATTTTTCAAATTAATAATTTCATTCATTACGAAAAGTTACCTATAGTTGAATAGTAACAATGGAATACTTGATCAAAATTCTATTTTGGTCCCTACTTAACAACCTCAAAGACTTGGTCATCACCGGTTGTTATAGGCTCAATCGCAAGGTAAATAACAAGAGATCGATTCAAATACATTACTTGCTTTATTTTTCAAATTATTAATTTCAGTTATTACAGGAAGTTACCTATAGTTAAATTGTAACAATAAAATACTTGGTCAAAATTATGCTTTCGGACCCTAATTAGCAACCTCGAAGACTTTGGTCATAACTGGTTGTTATAGGCTCGACCGCTAAAGGTCAATAACAAGATCAATTCAAATACATTACTTGCTTAATTTTTCAAATTATTAATTTCATTTATCAAGAAGTTACCTGTAGTTAAATAGTAAAAATAAAATACTTGGTCAAAATTCTGTTTTTGGTCCCTAATTAGCAACCACAAAGACTTAGTCATCACTGGTTGTTATAGGCTCAATAGCTAAATCAATAACAAGAGATCGATTCAAATGCGACGTTGCTACTTTTGTGTAGTCCCATGACACACACATGATATTGTCCATATGGATATATATGTCTTTGTTTCTTGTCTGTAAAAGAGAGGGAAAATTCACAAATAACCACTTTTCAGTCCTTAAAACTGAAAATAACCATTCTGATAGAATTTCAAAAATGACTGTTTCTCAAAGACAGGGCCGAAAAGTGACCAATGAAAATTATTTCTACGAGAATAACGCATAAGCTATAAGGCCTATTTACGATCATTAATGATGACTTTATGCGAAAATTATCTTCAAGCTAAACATGTTGCTTAATTTATACTACACATGTTACCTATTGATGCAAGTTCTGTATAAAGTTAGAAGTTCAACTTTTAGACCAAAAAAAAGAAGTTCAACTTTAACAAAAGGGCCAGATCTAATCCCAAAACAGAGAGAAGAAACAAAGGCCTGATTAAAAAAACCAATGCGTGTGATTTTTGATACAAACAACTTTAAGCTATGGCCAACAAATATCTTTAAGCATAATCTAGAACATATTTTCTAATCAGGCCTTTTTTATTAGTAGTTTATTATATTTTATTTTATTTGTATTCCTTTCTTTTGATTACTGAGAATCTTTTTCTTAAGCTAACTTAAAGAAGTAACTTTGTTCCTTAAAGTTGTCAGAATTGAGTGTTCAAAGAAATATTTGCATGTGTTTCATTTCATGTGACAATCTTTCCTTTTTTGTTTATTTTATAAAGATGATACATTTTTATATTTGGAGATACTTTAACTTTAATTTTCTTTGTTTTTTGTCAAACAGAAATTTTTTATTCAACCAAGTAATATCATTTATACACTACTGGTTCACTTTGGACTATGGAACCAGATCCTATTCTTTCCTATGCTAAAGTATCAGAAACAATTACATTTGGAAAGCCCGGACAGGATACTGTTGTAAACTATGTAAAAGCCTACTTTATTTACACTTTTTTTTGTCACCTAATATGTAACTGTAAAACAATTTCTCTAACAATTTGAACTTCAGTTCTGCTTTTTGCTTGGAAGCTCCTAGCATTCCTCTCTGCCTTAAATCACTGCAGCACTGACCATGGTCTATTGTTCTGAACCTGATGAGAAAGCCATGTGACCTCTGCATCCCAAGAACCAATTTACTCTTAGCGACAAGTTTTTATAGCCACACAAATATCATGACATGTTTAATACTATAAGTTTCAAAAGTCTTTCTTTTTTTCCTTAAAGTCCGAAAAGTCTCACAGGTGCACAAACGGAGGGAGTATTTGTTTAAACTTGAAAAACAAAATTATTTATTATAACAAGTCCATATTCGAAAAAATTAGACATATCTCTACTTGTAACAAAATAACAAATCTTCGGTGACAGGTGCTTCTCTGAGGATGATCAATGATGATATTAATTAGCTTGATTTAGAAGTGTATTGTTCATCAATTAAAAACTGTTTTCACAAGGCAAGTGGCTCTTAATTTAGCAATTTTGTACTAAGTTATTAAAGAGCAAACCCAAGCATCCTTAACTTTTAATGCAAGAAACAACAAGAAGCATTGCTCCATTACTTGTATTAAACGTGATAGGTTGCTTATTGTTGCTTATTATCTTCTTTATAAGATTTTTGAACTGGTCAAAGCAAGTAAATGCTAAATGAAGCTACATGATTGTGTAATGTTTCTGTGACAGTTTTGTTCTAGTCTGTCCCAAAAAGATTTACACTTAGAAATAATTTAGCGATAAGCTTCTCATTTTACCCTTAATGACATGATGTTATAGCTGCACAAATGTCGATAGTATGTTTCAAATCACAAGTTTCAAAAGCCTTGTTTTCTTGCTTAAACTCTGCGTCCAGTCAAATACTGTAACATAAAATGGGACAGAAGGGGTACAAAAGAGGGAGAAAGAAGAAAAGAAGAGAAGATCAGCCAACAATATATATGTGCAAACAGTTTTTCAATGTCAAAGCACCATTTTTCAATCAAGTTCTCTATGGAGTTCATAAAAGTATTGTCCACATCTTTTACTCTTCCAATTCTTGCTATTGTCTTCTTGTTCAGTTTTACTAGCAGCCAATGCCATCCTTTAGACCCTATTAACCCTACTGAGTTCAACAAGATTAGAATCATTATTCAAAAGTCTCATCTTAGTTCACTCTCCAATTTGACATTTCACTTTGTTGATCTTGAAGAGCCTGAGAAAAAGGATGTCCTTCATTGGATGTCCTTGCATAAGCACAAACGTGTTCCTTTTCCTTATCGTCGAGCCAAGGTAGTTGTTCGTGCAAATGGTGAGACCTATGAAGTTGTTGTGGACTTGGCCACTCGGTCTATCATATCAGAAAATTTGTATATTGGCCACGGTTTCCCTCCACTTACTCTCGATGACATTGTACAATCCAGCAGGCTGACATTGAGGAATCGTCGATTTCAAGATTCAATTTTGAAAAGGGGTTTGAATATATCAGAAGTAAGTTGCATACCACAGCCTGTTGGATGGTTCGGGCAGCTAAAGACACGAAGAGTTCTTAACGTTCCATGTTTTTATCGAAGAGGGACAACTAATTTTTGGGCAAGGCCAATTGAAGGGATCACTACAATAGTAGATATTGAATCCATGAAGATAATAAAATATATAGATAGATTCATATCCCCTTTGCCTAAAGCCAAGAGTGCTAATTTCGAGCCATCCAGCCAACGATCAGTCGCTTCCAATGACACTGACACCAGTAATATTATCATCAAAGGCCATGAAGTTAAATGGGATAATTGGATTTTTCACGTCGGATTCAACACGAGGGCAGGAATGATCGTGTCTACAGCTTCTATATTTGATGCTGCTAGAAATGAATATCGACGTGTGCTTTATAGAGGTCATGTATCAGAGACGTTTGTGCCTTATATGGATCCTACATTCGAATGGTATTATAGGACTTTCATGGATATTGGTGAATTTGGTTTTGGAAGGTCTGCTAGTAGTCTTGTCCCATTGCTAGATTGTCCGAGAAATGCAGTGTATATTGACGGATATATGGCTGATTCAGAAGGACGGGTAGTGCAAGTACCTAAGGCGATTTGCATATTTGAAAGATATGCTGGCGATGCTGCTTGGAGGCATACAGAAAATGGAGTACCGGGAAATATAGTAAGAGTATCTAATCATAAATATTTTGCATACTTCCTATAGCGATTGTCTAGTGACATAATCAATAATTTGTTTTTGCAGAACACTAAGGGACAGCAAGAAGTCAATCTGGCTGTTAGAATGGTAGCAACAGTGGGAAATTATGATTACACACTTGATTGGGAGTTCAAACAAAGTGGAACTATCAGAGTTGGAGTAAGAAAATTAAGATGTTATGCTTGTTAAATGTTAATCCTTCTGATTTCGCAATCTTTATTCTTCAATTTGTCTGTTGCAGGTAAGTTTAAATGGAGTTATGGAGACGAAGGCTGTGAAATACACAAACAATAATCAAATTACGGAGGTTGTTTACGGGGCTCTTGTAGCGGAAAACACAATTGCAGTGAACCATGATCACTTCCTTACTTACTACCTTGATGTTGATGTTGATGGTATCGATAATTCATTTATAAAAGCTAAATTGAAAACTATGAGGGTGAAGGACCGAAAAGTTTCACCTAGAAAGAGTTATTGGAAAGTTGTTAAAAAAACTATGAAAACAGAAATTGAGGCTAAGACACACTTAGGACTCGAACCAACTGAATTGTTGATTGTAAATCCAAATAAGATGACAAAGATTGGAAATGATGTATCTTATCGGATAATACCAAGTCGACCAGCCATGTCCTTGCTATCGTACGATGACTATCCTCAACGTCGAGCAGCCTATACCAAGTATCAGTTATGGGTGACACCATATAATAAATTAGAAAGATGGGCTGGAGGGTTCTACGCTGATAGGAGCCGAGGAGATGATGGCCTAGCAATATTGAGCCGCAGGTAACTTTAGTATGTAACAGCATATCCCACTAGTGATATTGTCTGCTTTGAACCTATGCCCGAACCGCACAACTTAAAATGTGTCACTAAGGTCTAGGGCTTACTTCTTTAAATATGCAGCATCTCTCTCTTGTTTGCCATGTAGGATTTGCCTAGGGTGTTACGTACAACAATAACTACGCCTTAGTCCCAAACAAGCTGGGGTTGGCTATATGAATCTGGGATGTGCGTTTCTTGAATTGATCTAATTGACCAAGATCAATTAGTACATAGTCGACGTTCTCTTAATCTTCTTTGTTTACTTGATTAATGATATTATATAAGCTGATTTTGTGTTGTATGCAGGAATAGGACTATTGACAACAAGGACATTGTGCTTTGGTACACTGTTGGGTTGCATCATGTACCATGCCAAGAAGATTTTCCAGTAATGCCTTCTATTTATGATGGTTTTGAGCTTCGACCAACAAACTTCTTTGAAAGAAATCCATTGCTGAAACAATGATACGTGAAATTCAAGTTTGTCACTTAAACAAGGAACTTAATTGTAATATGCTTTGATGATTCTTTTTTACTCTACTACATAAAGTTATACATGGAGAAGAAAAGTTGATTTACCTTTAGCCCATGTAGTTTCTTTTGTCATTTAAATATTTGGTTGACTTTCTGTGAACCATATTCACAAGCATGTAGGTGACAACCCGCCTAAAAGACGAGCCATTCTTGTTCATTTTGAACATGGAACAAGAACACCATGCCCACGCAAAGAAGAAACATGAATTTTTTTCACTTTGTACCTCACACAACTGATACGAGTTGTGTAACTATTGCCAATGATTGATACGTTGAATGTGTGGGACACAAAATCCACTTGCCAAACATAGACAACCCTTACGCATCGCCTGAGGCACAAAATAAAGTTTCTCGAGAGATGCATGTGTGCACGTGTAAGCAAGACTGTATTAAGCAAGATGACACTAACTTCTCTAGATATTATCCTATTACGAACAAAAATGGAGACAAAATTTGATAAAAGGATAGGAAGATAAGAAGAATGGAAGAAATAAGAAGCTAATAAAAATTTGATCACAAAAAGTAATATTCTAATCCATTTGATAAAAACCATGCATTCTAGAAAAGCTTCTTCCAAATGGGGTGCTGCATCCAAGCTCTTTCCACCATGGCATCAATCGGGATTCCCTTTGTTTCAGGCAAGAAAAAGATGGCGAAAATTCCCATGACAACGATCCAAGCGGAGAAGAAGAAGAAAGTGTAGGCTTGCATAGTGCAGAGAATAGTCAAGAAAGCCTGTGCAACGGCAGCAGTGAAGAGCATGTTTGTGCTGACCGCGAACGCGAAACCAGCTGTCCTTGTTTCCAATGGGAATGTCTCACTGGGAATTAACCAACCAAGAGGTCCCCATGACCACGCGAATGCCATCACAAATGTACACACGAGAAGCACCACTATTATTGCCAGTGTCCCCTCCAAGGATCCTGTCGCACTCAAATGTTTTGCCAAAATAGATCCAATTGCCACCTACAACATTAAAACCAAAAGGCAATCAGAAGAAAAAAAAAAAAAAAAAAAAGCCTCTCAATTTTGATTCAACAATTTGTGGTGGATCCACATCAGTCCAACGGGGTTCAGTTGAAGCTCGTTTGTCAAAGAATTAGATCACGAATCAGGAAATTTTATTGCAGTGGCAGGGTTCAAAAAAATGTTTTTGATCATGATTTGACTTCCAGTAGTGACGTTTTAACATCTTTGAATCCCTTTGTGAGACGACACCAGGAACTTCGTCAAGGGTTTTCAAGATTGAATATATGTAAAAAAAAGTAAAATTTATACGCAGTATACTTTTTCGGGTGTTATCCTGACCACCCCTACGCCCCAGCCTATGTCTCCCATCCTGCTTCCGCCCCTAATAACAGTTTGATCGAATCATGCACAGTTTTGTAGATGAACATTATATTGTACCTGAGAGATTAACATTTGGCAACAAGCTTGGAGGAGCAATTTTTTCCTTCCAACCTTGTCAACAACGAAGATTGCAACAAATGTACTGGCCACATTGACAAGTCCAGTCATGACGGCGGACAGAAGTGAGCTACTGGTCTTGAAACCCATAGTCTGAAAAAGGACAGGTGCGTAAAACATAATCGCGTTGATTCCGGTGAATTGCTGGAAGATCTGCAACCAGATGGAAATCACAAGTGGTGGAATGCTAGCAGGCTTCGCTAAGTTCCTGTACGCATTCTTAACTTGTTTGGCTTGTTCAACTGCCATCACGATTTCTTGGTACTCAACCTCAACCTCGCTAACACCCCTGAGCTTCTTGAGCGCGGCTTTGCCTTTCTCCTCATGGCCGCGTGCAACCAGACTCGTTGGGGTGTCAGTGATCACAAAGCAACCGATAAGAAGAACCGCTGCAGGGATAGCTGCAAAACCAAGTGATAATCTCCAACCATTTGGATGGCTTTTTGAGGTTGCAAAGTTGACAAGATTTGCAATGAATATTCCTATTGTCACAAAGAGTTGGAAGAGAATATTCACAGCTCCTCTGTGTTGGATTGGTGCTACTTCAGTTAGAAATAGTGGAACAGTCTGTAAGTATTCCAACAACAACATTAGCTACGTCTCAGTCCCAAACAAGTTAGTAGATAAATATTCCGAAGAACTTGGACCTAATCAATTCACGTTTATCAAGATTTGAACAAACTCTACTTACTAAAGACTAATAATAATGTTAGCAAATCAGATAGCGTTTTGATGAAATTTTGAGTATTAAGGATTAAATTCTTTTTAATGTTGGTTAAAATGGTGATATGAAGTTAAGAGTTGAGATAATTACGAAGAAATATGACTTCCGCGGGAAAATATTTTTGCCAACCAAAAACAACTTCAAAAAGAACTTTTTTTTTGGTAAAATATTTACGCATTCAACGAAAGATACTATAAAGCTACAACCATTTCAAAATATTCTAAGCACCTCAAGTATAAGTTCTATGCACTGACGATAAAAAGACAATTTACATCATCAGGTCAATTAAAATGCAATTGCAGTAAAACGTATACAAACATTAATCGGTAAAAGGTCAAAATGCACAGATAGTGAACGAAATCTTTTTGACTAAACATACCTCATTTCCGAAGCCAACACCAATACCAAACAAAATTCTACCAAAAATGAGCATCACTTTGTTATTCGCGGCGGCACTCAAGCCAGCTCCGGCAATGAAAACAATTGAAGCCATCAACATGGTAACCCTTCTCCCTAATTTAGTTGCGGCCTTTGAAGCAAAAAAGCTCGCAACAAGAGCCGCTAAGTACAAGGATGAAGTGAAGAGTTGGAGATATTGATCATCATATTTACAATAGTTATTCTCTTTGACATGTTTCTTTCTTTCATGCACATTTGGGAAAAATTTTATCAAAAAATCATCCATGCCAGAAACTCCTCCTGATTAAAACAAAAAAAAAAAAGAATAACATCAAAAAATTATCTTTTGCACTTCTTGATGTAAAAATACACTTGACAGAAAGCAAGATTTAGCAATGGATAAATCCTAGAGGTGGATCTAGGATTTGAAGTTTATAAATTCCTATAGCGACCTCAAATTAACAGTAGCGGAACTACCATTATAGTGTTCGGAAGAACCAGTAGCTTTGGCTTAAACATTGTTTTTGAATTCAATTTTTATCTAATATGTATAATAATCTATCAAGAACCTAGTAAGTAATATGGATTGTGAAACTAAAAATCTTGGATTCGCCTCTGCAAATTAATAGTACAATGATAACTGGATTCATAGTCAATAACCTAGTAAGTAACAAAGGATTGTGGCTCAGAAGTCATAAACTAAAAATCATGGATCCGCCTCTGCAAATTAAGAATACAATGATAACTAGATTCATAATCAAATATTTATAGATATTTAATGAATATTTTAATATATATATATATACACACACACATACACACGTATGAACCCATAACTGACCCACTACGGTGGCTCATTAATATCACTGAGTGTTTTTAAGGTTTAATATGTATGTATGAAAAGTAAGTTTTGACCTATATACACACTAAAAGATTTCGACGAAGGGTGTTCAACCACCCATTACACTACGTGGCTATGCCACTTACTCTCTAGATCCGCCCCCAGATAATCATATTTAACGACAAATTATGAGTAGCGACAAATTATCGAAAGATGCTATTAAGGACTAGATATTTAGAGACGAATCCATAGCTAATTCATTTTGTTTAATAGTAATGGCATGTACAATAAAAAGAACCCTAGCAAATAAAACAAGATGAACACACCTGAAATACCAATATCATAACCAAACATGAGACCACCAAAGGCAGCTAAGATCCAACATGAGAACACATAAATTGTGATTTTAGAATTATTCTTTTCAGCAGACATTTTTACTCTCTTCTCAGAAATCCCAAATTTCAAAAGATAATTCTCTGTAAAGTATTTTACACTCTATGCTCTTAACTATATATAAAATATTTTTACATAGAAAGAGAAAGACAGAAATCTAGAGCAGATTAATTTTTTTATCCCTACTATTATGGTGGAAGTAACTTAATTTGATAAAGTCAATGTCTGTTATAGTGTGAGATTTGGTCTTCCATGAATTTTGGATATTCATCCAACATTATCCATGTTGAAACTTATTATAGTAGATCTGAAAAAAATAGTACTTTATATACGCTTTGGTTACACTTCTTTTAAGCTGGAGATTTACACTGGTATGTTATTGTATATGCTGACAGTGTAATAAATTTTTTACCATCTGTACAAGTTCAAGAGCGGCTCATTAAAATTACCATATTTGTTGTTTATAATATGGTATTCTTAAAGACATAAAGCATTTAACTTCACATAGTACTATTATTATTTATATTATATGAATTAATTCAAGTGAATAAGATGTTAGCCATGTGTTTGCAATACATTACCTTGGCTATTGTTGTAAAAAACTTAATTTACTATGAAGATTTAAGTAGTTTAATTCACAGATCTAAAATATTTATAGTGTTAAAAATCTTGGGTCTTTCTTTCTTAAAGATTTTTTACCTTTTCATTTTTCTACAAATTTCGATATTATCTACGCGAAAATAAAATCATAAATATACTATCAAAAAATTTTGAGGCCTCAAAATTTTGGAGGTCTAAAACAAATATTTTACTCATCTCCCCCTTGAGACACCCCTGTACAAGTTAAAATACAATAACAAGTTGCTTGCCATTTACTTGAGGTTACCGATCAATGTTAATAAATAGAGTTATCTGTAATTAATACCTTTTAAGTAATCTCATTAAGTAAATATTTTTTTTGCTTTGTCAGTGACTAAGGGTGTGTTTGGTATGGAGGAAAATGTTTTCCGGAAAAATGTGTTCTTGAGAAATAAGTAAATTTTTACTTATTTTCTCATTTCGGTTGGGTAGTGGAAAATAAGTAAATTTCTTACTTATTTTCTCATGTTCGGTTGGTTGGTAGAAAATATTTTTCGAAAAATACCCACCGAGCCCCACCAGCCCCACCCAACCCCACCAGCCCATACCACACCAACCCTCACACCCACCCCACCCCAAGTACCCACCCCCACCCAACCACCACCCTTGAACACACTTCATCTTCACCCACCCCTATCCTATACCACCACCCACCCCAACCCTACCCTACTCCACACCACCGCTCCATCCAGCGCTCCCAAATTTTCTATTTCATATATTTTTATAAAATATGAGAATTTTTTTATTACCCACCACCTACCCCCACCCCCACCCCCACCCCACACCAAATTTAACCACATAAACTTTTCATCCTTATAAATTTTTAATAAAGGTAAAATAAAATATGAAGTAGAAAATTCGAGAGGGGGTATGTGGGGGGAGGGTGGGGTGGGGTGTCGCAGAAAACACAAAAAAAAAAAAATTGGAGGGGGTGGTGGGGTGTTTGGGGGAGGGGGAGGGGAGGGGCTGTCGTGGGGGGTGGGTGGTGTAAAAAACAAAAAAATAATTAAAACTTTTTTTAGAAAAAAATAATATTTTTGGACGGGGAGAGGAAAGGGATGGTGTAGAAAACCCAAAAAAAAAGTTTAAATAAAAAGAATGTTTTTGGACCTCCGGCGGGGGGGAAGGTGGGACCCAAAAAAAAAGTTTGAAATCTTTTTTAAAAAGAATTTTTTGAGGGGGTGGGGTGGTGCGTGGGGTTGTGGGAGGGGTTGGTCGGTGGTTGGTGAAATGTAACTTGTGGACTTGTTTTCCCTACTTTGATTAGGGAAGTCAATTTACCATTTTTAAGAAACTTATTTTCCTAAAGAAAATGATTTCTAAAATTTTTGACCAAACCGGACACACCTTGAAACTCTTAAAAGGACCCGCTCTGATCATATTCACAAGTACGTAGGTGACAAATTGCCTAAAGGACTAACAATCCTTGTTCCTTTTGGGAAGTGGAAAAACATGTCCGCGTGAAGGAGAAATATGAAATTTTTTACTTTGTACCTTATACAACTGATTCAAGTTGTGTGAATATTGTCAATGTCAGGGCCGGCCAGAGGGCCAAGTCACTAAAGCGGGGGCTTTAGGCTCCAAAATTTTGGAGGCCCCATTTTTTTTATCCGGTGTTCGATACCTGTATTGAATTCTCTGATTAATTCGATTTCAAGACACGCAAGGCCGGTTAA
Source organism: Lycium ferocissimum (assembly GCF_029784015.1). NCBI lineage: Eukaryota > Viridiplantae > Streptophyta > Magnoliopsida > Solanales > Solanaceae > Lycium > Lycium ferocissimum. Next base: position 585,355 of record NW_026725865.1, read on the forward strand.
AGAGGGAAGCACTCCTAAGCAAGATTTTTTTGCTCTGAGGCTTGAATCCAAGACCTTTAGCTAAGGGAGAATGAGGCCTAATTTTTACCTACAATAGATTTATAGGTTAATTTTTCTTTTAAAAAATATTGAGCCAAAAATAAGCGCTCCATTAAAAAAAAAAAAAAGTTGACTTTTAGCCTCGGGATCTTATCGAGCCCTCCTCGACCAATGTTTGACACGTTGAATGTGTGGGATCCATAATCCACTTACCAAACATAGACAACCCTCAAACATAGTGCGAGGCACAAAATAAAGTTTCTCGAGACGTGTTTGTATGTTTGGGTAATTAAACAACCAATCTATAAAATCCAGACGACACTAACTTTTCTAGATTTATATGTTCTTCTTTCATGAACAAAACTTGGAGTCAAAACTCGATAAAAGGATAGGAACATAGGGAGGAGGGAACAAATAAGAAGCTAACAAACTTTTGATCACTAAAACTGATATTCTAATCCATCTGATCAAATCAATGCATTTTAGAAGAGTTTCTTCCAAACGGGGTGTTGCATCCAGACTCTTTCGACCATGGAATCAATCGGGACTCCCTTCGTTTCAGGCAAGAGGAAGATGACGAAAAGTCCCATAACAACGATCCAGCCGGAAAAGAAGAAGAAAATGTAGGCTTCCATAGTGCATAGCATAGTCAAGAAAGCTTGTGCAATGAGAGAAGTGAAAAGCATGTTCGTGCTGACCGCGAACGCGAAACCAGCTGTCCTTATTTCCAACGGGAATGTCTCACTCGGAATTAACCAACCAAGTGGTCCCCATGACCACGCGAACGACATTACATACGTACACACGAGAAACACCACTATTGCTGCCAGTTTCCTGTCCAACGTTCCGGTCTCCTTCAAATTTGATACCAAAATAGCTCCAATTGCCAGCTGCAACATTAAAACCGAAGCGCCATCAGAAAAAGACCAAAAAAAAAAAAAAAAAAAAAGAAAGCTTCTCAATTTTGATATAACAGACTGTGGAGACGCCACATCAGTCCAAGGGTGGTCAATTGAAATCCGTTTGTCAAAGGGGGTTCAAAAAAATGTTTTTGATCATGCGTTCGACTCCTAGTAGTGACGTTTTAGCATTTGTTGAATCCCCTTGTGAGACAAAACCACGAACTTTGGGCAAGGTAGTTCAAGATTTAATATAAGTAAAATTTGGCCTTTACGTAGTAATGACAGTTAGATGAATCATGCATAGTTTTGTAGATGAAAATTATATTGTACCTGAGAAATTAACATTTGGCAACACGCTTGGAGGAGCAATTTTCTCCTTCCAACCTTGTCAATAAGGTAGATGGAAACAAATGTGCTGCCAACATTAACAAGTCCAGTAATGACATAGGATAGAAGCGAGCCATCGGTCTGGAAACCCATAGTTTGGAACAGGACAGGCGCGTAAAACATAATGGCGTTGATTCCAGTAAATTGCTGGAAAATCTGCAACAAGATAGCAATCACAAGTGGTGGAATGCTAGCAGCCTTTGCTAAGTTCCTGAACGGATGCTTAACTTGCTTGGCTTGTTCACATGCCACCATGATTTCTTGGTGCTCAACCTCAACGTCACTAACACCCCTAATCTTCTTGAGCGCAGCCTTGCCTTGTTCATCCTTGCCGCGCTCAATCAGACCCGTGGAGGTGTCAGTGAACACAAAGCAACCAATAAGCAGAACTACTGCAGGCACTGCTGCAAAGCCGAGTGACATTCTCCAACCATGTGGATGCATCATTGAAGTTCCATAGTTGACAAGATTTGCAATGAATATCCCTATTGTCGCAAAGAGTTAGAAGAGAATATTCACAGCTCCTCTATGTTGGATTGGTGCTACTTCAGTCAGAAAAAGTGGAACAGTCTGTAAATATTCCACCACAAAAAAAAAAAAAAAAAAAAACAACAACAACAACTTAGACTGAATTAATCCAATTCACAAAATTTGGAATTGAACGAAAGATAATGTAAGAGTTACAACCATTTCAATGGTAGGTCTTCTCCCTAATTTAATGGCGGCCTTTGAAGCGAAAAAGCTCGCGATAAGAGCCGATAAGTACAAGGATGAAGTAAAGAGTTGGAGAAGTTGATCATCATATTTGCAGTAGTTATTCTCTTTGGCATGTAGCTTTCTTTCATACACATGTGGGAAAAATTTCATCAAAAGATCATCCATTCCAGAAACTCCTCCTGATTAAAACAAATAAAACCCGACACAAAACAAAAATTAACATAAAAAATTTAATCTTTTGCACTTCTTGATGTAAGAATGCAGTTGACAAAAACAGGAGTTAGCAACGTATAAATTTTGTCGCTAATCCTAAAGGCAGATCTAGGATTTGAAGTTTATGAATTCCTATTCAAACTCAAATTAACAGAGGTGGAGCTACCGTTATAGTTACGTACATATTTCATTGCCAAAGAACAAAAAAAGCGGTTAATCCTATTTAGCGACGAATTAATACGGGTAGCAACAAACAGTGGCGGAATCGGAATTTTCACTAAGAAATTAACAATGGACAAATTATATCCCGATGGAACATAAATCATGGATCAACTAAGCCCTCTAAGAACTTTCTTAAAGAGAAACCTCATGTAAACACCATGGAATAAGGTTTGGACCTATTCATGGAGGTTCCGTAACTATTCTAAAAATGGAATGTTCAACGGAATTGGGATTTTTTATTTTGGAAATTAAAAGAAGTTACTAGTTCATGATCTGACATATACAGAACTAAAGCCTCATTCTCGATTCCACAAGAATTTTTATGAAAGCCTGTTATTTCAACAAAAATTCATCGTTAATCTTACTTAGTTTGAAATGATCACTAACAAAACTTATTTAGCAATAGATTAACTACGAATAAGTAATTCCCTTGTTTTTTTTATACTGACAACATAAGAAATGTTCAAGTATAAAAAACTCCAAACAAATAGAACAAGAAAAAAAAACATGAGGCCACCAAAGGCAGCAAAAATCCAACAAGAAAGCACATAAATTGTGATTTTAGAATTATTCGTCTGAGCACTCGTCATTTTTGTTTTTTTTTTTTTCTAAAATCTCCAAAATTGCAAAAAAATTCAAAAGATAATTCTAATGTATAGTATTTTACACTCTTGTTTTAATTAGTTTCTGCACTTCCCTATATATACAATCTTTTTACATAAACCAGCCCAAAATATTACATAGAAGAGAAGAGACAAAGAATTCTAGAGCAGATTAATACTCTATTCTTTGTCTCTGACTCTCTAGTTTTTGTTTTTTTGCTGGAAATAAATTAATGTAATAATGTCAATGCCTTTTATAGTGTCAGATTATAGTTGATTTCTTGCTTACTTTTCGATTTAACTACTGACTATATTTAATTAGGTTCCTAATTAATCTTTGGTTTTCCAAAAAAATTGGATATTCATCCACCATTAATTATGAGTGCAATTTAACATGTTATTACAAGCTGCTTGCTATTTACTAGAGGTTTCCGGTCAATGCTATTACACAGATTACATGCAATTAGTACCTTTTAGTTTTAGGTAACCTAATTGTGTAAATATTTATTAACTCCCCTGCCGTGATTGTGTAAACTCTTTAAAATGTTGGTTCTTGATTGATGTTTTGTTATTTTATTTTTTTATAAATATTTTTGAGGAGTAGAAATAAAAAATCCATCGTAATTCAAGGACGTAGAAGGGGCATATATTAATTAATTTCATCATATTCATGCATTTACAAGTTTTAAGCATCACAATTTTTGTAACAAAATTGCTACTGCAATATTTTATCTACTGTATATATATTTGTACATAAGAAATGTTTGGGAGGATTGCTAAAAAAAAAAAAAAAAAAAAAAAGACAAAAGGGGCAGTTACAATCATTTCAAAAGTGATGTTTTGGAAAGACATTAACAATCAGTCAAAGATTTCCTTAGCATAAATCAATAAGAAACTTTAAACATAAATCAATAAGAAACTTTAAACTATTACCATATACTATATTTTATTATTAGCATATATGAAAGTTCTTCTTACCATGCTTGTTGATTTCACTTGTTGACCGATTCATAATGTTGTGACCATGTATAAAATTCGGCTAGATATACCATGCAGTAATGCAGCATAAATTGGAAAATGTCTCCACTTTAAAATAGCAAATGTCTATTTTGATTACGTACAAAGCTATTTTGATTTTTTTTTTTTTTTTAAAAAAACATATATATATATCACCCATTAAGCTTGGATTTGAGGTAACTACGTCTAAATGGAGTGATGTTGGCCAATGTTTCTCTGACTCTTCAAAAATATCTCAGGGTGTGTGTAAAAAAAAAAAAAATTCCTCCAAAAGTAGCACTCCCTCCATCTCAATTTATGTGATATAGTTTGACTAAGTACGGAATTTAAGAAAGAAAGGAAGACTTTTGAAACTTGTAGTCTAAAACAAGTCATAGATATTTGTGTGACTGTAAATTATTTCTTTAAGGATAAAAATGGAAGTTCAAAGTTATATTATTTCTAATTATAGAAATGTATCATTCTTTTTGGGACATACTAAAAGGAAAGTGTATCACATAAATTGGGACAGGGGGAGTATATTTTTTGAGGATCTGATAATGGTGCAGCAATATATTTGAACAGTCCGAACAAAATAGATATAAACAATGATGATTCATATAATTGACCCCAGCTTACTTGCGATTGAGGTGCAAGTGTTGCCTTTGTTGTTGTACACAAAATAGTAACCTAACACTTCGGTAAATTTGTAAGCATGAATTCTTGAATGAGCAATAGAGCAATTACTTGTTGTTCCTTTATTGGCAAATACCTTCTTTTGGCGACGAAACACGTTTAGTGAGAAAACTTGTTAACTGTACTCTTAACATGGAGTGAGTATTGTCCTCTTTGTTGTTTGAGAGTTTTCTCCAATCTCACTAGTTTAGTTTACAATTCATGTTTGTCGTGCTATACGACTAGTTATTTTCATAACATAAAAGACCCTTTAAATTATAAAAACAAATTCAAGAAAGTTGTGTATTAATGATTGATAAAAATAGATGTACCTATGGATATAGAAGGAAGCACAAAAACTGAGTAAACTTTGGTTGTAGTTTCTCCATGTGAAGATAATGGCTTATGAGGGGTGAATTTCCCAAATCAGTTCGTTCCAACTGAAGAAAGAAAAAAGTTCGTTTCCCAAACAACCAGGTACTTCTTCATTGATCAAAATATACTTTAAAATTACAACTCAATCAAGATTACAAGACTGAAAAGAAAAAAAAGAAAAAGAAAAAAAAAGAACAAAACACACAACATGATCCTGATTCCCATATACTTTCTTATTAAAATACAACACGTAATAGGGAATACATGCTCGCTGCAACTAGTCGAGACAGCATTTTAAGGAAATCATAAACAGGATTGGAGCTATATATTATTCTTCTGATAAAAAGAAAATGGTAGGCTTCTTTGGCTCGCTGATCTCAACTGTCCCTTCCAACATCTTGGCCACTTTCCCCATTGATGGTCGTGCATCTGGACGATCTTGGATGCACCACATTGCTGTCTTCACCATCCTGTTCACCAAGTCAAAGTGTGCTCTCGAGTCATATGAATGTTTGATTCGAGGGTCCAAAATATCATCAACATTCATATCCTTGAACACCTTATCAAATGCCCAAGCAGGGAAAAACCATTGATCACTTTCCACCTTCGAGTTATGTTGCTCAAAGTTCCTTGAACCTGAAACTATCTCAAACAGCACCAATCCGAAACTATACACATCAGCTTTCGGAGTGATTGGGTCAGCCTTGGTCCATTCCGGTGCTACGTATCCTGGTGTGCCTCGAAATCTTGACATGGTCATCATCTCCTCTTTTTTCTTTAGCTTCGCTAGCCCAAAATCAGACACCTTTGGGCAAAAATCGTCGCCTAAGAGAATATTTTCAGGCTTGATATCACAATGTAATACCCATTCCAAACACTCTTCGTGTAGATAGGCAATTGCTCGTGCCACGCCAAGTGCTATCCTATACCTGATATTCCAAAAAAAATTTAAAAATAAATATATATATATATATATATATATACACACCTGATATTCCAAATAAAAACACCTAAAATAAATGAAAAAATATACTTGATTGGACTGATATTCCAAATAAAAACGCCTAAAATAAATGAAAAAAATATACCTGATATTCCAATCAAGTATGGGTTTCTGTTGGTCTGGTGACCCGATCGGAGCCTTTTGGAACAAGAATTCACCCAATGAACCATTAGGTACATACTCATATATAAGTATCCTTCTACCTTTTTCAGCACAAAAGCCCCATAACCTCACCAAATTCAAATGGTGCATCCGTGCAATGATCGTGACCTCGGCCCAGAACTCAGTATCACCACCTTTAACATTCTTCAAGCACTTCACGGCGACAACCCGACCATCACTCAACTTTCCTTTGTAAACATCACCAAATCCACCCCTCCCAATTTTATCAGTGAAATTGTTAGTTGCATTCTTGATCTCAGAAAAACTAAACCTTTTCGGTCCGATCGCGGGCATGACTTCAAGACCAAAAGTCCTAGCCATGTCCCTATACTTAATATACTTTTTGAGAAATGCCCAAAAGAAGAAAACTCCACTAATCAACTCAGCTGCAAAAATAGTCGAAATGATCGCAATATTTCTAGTGGTTGCCTTAGATTCTTCTGGTGGAAATGGAAGGCGAATTTTCACTGGACATGAAGTTTCCATCAAACTAGTCATGCCTTTGAAATTCGAAACAGCGGTCTCTCTTTTATCGACTTTCAAATACATAACAACTTCAGTCCCCGGTGACCAATATCCATACAACAGTTTCTCCAATACAAGCACACAATAGCCAGTCCCATCATACTTGAACATAAAACCTAAGCAATTATCCTTATCCGAACATTTCTTTTCACAACTCGAAAAGTTCGAAACTTTAAGGTCTGTTTGGTTACCCACACCAGTAAAACTAACATAATCAAGAGGTAAAAACTTGGTGGCCTTTGTCATCGAAATTATCCTCTCACAAGATTTACTGTTTTTCTTCCTAAAACCAGGTGGACAAACACAAGAAGTTTGAGTTGTAGAAGCATCATACATGCATATAGAGTTTGTACCACACGTACCATGTATTCTACATAACTCATACATGGCTTGCCAAACAACAGTCCAATTTCTTGAATTGAAATCAAAACTGTAAACTCTCAAGTTCCCATCATTATCCAGCTTCAACCTTCTTAATTTCCCTGGCTCGCCGAAATCGGACGAGTAAAATTTTCCATTAGTTTGAGTAACATCACCTGTGAAGGAAAAATATTTATTCAGAATCTCCACAATCTCCACTATAGAAAAATAGCTAGCAACACCCCTATTTATAATAATAATAATAATAATAATAATAATAATAATAATAATAATAATACGAAACCTACTTCTACTATAAATTGGAAAGAGAAAATTACAATCAAATACCATTCGGCCATCTAGTTTACAAAATATATAAACAGTGTATAGGTAGTGCATAGTTTATACTAAATATGCATATACTATATATACTTATACATATAATCCACATACATATACATGTAATATACACTACCTATACAGCTGAAGTGTATAGGTAGTGTATACTTCGGCCGCGTTTCGTAAACTAGATGACTGAAGGGTATATTTATGTAAGTTTCCCAATTGGAGAACCTATTCCTATATAAATTTGACAATAAATCCTAACTAAACAAGAATTAAACATGAAATATTACGCCACGTAGCCATATTTTCAGTTTATACAAAATTATACAACATTATACCTGGGGCGGAAAGCATTATACATAATGTATCAACCTTGTATAAAGTGTATATTAATGCATAAAAGATGTTTACACACAAATATGGGCTAAATTGCGTAACAAACTCAAAGTATGGGCTAAAGCATGTAAATTTTTTCTCCCAGTAGACATAGAGCGCAATTTTCCCAAATACTCCCTCCTTGAACTTTTACTTGTCCACTGTACTAAAAATATAAATCCACTTTTACTTGTCCAGTTTGAAATATTAAGAGAAAATTTATCATTTTATATTTTACCCTTATTATTAAATGCTACTCCCTCAATCCCATAATAAATATCACCTTAGCCAAAAAAATTTATCTCATAATAAATATCACATAAATTGATTAATTTTTTTCAATAATTAGACAATAAAGTAACCACAAAATAACTTGGTAAACTAAGTTACCGTTTTCTGTTAAAAAAAGAAAAGCTGACGTTTTTTTTGGGTATTTGTGGGCCATATATTTGGAGCTGACGTGGATGGAGTTTGTGTTAATTTTAGTTCACGTAAGGGAGAAATGAAAAGGGTAGAATTGGAATTAAGTGGGTACTTATTTGGTTTAGTGGACCAAGTTATGGTTCTGGTGGGAATTTTGTAACATCATATAAATAGTATAAGAAATCTACTTTTACAATAAATTGAAAAACTTATTTATACACAACTAGACATGAATTAAAATATCAAATGATAACTAATACCTGTTTCCTCCAAACGCTGAAGGGCATTATTTTGAAAATCGAAATAACTATTGTTTCCGTCGTAGTAAAGCGTATTGGCCCCACCAAATTGGAATTTACCATTATCCGAAGTTAAGTTAGTCCCGGTAATATTCTGGGTTGGAAGATAAGTATCAGTTGGGTTCAAAAAACTGTTCCAGTTACCGTAAATTAAGTTACCGTATTCTGTTAAAACAAGGATAGCTGACGTGTTTTTTTGGGTATTTGTGGGCCATAAGTTTGGAGCTGACGTGGATGGGGTTTGGGTTAATTTTAGTTCACCTGAGGAGGATATGAAAAGGGTAGAAGTGGAATTAAGTTGGGCATTAAGGGACCAAACTATAGTTTTGGGGTTTTGGGGGAGTTTGTTGTACCAAATGGAGAAAGTGAAGGAGTTATTGGAAATTGGATAAAAGCCAGCTGCAAAAGTGGAGTTGGGTGAAATAAGGATTTGGTTTTGGTTTGGATTCCAAGGGGTATTTTTGGAATTGAAAAATGATATTGTTTTTTGAGATGATTTTTGAGAAGAAGTGATTAATGGATTCAAGAAAAAGAAGAGGAGAAAGAGAAGTGAAGAAGAAGGAAAAGACATGGTTGCATTTGGAAGAAGCAAAAAAAAAAAAAAGGTGTGGAGTTGTTTGGATTAATGGCGGCTTTTTGTAGAGTTGTGATAATGAGTTGACGCTATGACAGTTGACTTTGGCTGGCTGCTTTTAGAACCTTGCAATACGCAAGACCAAATGTGCCATATACTTGAGGGTAGTTTATATTAAATTATAATGTATTAATTTATCATGATTAAGTGATAATTAAAGTAGGAAAGTATTTTAATTAATTGTAATTTAGTGATAACAATATTTGTGAAGACATATGTCAGGTGTTTATTGGATCAATATAAATCCCCTGTGTGTGTAAGTATTTATCGATTTAAAAATAGGTTTAAAATAATCGTCTAACTCTATTTTTAGGAAAGTTTTAGGTTCATAACTCGGAGTTAGATTTAACGAGAGGTATAAGAAAAATTAAATTTTAAGTTGAAATATCATAAAGTCACGTCAAATTTCAGAAATTGTACAAGACACCAAAAATAAATAAATAAATAAAAACCGCACTCTTTAAGTTCCCATAAAAGAAAAAACAGTCTAGATTTTGTGAAATCTAATAATCAAAATTTGTAAATATTTGACGTAGATCGGAAGTAGTCATTTTGGACAAACTTAAGTGACGAAAACTACCACCCAGTAAAATATTTACGAGACTGTTTTAGACTTATTACAAATATAATGGGATAAATTTATACCTTCAACCAAATAAAGTATAAATTTAATTCCAAACTTAATCCTGAATATCTCACCTTATTCCATCAAACATAATGGACTATTTTTGACATTTTCTCAGTTACGTAATGCGACCAGGGGCGGAGCCAAGTGGTAGTCAGGGTGTTCACCTGAACCCCCTTCATCAAAAAATTACCATGTATACACAAGATTAAAATTATTTTTTATGTATAAATAGTAGATGTTGAACCCCCTTGGCTTCCTCGTTTCTTACTCTTTTATATTTTTGAACCCCTTTAGTGAAAATCCTAGCTCCGCCTCTAAATGCGAGTAGAACTTTTGAAGTAGGTGACTACATATATATGGAATAAATAATTTGAGAAAAAAATTGCAAGTGGGATAATAACTTGATAATTAAATTCAGTAACCTATGATGTATGCCATTAATTTGGGACCATTTCAAAGAAGAAGAGAAAACAAGGGATAAGGATCATTCATTGCTTCTTCATCGTGTCACAGTCTTATTGAATTAATTCTTCTAGATGAACTCAAAAAAAAAAAAAAAAAAAAAGTAATTTGCGAAGGTTGAAAGTTGCAATTCACGGAGGTTTTGGCTTCCTCTAACAACTATAAGAGAATAAAACCTCGACGAATTGTAACTTTCAACCTCCGCAATTTTTTATTTTTTTTTTATTTTTATTTTTTTTGGTAGTGACTCCTTTTAAGGTATTATGAATCTCTTTTTCCTTGTTTTTTTATTGGTCTTCTGAAATTTTGGAAGTTCAATTGTAAATCCACTTCAGTGTTTTGGACGTAGTTCTATAATATAGAATCTTATATCTCAGAAAAATAATATGCTCATTGTTTATAAAATGGTTGTGTTCTTGAAAACATTATTATGTATTTTAAAATTTAAGACGAATGGGAGCACTACTTAATTATAGTTTTGAGATTTATATCTTTTAGTCAACTCAAATTTCTTGAAGTATTATTATAATTCAGCTCTTCCTCAGATAATGTTACCTCAAGTCCCAAACTACGAAATAGGCAATTCTAATACACCCTCTGTTTCAATTATATGTGAACCTATTTTTTTTTAATTCGTACCAAAATGAATGATCTCTTTCCTAATTTGGAAAAAAATTCACTTTATGAAATGATTTACAGCCACAAATATTCAAGACTTATTTTGAACCACAAGTTTCAAAAGTCTTCACTCTTTCTTAAATGTCGTGCCCAGTCAAATGGGTTCACATAAATTAAAACGGAGAGAGTAGCAAATTTTAATATTGACATTATTTATTATTGAGAATTAAAAATTAGAATATGGGGTCTCTTGACTCGATTCCCAATATTCAGTCATTAACAGAGGAGTAAGGAGTTCAATTGAACCATAAACTTTCGAAACGGAGCATAATTTATGTGTAAAAAATTATAATAAATAATATATATGAACTCATAATTCAAAAAATATAATGGGTTTAATGCTAGGAATCTTAATACTGAACCTACAAAATTTAAATTCTGAATCCGCTTTTGGTCATTAACTAATCACCATAAGAATAGGAATTTTTTGTAGCACGAAAATCTCATTATTTATGACAGTCAAAGTTGCCCCGAAACTACTCCTTTAACTACGACTATTCTAGTGGATGGGGTTTTTGTTTGAAAATTATACTATGTGTATACGCAATTAAAACTATGGATCCGTCTGTTAAGAATATAAAAGGGTTATATTCTTGAAAAAATTTACTACGTATGTCAAAATTTGAAACAAATGGAGCACTGCATTTAGTATTGAGACTTATATATTAGTGACCTTAAATTTTCTGGAAGTACCATTCTATATTTTATTGGCATTGTTTATGATTGAGAATTAAAAAATTGAAACATGGGTCTCTTGACTCTGTTGACTGTGTTCAAACTTCAAAGTCATTAGCCATCACTATGAGAATGGAATTTCCAGTGGAATGATTCCAGTGTCCACAGTCAAAGTTGCACCGAAACCTGCTCCTTTAATTATGACTATTTTAGTTATTTTCTTTGTCTCAATTTATATTTAATCGTTCAACCAAACACATAATTTAAGCAAAAAAGAAAGATTTATGAAGTTGTGGTTTAAAATAAGTATTCTCTCCGTCCAAAAAAATGGTCTTAGTTTGACTTGACACAAAGTTTAAGAAATAACGGAAGACTTTTGAAATGTGTGATCCAAAACAAGCCTTAAATATTTGTATGGCTGTAAATCATCTCAAAAAATTAAATTATTTCTAAATATAGAAAGATGTTAATCTTTTTGACACAGACGAAAAGGGAAGTTAGAAAATCTTTTTGGGACGGATGGAATATTAAACGCAAGTGTTGTTGTGAAGGTATTCTTCAACACTAGAAGCACAACTAAGGCTAATTCAACATTTAAAATTCATGAATTCGAAATTCTATCCCTTTAAGTTACTAAGTTCTAAAATAGTGCTGGATCAAAAAGAGTATTCACTTACCAAATCAAGAAATAATTAACCTTATTCTTTCAAAATGACCCTTATTAAGTGATCAAATGCTAATATCTATTTAATTTGATGTAATTTAGTCAAATTACTTATTTTTGCCTAAGAGTTAGTATTTCTTAACGAGTGTGCAAATAGCTAAGTGGATATACATTTTGATCCGGAGGGAATAGTAGCAACTCATCGTATATAGTACTATATTTTAACATATTTTGTAAGAAAAGAAGTTTAGGTTAAATTCATTGAATTCGGCTGAAACCATAACTGGAATTGTACACTAGTCTCTAAAGGACAGTAAACATAAATATTTCAATTTAATTGTGACTGGCGTTTACCAACAACTGGTCCCGTCATGATAAATGACGTGGGCATAGTCACTCAAGCTTCTCCTTGCGATGACCCGGAAAAAGGACTTGTCTTTTTTGAGGGCTTTTATGTAGATGTTATTGTTAGTCGTATAAGTGAAGGACACTCAAACACGTATAACTTTATGTGGTCATTCGGTGCGTGGCCAAAATTATCCCGGGACTAATTTATTTCATAAGTGGTATAAGAAGGTATATCCCAGGTTATATCATGGGATGTATTTTATATTTTGTTTGGTACAAGGTATAAATTTATCCTGGGATAAATTTATACCTTCTACCAAACATGATACAAAAAATTAGTGCTGGGATATCCCAACTTATACCTTCTACCAAACGACCCCTATGAGTTTTGACGGACCACTACTTTCACGCTGTGGTTATGCTAAGGCGGAGCTATAGTATAAGGAACATATTCAATTACAAATACAACAACTAAAAGAAGAAATTGAATGGGTTGGTCTTTAAGTTTGTCTTTTAAAATCCAACGTATAGCTAGTGGGACATACGGGACATAATTTGTAGGATATTATAATGCGAAAATATAAACATATACCGTACGAAAAAGTTGTTTGTCTTGGGGACAAAAAGTTAAAGATCAACACAAAATAGGGGAAAAGAGCAAAGTAAAACTTACACAAATAACTACCTTTTAACAGCTTCTAACAAGTTATAGCTACAAGTTAAAGATTTACAATTCGTAGCTGCTTTTGGCTGTATTTCAGTTGTATCTCGCGTTTTTGAAATACAGCGAAATACAGCGCGGCTGTTGAATAAAAAAAAGGCTATATTTATGGCAATAAAAATCTTTTTCAAATTATATGGTAATTTGTATTAATGGTTCCATGATTCACGCAAACCTCATGAGGTTCCATTACAGCTAACGTCTCTCTATCAAAATTACTCCATTCAAAAGTTTTTTGTTGGTTTTTGTTGTATTCGGTTGTATTTCGCGTTTTTGAAATACACGAAAATACAAAATTTAGCGGAAAAAATAATTTTCGTATTTATGGAACATATTCTCTTCTTTCATTTTAAATGGTAAGTCAAATTAAATCAACCATGTATCACGCATGCATGTACTTGCAAGTTCCATAACAACCCACGTTTATTCTCCAAATTACTTCATTCCAGACTTTTAGAAATACTTCCAAATACAGAAAAATATACACTGGAATACAATCAAATATGGTTGATTGTTTAAGAAATATAAAATTGTAGTATGCGTATGTACAATGGAATACAATGGAATACAATGAAATGTATCAGAAACTATTTCGTAAATTAGAAATACATTGAAATATAGCGAAATATACTGAAACAGTACACTGAAATATACTGAAACAGTACATTGAAATACACTAAAAAAATGACGAATATACATTTTCTCCTTCGAAATACAAAGCGAATACAAAAAAAATACACTATAACAAAAACAAAAAAAAATACAACCACCACAACCACAAACCCTACCGAACCACCACAACTCTACCTTGATACTTCTAAAAGCTACGAGTTTTTGTGTGCATTCCAGTGTCCTTTTTCTAACATGTTGCTTGGATAATTACTTATCACTAGCTTCACATCACATGCCAACAAAGAGGCTTGAATAAACAAAGTTAATCCGAAATTTGTTGTAGGTTTTTCCACAATTAAAACACTTCTAAGATTCACCAATTTTGTTGTATAAATCTGATATACTATCTGCGTCGGGGTTATTGTAAAACTTGTATTTTACATTTTACTGGGGTTGGCATTCTGTTAACATTAATACTTGAAGCATATGGAGTTCAGATCTGAAGAACTAGAAGCTTAAGCTTTTTTTCGAATTTGGAGATGGAGACGGTAGTAATAGTGGTGGTGTTGACAGCGGCGCGGATGGTGTAGATAGAGAAAGGAGGGAGGGGTACGTGAGGGGAAGGAGAAGAGAGGCTGGAGATAGAGAAAGGGAGGAAAGAGGCGGCGAGGGGAAGGGGAGAGAGAGAGAGAATTTTTTTTTAGGGTTTGGAGAAGATAATAAATCTTAAATGTGTAGTGAGGGAGAATAGAGAGGTACATGTATTTCAAAAGTTCTTTGGACCGATTATGAAATGTAATTTTGAAAAAATAAAGCTACAAAAATTAAATAAAAAATAAGGTAGTTATTATTCATAAATAAGTCTGAGAGATAGCTATGGCAGGTAAATTTTTCAAGAGCCAATGACCCATTCAGAGGCGAAAATTGGGGCTTCATGTCCGGGAAGTGGTTAAGGTTCAAAAGAATGCAGCTTTTGACGTTTTAAGAGTTATTTCCATGATCTTTGCGGCCATATTTGTAGGAAACAGTTCAATGGCGAATGAATTGATACTGCTAGCTGAGGAGTGTTTTGGGCTAGGCCCAAATTAAATTGTTCAGGGTAATCTTAAAGGCTCAATTCTTACTGGCCCGAGAAACAGAGAGGCTAGAAGTTAGAAATGATCCATAACTACCTCTAAGACTTATTTATTAGTAATAGCTACCTTCTTTTTAATTATATTTGGTAGCTTAATTATTTATCAAATTATCATCTATAACTTATTTTTGTAATTGCAGTGTATTTCGCTATAAATAAGGTACCTCTCTCCCACTTACCTACAATTTAAAAAAAAAAATATTTTTCTCGCACCGATCAAATCTATTTTCTCCCTCACCCCTCTTTCTCTCTCCGTTCCATCTCCTAATCTTTTAAATTGATTTTCTCTCACCTACCAAATTTATTTTCTCCCTCACCCCTCTTTCTCTCTCTGTTCCATCACCTACCCTAGATCTCATTTTCTCTTACAAATCAGAAGAATCCTACAGTAGTAGCAGCAGCCATGGTCGACGACGGAGTGAAGCTTTATTAAAAAGAGTCATGGTCGACGACGGAGTGAAGCCATGGTCGACGACGGAGTGAAAAAAAGAGCTCTAACAACGGTGAAGGACGATGGAGTGAAGCTTTATTAACTAGTCCAATTGAAAGTCTTTATCTCCGGATAACGTCCTTTTTGTAGCAATCTGAGACGACTCGCTTCTTTCCTATAAGAACACCATTGATGAGAGTTGTGAGCTTTATGCCCACCAAGTGTTTGATAAAATGTTTCAATATATTTCAGTGTATTAACAAACAGTATATTTAATTTTTAGTATATTTCAGTATATTATTTCGCTGTATTTCAATGTATTTATCTTTTTTTGGTGTAAATATAGTGAATGTTCCAAATATAGAGCCTATTTTTACTACACTTTGTTTTCACGACTTTTGTATTTTGCTGTATTTCAATGTATTTCTGCATTTTGTATTTCTAATTTATGAAATGTATTTCCTCGATATATTTCATTGTATTCCATTGTATATACGCATACTACAACTTTATATTTCTTAAACAATTAACCATATTTCATTATATTTCAGTATGTATTTTTCAGTGATAAAAGTTGAGAGAGATTCGTAAGCTTTTATGGAAGAACAACCGTTATGCGTGATTTATGGGAAGTTTTAAATTGAATCCCATAATTTTTTTTTAAAAAAAATTGTTCTATAAATAGGGCCTGATTTTACTTTTCAGTGATTTGTGTGAAATATGGTTGATTTGACTTGACTTACTATTTAAAAAGGAAAAGAATATTATGTTCCAAAAATACAGCCTATTTTTTCTCTCAGAATTAAAAAAAAAATATATGTTCCAAAATTAGAGCCTAAATTTACTCTAACGTGTTTTGTATTTCTCTGTATTTCGCTATATTTCACTGTATTTCAAAAATACGAGATACAACTGAAATACAGCAAAAAGCAGCTACGAATTGTAAATCTTCAACTTGTAGCTATAACTAGTTAGAAGCTACTAAAAGGTAGCTATTTGTGTAAGTTTTACTATTTTCATTTAGAAATAATTGGGCAATTGCATAAGGCAGAATTTTGCAAATTTTACCTTAAGACAAAATTTGCATGGGCAGAGGACAAAAATTAAAGACCACCACTTTGAGGGGAAAAACTTGAAGACCACAAATTTGAAGGGCAAAAATTAAAGACCACCCTAAATGAAGGGCAATCCGCGCAAAAAAAAAAAAAAAAGGAAATAATTTAAGTTAAACTTTTTGGCTTTGAATTGATTAAAGGAAAGATAAAACCTTCACTTCAAGCTTTGAAGCTAATAGGGAACTTAGCTTTGTTATTTTATCTTGAGAGTTATATTCTAACTTTTGGTTTTATGTAATTTTTTGTTATTTTCAAGTTCAATCATGCCTTCTAGAGCTCGCTCACAAGTTTGGGAACATTTTATGATGGTTCAAGACAATGAAGAAAGGCGTAAAGCTAGGTGCTTAACATGTGGTGCGATACTTAATTATCATAGAGCAAATGGCACATCTAGCTTAATGAAGCATATTGAGAGATGTCTTGAAGATAGGCGGATTCACCTTCAACTTTAAGCTTATGTTTTGAATTTGGTGAATTTCGGACTTAATTATGATTGTTATGTGAGACGATGGATTTAACACTTAGTGTTACAACTTATGTTTTGTATTCGAGCTAAAATTTAGGACATTTATGTTGTTTGGCCGTTTGGTCGTTTGGCCACCGCTCATTTTATCGTTATGTTGTTTGTGTTGCTTGTTTTTGTCTTGTACGTTGTTTGTTGTCCGGTTACCGGTTTTTGAGCATTCGTATAGCTGTTGTTGGACAGAAGCAATTTAATTTCATGGAGTTTTTCTTTGAATGAATGACACGGACCTCATTTTGGATCTCGCTCGTAGATTTTATGTGTATCCGTGACTTTTTCTCGTCTCGGCTTGGTAGTAGAAGTGCAAAAAACAAAGCTCAAATTGTGAGAGAAGTGGAGGAAGTATAGGGGGAGTGCAAAAACAAAGCTCAAATTGTGACCTCATGGTTTGTCTCCTTCATATGTTCTCCGAAAGCACGTTTCATCGTGTACCTTCCATTACATTTGTTCTTTAGGAAGTATAGGGGGAGTGAGTAGATTCATTTCTCCTCCACCAATGAGCTAATCTAATAAATAATTAACTTTCAAAGTAGAAGGAGCCCAAACAATAAGCATTCAAGGATATCCGGCTAACTCCCCGCATTTTCATATTTTCTTTTGTTATTTCCTCTATCGTTGATGCTTTCCTTTCCAAAATACTCAACTCCTCTCGAACCCGAAAATCACCACACGTATCAATGTATTAAGTTTTCCTAATACTAATAACCGCATAATACAAAGAATATAAGAAACGATATGAGAATGACAGCATAACTAAACATAACTAAAAGTATACTTTTAGTTAAACATAACTAAAAGTTCTTGCCGACTTGCATTTTTAGTTAAACATAACTAAAAGTTCGGTTTCTCCGTACTTTTAGTTAAACACAACTAAAAGTCCGCCGACCCGCATAACTAAACATAACTAAAAGTTCGTCCTCCCGTACACTTTTAGTTAAACACAACTAAAAGTGCCGACCCGCATAACTAAACATAACTAAAAGTCGTTTCTCCAGCGAGACTTTTAGTTAAACACAACTAAAAGTCCGCCGGACCCGCATAACTAAACATAACTAAAAAAACTTTTAGTTAAACACAACTAAAAGTTCATTTTTCTCCGGCAGACTTTTTAGTTAAACACAACTAAAAGTCCGCCGGATCCGGAGATAACTAAATATAACTAAAAGTCCGCCTCTCCAAAGATATTCAAATTTGCATTTCTAAGAAAGTATGCCTCGATCGAGCTTGCATTTTAATCTTCTATGCAGATATTGTTCCAACTCACATGCTTAATCTCGCATTTACAAATTAACAACAATTAACATAAGTATGAATTCAACTTGAGACAAGCAACCCAAGCGATATGTCCAACTTAACTAATATAGAGTACTAGATTTTTTCGAATCCGAGCTATTAAATTTAAAGTAACCATAAAACTTTGCATCCATGTTGAGTTTGTGGTAATTAAGTTATATCCCAAAGAAATTAACAAATCAATATTTCGTATTCGTGTGGATCCTCGTATATATACTTCAAAACCTAACAATAAATTGTTCGAATTAAGCGAATAGTAGTTAGTATCTCACGTTAATGACAATGGGTTCGTGCCTCCGTGGTGTTTAACAATTAACATACCGCTATACAACGCAACCCATAATTAGTAGTATTATAAAGGAAAAGTATTATACAATCATTGGTTCAAAGATTAATGGAATCGAGGGTATTAAGAAAATTGATGGGAAAAGTCACCCAATAATAGATAATTTAATGGAGGAATGGTCTTGAAATTTCTCCCTATTATAAATCATTGGTTCAAAGATTAATGAGAGCGAAGAAAATTGATGGCAAAGAGAAGAAATTTAATGGAGGAATTTTGAAATTTCTAATATATGGTGGAGGAGAGCCTAAATATTGCAACTCCTAGTCACATTTTCAACATTTTGCAACTCGAGTGCAATACCAATTCCTCGACGCTTCTCTACATTCGCCAGAGCTATGCTATCGAAATTTGGTGCATATCCACCATGAGATCTTTGTGAATTCATAAATCTAGAAATGTGTCCTATTTGAAAACACCGAATTGAAAAAACCGAAACCGAACCGAACCAAACTTCAAAAAACCGAAACCGAAAGAACCGAACCGAATTAGTTTGGTTCGGTGTTTGGTGTCTACCTTCAAAAAACCGAACCCGAAATAGCCGAACCGAAGTATGAGAAAACCGAACCGAAGAACCGAACGCCCACCCCTAGTTCCCTATCCGTTTTTGGTCAATAATAGGCTTTAGGCCTTACCTTACTCTTTAGGGGATTGCTATTCTATTTCAGTTCTTAGCTAGGCTAATATCTTTACCGAGTCTTAGAGCCCGTTTGGATTGGCTTATAAGTTGCTTATAAGCTGTTTTTAGCTTTTTTGAATGTTTGGTCAAGGCTAGCTTAAAGTCATTTTGTGCTTAAAATAAGCTCAAAAAAATAATTGGGCCCATTTGACTTAGCTTTATCTAAAAGCTTATAAATTATGTTTAAAACGAAATGCCTTATAAGCCAAAAAAAATAAGTTAAACAGCTTATAGGCATAAGCCCATCCAAACAAGCTCTTAGACGCCGACTTCTAAGATGAAGCCAACTTATTACTGATTGGGCATATGATCACGTGCGGCAATATTTTCATCGCATCCTTCGTTTCAGGACAGGAACCATCATGTGTTTATTATTTCTAATATCTTTTATTTCATACTTTTAAGTCGAAGGTCTACCGAAAACCACCTCTCTACCCACAAAAGTAGGAGTAAAGTCTGTGTACATCCTCCCTCCCCCCTCTTCCCAGACTCCACTTGTAATATTACATTAAGTAGTTGTTGTTGTTATCTCTTATCCATGCCTAACTCTATTTCATTAAGAATTCAATCTTCCCCCTTCCGGTCTCAGGAGTCACTTTTATTGCACATTTATCTTTAATGAGATAATTTATAGACGCAAATGTCGATAAATATCTTTTCGCATCCGATATTACTATACTTCAAATTTTCAATGAACACATCACACATGTGTTCACATATTCTATTATTAGTCATATCAGTTGGTTTAAACAATGTAATACAAGTTGAAATAATGCACATACATCGGAAAGCGGGAGTATATATTGTAGTTAAATAATTCGTTTTGTTACAAGCGTGTTAAATGAGAATGGAGACGTAATGTAGACTCAATTGATTACATCAAAGGGTTTTAAATCTAGGAAAATCTATGCGTCCATATCAGGTCGTTAAACGCAGGCGGGCCCATAATGTCAATCCCAATAAGCAGAGAAGAAGGGGTCATTTGCACTTTTGTCCCTATTTTATGCCGGTCTTTAATTTTTACTCCTACTCATTTTTCGCATGTTATAATGCTATATTTTAGCGTCATAATATTTCATAAGTTATGTCCTTCCTTAAAATGTTATGCTCCGTTAGGCATAAATTCTATTTTGAAGGATAAAATTAAAAACCAGCCCATTTGAAGGATAAACTGCGCAATTTCTTCAGTTTGCCCAATAAATGGGTCGATCATTAGTTTTTGCTCTTTAAAATTGAACTTATGTCGGCATCGAAACAATCACATAAACTTAATATACCATTTAGTACTTGTTATGAGGAGGAAAAATTAAAGACGTGCGCTAAATCCCCAAAAGTTCAAATGATCCAAATGAAAATCATTTTTTTGTGCGGAATGTCCTTCAAAGGCACTTGTCTTTAATTTTTGCCACTCAAATTGGTGGTCTTTAATTTTGCACTTCGCTAAAAATCCCTTGGTTCCGAGTTTGAATTCCTGCTTAGTCAAAGATATAAAATAAAAATTCGCAAGGTAAAGTTTTGCCTCAAACTCTACCTAATCGCAGTAGAGTTTTGCTACTTTCAGGCCAACTCTGCTTGATCAGGCAGAGTTTGACTGCAAACTCTACCTGATTAGGTGGAGTTTTGAGGCAAACTCTGCCTTGTGCAGGCTTTTGCCTTATACCTGAAAGCAAAACTCTACTTTAAGGTAGAGGTTTGCAATAACGCCAATTTTTTTTTTTTTTAATTCAGTTGAATTTTACAAAATTCTGTCTTAAGGCCTAACTTTGGCACGAATAGGCCAAACTTTGCTATGAAATTCTGCCTTGCAAATTTTTTTTTTTTATTGAGTCGAGATTTGAGCCGCAAACCTCGTGATTAGGGGTGTACAAAGCAAACCGACAAACTGCACCAAACCGATAAACCGAGAAAAAAAAACCCGACTAGTGGTTTGATTTGACTTGGTTTGGTGTTGGGAAAAAAAACCCGACCATAATTGGTTTGGTTTGGTTTTATCTAAAAAAAAGTCAAACAGAGCCAAACCGACCCGACATTACATGTATTCGATTTTAAAAATATTTTATACGTAAAAATATTTATTTGTAATGTAATTTGTAAATATTTCCTAAATTTTTTCATAGTTTTTTGTCTTTTATCATATTATTTTGCTTCGAACTTTTTGAATGCCAATAAGTTCTATATCCCATGTATGTTAGTAACTCAAATAAAGTCCAAATCAAAATCAACTCAACACTAATGCTAACAAAAGAAATTCAATTCTAACAGTAGGAATGACAGTAGTGTTGGATATCTATTCTTTAGTTTTGCATAATTGACTTAGAGCGTAAACATACATAGCTTAATTTTTTTCTTTGACATGTAATTAATACTTATTAGCTGTATTTATTTTAGTATAACTTAGTATTTAGATTAAAGTCATTTTGTTTATGGCTTATTAGTTAGCAATACTTATTTTAACCGATTTTGTTATCTTTTTTGTTGAATATTTTAATACGATGTCATCACTCATCTCACATTTTGTGTTATTTTCTTAAGAAACACCTTAGTTATATAGTTGTATCTTACTAGGACTAAAGAAATATTCGAAGTAAAAGTCATATGTTTTGTATGAAGACTTTTTCAGAAAAATTCGAAAAAATCGAATAACCCGAGAAAATCCGAAGTTGAAAAACTCGAATTTTATTGGTTTAATTTGATTTATAAATTTAAATATCCGACGCATTTAGTTTGATTTAATATTTGAAAAATTCGAACCAACCCGATCCATGTACACCCCTACTCGTGATATTAGACGAAGGACAAAAGTTAAAAGAAACACCGATTTGAGGGACAAACACTAAAGACTATTGTCTTTGAAGGACAATCGTGCACATGACCCAATGAGCATTGAGACGCAATGTAGGCTTAATTCATTACATCAAAAGGTCTTACACCTATGGGGTCCCCCTTTTAACGCCAAGGTAGGCCCAATCGCTCGACCAGTTGAACCGTGCACGGTACACCCAATATTCCAATTGGATTAGAGATTCCCCAAAAAGAATCTACTTTTTTTTTCTTTTACTATAAACAGAGAAATCCATTGATCAATTATTTTGGATTTTGGAGAAATCAAAGTGTAGTTATGGCATCATGGAATTCAATTCCTCTTGAAGTTCTTTACACTACTTTAGGATGGATTGCATTTTTCTCTTGGTCCATTAGCTTTTACCCTCAAGTCATCTTGAATTTCAAACGCAAAAGGTGTCTAATTCTACCTTCTTCTTTTTTCTGTTTGTTTTCATTCAAGATCTTATCTTTATGAATTTTATTACTGACCCTTTTTGTTTTGTGTATTGAAATGTAGTTTGGTGGGGTTGAAAGTTATCTCTACTTGATGTTTACACTAAATTATGGTACTAATTTGTTATGATTAAGTGATAAATTAGTGTAAGAATATGTATTAATTAGCTACAGTATAGTGATGAAATAGATATAAATATGAACTATGTTCTTTGACTCTCCAAAAAATGATGTCAAGTCATCGTGTCGGATCCTTCAAAAATGGCACTACTTTTGGAGGATCCGACACGCACCTGTGTCCATTTTTGAAGAGTCCGAGTAACATAGGATATGAATTAGAGATTCAAAGGTTTGTGGTTCATTCTTTTTTCTGTTTGTTTTCATCAAAGTTGGTATCTTTTTGGATTTTCTTGCTGACCCTTTTTGTTTTGTGTATTGAAATACAGTGTAGTAAGGTTGAGTTTCAATTTCATCCTTTTTTTGTTATGTTTGTTTTCATCAAAGTTTGTATCTTTATGGATTTTCTTGCTTACCTTTTTTGTTTTGTGTATTGAAACACAGTGTAGTGGGGTTGAATTTGGATTTCATCCTTTTTATTCTGTTTTTTTTTCATCAAAGTTGGTATCTTTTTGCATTTTGTTGCTGTTCCTTTTAGTTTTCTGTACTGAAACACAGTGTAGTGGGGTTGAATTTCAATTTCATCCTTTTTTCTGTTTGCTTTTCATCAAAGTTTGTATCTTTATTGATTTTCTTGCTGACCCTTTTAGTTTTGTGTGTTGAAATGTAGTGTGGTAGGGTTGAAAGTTATCTCTACTTGATGTTTACACTAAATTATACTCCTAATTTATTATCATTAAGTGATAAATTAGTGTAAGAAATATTTATTCATTAGCTATTGTGAAATAGATATAGATATGAATAAGAGATTCAAAGGTTTCCGATTCTTCGTTTTTTCTGTTTGTTTTCATCAAAGTTTGTATCTTTTTGGATTTTGTTGCTGACCCTTTTTGTTTTGTGTATTGAAATACAGTGTAGTGAGGTTGAGTTTCTATTTCATCCTTTTTTTCTGTTTGTTTTCATCAAAGTTTGTATCTCTATGGATTTTCTTGCTTACCTTTTTTGGTTTGTGTATTGAAACGCAGTATAGTGGGGTTGAATTTCGACTTCTTCCCTTTTTTTTTTTTTTTCTGTTTGTTTTCATCAAAGTTGGCATCTCTATGGGTTTTCTTGCTGACCCTTTTTGTTTTGTGTATTGAAATGTAGTGTGGTGGGGTTGAAAGTTATCTTTACTTGATGTTTACACTAAATTATACTAATTTGTCATGATGAAGTGATAAATAAATGTAAGAGATATGTATTAATTAGCTATAGTATAGTGAGGATAGTGCATCTGAAGACATGTTTGATATATTTATTAGACTAGTGTAAACATCAGGTGCACATAAGTATTTATGGACGTTTGTGTGGTTAGATGTACTATAAGAGCGATTCCCCGATATCGAAAGGGGAAATATTGAAATCTTAATGAACTATATGTAGATATGAATAAGAGATTCAAAGGTTTCCGATTCATCCTTTTTTCTGTTTGTTTTCATCAAAGTGCGTATCTTTTTGGATTTTCTTGCTGACCCTTTTCGTTTGTGTATTGAAATGCAGTGTGGGTTGATTTCGGTTACATCCTTTTTCTCTGTTTGTTTTCATCAAAGCTTGTGTCTTTTTGGATTTTCTTGCTGACCCTTTTCGTTTTGTGTATTGAAATGCAGTGTGGTGGGGTTGAATTTCGATTTCGTGCTGTTGAATTTGACCAAACACTCGTCTTATCTCATCTATAATGCTTCCATGTTCTTTAGTTCTTCTGTTCAGAAGCAGTACCTTGAGAAATATGGCTTTAATGAGGTTAGAATTTTTGTTTTTTGTTGTTTTCTATTTTAATTTCTTATTGTTGACTGCTTCTATTTGAATCATGATCGAATCTAGCCTTGTGTAAGGTGCATGCAGTCACATCTACTGCTTGCTGCTTGAACGATATATATATGTGTGAAAGAAAATTAAGATAGATACTCATTTTAAATTTGTACATATGGTGACCAAGAAATAGTGGATGCCCTGGTAATCTTCAGTTGATTTCGGGGTTAGAACAAACTCCGCAGTGGATGGTTGAGTGATTGAGGCTAGGAGTGGCAATATTCCCATGAAAACATGACCAGCCAAACTTATTGGCTCAGCCCGTTTGAAAATTAAACTGATATGTAGCTTAAATTGATCAATAAGAAACGTAGAGGTGTTTGGCTATTATATCTTGTTTTTCTAAATTGATCAATGAGTAAGGGTAAAGGTGAAATCTAATAATTAATTATAACCTGGTTTTCTAAAATGACAACTATATCGGACCAGTTATTTTTAGTTAGCATGACAACTAAAATGGACCGGAGGGAGTACTAAAACACGAGTGTAAGCCCATCTTTGTGGACAGATTTAGGCATTTAGCTGGCACCTATGCTTATGAGCTGTAGACTTGTAGTTAGCTGTCCGTTGATTAATCGAGGCAGGCAAGCTGATCAGACACCATTATCTTCCAAAAATGGAAAAAAATAAGAAGTATGACAGCTGCTTTGAAAACAAAATACTTATTTTGGAAAGAAAACCGGCGTCTTTTTCATAAATAACCGGTCATAAAGTAGTAATACTACCTTTGCCTAGTCTCCTTTTCTTAAGAACTGTCAGCGTCTTGTCTCTTGTTAACTTGATTGATATTATGTGAGGAAGCAGCCTCCGTGTAGTTTAGTGACTTTCTTGCTTATTCCTTTTTTTTTTTTTTTAATTTTTATTATTATTATTTTACTGCAGATGATACCTGTCGCCGCCAATGACGTTGCTTTCTCAATCCATGCTGTTCTTTTGACAGCTTTTACCCTGATTCAGATTGTTATTTATGATGTAAGTGGACCATTCTTATATATGATTTTCAGTTCTGTATATTTTATTTGAAGCTGATTTAGACCCTTATAAATGCCTTTATACTCACTTTGGCACTGATTGCTTTCTTTACAGCGTGGAAACCAGAAGGTCTCAAGGACTTCCATTGGGATCGTGTGTGTTGCTTGGTTAACTGTTGCAGTTTGTGTGTTCATAGCTCTCCCTAGCCATTCCTGGCTTTGGCTGATCTCTTGCTTTAAGTAAGAATCTTTCCTATTCTAGTTCCTCCAGTAAATTTCATCAGTTGATATCTCTTTCTTCCAAAATAAATACTCCCTCCGTCCCAGTTTATGTGAAGGTGTTTGACTGGGCACGGAATTTAAGAATCAAAGGAAGACTTTTGAAACTTGTGGTCTAAAACAAACCAAACATATTTATGCGGCTATAAATCATCTTATTAAGGGTAAAATGAGAAGTTTAAAGTTGAATCATTACTTAACAAATAAGGCACCCATTTTTGAGTGTTCATATAAAGGGTGAGAAGTTTGTAGAGTAATAGATGTATTTGTTTGTCCATTGACCTGCTACTTCTGAAGTACCTTATGACCTTGATATCTTCTTCGTCATTTTCTTTCTGAAGGCCAAGTGCTTATACTGCTATGTACGTTGTGTATGACTTGTTTAGACTCACCGCTAGTGTGAATGTTCCAAGTGCTAACATTTTGTGTTTGAATCTTGATTGCAGCACGTTGCAGGTTGTCATGACAGTTATTAAGTACATTCCTCAGGTATTAACTGCATACATTCAAATTATTTGCTATCAAAGTTCTCTTCCCTTTAAAAGAACATAATTGTTTGATATGTCTAAAGTCCTTTGTTTTGTTGATTCTGCTTCTCTGTTAAGTTTGTTTGTACTTCCTGGATTAACTCCTTGCCTATTTCAAATCTACAGGCTATTATGAACTTCCAGCGGAAGAGCACTATTGGATTTAGTATTGGCAACATTTTGCTGGACTTGCTTGGAGGTGTCACAAATTATGGCCAGATGGCAGTGCAATCCATAGATCAGAGTGAGTTTCTGTATTTCAATTATAGACTTCTTCAGATATAATTTGCGGTTTCTTGTTATTTTTCTCGTGTAGTCTAAGGAGAAGATATGTATGTGCTTAATAGTTAATACACTGTTTGAACTCCTTTTCCGCAGATTCGTGGGTGAACTTTTATGGAAACATAGGCAAGACTTTATTGTCATTGGTATGAAACGTTACTTTCTATCCATCATCTGTTTGCTGCATTCATCATATCTATAGCTATTATACTCGATTTCACTGTTTTTTTTTTTTTTTTATTACTTCCTAAGAGTGTCCAGGGGGTTGGGATATCCCAGCCCGGTACCATCCCCGACCGGCCCGGTCCCGGTTCATGGGTGGGATCAGTTTTGGGGTTTAGGGCGATGGGGGATGAGACGGGTCAAAGAATTGGGCCGGTGTCCCCAACCTGTCCAATCCCGTATCGGCCCAGATTTTAATAAAAAAAAAAAAAAAAATCTTAAAACTAGCGTGATGAACTAGGGATCAGTTTGGCGTGATGAGTATCTTCTATGCTGTTGCGCCTTTGTTAGAACTTAGAATAACTTTGGTTCCTGAAATTGAGGCCTAAGACACAGGGATACCTGCATAGAGAACCAATAAAAACTAAATTCTTCTTAATTAAGTTTCTCTTTTTTCCTAATTTTAGCACTTCTGTTGCTAGCATTACGAGGCTCTGACTACTATTTGGTTTGGCGGATAAATGTTGCAGGTGTCGATATTCTTTGATGTTCTCTTCATTTTGCAACATTATGTGCTCTATCCTGCTTGGAAGACTGTGACTTCTGGAGATGTTGATGTGACAGGCAAGAAGCCCTTACTTAAAACTTCTGATGACGAAAGCAAGGAAGATGTATAATGGATTATTCATTAGAAAATGTGTCTCGATTGTAAAATAGAAAATATATATTTTGATTATGTACACAGTTATTCTAAAGCAGATGAGCCTAAATGGAGCTATACATGACAGTTAAGTATTCACATAGCCGACAACTTGCTTGGGATTGAGGTGTAGGTGTTGTTG
The DNA here is from genome assembly GCF_029784015.1 of Lycium ferocissimum. Lineage (NCBI taxonomy): Eukaryota > Viridiplantae > Streptophyta > Magnoliopsida > Solanales > Solanaceae > Lycium > Lycium ferocissimum. Next base: position 613,219 of record NW_026725865.1, read on the forward strand.
TATATAGTTATTCTGAAGTGAAGATAGATACATAATTAAAGAAAAGAAACTGCGGCTGGTACATAACTATGCATGGCCCCGTGGTTCTTTGGTCTTTTTATGTATATCTTGCTGCTGGTTGATGAAAGATGGATTGATTGAAGTGATATGATATGGTGCTTGGCTCAGTAGAGAAAATATAGTGAAAATATCGATAGACATGTATGAGTAACTTAATTGGATCATTGGAAACCCCGTTAATTTTTCATTTATTCTGGTCTTTTCCATGGTTAGTTGGAAGGAATGTTCTAATGAAATGGTAAAACACTTGGGACAGTGTGAAGTGTCATTCTTTTATGAGCAAAATAGCAAATACTTAGCCAAGCACCATATCCAATTTTCCCATGTTCGATTGCTCAAAAATTTTTAAAAATATTTTCTCTAGGAAAAAAATGACTTCCCTAGTAAAAGTAGGGAAAACAAGTTCCACAAGTGGCATTCCACATTGATTGTTTACATATCGAACACAAGAAAATAAGAAACCCCTTATTTTCCTGAAAAGCATTTTTCATGGAAAAACATTTTTCTGCATACCGAACGCATACTTATGTTCCTTTATTTTCAAATACTTTTTTTCTTTGAGCTTCTTACCTCCCTTGTCTCCCTTTTAGTTTCTTGTGTTATTGACTTATTGTATTTTGGGTGGTAAAACCGGCTTTACAGATAATATATGGTAATTGCATTCCTAATATGGTCTCCTCTGTTGCATTAGAAGTTTTTCCAATCTCACTGTTTCACAATTCATGTTCATTGCACGACAATGGCCAGTTTCTTAGCAGAAAGGCCTTCTTCTATTACAAAAACGAATATTAATTCTTGAAGATTAATGGTAAACATAATTACATCCAAAATTTGAGTAATCAGTGGTTGTAGTTTCTCCAAAAGAAAAAGTCCTCTCCAAGTTGATTGACATTGTTGTCCCATGAGAAAAGTGAATCCACACTATAACACCATTGTTTCATAGAGTCTTGTCCTCTTGCATGGATGACATTACTTGAGGATTCTGTAGCAGATTCAGCAGTTTTAACAGAATAGGACATAGTTTTAGTAGTAATGCTCAACAAATCCACATCCAAGTTTCCACACAAATTGTAGTACTCATTGTCTTCTAATGAAAAATCATCAGCAATATCATCAATCTTGATTTCTGCTTCATTTCTCTTATCATATGTGTTGCCTCTTTCTATCCTCTTTGTGTCACTATCTATCGACGACTTCTCTATTTCATGATTATGTGTTGGCATGTTGGATTGTAAGATTGTTTCATTTGCTTTTTGGTCAAAATTTTCAAGATTAGTTGGCTCAATTGGATTGTGAGTTAAAGGGTCTATTCCCTGAAACTTTAGCCTCTTCTTTATCCGAGTGTTCCAATGGTTCTTGATCTCATTGTCAGTCCGGCCTGGTAAATGTGATGCTATCTTAGACCACCTGCATAAAGGTTTTAACAGAAAAGTTGAAGTTCTGAGCACTAACAGCGTATAAATTATTTTGCAAAATAATGCCAAATTAACCTAAAACAACAGTTAACGTATATGTGAAAAGAGTTATTATGCTAGTTCATTTTAACTTGTTGTAACATGTAACTTGTTTCATTTGTTAGATTACAATTCCTACTTTTTTTATGGACGGTTAAATGTAAAATATCTTTTAGATGATCGGATAGTGTAAGTTCTTTCACACTATTATATATTAAACCCACTGAAAACTAGAGTAATAACCTACGTACTATACCAGTTAAACTACATTGATGTGTAAAAATTGTTCATATGGTAAGTGTATAACAATATACAACATCATTAAATCATCATCAGAAGCAACATTATAAATGTGAAGTGGTAAATATCATACAACAAAATATATTGTTGTCCACTAGAGAAAACGAGCAAAAGACCTGTTACCAAGGGAGGCATGAAGTTGTATAATCTGATTCTCCTCAGCTTCTGATAGTGGCCCTCTTTTAAGATCTGGTCTCAGATAATTAATCCATCTTAGCCTACAACTCTTTCCACATCTCAGCAAACCTTCACAAATTAAAGCAGTCTCAATAATTAATTAGTACAACATGTTTACCATCCATGTAGGACAATGTAGTTAAAACATGCAAGCAGCAAAGAAAGGCAAAACTAAGGCATGTTCTGTGAGTCCAACTGAATCCATTGCATTAGGCTTGAACTATGTATATGTATGCAAACACAAATTAAAATGCATACATATAGTAAGACCACACTCCCCGCCTCGTCGAGAAATAGAGTTGACTAATCCGAAGTCGAAGGGTCAAGAAACTCAATGCTACTATTATTGAACAACTTGGAGACGGAGCCTTATTTTTGCTTACAGATATGAAAATAATGGTCAAATCGGATCAATTGTCAAATGCCAAGATTGACTACCGAATCTGAATTTTGAACATACTGACTCTAAATCCTGAATTTGCCTTTGACAGCAAATCTCGCGATGATATAGACAGTAAAGAAAGAAACCTGCAAGCTTTGGAACCATTCTCCAGCATAGAATGCCATTGTTAATAATAAAATTCAACAGCTTGTGGTCTTCTTCTATAGTCCATGGACCTCTCTTCAATCCAACTTTATCACAACATGGCTGCCTTCCCATTTTGAAAAAGAAACTAATAAGCAGAGTTAATTAAAATCACAAATATATATAGGTACTCGTTTTCCTTCTTTGAGGGGCACACAAAGGGGATTTTTTACTATAAGCAAAAAAGAAAAGATGCTTCCAGATCAGTGAGGACAAATAATAAAAGAGACGTGCTTCTTAAGAGGGTATATACATGATTGAATACAAAATAAAAAAATAAAAATAAAAATAAAATAAAAAAATCCTTGCAAAACTATAAGATCTGTCGCTAATTCTATTTAATGATGATTAGCAACTAATTTTCAAAAAATTGTTCTCTACAAGCATTTAGAGACGAAGTTTGTCGCTAATTCTATTACTATTACTATTATTATTATTATTATTATTATTTATTTATTTATTTATTTATTTTTTTGGGTAGTGATGGCAGCTTCATTTCTTTTGATATAACAATTTGACATCCCAAAATTTATGGCTTGACTAATCAAGATTTGCACACTGTAAATGACTGACTAGACAGGTGAAACATATCTTATTTAGGATTTTTTTTTTCCAGTCCTACGGTTCGAACCCAAGACATCTAATTAACAATGTTGAGATCCTATCTATCCAATCACATTCCTGGATAGTGCAGCTTCTCAATTGCTTGGACCTAATAAACAATTCTGAAAGTGTTATTTCTTCTATTAAGGGATAAAAAATTAAAGCAAGCCACCAAGTATCAACAGAACAGACGTGGGTCGTCTTTGATTCCACCGAGAAATTATAATAAGAATAATTCTGCCAAAGTCTTCTTCATAAGTGTTGCTTCTACTAAAAAGAAAGATTTCTATTAATACTACATGTAATGCATGCTATTCCTTTGGTCCCTTTAAAAGCTGGCAGTTTTGTCGTTGTAGCCAACTCCTTTTCTCCATCCTTTCAAAATCAGTCAAAGTACTAAAGGTTAAGATATAGAATTTTGTTTAGTGCATAATTCAATTAGGCATCTCACATACTATTAACTGGTAACTATCACAAACAGGAATATTAAAACAGTAAGGTGACAGAAGATTAAGTTATTGCACGAAATAGCTTCCTTTCGTGCCAGAGGCAGATCTTAACATTTAAGCTCTATAAATTCAACCTTTAGAAATTTTACTTTTATTTTATTTTTAAGTAGGTGCAACGTGGGTATTATGTAAAGTGAGTTCTTGATGTAGATATACTTACATGATAAATTTATAAATGTGACAACCTATTTGCATTTTCCCAGACCGACTATAGCATTTGCTAGTCTCTTAATTTCTGCATTATATAGCCATAGGTGAATTGTTTTCTGTTACCAAAAAATAGTGTTATGAACTGATTGATACCATATAGTAAAAGTTGGATGACCACCTCAAAAATTATCCCGGATAAAGATAAAAGAAATTCTTCAATTTTGAACTTTACACCACCAAGCCTAGCTACTTTTTGTCAAAAGTCAAATTCAACCAATCAAAGAGTCAAATTATATTCATGTTTATGTTTTTTTTGCCGTTTTTTTTGGTGGCATGAAGGGTCCTGCGACCTTGTAAAGCAACGTACATAAAACATCATTATCAAACTTTAAGGAATCAATGAAGTTTTGAAACCAAACTAAATATACAAATTGAATATGGTTAATGTAGGGTTCGTGTATCTGACTTTTTCATGCATACAAGTCAGGCATATTCTCTAATGATTGTTATGAACTCAATGCAATGTCAAGTTCAACGAATGAAGTTTAATAAAGAGAGCATTAAACAATTGGTTGATTGAATATGTATTTATAATATTCAACAAGGAACATAATCTTTGGAGGATTTTTAACAGAAAAGTTATTCCTTTTTCAATTGCAGCTAGCTGTAAGATTTTTGATCCTGCTGTTTATTAAGAAAAAGTATGTTTTTTTTGCTCCAGAGAACTAAAAAGACAGTAATAAAAGATCAGCCCAGTGCGATAAGTTCCTGTTATGTGCCGAATTTAGGTAAGGGTAAGGTTGCATTGGGTCAATTGTACACAGTTGCCTTGCATTTTTATAAGAGGGTATTTTCTCGGCTATAGCTTGTGACCTCTTGATCGTACAGTGACATTGGGTCAATTGTGCACAGTGTTGCTCCGCATTTCTATAAGAGGACATTTTCACGGCTTAAGCTCATGACCTCTTTATTCAGAAGGTGAGAGTTATTACCATTGTATCTAGGCTCTCCTTCTAAAAAAGACAATAATATTGATGAAAATTGGAAGAGTCATAAGAGCCAAGCCACAAAACATAAATACATGTGGAGTCAAATGGATCATATAACTTGAGGAGTTGAGGTATTTGATTTTGTTTTTTGTTTTTGGATAATCAACAAATCACCCGGGGCTAGTGAAGCAAAGTATAAACTTCACCTTTGTCCTCGAGGTTCATCGTACCAGTAACATATGCCTACTTTCATATTGCGCGTTGAACTAGACCCAAGCCTGGAGACCATTAATGGACAAGTTGATACGGGAGTTACTCTGTCCTAATACTTATACAAATGAGAGTTTAAGGTTTACACACAGGTGGTGTAAATATTTACACAACTACCTCACATATTCACACAACTACATCACTCTTAAGGAAATTAGATGTAAATCTTAATGGTAAGTATTAATTGGTTTAAAAAAGGATTAATTGGTAAGTCCAACGGCCCAGTTAGGGATTTTCATTTCGTGGTGTTTGGAAAAATAATTGAACCTAAATATACACCGTAATATATGTTCGGGGGTGTTCAAAAGTTAATAGATGTACATAAACATATAAAATTTACCCAAATATCTGTGTAATTTTTATCATGTGTTCGAACACCGAGCTCTTGGTACATCCGCCCAATGGTAACCTAGCATTTGACCTACTATCACATGTTAAACTTCAATATTTGTGTAAAACAGTGTATACGCGTATATAACATAACTTTAAAGAAGAAAAATATGCATATATGTCGTGTTTTAGCATTTCTAGCACCTTACATAGTCCTATGGATCCCAAGGATAACATTTATTGTAATATTAACTTCACAGAAGGCTCTCCAGCTATATATATGCTATATACTAACAAAAAACATACCAAGTGTGTCACATAAAAAGGGAAAGAAGTTGCATACCTAGATAAACTACTATTTGGTTCTTAAAGCTGTTAACTTGCTTTTTACAGCAGCCAATACCCCGGGCATCTGCAACATCGATCCTCCTTTGATATTCTAATCTGGGAGAACTAAAAGACTGACCCATTCGATGACTTTCACGGTCGCCCTCACTAAACCAACTTGAATCTAAACTACGATTCAGATCAAGTCTTACCGAAATAGGATTTTCTTTTCGTGCCATATGCGCTTAGACTTCACTTTTTCCCCCTTTTTCTTCCCAGTTCAATATTTGTTCTCAAATTTTATTGGCTTAAATTCATATAAAATTTGGATTAATACATATTCATTTGGATTGAACGATTAATTTGGAATATAATTAAATACGTCCATTTAATTTAATTTAATTGCAAGGTTCATTTCATCTTAAGGCCCAAACTCATGCCACATGTCAAATTCAAGACCAACATAATGATGTCACACGTTCGAATGGTGTGGCAATTTCCAATCAAAGAACATGCCAATCAAAAGCTGTCAAGTGTCCAAAATGATATATCTTGGACAATTAATGCAACTGTATCACATAGCTTTAGTGATAAGCTTGATGACTCACATGAACCAATTAGAATGAGGCAAGAGAGTTCATTTTTCACTTGGACTGCCTACACCCTACAAATATTTTGGGGGGGGGGGGTGTTACATTACTCTTTAGGAAATTCAACGAGCATTGGAGAAAACATCAACATCGACTACATATAAACATCAACATCGACTGCATATAGTTCTTTGAAGAAGTAACGGAGTTCTTCCAAAGATCAACCCGAAATGACGAAGTGTTGCCCGACATTCCTAGGGATCGAAATACATTTCTAGGAGGTCCAAATCATCTTGCAACTCAAGAAATATGTTACTGAAGGCCCTCAAATCACGGAGAGAAGAATCAAGAGAACAACAAAATTGTACTCAGCTAGATTAATCAATAAAATTACGTTTTTCTTTTTTATTTGATTGCAGTTAATTTTTAGCACTCAAAAATTTGTCGCTAACAAATTAACTGTAATAAAAAATAAAAGGAAACTTAGCTGTAAATTTTAGAATGATACGTTCAACGGTCCCAACTTTATGACATCCTTAGACCCAATCCGACTCTCTAAACTTAGCTGTAAATTTTAGAAGGTAAACTTACAGGAAGAGCTACCCTTTAGTAGATCCTTACCTCTAGTAGCTACCTTTTTAATATTACCAACCACAACTACTATTTAATGAACATATGTATTTTAACGGGTGTATTTGTTTGTTTTCAAATACATAGTATTTTTTTTTTTTTTTTGCTTTGATATATTTCAGTGATTTTTTTTGCTATAATGTATTTCTGTGTTTTTTTTTTATGCATTTCAGTGATTTTTTTTTAATGTATTTTAGTATTTTTTTTGACGTATTTCAGTGGCTTTTTTTTTTATGTATTTCTTTGATATATTTCAAATACATTGTGTACATTCTAACTACATATGAAGCCAAATACATTCAAATTTTCATGTATTTGAATGGATTTCAACAAATACATTCAGATACAAGACAAATAAATTCAAATACATGATAAATGCATTCAAAAACAGTGTGTTTGGCTATTAACAAAATACACTAAAAAATACACCCAAAAAATACAAACACAAATACATTAAAAAAATAGTGTATTTGTGAGATGTAGATTTTTTGAATGTATTTGTACTTGACTTTTAACAAATACACACAAAAATATAAAAAATACACACGGCCGGATACGAAACATTCATACGCCAAAAACCTAATCTCTCCGTCACCACCAAAACCCTAATACGAGACACCACCGCACCAAAACCTAATACGAGACAGCACCGACTGCGTCTTCTTCTTCCTCGCCAAGTCTTCATCACCGCCGCCTGCATCGTGTGCCATCTCAGGCCACTCAAATACCCGCCGATCACCGAATAGAGTGAAAGAGAGAGAGGGGGGAGGGGTGAGCACAAAGGGAGAGGGAGAAGAGAGAGAGGGGCGACGCCTATGCATACCGGCCCATTCACCTGCTTAACTTGATTAAATATTTAGTAGAGCCTTGACAATCTCCCTTTTTGGTTTTAGTCATGTGAAGACCATTGAAAGATACTGTCCTGTACTGAAACTATGCCATTCACTTGACGAGAGAATATTGGGATTGATTTCTTGCATAGCAATCTGCTAACTTGTATTATGTTTATGTACTGAACTTAATATTTCCTTTGAATGGTGCATTGATTAAGAAAAAGAAAAAAGACAGCAGATGATTAGAAGAGAGGGGTGAGCACAGAGGGAGAGGGAGAAGAGAGAGAGGGGCGGCGCGGCCGTGGTGGTGGTGGTTGAGAATGGGGAGAGAGATTTTTTAGGGTTTTAAGAAATAAAAAATCTGAAATGGATAGTAATTGGGAAAAAAAGAAAGATATATGTGTTTGAGTATGTATTTTTTATATAGCTATCAATTGTAATTTAGAAAAGTTAATTAGCTATTAAATATAATTAAATAAAAGGGTAGTTAATATTAATAATTAGGTCTTAAAAGAAGCTACAATGAGTAAAAATTCCATTTTAGAATGATACGTTCAACGGTCCCAACTTTATGACATCCTTAGACCCAATCCGACTCTCTAACTCCCAGCCACCTTCAATAGATCATCTTAATGGGCTAGTCCATTAATGTTTTCCCTGATACTTTATATTTTATTTTAACAAAGAAACAAATACAAGAATAACAAAATGGAAATCATATTTTATTGATTTCCGAATTTAAAATTTTGATTTTTTGAATAATAAAAAATGTATTTTCTTAGCTCTTAATTGAAAATAAGTTATTTGAGAATTTGAAAATTGAAATACATAAAAATAGATGACTATTGCACATTATTTTTAAAAAATACGTGTGTCAAAAAATGAACCTGGCCCAAACACAATAACTAATGATATAGGACTCACTTGATAAGTTAAACTAGGTCTCATGTATATTTTTTTTAAAACACAAAAATAAGCATAACACAGACCATATTAATTATCTAAAAATGACAAAAAAATAATATCCATGTATTTTGCGAGGATATTTCTTAATGTTTGGAACATGAGGAGTAATGCAAGTATTTGGTTGTTGCTTAATCAACTTTTCTATTTTTTGAAAATTATTATATTATCATTTCTTTGATCATCTCCAATAATAATATATTGGTAATCAATATTCTTGTATAATTTGAGATACTATGGGCCAAATTGATGAAAAAATTGAAACCATATAGATCATGACGTATCACTAGTGGCTTATAGCACTTTAGCGCATTATTAACTATAGATTTAAACTTGAAATAATCAATCACGTAATCTTGATTTACTACATGCATTAAACAAAACAAAAAATGTTAGTACAAATGATCAAAATATAGAATAAATTAAAGTATAATCATTTTTTTGAGTACAAATCAGTCTTGCGTGTGGGACAAGAAAGTTGCTGATCACAATAAAATATAATATTAGAAGTTTTCTATAGATTTTACTGACATATAATAAATCTATCATAAGGATAAAATCCTTCTAAAAGTAAAAGTTCGGAGCTAAATAGCTTATTAATAAGACAAAATTATTTCTAACTAGTTTATATCGCCTAAATTGAGCTTTTTCTTTCATTAAGTTCTATTTTTTTTAAGCTATAAGAGTGCATCAATTTCAAAAAATTGTAAGTTGTTTAGGATAATTTTCTTACATGTGATTTAGGTCTACCGTGTTTTTTTTAACACATTCAATCATTCATTCACCATAGGTTTACACCTATATATCGGTGCATTGCAGGTGGACGCAGGACATGATCAAATCATCTCAAATGACCTCCTCTGATTTTATCCTCGGTGGGTACTACTTGCACCTTCTGATAAATGCAGTTATCTTGTATCTTATCTTATATTGTATGACCACACATCCATCTTAGCACCACCTTTTTACGTCACTCATCTTGTGAATATATTGGACGTTTTGTAAATTATACAAAAATCAAGTGTGTCTAGCTTATTATCCCTTAATGGTATGTTTTCTTCTATTAGTCCAATGAATAACTTATTTTCTTTTCATCGAGTGCATGACCTCACTTCTTCAACTTTTATATAACAAAGCTATAATTTCACTAACCAATGCACCTATTTATACCTTATGACAACAAGATGCTTATAAATTAATTTGCCTAACTTATAAATTTACCCAATACTCTCTAAATAAATTCATTGTGGATTAAAATGTTTGAATAATTTGGGGTAATGAAAGGGCAGAAACCCACATATTTGTCCTTGGGAAATAGATTTCACGTTTGTCAGTCACGACTCCACTAACTATGTGGATTTTATTCGTTTGTCCGGAAGAAAGATAGAAATTCACTCTTTTTTTCTTTCTTTTAGATTTGCTTGTTTGGATATTAAAACATTTTCTTTTGAAAAGAGAAAACATGCTTGAATGGAAATTTTATTGTATTTTAATTAAATTTTTTGTTATATTCCTATTTTTTAGATGTAGTATTTTAATATGTTAGAAGAATTGAATATTTCCGCACATTAATAAACTAAATTTACTTTTCTAAACGTTGAACACTTAATACTGCATATAAATATGGTGAAAGAAATTTGTTTTGATAAGAACAATAATATTGACAGGAGAAAAAATAATTACAGAATAAAATTGATTATAGACATAGTATAGTATTAAAAGTACTTGTAAATAAATGAATCTTGAGCCTAATTCAACCCCAAAAGCTAGCGTTCATGACGGGAGACCACTCATACCTTAAATGACAGACGTGAGACTCTTAAGTCTTAACAGTACTTAAATAGGTTAAAATACAAACTTAAAGTAGTCTCAGAATTACAAAATATTAGTCTATTATCTAATGACAATTGAAGTCTCTCTCTACCTACCTAGACATGAAGTCACCTCGTCTTACACATTCCATCATCAGTAGACAAAAACAAAATGTCGTTAAAATGCTGTTTCTTTCTTAGTAGGAGTACTATGCTCTCCTAAAGAATTCTCCTAGAAAAGTGAAACAAGAAATAGCCATTTGGCTTTGTTCTACAACTTTCTTTAGACTAGAATTAGAGCTTGACACATCAGTTAAGAATTCTTCAATATATGAATCATAATCAAATACTTGATTGTGAGCAACATCTTCAATGCTATTTCTATTGTGAGCAAAAAGTTGTGTCACTTGAGAACCCTTATTCTCCAGGCCTCCTCTTAGTTTTCCCAAAAATTCTGAGGAAAATGAAAAGCCGCTCAATGGTATGGTAGAGCCTGTGCTCGAAGACAATTCTACTGATGAATCAGGCGATGGGAAGTAAGCTTCACCAAGTTCCTCATCAAAAGAATAAAGTTGATCCGAACATTTATTCTTCAGGCTGCCCCTTAATGGCCCGAGGAATTTTGACCCCCTCCTATGTAACTAGTTTAGTCACAAATTATTTTCATTTTATGTCAAAATATTTATATACATATCGAATAGTTATCAAATGTGTCAGAGCTCTGAATGTTATTTTAAATGCGGTATCAGAACTCATTTTATGTTAAACTTTGTTTTGATATCACTTTTTTATTTTATTTCAGTATTTCTTTTTATGTTTTTAACAAACAAAGGTTTATTTTATCATCTCTAACAACTATATCGTGTTTCTTATTATATTTTGTTAGTTTAATAAATGGTTTTAGAATAGAAAGAGACGAGCCGATAATAGCAAATTTGTGCCGAGGACTACGTACTGATTGTGTGCAGTACCATATACTCTAAACTTGTCAACGGGGTTGGGCTGGGCCAACCCACATCCCTTAAATTGAACCCCCACCGATTCTGGGTTGCACTCACTTTTATGGGGGTCGGGTTGAGGTAGATAAAGGGTATCAATAACGTAATGAGCATTTCCAACTTTCAATTTTTAAAAAGATATCTGTCAACATGGAATGGCACAGTAACAATGCACAGAAGCTCAATTGAAAATGATGTAAAGTGAACTGCACATTTTTATCCTGACTTAACACGAACAATGCCTTTTGTTAATACTTTATACAACCTCAATAGCATACACTTTGCAAAGCCTCTTAGTAAGTTTGCCCAAGTTAATAACGGAGCATGGGCTGTCATAGAACCCCTAACTTCATTGTAAACTTGGATAAAATAACTCAAATTTGTTTGCTATTATAATTTCAATAGAGATGTCATTGGATTTAGCGAAGAAGTTCGAGAAAAGTTTAGGGCTAGGCATATATGGGTTCAAACTGAAAATACTGACCGAACTGAACTTTTTTAATTTCGATTTATTCAGTCCGGTTCGGTTTTAATATATAAGATTTTCATAATTCGGTTCGGTTTTCGGTATATGAAAATTTTAATTTGATTAAACCGAAAAATCAAATTTTAGCAACTTTTATTTCCCTTGAAACATATATACATAAAATATATTGGGCTCTGCCGATGTGCAGGCCAAATCCCAATCTCAAACTAATAAAATACCCAACCCAATTATTGAAACCCAACTCACCACCAAGCAAAGACAATTAAACTCTTACTTCAAAACTCAATACACTATTGGCCTCTCCTCAAACTAGCTAGGATTTACCTCTTCCATTTTCAACTTCAAGTCTTCAACTATGCAAGCTCTCCTCGACTCCTCCTTCTTCGACTATCAGCTAGGATTCTTATTCCTCTCTTTATACATTGTCCAGGTGCTTCACCTTTTACTGATGAATAATATGTGCACTGAAACAATTTCCTTATATGATGTTTGTCTCTTAATATATCTTTGTACATTTTTATTTGTTATATATTAATTTAACACGCCTATTACGAAGCCAAAAATATAATGCAAAAAAAGTGACACCTACAAAATTTAATAACTATTATTTTACTTTATATTTACAATATTATTTAAAAGTAGTATTAGAGCTTTTTTTATATCAATATTAGCTCTGATACCACTTGATTTTGTGATTCTTTTTGTAAGTTTTAACAAAGATATAGTTATCGTTTTCAAACAGTAAGCTCCATCAACTGGCTTACTTTGGTTGAGATAAACAATCAGGATTATAAAAAGTTCATAGGTAGAAAGCCATGACAAATCTAGACATACTAGCAAGACTATTAAAATCAAGTCTATCAGAAACTAAATGGTGATAAAGACTACAAATCAGGTTTCCTAATAAAAAAACATCACTTCAATTTCGATTTGACTCAACTAGCACGTTATTTTGTCATATAAAAACTGTACAACACGTATAAATAGAGAAGCTAGAATTTTAGAGCATCAAAATCAAGTTCTATTTCCATTTTGAGTTGACTCAACTAAATGATTCAATAGACTAGACAATCAAGTAATACTCAAAACAACAAATCTCAAGGATATTTATTGAAGACTTAACCTAAACTCTATCAACTGCCTCACTTTGGTTTAGGCCTTACGACGAGTCGCAAGAGCCAAAAACTGTTAGGGCTTTCTTCAGAAAAAATATGATGGCAGGAGCAGTTTCCGATAAAAAGGCAAAAAATGATGGCAGGAGCAGTTTTAGTGAAATTTTTTTGCAGTTGGTTTGAACATGGATTTTTGTTGTTATTTAATAATCATTTATGTTGTTTTTTTTCCCTTAGAATCTCTTCAACCAAGTTCCATTTCCCAATCTGAGATGTCAATGATGTCTGCTTCAAACCCGTGTTTGATAAAATATGCTTGCGATTAGTATTTTAGAATGGAAAAGGAAGTTGATGAGTGTAGCGAGAATCTATGGCATGATTTCATGTTAAATAAAGTTGAAAAGGATGTTATGTTGCACAAAGTCAATCTTTCTGCATTTCTGAATGTGAGTTTTGGATTTTTCTGCATTTTTCAATGTGAGTTTTGGTGTTATAAGTTGGCTCATCTTGCGGTCAACATTCTACTAATCGCTCATTTATCTTACATGTTTTTTAGGCTAATCTCATTTTGAAGGAAGAATCATTTCTGAAGGTTATGGAATCCATGAGTGGCGTTCGTGTGCAGGTGAAATCCCAACCAGTGCTTGTTAGACAAATGAAATTTAGTGTGTTTTGAATTTCATGTTCTGAAATACTTTACGAATTGTTGGTGTCTGTTGTTTTTCTGTGCTATACATTTAGTTGCTTGTCAATGTCATGTGAATTGCCAGTTACGGATTTCTTTGTCTAATAGAAATATAAAATGACTAATTTAGTTATTATATTGCGTTAGCAATTCCTCTATTTGACCAATTTTTTTACCTTGTCACAATCTATATTGGATATGAAACTATTGATTGAAGAGACAAGTAAAGAGGTATAAAAGACCAAAAGATTGTTGTATAACGTGTGTAACAAAGTAAGCATAGTGACTATTATTTGTATCTTATTATTGTTAAAGTACATACCCTGCTCTGACTTTGTAATTTATATCATATTCTTATTGTGAAGAAAAGTTTAGGTATGCCTTCTCTTTGGCGGCTCAGAATAGAGGCTCAAGTTGACGCTGTTGGGCAAACTCCAACTGATATAAGCGTGAGTCTTTGAAAAAAAATTTGTATCAGATTTGCATGATTCGACAGATACCCAGGCTCAGGTAGTATACTTACTTTTACTCTTTAACTTTAGAAAAAATAACTTTTGAATGTCACAAAAACAAGTGGTATCAGAGCTAATATTGATATAGAACAAGTTCTGATACCTCATTTAAATAATTTTGTAAATATAAAGTAAAATAATAGCTATCAAATTTTGTAAGTGTCACTTTTTTTGCACTATATTTTTGGCTTCATAATAAGCGTGTCAAGTTAATACATAGCAAGTAAAAACAGATATAAGAAGTCACACATTAATTTTGACAAGAAAAAACTATATGTTAGAAGGCATGGATAAAAAAAAACCTAACGAACATCAGTTTAGGGGTTAAGGGGATCGGACCGGTCCATGGGTGGGATCAGTTTAGGGGTTAAAGGGAGGGATGGGGGGGGGGGGGGGTGAGACGGGTCAAAGAACTGGGCTCGTGTCTCGGACCTGTCCAATTCCGATACCAGCTCGGTCCCCTCTCGCATACCGGCCTAGATTTTAATTTAAAAAAAAAATTCTTAAAACTAGCCATTGCCAACCTGTATGGACTTCTAAGTATGAACTACGGATTGGATTGACCTGATGAGCGTCTTCTATGTTTTTTCGCCTTTGTTAGAGCTTAGAATAACTTTGGTTCCTGAAATTGAGACCTAAGACACTGCAATACTTGCATACATAACCAATTAAAACTAATTTCTTCTTAACTAAGTTTCTCTTTTTTCCTAATTTTAGCACTTCCGTTGCTAATATCACGAGGTTATGATTACTATTTGGTTTGGCGGATAGATATTGCAGGTGTTGATATTCTTTGATGTTCTCTTTATTTTGCAATATTATGTGCTCTATCCTGCTTGGAAGACTGTGACTTCTCGAGATGTTGATGCGATAGGCAAGGAGCTGTTACTTAAAACTTCTAATGACGAAAACAAGGAAGATGTATAATGCATTATTCATCAGAAAATGTGTCTCGACTGTAAAACAGCAAATGTATATTTTGATTATGTTCACAGTTATTCTAAAGTAGATGAGCCTAAATGGAGCTACACATGACAGTAAGAATTCACATAGCCGACAACTTGCTTGGGATTGAGGTGTAGATGTTGTTTTTGTGTACAATTATTCTGAAGTGAAGACAGATACATAACTAAAGAAAAGAAACTGCGGCCGGTAACTTTTCTATTTTGTGAATTTGTAAGCATATAGAACAATGTGTATGCAATGCATGGCCCCGTGGTTCTTTGGTCCTTTTATGTATATCTTGCTAGTGGTTGATGAAAGATGGATTGATTGAAGTGATATGATATGGTGCTTGGCTAAGTAGAGAAAATATAGTGAAAATACCGATAGACATGTACGAATAAGTCTATTGGATCATTGGAAACCCTGTTAATTTTTCATTTATTCTGGTGTTTTCCATGGTTAGTTGGAAGGAATGTTTTGATGAAATGGTAAAACACTTGTGACAGTGTGAAGTGTCATTCTTTTATGAGCAATATAGTAATTCCCATGTTCAGTTGCTCAACAATTTTAAAAAATATTTTCTCTAGGAAAATAATTTCCTTAAAAATGGGAAAAATGACTTCCCTAGTGAAAGTAGGGAAAACAAGTTCCACAAGTGGCATTCCACATTGATTGTTTATGTATCAAACACAGGAAAATAAGTAAGAAAACCCCTTATTTTCCTGAAAAACGTTTTCCATGGAAAAATATTTTTCTTCATACCGAGCACACCCTTATTGTTCCTTTATTTCCAAATACCTTTTTTTTTCTTTGAGCTTCTTACCTCCCTTGTCTCCCCTTTAGTTTCTTGTGTTATTGACTAATTGTATTTTGGGCGATGAAACCATCTTTACATATAATATATTGTAACTGCATTCCTAATATGGTGTGATATTGTCTGCTCTGTTGCTTTAGACGTTTTTTCCAATCTCAGTATTTCACAATTCATGTTCATTGCACGACCTTTGGCCAGTTTCTTAGCAGAAAGGCCTCCTTCTGTTAAACGAATATCAATTCTTGAATATTAATGGTAGACAAAATTAGATCAAAAATTTGAGTAATTAGTGGTTGTAGTTTCTCCGAAAGAAAAGTCCTCTCCAAGTTGATTGACATAGTTGTCCCATGAGAAAAGTGAATCCACACTATAACACCATTATTTTATAGAGTCTTGTCCTTCTGCATGGATGACATTACTTGAGGATTCTGTAGCAGCTTTAGCAGTTTCAACAGAATAGAACATAGTTTTAGTAGTATTGCTCAACAATTTCACATTGAAGTTTCCACACAAATTGTAGTACTCATTGTCTTCTATTGAAAAATCATTAGTAATATCATCAATCTTGATGTCTGTTTCATTTATTTTATCATATGTGTTGCCTCTTTCTCTCCTCTTTGTGTAACCACCTGTCGACAACTTCTCTGTTTCACGATCATGTGTTGGCATGTTGGATTGTACGATCGTCTCATCTTCTTTTTGGTCAAAATTTTCAAGATTAATTGGCTTAATTGGATTGTGAGTTAGAGGGTCTATTCCAATTAAGTTTAATCTCTTCTTTATCCGGGTGTTCCAGTGGTTCTTGAGCTCATTGTCAGCCCGGCCAGGTAATTGTAAAGGGTTTAACAGAAAATAAGTTCTGTGCACCAACATTATATACATTCTTCACAAAATCATGCTAAGTTGACCTACAACAACAGTAGTTCAGAATAAGGATTAAACTTATATACACTAATAGTGGTAAAAGTTTTTACACTATATTTTAACATGTTGGTTACTAGTAGAGCTTGCTTCATTATTCAGGTTGCTAATCCTACTTTTTATGAACGGTTACATCTAACCATCGTTTGGGTGATCCAATAGTGTAAATTCTCACATTACATCCTATAGAAGTTAAAATTCTTGAAAACTAGAGTAATAACCTACTATGCCAGTCAAATTACATTGATGTGTAAAAATTGTTAATACAGTCAGTGTATATAACTTAAATCCTTATCAAAATCAACATTATAAATTTAAGTGGTAAAGAACAATATTGCTGTATACTAGAGCAAATGAACAAAAGACCTGTTACCAAGGGAGGCATGAAGTTGTGTAATCTGATTCTCCTCAGCTTCTGATAGTGGCCCTCTTTTAAGATCTGGTCTAAGATAATTAATCCATCTTAGTCTACAACTCTTCCACATCTCCGCAAACCTTCATCACAAATAGAAGAATGTCACAAATCAATCACAACATGTTTAATTATATCATCTATAAAGGACAAAGAAGTTAAAATATGCAAGTAACAAACAAAGCCAAACTAAGGCAGATCCTGTGAGTTCAACTGAATCCATTGCATTAGGCTCGAACTATGTATAGATATAAAATGCGTACATATAGTAAAATCATACTCCCTGACCCATTGAGAAATAGAACTGACTAATCCTAAGTCAAAGGGTCGAGAGACTCAACACTACTATTCTTGAACAACTTGGAGCGGAGCCGCCTTTTTGCACTATTACAGATATGAAAATTATGATCAAAATCATATTAGATTTTCAAATTCCCCTATCTGAAATGGGATTGACTACCAATTCCGAGTTTTGAACATACTGACTCTAAATTCTGAATTCGCATCTAACAACAAATCTTGCGGTAATATAGAAACAATGCAAACAAACAAACCTGCAAGCTTGGGACCCATTCTCCAGCATAAAATGACATTGTTAATTAAAAAATTCAAAAGCTTGTGGTCTTCTTCTATAGTCCATGGACCTCTTTCAATCCAACTTTATCACAACATGGCTGCCTTCCCATTTTGAAAAAGAAACTAATAAGCAGATTTAATTAAAATCGCAAATATATATAGGTACTCGTTTTCCTTCTTTGAGGGGCACACAAAGGGGATTTTTTATTAGAAGCAAAAAAGAAAAGATGCTGCCAGATCAGTGAGGACAAATAATAAAAGAGATGTGCTTCTTAAGAGGGTATATACATGATTGAATGCCAAAAAAAAAAAAAAAAAAAAAAGGAAGAACTTGCAAAAGTTGATGACCATGCAGGAAATTTTTATAATATATTTTTAATAGAAGTGCCCATCCACCATCACCTTGACCATTTATATGCCCTAGAAGTAATTGTGTACCTAAACTATAAAATATGTTGCTAATCCTATTTAACGATGATTAACGAGAAATTATCAAAAAAAAATCTCTACGAGCATTTAGAGACGAAGTTTGTAGCTAATTTTTTTTTTTTTTTTTGGGCAGCTTCATAATTTCTTTTGATATAACAATTTGACATCCCAAAATTTCTGGCTCGACTAATCAAGATTTGCACACTATAAATGACTCATGACTAGACAGGCGAAACATATCCTATCACGATTTTTTTCAGTCCTACGGTTCGAACCCAAGACATCTAGTTAACAATGTTGAAATCCTATCTATCCCATCACATCCCTCGATAGTGCAACTTCTCAATTGCTCTGACCTAATAAACAATTCTGAAATTATTATAACTTCTATTAAGGGATAAAAAAGTAAAGCAAGCCACCGAGTATCAACAGAACAGACGTGGGTCGTTTTTGATTCCGTTGGAAAATATCATAAGAATAAATCTGCCAAAGTTTTCTTCATAAGTGTTTCTTCTGCTACAAATAAAGATTTCTGTTAATACTATATGTAATGCATGATAGTCCTTTGGTCCCTTTAAAGGAATATATGGTGCTTAGTTCCATCAGGTATCTCACATACCATTAACTTGTAACTATCACAAACAGGAATATTAAAACAGTAAGGTGACAGAAGATTAAGTTATTGCACGAAATAGCTTCCTTCGTGCCAGAGGCAGATCTTAACATTTAAGCTCTATAAATTCAACCTTTAGAAATTTTACTTTTATTTTATTTTTAGGTAGGTGCAACGTGGGTATTATGTAAAGTGAGTTCTTGAAGTAGATATACTCACATGATCATCATATCATATCATCATATATTATTAAACGTGGGAAGCCTTTTTATGAAAAGTCAGATTACTAAAATGCCCATCAAATGTTGAATGACCAATTTACCCTTTACTTCAACACTACTCCTATAGTCTTATTGTACTAAAAAAGTAAATTTACTTAGCTTTCATTAAATAAAAAGTAAATGGTAAATAACAAAATGATATAATTAATTTGGTACATTAGTATGTAGTCATTAGGAATCGGAATAGAGACGTTATTCCGGTGATTGGTATTGATGCCCTCACTTAAACACCATTAATGTATGAAACATGAATTCAAATTCAACAAATAATTTCAGAAAATAGACTACATTAGCCGAATAGGAGTTGTGTAGACAGTGTAGTAAATGATTGAGAGTCATTGTAGTAAATGTGGGCAGTGAAGAGTCTACCAAAGACATTCACCCTTAATTTTAATTTTGTAGTAAATAATGTGGGTAATGAAGAGTCTACCAAAGACATTCACATTCAATTTTACATATAGAAAATCTTTCATCCAAATCCGTGTCTTCATCTTGCTTTCTCCGTTAGAATTCACGGTTGGCTGCGTTCTTTTTGTCAACTTTGATCCATATTCTGTCTTATCCGATTTGGTGAGTTAATTGGCGAAGTCACAAAACCATGCCTTAAGCAATAGACTCTTTTGGGATGGTTAGTCTTCTCTAAATCTCTAAAATTGAACTTGCCTATGAACCTTTCAGCTAGTATTATTACAAGAAAAATAATCGTCTTTGCATGCCAGGAACTGGAAGGGTCAAAGGACCATTCAGGCATATTTCTATATGTGTACTCCAGAATGATCAGGTACGAATCTTAAGCTCTGTTATGTTCGTTTTCTGTAATAATATCTCTAATTTTTGCTGGTTATTCATTTCCTATGAATTATTGTGGCTCTATACAAATTGTCTTTTGAAATCTATATGTTGGACATCATTTTTGAGAGGAGCAACGTAGTAAATTTATTATGATATGTCAACGGCACAAGCATGTGATAAGTCTTTTCCCTAAGCTTGGGCTTCTTGGAAAGAATACTTGCGCCAAACTAAGCTTGATTAATCGTGTCTTAAAGAAATTTCCAGCACCTAATGCTCAAGTTTGATTAGTATTTTAACAAGTTTTGGCAGATACAAGAATGGTTCAAGTGGCTTATCCTTAAAACCAGTTTGTTCATCATGGCTTATATCCTTTTTTCATTTTCGGTTTTTATTTCTGGGTACCACGCATTGAATTAGGCGTGGGATTCGAATATGTCATTCTTGGGATTACATGTATCATTTGAGATAAAATGGTGATGAAGAACATTAGTTATATTGTCAAAATATTTGACATCACCTGCAATCCAATCTAAGCAAAAGGTACGCTAGATTATTACGAAGAAACTTTAATTTCATTATTTTATAAATGATTAATCAGGGTATCAGGTGCAAAGCGCGTGCACAAAAACTAGTAAATTATAGATGTGACAACCTATTTGCATTTTCCTAGACCGACGATAGCACTTGCTAGCGTCTCTTAATTTCTGCATTATATAGTGTTATGAACTGATCGATACCATATAGTAAAAGTTGGATGACCGCCTCAAAAATTATCCGGGATAAAGATAAAAGAAATTCTTCAATTTTGAACTTTACACCACCAAGCTTAGCTACTTTGTCAAAAGTCAAATTCAACCAATCAAAAAGTCAAAATTATAATCATGTTTGTGTTTTTTGGTGGCATGAAGGGTCCTGCGACCCTGTAATGCAACGTACATGGAACATCATCATCAAACTTTAAGGAATCAATGAAGTTTCAATCCAAACTAAATATACAAATTGAATATGGTTAATGTTGGGTCCGTGTATCTGACTATTTCATGCATATATACAAGTCAGGCATATTCTCTAATGATTGTTATGAACTCAATGCAATGTCAAGTTCAACGAATGAAGTTTAATAAAGAGAGCATTAAACAATTGGTTTATTGAATATGTATTTATAATATTCAACAAGGAACATAATCTTTGGAGGATTTTTAACAGAAAAGTTGTTTCCTTTTCAATTGCAGCTAGCCGTAAGAATTTTGAACCTGCTGTTTATTAAGAAAAGGTATATATTTTTTTTTTTTTGCTCCAGAGAACTAAAAAGACAGTAATAAAAGTCAGCCCAGTGCGATAAGTTCCTGTTATGTGCCGGATTTAGGGAAGGGTAAGGTTGCATTGCGTCAATTGTATACAGTTGCCTTGCATTTTTATAAGAGGATATTTTCTCAGCTATAGCTCGTGACCTCTTGATCATACAGTGATATTGGGTCAATTGTACACAGTGTTGCTCTGCATTTCTATAAGAGGACATTTTCATGGCTTACGCTCATGACCTCTTTATTCAAAAGGTGAGAGTTATTACCATTGCATCTAGGCTCCCCTTCTAAACAAGACAAAAATATTGATGAAAATTGGGAGAGTCGTAAGAGCCAAGCTACAAAACATAAATACATGTGAAGTCAAATGGATCATATAACTTGAGGTATTTGATTTTGTTTTTTGTTTTTGGATAATCAACAAATCACCCGGGGCGAGTGAAGCACGGTATAAACTTCACCTTTGTCCTCGAGGTTCATCGTACCAGTAACATATGCCTACTTTCATATTGCGCGTTGAACTAGACCCAAGCTTGGAGACCATTAATGGACAAGTTGATACGGCATTTACTTTGTCCTAATACTTATACAAATCAGAGTTTAAGGTTTACACACGGGTGGTGTAAATATTTACGCAACTACATCACATATTCACACAACTACATCACTCTTAAGGAAATTAGATGTAAATCTTAATGGTAAGTATTAGTTAGTTAAAAAAAAGTATTAATTGGTAACCTAGCATTTGACCTACTAGCACATGTTAAATTTCAATATTAGTGTAAAACATTTTGTACAAGCGTATATAACATAACCTTAAAGAAGAAAAATATGCATATATGTCGTGTTTTAGCATTTCTAGTCCTATGGATCCCAAGGATAACATTTATTGTACTATTAACTTCAAGGAAGGCTAAATAGAAACCGATAGAATATAAAGTCTAATCTGAAAAGCATTTGGAAATGTAAATAGGAAAAGAATTCTACCAAAATCCTCGACGAAGTGAGTTGGTCATCGAATGGATTTTCACAATGTTAATATCTTCTCCCCAGCTATATATATGCTATATACTAACAAAAAACATACCAAGAGTGTCACATAAAAAGGGTAAGAAGTTGCATACCTAGATAAACTACTAGTTGGTTCTTAAAGCTGTTAACTTGCTTTTTACAGCAGCCAATACTAATTGGACACATGGTTCCACTAAGAATCCAGATAGATCAGAAGAAACACCAATGGTAATCTCCGCTTACCTTTCTCAAAAAAGAAAAAGACACACCAACTAATGTTTTACAATTCTGATAGCAGTCTTTACCCCATAATAGCCTTAACCTTCGGCCTGACGATAGGAAGCTCCAAATGATCTTCTATATTTTTCACCACCTGATAAGGTGTACCCTATGATTCTATGTTTTGATAATTGACAAACTGATGGGGAACCGACAAGAGACATGGTCTGCTATCTGTTTTGAATATACCACGCGCAATGAAATGTCGCCAAAGGTTAATCTTTGTGAGCGACAAGCTTTTGTTGGAATAAGTTAATAACCTATTGCAAGAAAGTATAATCAACAAAATTAACCTGTATAATATTTATCAGAAATTGTTTTGAGAATATACAATTTATATTATGTTGTATCTAGTTTGAGAAACTAAGCAAATAGTCCCACATTATAATTCTCCTTAACATCGTCACTCTATCCCATTCTTGGTTAGAGTATATAGAAAATAAAAAGATGAAATTTGTGTCATGAACGGAAACGAAAAGAGACTTGCTAGGAATAAAATCTGAGAAAACGGTTCTTTCAGGAATTCACATCAAAATCTGATATCAAATTCGTCTTTTTCACAATTTAACCAATCTAAATATTAGCAAAATAATAAAGTGAAAAAACAAAAAAGAAAAGTTAACCTAAGCAGGACAGCAAAGGTTGCAATGCAGGACAAGGCGAGTTAAATCTTATGTGGGGAAAAGCCTTACCTTCAGCACCCCGCCACGTTTTTCATCGATATTAACTTCACAGAAGGCTAAATAGAAACGTGAATATAAGTCTTACATGAAAAGCATTTGGAAATGTTCGATATACTGTCAATTTCAAAATGCAGTCAAATAAAAGTCGAGCTTTATAAAAGCTGGTATAAGGTTCGCCTTGTACAAACAAGTGCACATTTGGGAATGACATAAACTAAACATAGTTCCTTCCAAGACCCAACATTGATATATTAACATACTGAAAACATCAGAAGAAACGCAAACACGCTAAGAACATTAAAAGAAACACAAACGAATATCTAACGGTTCTGACAGCAGCTTTTACCCCACAACAACCTTACGCTTTGGCCTGACGATAGGAAACTCCAAATGATAACCTATATCTTCCGACACCTTTGCTTGAAAAATGTTGTCCACACCGTTTTTGACAGAAAAGGTAATATAGAAAATAAAAGCACGACAACCACCTCCATTCACCTTCAAAATCTCATCAACCTCATAGCTTGTGCCCTAAACATCAGTAGAGATAACTTTAATTTCTTTGTTAGTAGAAGAAAATGGACAAACTGGCAAGACTAGAAAGAGCATTTAAAGTATACATTACTATCATTGTATAGCTTAAGTGCCCTTCCAGCATAATCCATCAACTTGTTCACATTCTTTGGACAATCCAAGTAGTATGGCAGGGGGAAGACAGTCGTCATCCAACACCGTCCAGGAAAATCTTCGATATCAAATCCCTACCAAAGTACAACGAAGCCAATAAGAGACAAATATCACCTAGAGCAACCAATTTGATATCTAACCAGTTAACCTTCAAAAAAATTGCAGAATCTACATCAGACGAGCATCCAAAAATTTATTGGCTTGTGGGTACCACATAACAGTGTTTCAATGCAGGCGCTGAAAACCAAGTAAAAGCTATAAATATTTATTCTTATTCCTTTATTTGGACAAGTAAATTTTCATGGTTTCTAACCCTACTTCCTTAATCACAGACAGAAATAGCCAAAGGTCGTACACAGAATCCATTTTGTGCCATGATTCTGCCATTAATTTGAAATGTGCATAATCAATGCTAAATTCAGTAAATCCCTCATCTTTGAGGTAGGCTTCACTTTGACATTTAAATATAACCCTAAACACCATTTGTCAGTTTGCAAAACTTGAGCTGCTTTAATCCAACTAACAAAACGTGGCTAAAACTTTTGAAAAAACTAACAAAACACATGCTACTCATGACAAGATAAAAAGAATGTCGCCAATGCAGCTTACTATGAAACTTTTTTTCTTTTTTTTTGAATCTGACTTTGAAACCTTATTTTTATTCTTATGTCCTAAGTTGTGTGGACTCTTCATTTTTGATGCCGCACCCTTCTCGACACGGGATACGTCTTGGATACGGTCAACCAACTTCGGATACTTTGACCGGAGTCCATGGACAAATTTGGGGGGAAAAATTGAGATTTTGATTTCTCAAACTGAAAGATAAAACAAATTTAAGACACGGGTAATGGCATACCTTCAATATTGTAGCCCTTCTGTCTCATAGTCGTTGCTTCATGTTTCAGGTCAAACAGATAGAAACCAGGAGTTCAATGGGTCATGTTTTTTACAGCTCTATTTTTATAATTTTGAATGTCGAATCCCTGCACCCGTATCCATACCTGGATCCGCACCCCCAAATCTTAAAGTGTAGATTTTGCTGAATCCGACACTCCGATCTGTATCCGAATCGGATACCCGCACCCGAGTCCGAGTAACTTAGGACTTATGTCTTACTTAGAAACATTGTTACAGCGGTAAAAAGAAAACTTCGCATCTTCATAGATCATATATGAAACTCTAATTATTTGATGTGATACTGGCCATTGCATAATATAATAGTAGTTGAAAGTTGGATCTTAAACTTGTTTTGCTGCAATATTGTGGCTAACTTTATACTTGATACACACTAAAATCTCCCTCATTTGGCTTTTAATCCTATATTTATACGGTTTGAAGGGTTTCTTGATGTGTCAGCAATAACTTATTTGATAAGGTAAAATAAACTTCATTAAAGGAGCACCAAGGAGGTACTCAAAGAAAAACAAGTTACAGAACCCAAAACACCTATGAAATCCCTGAGCTGCTCGGACCCGGTTGCGGGTATTCGATACGGGTACGGATCCAAGTGTCGTATTCGACAACACTTAAATTTTAAGATTCGGGGGTGCGGATCCAGGTATGAATACAGGTGTGGGATTCGGCTAAGAAAATGCAAAATTATAAAACTAGAGCTATAAAGACCCCAACTTCTTCTTTCAAGCTCTCAAGTTCTTCCCCTCAAAAGAGAAAAAGAAAGTCATTCTAGTCCTTCCACCAATTCTCCTTACAGATCGCTGCTATTGTCTACCAGAAGTACACAACCCCTTGAATTCTTATTTCTCTCTGTTTGGTATGAAACATGAAGCAGAGGTGAGACAAAAAGGACTATAATATTGAAGGTATGCCATTTCCCAGGTCTTAAATATTCTTTATCCTGCACCCACACCCTGTCAAAACGGGTGTGGCAGCAAAAGTAAAGTGTCTGCGCAACTTAGTGAAATCCACAAACTGATCTGAGTTTTCTACTATGATTCCCTTACATCAAAAGTGCAAATTTTGAAGACATCTTCTCTTTAATAAAGCTATACTATATTACTCTATGATTCTCAAAACTTAAAGGACAAATGGTGCTCAAACAAAGTTAAACCTAGGCTTAATTTTGGCCCAGAATTCAACTAATCACGGGTTAATTAATGCAAAATCAGCTTTACTTATATTATCTAATACTAATCCGCTCTATATCATACTTTTCTTGTAGGTTAATCCAAGAATGATACAATACAAACGTTGTACTCACTCTGTCCCAATTGATGTGATACACTTTCCATTTTAGTCTGTCAAAAAAGAATGATACATTTACTCATTTAGCAACAATTAAACTTTAAATTTTACATTTTATGCTTAACGAAATGATCTATGAACACACAAAATTCAAAAGTTTTCCTTCATTTCTTAAACTACGTCTTTGAGTCAAACTACATATCACATATATTGAGACGGAGGGAATAATAACAACAAAATGTAACAAGGATAGAAACAGAGCAATTTCAAATTTACCTCGCTCTCCTCAACCTGTTTGTAGTACTTGTCCCAAAGAGCTTTATCCATTTTGCCGTTAGGATAATCTGGACAATAATCTTCCTCAGAATCGTAAGTATCAGGTATTATTGGACTGGATGTATCATCATCAAAATCATCATCTTCATCAACAGGGAAAATCGTGGTTTCAGCACTGGAACTTGTCTCTTCATTGATTTTAGGTTTCTTTTGCGGTGGGGACTCTACGTTTTGCGAACAACAATTCATCATGAAAGCGAGAAAGAAAACCCAACCCTACAGTTGGAAACTGGCAACGGAATTTCTAGTCTAGCCCTTTAATATATATATATATATATATATATGATAGTTTTTGCACGAATTGTCCTTCAAACGCATTGCAATTTAATTTTTGGCCCCTCCTCATATTTGTGTTTTTAATTTTTATTTTTTGTCAAAACCATCCTTCGACACCAAGTGGACATATCAAAGGATGGCACGTGGCGAAGGCGACAGGTCAAATCCAATTCAACAAACGAGGGGTTACGGGAAAGCATACGAAGCTCCGGATAAGTAATTTGGTAACCCGCAGAAACTACAGGATTCAGAGGAGCGTACCAACTCACCGGTCAAACGTCATTCAATGCACAGCCGTAACAGAAGATCCCCAAGTTTCCTCCGGCCTTTATTAGCCTGACAAATGGTGTTTAGGGTTATATTTAAATGACAAAGTGAAGCCTACCTCAAAGATGAGGGATTTACTGAGTTTAGCATTGATTATGCACATTTCAAATTAATGGCAGAATCATGGCACAAAATGGATTCTGTGCACGACCTCTGGCTATTTCTGTCTGTTATTAAGGACGTAGGGTTAGAAACCATGAAAATTTACTTGTCCAAATAAAGGAATAAGAATAAATATTTATAGCTTTTACTTGGTTTTCAGCGGCTGCATTGAAACACTGTTATGTGGTACGCACAAGCCAATAAATTTTTGGATGCTCATCTGATATAGATTGTGCAATTTTTTTTGAAGGTTAACTGGTTAGATATCAAATTGGTTGCTCTAGGTGATATTTGTCTCTTGTTGGCTTCGTTGTACTTTGGTAGGGATTTGATATCGAAGATTTTCCTGGACGGTGTTGGATGACGACTGTCTCCGCCCTGCCATACTACTTGGATTGTCCAAAGAATGTGAACAAGTTGAAGGATTATGCTGGAAGGGCACTTAAGCTATACAATGATAGTAATGTATACTTTAAATGCTCTTCTAGTCTTGCCCAGTTTGTCCATTTTCTTCTACTAACAAAGAAATTAAAGTTATCTCTACTGATGTTTAGGGCACCAGCTATGAGGTTGATGAGATTTTGAAGGTGAATGGAGGTGGTTGTCGTGCTTTTATTTTCTATATTACCTTTTCTGTCAAAAATGGCATGGACAACATTTTTCAAGCAAAGGTGTCAGAAGATATAGGTTATCATTTGGAGTTTCCTATCGTCAGGCCAAAGCATAAGGTTGTTGGTAAAAGTTGCTGTCAGAACCGTTAGATAGTCGTTTGTGTTTCTTTTAATGTTCTTAGCGAGTTTGTGTTTCTTCTGATGTTTCCAATATGTTAATATATCAATGTTGAGTCTTGGTAGAACTATGTTTAGTTTATGTCATTCCCAAATGTGCACTTGTTTGTACAAGGAGAACCTTATGGCAGCTTTTATAAAGCTCGATTTTTATTTGACTGCATTTTGAAATTGACAGTATATCGAACATTTCCAAATGCTTTTCATGTAAGACTTATATTCATGTTTCTATTTAGCCTTCTGTGAAGTTAATATCGATGAAAAACGTGGCGGGGCGGGGTGCTGAAGGTAAGGTTTTCCCCACATAAGATTTAACTCGACTTGTGCGGCATTGCAACCTTTGCTGTCATGCTTAGGTTAACTTTTATTTTTTCTTTTTTCACTTTGTTATTTTGCTAATATTTAGATCGGTTAAATTGTGATTAGAGTATAAGAAAATGATTTTATGAAGATCTCGTGTTTTAAATTTTACCCATCTTCGAAGAGAAATGTCATATATATGACAAAAGAACATTTAGAGCCTGTTTGGAAAGCCACCTAGGAATTGGATTTGTGTGTGATTGGGTATAGTTACACAATTTGGCACGTTTGTCCGGCCAAGTAATTACTTGGTCAGCATGGAATTGAGTGTCATTGGAGGGGTGTAATTACACTCTCCAATTCTCAAGGGGGAGGTGAGAATTGGTGGTAATTACACTGTGTAATTACAAGGTTACTTTTAATTTCTTTCCTTTTTTGTTTTTATTTTAATTTGTTTTCTTTATAATTTTTTTATTTCTATTATTCTAATTTATTTTTTATTTTTACTTTTTAATTTCTATTTAATTTTAAAATATATTTCTCTTTTTCACATTATTTATCGTTTATTTCTCTATCTTTACTTCTTGTAATTGCAAGTATTTTTATATTTCTTATTTATTTTATTTTCTTCATTTAGTGTAACTGTGTTATTATTCTAGTTTTTGAAACTACACCTCCTAATATTAGAAATAATGAGTAATTAACAAACTTCGCATATAATGAGTGACGTCATTAAAATGGAATTTCGTTTTTGAATGAGGTTATAAACTTATTATGTTTTCCATTTCTTTTGAATTATATTTACTTAAGTTATATTGGAACTTATTTGGTATTATGTTGGAATTTGACATATGTTAAATAATTTTATTTTATTTTTGGATTTTGAAATTATGTCATATTTATGGCTCCAATTTACTTGCTTTAGTAGTATTGGCTTGTTATTTCACATTGCATGTTATTCATGTTTTAGTTAATTAGAATTGATAGATTAGTTATAACTTATATGATTACCAATTAACGTATTTTCAAGAAAAAAATTATATATATATATCTTAAATACCAAATCTAACACCATTTATACTTATAAGAAAGATCATTTATAGACATATATTTATCATATTAACTTTTAAGTTTTGATAATTACTTTGTTTAAAATGTAATTTAACTGTGTAATTACACTTGTGCAACCATACAATACGCATGTAATTACACTGTAATTACGTTGTGACAAATAAACAGATCGTCGTAATTACTATACTGTGTAATTACTAGGCTGTGTAATTACTACCCTAGTAATTACACCAATTCCAATTACCAGGTGGCTTTCCAAACAGACCTTTAAAATGTGTCATTTTGACCTATCTTCACCATGGAATAAAGGAATAGAACTAGAGGAGTAATTAAGATGTTATCAATGTGCTTAATTGTGCATTAGTAGAAGAATACAAGTTAAGTAGGCGTTTGGACATGCGATTTCATCTCATGAGATGAAATTAGCGTTTGGACATGCGATTTCATCTCATGATTTCATATCATGAGATGAAATCCCAAATCATCAAAAAAGGCATGATTTGGGATTCCAAAATCCAAATCATGATTTCAAAATTTTAAAATGTAAATATTGACCCATAAGTTTATATTTTGTAAAAAAAACATAAGTTGGTAGATATATTTACCAACCATTTATATCAGATATTAAAAGATCAACAAGTTGGTAGTATATTTATAACAAATTTACTCTTACCAACCGTGTGGGAGGATTATATTAAATAGTAGCTACGCTGCAACTCATGTTCAATTTTACATTTTATTGAACTAAAGTTTGATCAATTGATATTGTATTCTTTAGAAATTCCTTCTATTAGCGTATTAATTTTGTTATGAACTATAACTTGCTCATTTGGTAAGAATGTATAAGAATTGGGAAAGTTTTGAAGGTTTTCACAACTTGTGGGAATTTTTATGTCTATAAGAAAAAACACAACTTAAGAAATTCAAATTGCATATCCAAACGTGATTTCATATTATAATTTGAAATCATGAGATGAAATTATGTCCAAACAGCTCCAAGTCTACAAAATTAGACGAATGAGTAATATATAGTAGCACTTCTTTAATAATTATAAGGCACAAATATTTTCTAATTTTATGGCTAGTCCAATCAGGCATGCGTACGGATAACATGTTCTGGTCAAGTGTACATTGGTCAACGAATTTAAATAATTTCCTATGAGAATAATCGATAAGCTCTTAATTTTAAATTTTAATTTTAAATCCTTCCAAAGTTTAAATTTTGTGCACTGAGACCGTATAATGTTTTACATTATCGGATAAAATTGATTTATAATAATAGATAACTCTTTATATCAATATAACAGTTAAATTGTACGAATATTGTTAAAATTATTTACGCTGACAGTGCATATAATTTAAATCATAAGCATAAATATCAAACCTCTACGTATAGACCCATTTCAAGATAACCTATGCAAAATATTGATTAGTGCATACATCAATACACATAGGAGACAAGTGTAATCGTAGAATTACATGCAATTTTGACTTTGTGTGTATGTATGTACTCACAAGTCTTTGTCTAGTTTTCATTCAGACTTGAGCTGGTCGCATGACATCATTTTATTATTTTATAAAAGGCTTTATATACATCATTATAGTAATAAATAATAATAATAATAATAATAATAATAATAATAATAATAATAATAATGAGAAGACCTTGAAGAAAAAACAGATCAATACCGATTTCTGTATAATATATATTTCTTTATAGACGATATGAACCTCGTTCCAGAGGTGGATGGAAGTTCCTATACGAAACATTAAAATATATGTGAAAACATTAAAATTTCAATCACTATCAAAATTCAGAAATCATGATTTTAAATGTACAATTAGTTTCTGTGCTAACAACTTGAAAGTTCAACCAATCACATTTAAATCTTAAATTGGTCTTTTCCTTTTGTTAATCAATGCGTTAACTAGGCACTAGTAAATGAAATTTTGTATGCTTTATTTGATTCAGGACCTCTTGTTGTTGCGTCTCTCTCCGATTCGGTTCGTAATACGATGTACTGCACTTAAAATATAAATTTACAATTTGTCGCAGCCCAACACTGACCAAATCAAGAGCCCCGCACTTTTCTAACAAAAAAAAAAAACTTTAGAACCAAACTAACCCATTAAAAGAAAAAAAAAAAGAAATAAAGCTACTAAACCAGTAACTTTTTAAGTTTTGGTCCTTTCATATATGTTACGTGCGTGAAAGATGTATTTTATTTTATTTTCTTTTTTTAAGCTATCAAAAATCACGTTTTTTTTCATACTTTGGGCAAAGATTAGTTATGTTTCAAAATCCCGAAATATCAATATTTTATATAGAACTTAATATATTTTTTTGCATACAATAATGTCGGCTCATTACATCAAGTATACCTAAACGTTTGGATCGTCGTTTTAGGGGTTGTAGAGTGCCCCGAAGTAAGTTTTGTTTGCTTGGAAACTGTCATCTTTGGAAATCAAACTCAAAATTAAGCTTTTTTCAGTATTTTGACCGAAGATTAGTCACGTTTTAAAACACCGGAATATAAATATTTTATATAGAACTTCATATTTTTCTTAGCGTAAAATAATGTTGGCTCATTACATCAAGTATACATATATGTTTGGATCGTCGTTTTAGGGATTGTAAAGTCCCTCGAAGTAAGTTTGGAAACTTGTTATCTTTAAGTTTGGACTTGTTATCTTTAAGTTTTTTTTCAAACTTTGACCGAAGATTAGTCACGTTTCAAAACGTTGGAATATAAATATTTTATATAGAACTTAATATTTTTTTTAGCGTACAATAATATCAGCTCATTATATCAAGTATACATATGCTTCTTCACTCACGTAAATAAAAAATAAGGACCGGAACCGGAGCATAGGTGGAAAACTAGTTGTAAATTGTTGAAACTTTAAATGGTCATAACTTTGCGCTCGGATGTCCGATTTACGCGATTTTTTTTTTTTGATTCAGGGTATTTTTTTGAGATCTACGCGGACAAATGGCCGCAAGGGGGTTTGGCTGAGCCGATTTTCCAAAAAACGCCCGTTATCCCATTCAATTTGTTTTTTCCCCCAAATTTGTGCAAAAATTTCATTCTTCTCTAGTAAAAATCTAATGATAAAAAATCTATTTCGAGATGCTAATCCCGTGGTAATGATGTTTTGAATGTCAATTTCGAGGTTCGAAATTCAATTTATGAAAACGAGTTAGATAGCATTAGTGAACAATATAAAAAATAAAAAGTGTCTACTTTGTAACATTCACCAATTTGGCTTGGTGATTTAGCCTCTCTTTTTTACTCACTTCTTTTTTATGCCAACAACATGGGATCAAACCTTGGTAGGAGCATTGAATGAGATATATTATACCTTGGTTGAACCTCTCGTATTGGATGAATTATTTTTTAATATACTATTTTTAATTCAAAACACTTAAATCAAAATCCTATAAAATATGACACTTAGATCTAAAGATGAAAAGTTTCCAAGCAAACAAAACTTACTTCGGGGCACTCACAACCCCTAAAACGACGATCCAAACGTTTAGGTATACTTGATGTAATGAGCCGACGTTATTGTACGTAAAAAAATATATTAAGTTCTATATAAAATATTAATATTTCGGGGTTTTGAAACATAACTAATCTTTGCCCAAAGTATGAAAAAAAAATGTGATTTTTGATAGCTTAAAAAAAGAAAAAATAAAATAAAATACCCCTTTCACGCACAGAATCTGTGCGTGAAAGGACCAAACTTAAAAAGTTACAGTTTGGTCCTTTTACGCACAGATTACGTGCGTGCCTAGTTTGTTCTTTTTTTTTTTTTTTTTTTAATGGGTTAGTTTGGTTCCAAAGTTTTTTTTTTTTTTTGGGTTAGAAAAGTGCGGGGCTCCCAAATCAAACATCAAACTATGTAAATGCCCTTTGTTGTAATACCAAGAAAAGTTCTTTTTTTTTTAGGAAAAATATTTTTCTAAAACACATAAATCTACTACATAGCCCTGAATTTGCAAGCTATGACTTGCTATATCAAACACATAACACATTATTACAAAGCCTAAAGCTCTCATTGAAAATGGCAAGTACAAGGCCAATTTCTACATTAGTTATTATTCTTGTAATGTTTTCAGTAGCAATAACATTGATGGGAATTTCTTAAGGGCAAACAAGTCCTCCAACAATTTCTCCTGTTCTTCCTCCAATATCTGGTGGTGGAGAAAATAGTCCAGCTCCCTCTGCTGCTGTTGTTGACTTTTCTCCAAATTTCTTGGTGACCATGATCGTCCCGTTGCTCGTTTCATTTTCTCTCTTTTTTTTCCTACTAGATATTCATAGATCTGTATAATTTCTCATTTGTTCATGGTGATTGTGAGGTTAGAGGGAGATGAATGATGATGCTTCTTTGGCACGTCATGTTTAGTTATATTTGTTCTATTTCTTTGATGATTGTTCTGTTTTGGAATAAACTTGAATCAATTTGTGTGTTACACATAAAAGATATATCAATATATATGTCATGCTCTTTAGTTGTGAACTTAGTGATGGTCCATCTTACTAATCAGCATGAAGCTGATCTTTGCAAGTTCTTGAGATGATGAGGACTCATAGCCTTGGTTGAAACTTACCAATTGCTTGTATGGTCCTTAAGAACTCAACTCTATACTTGTTTGGAAGGTTTTTCTTTAAGAATGGTTAATATAAAGAAGAAAATGAATCTACCAATCCAAGGGTGTGACCTACTGGTTAATGAAATGGAGGGAGAACCTTGAGCTTTACTTTGTCTTAGTGGGAGGTAATAGATGTTTGGTGAAATTACCAAAGTGTCTTGACAAACCGATTCAAGACATATTTTTGATATTTGAGCAAGAGCCCTTCCACACGAATTTTCGGACACTATATATGACCTACTTTTCTCTGTTCGACCATTTGTTGTGTAGTTTTAACAAACCAACATGAATGCTAATTACATCACCATCAGCACTACCGAATGAAAACATGTTACACTTTAATTTACAACAACAATTTACTCTTTATAGCAATTTTGATATGATAATCTGATTAAGAATTTAACTTATATACAGTTTACGTGTGAAAAGTTCTTACATTTACAAAAATTCTGACTGACCAATTCAGCCAAATTTCCCTAAAGTGTCTATCATATATTACTCTATTACTGTACAATGTTTAAACTAACCAGTTTACGATGAAATCCTAGGGGACAACGAAATCGATCCTTAAAAACATATTGATGTGTTTAAAAGAAAAGAAACAATATATTTATTAGAAAATAATATTTTTTATTCAATTAAGTAACAATAGGAGCAATTTTTTACCAAACTATTAATGGCGGGAACATTTTTTTGACCAAACTATTGACGGAATATATTTTTATTCAATTTCGCATAAGTTTAAAAGCATTTTTGACCCTTTTCCGTTATATTTTTATACTCCCTCTGTCTCAAATATTTGTCGCTTTTTTGTTTACAAGCCCCTTAAGAAATATTACTTAGGACGCTTAATTGACAACTTTGCCCTTATTTATATCTAAATTATAATGTGTCTCCATTAAATGTTTACTCCCTCCGTTCATTTTACTTATCCATTTTGGACTTTTCACACTGTTTAAGAAATAATAAATGAAGTGCATAATTTACCAATATACCCATATTAATTAGTGCATATTTTTATTGGATTTCTAAAATAATTTGAAGTGAGTAATTAATACTATGGATAAAACGGGAAAAAATAAATTGTCTTATCTTGATATGCTAAAAGTGACAAGTAAAAATGAACATCTATTTTTGGAATACTGGACAAGTAAAAGTGAACGGAGGGAGTACTTTATTTATGTGTATCTCTATTAATGACAAAATTCTACTAAATATAAAATGAAAAAAAAATTAATTGTGTCTTGAACTCCTAAAACAAAAAATAATTTGAGATAACTATTTTTAATAATCAAGACAAATAATTTGAGATGGAGGGAGTAATAATATGCAAGTAGTTACAGGCCGACACTTATTATAAACTGGCCGTAGTAATTATGAGCGTAATAATATTTAGAATTCATAATTTGTTTATTAATTATGCATTTTAATTTCTTTTAATATGACTGATACACAACCAAACACTCTACCATTTCCATACTCCACTTGTGGAAATATAGGGGTACGTTGTCGTTGTTGTTGTTGGTTTAGACGCCTAAAAGTCATGAACACAATAACCCGATACAGATAAATCAATAACATTTTTTAAAATCAATTTTTGCGCTACCCTAAGCATAATATTTAAGAATTCATAATTTGTTTACTAATTATGCCATTTGACACCATTTTTAAATACAAAAAAAATTGTACACACCACACACCATTAGATCTTTTAGTCGAGGTGTGTTTTGATAAATAGTTCGTGATAGTTAAAGGTAAAAAACGCAAACACCTGATAGATACTTGAAGTGTGTTTTTAACCATTATATCTTAACTAAAAACCTAAAAATCTGAAACCCGGACCGATAGCCTAATTAATTATTTTTATAAAAAATAACCCGATACGGATAAATCAATAACAATCTTTTTTTCAATTTTTGCACAACCATAGTCTGCGTAACAATAATATTATTCAGAACAAGATGCTTATAAATTAATTTGCCTAACTTATAAATTTACACAATACTCTCTAAATAAATTTATTGTGGATTAAAATGTTTGAATAATTTGGGGTAATGAAAGGACAGATTTGTCCTTGGGAAATAGAGTTCACGTTTGTGAGTCACGACTCCACTAAGGATGTGGATTTTATTCGTTTGTCTGGAAGAAAGATAGATTCAACCTTTTTGTCTTTCTTTTAGATTTGCTTGTTTGGATATTAAAACATTTTCTTTTGAAAAGAGACAACTAGGGGTGGGCAATGCGCATAGTTTGGGCCAAGCCGAAATCCAAATCAAAATTCGAATTTTTTGAATATTTGGTTTAGATTTTTGGATTATGGATTGGACTATGGATTTTATTTTTAAATTTTTTGGATTTCGGATAGGATATTGGACTTAGTACTTTAGATTTTCGGATATCCGAAAATCCAAAATTTTTATACTTTATATTTAGCCCTACCAATATTATAGGGAAAATTTCATAAATGACTACTATTTGGGGTTTTTTTTTTCCGCATAGCTACAGTTTAGCTATTTACTTTTCGTGGCAAACATATAGCTAAACTAAGCGCTTGTTTCATGTTGTATTCGTTATTAAGTGTCACTGTATTCATGAATACAGTTATTAAATTTTGCTAAAATCGTGGGATGAAATCTCCTAAACAAGGCAAACTAAGTAAAATCTTCCTAGAATCACTCTCAATGACACGAGCTCCAAAATATCACACGATTCTTTTTCTCGATTACAATTACTCAAATTCAAATTCAAAAAATAATATTCAAAAACGGAAAAAACGAGCTTAACCTCTAACAATTAAATTCAATTCAAACATCTAGAATACGTTCGAATACAAAATCTCAAAAATCAATTGCG